>NC_136546.1:8273007-8873007 GCF_910591455.1 Pholis gunnellus | reverse complement strand
AAAGAAATGGACACATGCACTCTTTAGTGCTGTTTGTTTCGGTGGTAAATGATTTAAAATGTGCGTAACAGAGCATGTGTTTGTAAAATGAAACACTGTGTTGGAACTGTGATCCCAGTATACCACTTGCATTGCAACCACTGGGAGGGTGTGACATCACACCATTGCACCTGTACCAAAGTTAGACTCTCACTTAGACTCAGCAACTGTCAAGAGCCTCTCTCTTTGCACTAATATTAACACTGAAAGGTATCACTTCTCTTCACTTATGCAATGAAATATCTCAATAACTGTTTGATGGATCGACATGGGATTCAGTACACACATTCATGTCCCTCGCAGGATGAATTGTAATAACTTTGGGGATCCCTTGACATTACATCTAGCTCCATCTTCAGGTAAACGTTTCATTTTGTCCAATACTTTGGTTTATGCCCTGCAAAATGAGTGACATTCCCATCAACCACAGCTGTACTTTGTGATTCATGGTAAATAGCATATATGAGCATACTAAACTAAGATGGTGAACTCTGTACTTGCTTAGCATCGACATGCTAGCATTGTCATTGGGACCACGTTAGCACTTAGCTCCACTGTTCCTAAGTACAGCATCACAGAGCTGCTAGCTACAAAGTCTTAGTCTTGGTTACTTACCATATCCACAATCTTTTACTCAACCTTCACTAAGATTTAGTTGCCTTCCTCTAACAATACCATAACCATGCATATTTTTGCCATATACAATCTTTCCCTGACCTTAAACATACCGTGCTGGCCATGCACAGATATTGTAGAAAGCAAGAATTTTCGAAACATTTGCCATTGAAAGCCATCTGGGGGTTTTGCACAATCATCTGACATTGATATTCTAGCCTGACGGTAGCAACATTTTCCTGAAAAGGGCCTCTTCTGACTATGCAAATGATGACTTTTGGCGCTGAGAAGCAGAGACAGACGGGGCGTGACGCCACCAAACGGAGGTCGGATGGATGCAAAACATGTTTGACGCAGAAGACTGCTTTCAACATTGGCTTCTTATAACCATTACCATGGTCCTTCCCTACCCAAGTCCTTATAAAACGGTAATTTGTCAGCACCGTCAAACACTGTTGACAATAGGGGCGCACATCAGGAAACAGACACATGGGTTGTTTTGTCTTTTACTTTGGAGGTGTGTTGCATTGTCCATGTTTCTGTCCTGAAAAGACGCGTATTTGTGCTCATTTTATGATCCCATTTGAGTCGGCCTCACAGAATGCAGAAGCTGAGCGAAGGCTGAGCATTAATTACCACTACATTAGGGATTCCCCGAAATACTACTCCTGTGTGCTGCTGTGAAATCACACAGTTGGACACAAGCAGTCAAGCACACCGTGTTCCCTCAAAAACAGCTTCCTCCAGCTCCATCTAAAACCTCTCAGGCCAAATTCAACAACCTCATCCACCATAATGGATTTTTATATCTAACCTTGCTCTTATAGCTTTTATATCCCAGTAAGCTGCTGTAACCACCTTTCTTTTTCTTGCAATTGACGGTGAGTGCTTGTATTTCCGACTGTGTCCTGAACATTTATAGACATCAGAAACAAATAACCTTTGAAGTAATAACGTATAGTTTGCCTCACCAGAGAACATCTCGCTCCGTCTCCCACAATGAGAGCACAGCTAACACTCTGTGGGTAATTACATTTGGAGAGGCTGGTTCACGTATCCCTGTGTGACCTGACATCAGCAGGGAGTATGAAGTTCATCTTTTTAAAACCTTATTAGCAATCATTACGGTCTCATTGCTCCACATTTTGGAGGGACCTGAACATTGAAAAGCCACCGTTTCAACATTGTATTTTATCTGCAGTAGTTCATAGTGTTGAGTGCTTGTGTGCAAAAATGCAGCAGATAATCAAACATTTCTCACATATCTTGAAATTGTCACGCATCAGTCTACGCAAAATCACAATTTAAGACAAAACACTCTTTATTTGTCTTTTAAAGAGATACTAATTAGTAGTAATGTGAATTCTTATTATTAGTATTACATTTTAATCTGGCTCAAGTTGCAGGAGTACATGCTGCACCTTATGTTTTACTTTTTCTTTTACCAAAAAACACTATTTTAAAAGAGCACATCTGTTCAAACTGACTGTGATCTGGACATTTATATGTCTGCAGGTCCGAAACGTGTTGTGTTTCCTTCTGCAATAAGATGCAGGTCAGCACAGTTCAATATAAACAAGGTCCTCTTGCAATGAGCAGAGAACATTTTTTTTCTTTACTTGCAATTAATACTTTCCAAATGTGACTTTCTCCTAAATTTCTTTGTATTGGTAATTGTTGAACCACCCTGAACATGTATTATCATTCTCTTCCCTTGCTGTATGGCGCAACATTTTTTATTGTTTAGGCCTTAACGATGCACCAGTTCATAGGTAAATCCAATGATGTTGCATAGTGTAAGATGAGGAGCTTTGAATCAATGCGTATATTATATTATATTGTTAAAGCTTTACGTCTCACTCCTAGTTTATCCAATCCTTTCACTCCTTGATTTATTCTATCACAGTCTCTGTGCTGGATGGACGTGAGGAAGACTTGGTAGATAAATCATCAATCCATCTAGGCTAACTCACATAGATTAGACGGACACACACCCGTCTTTCATACCAATGGGCAATTTAGAGTCTCCAGGCGACCCAACTATTTCCTCTCTGAACTGTGGGAGGAAAATGAGGGCTCAGAGAAACCTAAACCGTAACAAGCATGACATGAGGATACAGAAACCTCAAACCTTTATAACGGTTTTAGTTGTTAACAGATGCATTCGCACCACAGTCCGGAGCGATTTCCTCCAATTTGGAAGGGTTTCCTTTCTTTACTTACATTCAGTTGGACAGGTGATGACAATAGAATTAAGGTGCCATTAATAGCACCAATATAGATTTTGGTACTTTTACACAGTGAAAAGCTAAAGACATTTTTAAAGAATAACAATAAATGATATAAATTAACAACTCAGTCAGCATTCCTGTATCATTAAAAAGCCTCAAAATAATCCTGTCTGAACTGATAATCTCTTTGGTTGCATGCAGTCATACCAGATTACTCTACCCAATAAATATAAGATATTTAGTTCTTTTTTTGTAAACCTTTTAGTAGTAAAAAGGAAACAACAACAACAAAGGTTTTGAAATCAGAAGACAAACTGATTATTCTATATAATTGTTCCCTCTTCCCCACAGGAAATGCCTCGGTGTTGTGGTGCACCTGCTGCACAAACGTCTTTAAATCCGTGACCAACCGATTCATCAAGAACCTGGCGTACTCGGGTATCTGCGCCGGCCTGGCGTGCGTTCCCTTCGACGTGGCGCTCGGAGCCAGCCCTCGCTGCTGCTGGTGGCTTCACACTCTGCTGCTCTGCAAGGCCATCAAGTTCCTCCATAAGCTCTTCTGCTCGGTCACCGTGCTCAGCTTCAGTGCCATCGCACTCGACAGGTCAGTGAATCATACACACAGTTAAAGTAGACGGAGATGATACAGTCGTAGATTACTGTGGCTTTTTTTTGAAGAAGAAGTCGATTCTCCGATCAGTTTATCAACACATTGCTTGGCCGAGACATTCTCTTCCTGACTTGGAAGTACAGACATCCACGCTGCACAAATGGAGCAACATCAAACTGGGGCTAAACTCTGGAAGATTGTTTTGTTGTAGGGGAGAAAGCCTTTTCAATTTCCATCTACACCCTGTGGCGTTGACGAGAGGCGTGGGGTCGATGGAGCATGTGAACGCCACGCTGAGCGGCCGTGTCCCAGGCATCCCTGCAGCGCTAAAGGCTGCAGCCAAAAGCAGCCTGAGATGACTGCTACACACACACACACACACACACAGATGCTGTTGCCAATGCTGATCATGCCTTTACTGATCAGGAAAGTCCAAGCTAATTAAATTGACAATACTAAACCCTAATCTCATTAAATGTATCTGTTTGTTGTCTAAAACTTTAGAGTATTGAGTTAAAGAAAAAGAAAGAATCTGTCTCAAAAACACAATATGTGAAATCACAGGATGTTAACTTCTTATGTGATTCAAACCACCGAATTCACAGAGGTATTACCTTGCCGGCTAACTACTGTAGCTATATGCTAACACGCTAGTCAGCTGGGGAAATTCTAGCACCACAAAAAAGCACCAGAAAAGCTCTCCTCTGTAGCGGTCACTTAACAAGCTAGCTCAGTCACTAATGGGACGATAGGTTCAGACAGTTCAGACATTCGTACCATCGACTCCTGTCTTATAACTAACAGATATGTATACTAACAGATAACATAACACCAGCGTGTATTCAAATCCTGCAGTTTCCTCAAACTGAATCAGACTATATCAGAAAATGAATATTGGATGACTTCAGTACATAACGGCTACTGCACTGATAAGCCTCATTCTCCATCATTTAAAATCAATGAAAAACTTCATCACACCACCGACTACAGTACAACACATGTATGTTATTTTTTATGGGCGAGTGTAGTCAGATTGTGCATTGTTGCAGCTTCGCCTCAGCCTCAGTTTCACTGCTACAAAGATGTTTTTGCCTCCATAGCAACTAATGCAGTCAGATTGCTATCAAACCGATGAATTATTCATTTTCAAGGAGGGCATTCGAGGCTGTGTATGTACAGATGGGCTGAGACTGCAGCAGTTATCGGCTGGTTAACACACACACACACACACATACACTAGCGTTTAATGACGAAGAGACACTCTAGACAAATAAGCAAGTCCTTCATGTGATTTGTTTAATTTATTACTAAGGAACAACAACAGGATGATAGACAATCTGCATATAATATTATGAGTAAGACGGACAAAAGATCTAGTTTGTAGGTGTGCTATGAAAAACAACCATACAACCTCTACACTAGTTAATATACCACACATAAAAGAAAATTACAGATTACAGATTTTTATCTTGTCATTCAAAGATATTTTTTTATTGATTACATTTTTTGGGGGGATTGTTCGCTAGCTTTTGATCGCTTGAAAAATGTTCATTCTTTATATAAATATACAGGGGCAAGTCATATTAATAAGCCTCTTTAATAGAGTAAATATATCATAAATATATTGAATATACAGTAAAAAACAAAACACCATACATATGTTAAAAGGCACAAGGATACATTTGGTGTCTACAGATTTGACGAAAAACAACTGGGCCTCTTTCCTTTTTTTTTTACCAGTATCTCAGCTTATATAATCGGTGCATGCATTTTATATTGTACTCTCTTTCCAGCAAAACCACTTGAAGCTCTACTGTGGTGAGAGGTTCAGTTTTTTCAGTTTAAAAATAGTGGAAATGCATTTTCAGAGCAGGATACAGATTCCGCTCTGGATCTGGGCAACTTAGGTGCGTCCACTTTACATTTCCATTTGTATTTCCGCGTAAATCATCTAATGAGAGATCTTCATAAGCTGAATCAGCACCGCTGCGTGCAGGCAACACTAAACGTTTTTCACAGCAGAAGTTTTGACTTGTCATCGAGAGAAAAGCACAGGTGTTACTAACAATAATAATTGATGGCTGAGTTGTAAAGTGTCTCAATAAGCCATGACGGTGGCAGATAATTGGAATTCAGCCCTCATTATTTAAGTTAATACCTGGGCTTTTTCAGCTGTGACCTGTCAAAATGTCCTCTGTGAAAAAGACCCATAAGTCACTTTTTTGTTTTTGTGTCTCTAGGTACTACTCTGTGCTGTACCCGCTGGAGAGGAAGATCTCAGATGCAAGATCCCGAGATCTGGTCATCTATATTTGGATCCACGCGACGGTGGCGAGCCTTCCTGTGTTCGCCGTGACCAATGTAACAGATGTGTACGTCACCTCGTCCTGCTCCGATGACCACGCCCGCTCCCTGGGCCACAAGGTGTACGTGTTGATCTACAATGTCACCACGGTGATCCTCCCCCTCGCTCTGGTCTTCCTCTTCATGCTGCTGATCCGCAGAGCGCTCAGCTCCAGCCAGAAGAAGAAGGTGATAATCGCCGCGCTGCGGACTCCCCAGTCCAGCATCTCCATCCCGTACGTGTCCCAGAGAGAAGCTGAGCTGCACGCCACTCTGCTGGCTGTGGTGCTGGCCTTCTCAGCCTGCAGCGCCCCCTACGGGGCATTGGTGGTTTATCGCACCATTTTGGCAGACACTGCAGAGCTACCCATTTCGCTGTACCTGACGGCCCTCTGGCTACCCAAGGTGTCCCTGCTCACCAACCCACTTTTGTTTCTGACTGTTAACCGCTCAGCGCGCCATAGCTGGCTGGACCTGCTGGCCAGGATTCACAGACGTTACAGCCGCCGAAACGCGGTCAGCACCGGGGGTCTGGTCTCTTTAGGAGCGGAGGGTGTGATCGGGGAGCCGGCGGGACTGGAGACAGCCGGCCGCTCTGGGAGCCAGCTTCTGGAGATGTTTAACATTGGCCAGCAGCAGATCTTCAGGCCCTCTGAGGAAGAAGGGGAAGAAGACGATGCGGAGAAAGAGATCCCTTGTCAAGGATCAGGAGGCAGCTCAGCGCCTAAAGAGGACCTCAAGGGTGGGTCGAGACTAGGAAGCTTCAGAGGGGAGGTGGTCACCAAAAAGGATGCTCCGCAGGGGACAGGGGGAGGGCTGGTCATCACCAAGGACGGGCCTCCTTCAATCATAGCACCCCGGGCCTCTCCGGTCCACACGTGTGCTTACGCCTCTTCATCTCAGGTGGCACCAGCTACACCCACAGAAGCTGAGGACTCCACACAGTTTGGTTTTGGACCCTTCGAGCTGCCACCTCAGTGGTTACCAGAGACCAGGAACAGCAAGAAGAGGCTGCTGCCTCCGCTGGGTAACACACCCGAGGAGCTGATCCAGACCAAACTGCCCAGGCCGCGGCCTGAACGGAGAATCAGCAGGAACAACAAGGTCAGCACCATCCCCACTGTCGACCCGTGAACTATTCTGGCCTCTGACCTGCAACACTGTACACAGCTCATTACAGGGAAGGCCTCTTGGGTTGGCCAGGATATTCTGGAGTCAAGTTGCTCAGTTAATTTGACCCCTTTTAGAGGTCCAGGTTTTTTCACTTTACTGCACACAAGCTAGACGCCTGAAGCAGTTTTCTTATTGGCAAGAATCAATTTCATATTGAAAATATTTACAATGCTGTGAGAAATGTGTCTGCTCATGATTAAGGACTCCTACAACGGCCGCATGATTATTGAGAAGGCAGATACCCTTTTGAATCGTCTTGTTTTGATGAGCGCTGGCATCAGTAGTTTAATGAACACTGTACAAATCCAATTATCCTGAGAGATGCACTGATACAAAATAATATATTTCCATATCGTAAAAAAATCAAGCGAGGACATTGAATCTCCAAAACAAAACATTTCGTACTCTGTTGCACTCGGTAAATGAACACGTCTAAGTGTCAGTCCTTTCACTTAACCCTTTGTGGGACTCTTTTCTTTTTCTTCTCAAGTCTCACTTTTGGATAATATTCAGATTTCTTCTAATGTGGTAGGTGTTGTTGTCATTTGTACTTTAAATGTATGTGGATTTGATAAAGAGGAAAAATGCAGATGTGTGCAAATACATGTGAAAAGAATGTGTTATTTTCAGAGTTTAATTGGTGTTCAGACATGTTTTCTGGAACACAAAGTGCATCAAATATACAGAAAAAATGAAGAATATTACAAATGTGCTTTGATAAGAATAACAAAAGAAAATCCAGGTCGGGCATCTTTTAGTCCCCTTCAATCAATATTATTGATTCCTCCCAGGTTTCCTGAAAATCAATTGCTCAATCAAATGACTGTAAAATAAAGCAAATAAGAGCAACACGCGCACATTTTTATATCACCAAATAGTCTGTGAAATGGTTTTCAATTTTCAATTTCTGGTACTGTCTGCTCTGCCTCCTTTGTGATGCATAATTCAACAGTAGCAGCTTCAACCTGAAGCTTTGGATGAGGTAAACAGAGCTGGGCTACACTTCAAATATTTGTCAAGTCGTAACTCCCTTCGGGCCTACCCACAATCCCCTGCTCTGTCCACAAAGGACCTGAATCTATACTGCATCCTACCCGTGCTGTTATCAGGCAGAATTGTGCAGTCATGCCTGACTGGAAACAGTCTCCATTGCTGCCACTTAAAAGCAGGAAAGAGATGAGTAACGTGTGTATTTTTATACGTCTGCTTTGGTGATGACTGTGTTAGGATGTTATTGAAGACAAACAGATAAACAGCACTGAGCCCAGAATGCTGCTGGTTCAAAGGGTGACACGAAAAGATCATTGATTTGTATCTGGTGTGAGTGTTTAAGAATACTCTGACCTTGCCTCATATTTATTATAGTATTGATTTGATTCAAGGCTTATTAAAACAATCTTTGACTCCTAGAACCATTAAGACCTTGACAACAGAGAAACAGTGCAGTAATGTGTCTATATATACAGAGAGGCTTCACATCAGTGAGTTTAGAAGTCATTGTACATTGATTTGCACAAAAGCCTTTACATTTCTAGTGTTAAGGGCCTTTAAACTTATTTTCTCAATCAGCTTCTTACTCTGAACGATGGGTTCCTATACTTGGAAACAAAAGTTAGAACGGTTTTGGTAATTTCACGACCTATTTCTTTTACTATTGATATTTCTGTCCTTGTTTTTCTCTCTGGCTTGAAGTGGGCGGGGCTCAGTAGGAACAAGGTGTGTTTTTGCACCACATGCTTTCACCCTCGTATTCAGTCAGGAATATTAATAATTACAGAGCAATGATTTTGATTTTAAGCGTACTTTTCATTGTATGTCTTTGCATGTTTTCATTTTTTGCTGATGACTTTTGGTCTTTGATGGAAAAACAAGCTCCATTTAGCAGCTGTGCTGGAGCTTTCGGTAAAATCACATGATCTTCATCAGCGTCTCGTCCAATAATCAACAATGATCTACATTTCCATGGCAACTGGAGCTCCATCTGAGCTGAGGAAGATCATGTGATATGATTGAACGCTCCAGAACAGCTACTAGACTGACATAGTCATGATATTTGTTTTTTACTGTCGAGAAATTGGTGATCATTTATAGTATGCTCCACATACTTGCCACATTTACAGTGATAAAATGCAGTATAATGCACCATAAGTGTAGCATCCTTACACAACCACTGCACACAGGTAAAACTCCAGTACTTAGGTTTTTTCTCCTGTGACTTTTCAGAGAAAGAAATGGTTTTCGTTGTGTTTTCACAGATTTTTTGACAAATGGGGCAGTGAACGTCTAGACGTATTAATAAGAGATCAGAGGCTTATTGCCTACGCGAAAGCTCTAATATATTCTGTCAGCAGCAACAACCACTGGGTTTGGACATCAAGCAGCATGTTAACTCTCAAATTCAGGTTCAATTCAGTTCATCAGAGTTTCTCTAAAACCAGCTTTTATTAGCTTGAACAGATCTCTCGTTAGCAGAAATAGCGGAGGAAATCAAGGTTGCAACATGTTACAATATAGCAAATTCTAGCAGCTGTAATCCAGACTGTAAAAGCATAGTTTAATCTTCTTTGCAGTCTGTGTAAGAAGGAGCACATGAGGGCTTTTCGAGCAGCAGAAGCAGGAGAACAAAGTCTCTGTTTGTTGTCAGCTTTGGTTGATTGTAATCCAAGCAGGAATTGTCGTCAGTAGGTTTTTTTCATGTCGCCACTGGTAACGTCATCCATGCCCCCCCCCCCTCTCAGTCCTCATGTCTATGGAAAGTCCACTATGGAAAATGGTATTGTATTACTGGTGCAGTCTTAAGCCAGTGCGCACAATCAATTCACTGATGTTATCAAAGAATAGAAGACAAACACAACAGGTAAGAGACAGGAAATTAACGAATTGTTCCGCATTTTGAAATAACAATACAATTTAATGCACAAAAAGATTTGAAAGGGCCTTTATAATAGATTTTATATTTTATTTCTAACAATTAATGCATTTTTATGAAAATGTTTTAATTGAGGTACAGGATCTAAAAAAGAAAAGATTGCATAAATATTCCTTTTTCAGACTAACTTGTGGAAATACATCCCAGTGGATTTGTTCCTCATTCTATTTATGCTAAAGGTTTATGCAAATCCATCCAGTGTGTATTTGAACTGGAAAGACTCCACTTGGGATGTTTCTCATTTGAGTTAGAGCATATTCTATTTAGGCTGTCTGCCATTTTGGCTCCAGTTTTGGGATGGATTTTCTCATGTTCAGTTCAGTCTGTTTACAGTAACCAATTCAATTTAACTTCAAAACTAGGTTTTATTATCTTTTTTTCCCATTATTCTTACCATGACCCAGCAATTAATCAGTAGAGATGCCAAACTAGAGCAAAATGAGCATAAAAAAAAATTGTTCACATGAAGTTAAAGTGTGTAAAATTACAATAGCCCATTGACAATCACTCTTGACACAGTTGGTAGTGTGCTGGTGAAGAGGTGAAGGGGCACTCACGGTAATGACAGCAGAGACATAACAGGTAAGCTGGTTTCATAAAGGGCAGTTTACACAATTTACAATAGCAAAGAACTTTCCTCGAATAGCATTTTAATTATCCATACAAACATTTTTTCCTCATGATTATAGCATCTGTCTGTGCCTTTTTAAGAATATTTAATTCAAAATAAAATATTCTTATGAGCATTTTCTGATCTATCAACTCTGCGGTTAAGCTTTGGTTAAATTTTAGCAAAACGGTGGTGGATGTGACTCGTTGAGTAGAGCGGGTTGTCCTGTAAAAAGACACTGAACCTCAATCTGCTCCCCGGGGATTCACAGCAGCCCACTGCTCCTAAATGCTTAGGATGTGTTAAATGCAAAGGTCAAATTTCATGCGTACCAATGAGGATTAAAATAAAGTTCAAGTTAAGAAACAACTACTTGGTTAAGGTCAACATTGAGGGACGCAAACAACTAAAGTTTGATGCGTTACAACGTCACATTACTTCTGCCTTCAACAACACTGTCAAAGCCTCCGGGAAGTCGCTTGCTACAGAAAATGTAACATAACTTGTTAAAGAAAGTGGAACAAACAACCGAGGCTGTCGTTGTTCTGGTGAGAACAGTCTCGACTTTTCAAGATCTATGTCCTTGTGAACCTGTCTGTGTTCGATATTCATCTGGGACTTCAAAATGTTCACAGCAAGACTGTGACCAAATCCTGCAGTGGTGGAAGAAGTATTCAGGTCCTTTACTTAACTAAAAGTACTAAAACCACGAGGTAAAAATACTTACTGTCTGTATAATCAGGGAAATGTACTTAAAGTATTAAAAGTAAAACAAATACTCAATGCAAAATGGCCCCTGTGACTTATAGCCTAGGATTTGTTAAATCACATTATTATTACTCATGCACTAATGTAATAGCAGGATTTCACTGATGTAGTTGAGGTGGAGCTCATTTTTAACTACAGGACCACAGCTAATGAATATTTGAATTAATCTGCTGATTATTTTGAATCAATGAATCAATGTATCCTGCACTCTTGTTCACATTCATTAACACACATTGAAATCTTGCTCCCAGATGCTGAGAGCCAACAGGGAAACAATAGTGCAGAATAACATGAGATTGGTTCATTCAAATGCACAACAATAATGATAATTAAACATGCTTCCTCTAGTCAAAGCTTATTTTCATTATAGAAAAACAGGTGACTGATTCATTATCAGCGCCGTGGATCCATTCATGAACAACAAGTTCACTTACTGGACTTTCAAGTAGATGCAGCATGAAAGAGTTTTTAACAACTTGATTTTCTTGGTCATCATTAGTCGTAATAACTGGAAGTCTGATTTAATCAGCATGGTTGCCAGGCAACAGGTAACCCAGATGCGTTAGCGCAGGTTCTGTAGCAGCTCGTGTTTCTTCCTCTCTGCCGGCTTCAAACGCAGAGCTGAGGACAGTTCAAGTGTGAGGCGAAGGACATGATGTATAATGATGGAGTGATGTAGGGTGACTCAGTGCGAGCAAAACCCTTTCTGTTCATTTTCAGAGCTCCGCGGCATTTTATTCAAAATCAGTTTCTCCTCCATATAACTGAGCTCTTTTTTTAAAGCAGCGTGACATTTTGTCTGTTTTCTGGTGATTCAATTGAATTCAGTTCTGAGAAACAAATCTCATGCAGACAATGACGGAGCTAACACGCTGATGTTTAGCAGGTATGACGTTTTCCATGTTCCCCGTCTTACTTTAGTGTGTGTTAGCATGCTAACATTTGTGAATTAGCAGCAAACACACAGCCCAGCTGAGGCGGATGGGAATGTCATTCATTTGGCAGATATTTGGTTATAAACCAAAGTATTTCATACACACAAAATGTTTCACTCAATGATGGCGCTAGATGAAAACTCAGGGGATCGCCAAGATGATTCAAATTCATCCTGAAGGGAACAGTAATGTGTGCACCATATGTCATCTCAAATAGTTATTGAGACCAACAAAACCACAAGTCAACTGCATTGCGGTGTCAGGAGACACCTCAGAGTATCATCAAATGTATTAGGATTCATCCTCTGGGGAACATGAATGTCTGTACAAAATTGCAAATAATTGTTTAGGTATTTCAGTCTGCTCCAAAGCAGGCAGATAAAACACACCGTTAGCTCTCTCTCTCTCTCTTTCTCTCTCTCTCTCTCTCTCTCTCTCTCTCTCTCTCTCTCTCACTCTCTCTCTCTCCTCATGAATGAATGCAGCCCCATCTGACAGGTTGAAGGAAGCTGTTTGAGTGCCTGAGGGCAGAGAGACCCAGGTTTTCTTCTCAGCTCCGCTCACATTGTCTTGACAGTCCGGAGAAGAAAATGTAGCGAGTCACAGTCGTGTGCTTCTGCAGACTTTTTGTATTTCACATGAGTTTGAGTGAGTCAAACAATACCCTCTGCCTGAAACCCACTAGCAGCACATCACTTCGAGCGTGTGTGTGTGTGTGTGTGCGTGTGAGGGCAAACCTGTAGGTGTGAATAATGTGTGTGTAAGGTGTGATCACTGTTAGTGTAAGGTCGTCTCGACACTGGTACTCGACCACATCTGTGAAAGCTTAACATTCATACAGCAGTGTGTTCTAAATGCTTCAGGATGTGGATGAAATCCCGAAAATAAGAGAAAAAGATATACATATTATATATTCAGATTGATAGTGTGTACATGACCTCACAGCTCAGCCGGCACCTGAAAGCCTTCTGACATCTGATGTCCTAATACAGGAAACAAATACATTCACTCGATCTTGATTACAACTTTATTTCCTTCTACAAAAAATAAACTCGAATAATGCAGCAAATGTTTGTACAAACATATTTTACTTGATTAGTTCATACTGTTCAAACTAAAGAAATTGCACCTTTTGCTGTTTGCTTTGTCAGAACTCCCTCCATTGTCTGTCGAGTGGTGAATGAGAGTAGGCCATGAGAGAGAGAGAGAGAGAGAGAGAGAGAGAGAGAGAGAGAGAGAGAGAGAGAGAGAGAGAGAGAGAGAGAGAGAGAGAGACAGCGAGGAGGAGCAATTACCTGTGCTGGTGAATGGCGATGGGCAAATATCCCCATGGCAACCTCTACCCCAATTCTCAGAATAATGGTGATGATGGTGAAAGCAGGAATAGACCGACCTGTTATGTAATCTGTATAATCTCTACTGTAAGATCGTTCAGGGAAAATACGTGCCTCTTTCATGCTCCCTCACAGTTTGCACTTCATGTCTCCGGAAATGTGATTTGGATTTGTGTGTGGAATACTGATTTCAAGTATCCTGTTGATCAGGTGATCACAGCTAAAACGTGTAAAAAATGTCACCATTAATTAACTGTTAGCGACAGACAGACAGAGAGCGCGGGGCAGGACCTAACCTGAGCTTTTCCTGGCCTGTCAGAGGCGTTTAAGAGATCATCACTCCTCTGGGAGTCCGGCGTTCGCCCGAGGCGTCTCCTGCTCTCTGGGGCTCTTGCAGGGTTTGTGTCAGACCGGTAATTCCAGGAACGACGACAGCGAAACACGTCCAGAAGTCTAAACCAGCCTGCTTCAGGTGATGAATGTGTAAATGAGTAATTAAGAGGGTGAACAGAATCAATTATCAAAAGTGTCAGCAGATCAATATCAGGTGATGCTGACCTTTGGTCTGAATTTTATATGCACTGCAGTTGCTTGAGCAACGTAGTCGTTGGTAAAAATATGGCATTGTGTACGTTTCTGCCAACCAAAAAAAAAATGTATCATCGGACTTTGCAGTTCCAAATGCTGGATCTTGTAGATTTAACTTTACTGTCACACAGCCTGAAGCCAAGTTTACATTATCGTCCCCATATTCAAGAAATGTCTCTTCTGCCTGTCCACTCTAAAACATAAAGCTGGTGTTTCCAGATTCATCCATTCTGGAAAAGCTCATGATTAAGTGTCATTGCCTTACAGACAGACGGCCCAAACAGATAGTGTGAACATAGATCTTTATGAAAAGGTCCTGAATACACTAATGTGGATGCATGTTGCCTTCAAACATTGTTTTAAAAATGTGCCTGGTTATTGTGGTTATTGGTTATAATATTATATAGGCATAGGTTGGACATGAAGACACAAACCCCTTCGATTGGAATGAAACACCAAAAAAATCACACCAGCATTAAGAAGTTCAAAACAAGCTTGTAAACTGCATTTCAGTTACATCACCGCGTTTAACAGTTCACATGTTCCATATAGCTTCATTTTAATGTGATTTTAAAGGCTTAACATTTTTACTTTCTCATTACATGCCGAAGCACACGGTTGACCTTTTGTCCCGAACATGACTGTAATTCTTAATTCTGCTGTGAGCTCCTTCCTCAGACATTCAGCACTCATGGCACTAATGTAGTGTGACATTTCATTTTCTAAATTGGTCTACTTGAGCAGAAACATTGGGTGGCATGATTGGGTGTTGTATTTGTTTCAAAAATTGTAATTTACCTGACCTTTATTTAAATAGCCTACCTTGTTACAAGGTACGGAGTAGACTTTATTATCCCTGCAGGGAAATTCAGCAAAACGGTAAAAACAGGACAAACAGATGATATATATACATATATAAAAGTATATACTACTGCATTATATAGTCCAATAATACACACTCTGCTCTAGTGTGTCATTCATATTGCAGTTAATGAGGCGTACCTCAAACTTTAACTGATACAGAACTGATCTGCTTTAAAGAAAATGTTAAAAGTATAACATTTTTTCTTATTTTCCTTCAAAGAAATCTTTCTAGAAAAGCAACTGCACAACTAGTTGTAGACAAAAAAACACAACAACATTGGTTCTGCCAATAGGGGGCAGTAGTGCCCCATAGGAAACACTTTTTGACCATTTAGTTTCTTTCCATTTAATCTCGGCAGCCAAAGGAGACATCGGACATGTCTTACATATTCTCTGCAGACAGAAGAAACCGTGCCCCGCACTCAAATATGCCATCATCAACACTTGGACATCTGATTTACAAAAGATAGCGTAGATAAGTAGGTAGCAAAACCGTTAAGTGTTGAGGAATGTAAACTGGGTTAGAGAAAAGCAGTGATATTCCCTGGTCATGCTGCTGGAGTGAGAGACGGACGTCTGGCTGTGATGACTAGTCACGATAACAGGCCGTCCCATCCTTCAGGCACTTTCTCCATTCCTGACAATTAAACACACGCTACTGAACAGATTTCACACACAAGACGGGCACATTATCATGTTTATCATGTTTATCATGACATCGGCCATCAAAGCGTCAGTGTTCTGGGGGATTTAGAGCAGATTCACATGTGGAATGTGAGCAGCAGCAGCAGCAGCAGCATGATGGAGAGGCAGGCTGACGTGCTGACAGACGCCCATCAATCTCTTTTACCGGCAATGATCACAGACAAACACAGCCTAGCAGGTGTTTGATGGATGTCTGTGGTTAAGACGAAACCCTTTACTGTGTCTTGAACATGACATCTAGGTTCAACTTCATGCATAACATTCACAATCTCACATCAGCTGATTGAAGCTAAATGTTGAAGATGATGACGGATCAGTTCATATAGAAATATGTCAGGGTGTGCTCTTCAGGCTGAATTTAAGCAAAATGAAAGATAGTGCATGTGTAACTTCAGGGCCTATTTATTAATACCACATCATAATGAAATGCTACGCCCATACACAGCCGAGCCATGTTGTCAAATACATTCAAAGCAGGAAGTTGTACATGCAGTCAAGGCCCAGATGTATATGTGCAGCTTTAATTTGTCTTCCATCAGCCGCTTTCCTGCAGTAACACACTGACATACTGATTCTCTTCCCCTCCAGAGGCCCAGTGAGACCGGACAAGGTCTAACAGGCCGTGGTACTTTTGTCAGGTTTGTGGATAGGCTCTGGTTCAAAAATATTGTTGGAAAAATAGTGCCGCTGAAAGGAATTCATCATCAGATTTTAATTAGGATGTGTGGGCTTTTGTTGGGTTTGGCACGACATTCCAGTCAATGTTTCGGGCCTTTTCAGAGTCAAAGTTCTATATTTATATAACTTCGCGAGATAAGAATCCCCGAAATAACCGTGCTCTGAATGGATTGTAATTTTATACACAACCCAGTCAGAATAAAGCCGCAATTATCCCTAATCAAGGACTTCAGCTAGGTTGGCGTTCTATCCCCATCTGCTGGATAAAGCAGGTTAAAACACATTCATTTACTTAATGCAGTGAGAGTTTTAACACTAGACAAATGCATTTTAGCTTGTAAACTGTGCAGCCAACTTTATGTTATGTTTATCTGACAGACAGGCCAGATATGACACAGTCTGGAGGCCAAACGTTAGAAGAAGAAACCTCTATGTCATTGAATATGGGTTGAGAAAAGGACAAACATGAATGCGGAGAATGAAAATACAACAATTTGATGCTGTTGTGGTCCATGTCCTGGCCCAGAAGCTGCATGGTGCTGAGTTATGGCGTTGTTGCATAAGGCTGATGAATGAGAGAAGAGAGAAGTCTGTTTTAAGAAAATATGTTATTCTGGGGCACGGAGCAGAGCGGACACTTGCAACTAGCGGGGGAACAGGGTCTCACCCCGGTGCCAGAAACACCTCCTGGCTGCCAAATGGACTTGTTTTTAGAAGGGGAGTCCAACAAAACAAGCGAGACTTCTGACCAGCCTTTGGTTCAGCAGAACCATGAACCCAGAGACCTGTTTTGAGAGGACCATTTAATATGAAATTCCTTTCTTATTCCTTGCATTGGTATTTGTGAGCATGTGTTTTTTATTATTATGTAATAAACTCATCATAACAATTAAAATACCATGCCATTATAGCTAAATGTTTCTGACCGAAGAAGCCTGTACTATCATATATTGCTGCAAGCTTTATTTAAACCTTAGAGTGCAGAGCAATATACATTTCCCACAGCTCAGATGGGTGTCCCAATTAAAAGCATTTACTGATGCGCCTTTTCATTTCTACCGCGAGCAGCCTTTTGTAGAGATGTTTGGAGGGTGTACTCAAGTTTTCAGGACCCTTTTGTACTACTGCTGCTTCCGTCTTGTATTTTCTTGTTCTTACTTTCTCTTTTTTCTCCAGTCCTGGATCCCAATCTTTGTCTCTTGTTCCTTTGGCCTCTTGCAATTTTAAGGGAGATCTTCTGGTTTTACAAGCATTCTCAGTTCCCCACAGTGGCTCTGGCTGTGTGCTCCTCCTGTTATTTCCAATCCAGTCGCCTCACACTCTGTGCCACATACCAATTTAACTGAGTCTCATATAAAAACATGCACAATGGCTCTCAGAGTCTCATTCTCGGGGGCCCGAGTGTTGCTGCTACCAAGGTACAGTTTTACCAGCTGGAAAATTCACACATTTTGTGGCATGTTAAAAAAAGAAGAGAGTGAGAGTGATGAACCCACAGAGAATTATCTGTAGTTCCTCAGATCCGCAGAGTGTTTTTTTGCCTTTAGCTCATTGTTTGGGTTTTACTGGCGGGTACTTCACTGTTTCGGTTCACTCTCACCACTCTCATCATCAGCGTTGCTTCTAGCCGCATCAGGCAGCTGTCTTTTAGCAAAATATTGTTTTGGGTAAATCCACTATACGCTGCTATCCAGCACCAAAGAGCTAACAGATTAAGCTGACCAGTTAAAAAAGAGTTGATGGAGACCAAAAAAAGAGCTAAAGTGGACTGAATATTGAATACATCCCCCAGAAGGCCTCCAAATGAATGCTATGTTGCTGTGTGTTTGTTTGATGTGTACATATATACATATATAAACTTTATACAGTGTTGATATGAAGATGTTGGGTTTTCAGCTGGCACTGCCAATAAGTGTCTGAAGAACTCAATTAAATTATACCAAAATAAAAATCAAACACAAACAAGAACTTGTCCCATCCATTTTATCATTCAGTAAGGACAAACTAAGTGTAGATTTGGAATTGATGAGTCATTAGTGCCACAGCCAGCATGTCAGCGAGTTGTAACACGTTTGGTTTAGATCAATAGAACCTTGTTTTGAAGCGCTTGTGTGGTTTTGGAAAATAATACACAACGTAGTTTTTACGTGTCAACTTAGATCATGCAAGGATGTCTTTTGGATGAAGTGTTTCCATTGATTGTTTATGTTCATGAATTTGGCTTAGCAGAGTTCACGTGAGGGAAATTTGTCTTTTTGTTTTGCCAAGCGAAGGTGACCTCAGGGAAGAGAGGTGGAAACAAACGAAGGGCTTCCCATGTGAAAGTGGTTCCCGAGCGGACCGGCAAGAACGCTCGTCCTAATTAGCGGGACAGAATACCGGCTGGAAAAGCTGAGCTCAGGCATGCAGGGTGAGATGGAGCAGCAGCAGAGGCAGCCATACTGCCGTGCAGCAACACTGAGTCCATTGACCTGCCAGTTAGCACTCCCTGCAGCTCCTGATCCAAAGCAGCATGGCTCAGAGGTCGACACAGAACGGGGAGGTGAGACTACAGCCAAAAGGCCTGACATAACGCGGAAAACCTCGTGTGGGAACAATATGAGGTTGTGATACAGCAGAGAAAGGTAAGAAATGAGATGGGTTCAGTGTAGTGTCAAGCATGTACCGCAGGGATCTCTCGGCAGACCCTCCAGCAGTCAGTCCTGGAGTCTGGAGATGATGTAAGACCTACAAGGCAACACAAAGACTCATTTGTGCCACTGTGCCACACAGGACCTCACAGTGCCCTCCACATGCACCAGGCTCTCTGCGAGATTATGTTTCAGGAAAGAAATACCTTTGCGGTGCAGAAACCATTTCAATATGTATCCTCAAGGTCAGAGAGTTTCTTTGGACCGCCTTCAAATTCAGATCAGGAGGATGGGGGTACGTTAGGTTGCATCCAACAGCGGTCAGGGACGTAGTGTTGGGACCCTACCTACCTGGTGTGTCTGTGCAGGGACAGCTGCTTATACCATGTCACGGCAGCTCTACATTGAATCAACCGATCCCGCCAAACTTGGACTTACGTGCACTTGTTTGGTGCCCAAATATACATGGAGAGTAACACGTGCCTCCCCTGCTTCACATGGAGCTGCCGTGATATGATGATGTCGTCCGAAATGATATACAGTAGCTCCACCTGTCGCACGTCATCTTCAGAGGAGGTTAACAGGTACTGACCCTTGATGAATAACTCACCTCTCAGGTTGCCTGATCAGTGTGCGTTGATGGCCAGCTGAGTCATCTTCTTCTTGAAGTAGAGACACTGAAGAAGAAAAAGATGAAGAAGAAGAACAAGGTTGCCAGATACAGGTCCCCAAATGAATGATAATGTAGCTCCGTAACTGCTGGATATGTAATCAACAACTGTTTGCTAACAAATATCAACTTAAAAAGGTGAGAACATGTCACTGTTGTGTTCACAGGCATTTCCACTGCCCCTAAGTAACCCCAAAAATCAGATATTGAAGGTTAAGTTAACTCTTTACTAGAGTTTGCGGTGTCGCAGTCTGATTGTATACAGACAAAACCTCTCTCATTACTTGTTTCACATGGATTCATTTATATTCATTATAATATTTTGTCTACTGCTTGTCGCTACAGTTAGTTGTTGTTTGGGTTTCTGTGTCTGGTGTTTGGAAAAACCCAAATAATCTTAATGAGGTAAAAGACTGAAGAAAAAGCTTTGTTGACCATGTTAGGCTCCAACTATGGCTCAAATCTTGATCTGGTTGAGATGATTAGGGGTGTTTACGCAACAAATGAGGTCATCAAAGTGTTGGTGTAGATGGATAAAGACTAAAAAACTCATTGTGCAACATGTTCAGTGTGATACACTGTGTGATTTATTGTCACCATGATGCTACTCTTTCGCCCAGGTGACCCATTTGAAAACAAATTAAATGAAATAAAATAATAAAAAAAAATTCCATACGGGTTACCATGTGACCAACCTTCAAAATTGAAAACATCTTACATTGTCCCTATTTTATTGCTTTTCCATTCATTTTCAGGTATGTCTGTCTGTTCATTTTGTGATGTTAATGCGTCATTCACATTCTTTTGTGGATTGGTAAAGGGCAATGGATTTCAAGTTGAAAGAGGACAGTGATGCCTTTTTCCACAACACGTGCAGGACGTCCAGGAAATGTCTGGCTGCAGCTACAGCAACAACACGCAGCGGCTTGTGGTCTCTCCGCTCTGCAGGAGCCCGTGCAGGGCCATGACTGTTTTCAAACCGGCCGAGACCTTCTACACAGGTACGCGCTGTGATGTTTAACGTGACTGCCTGTCCTTTCTGCTCTGGTTGCACAAACACATCTATGGTGCTGGAGCTGTCTTTAGATAGTGTATCTGAATGTGGCCTTCTGCAGTGCATGAATTCAGATTAGTCTCTTACAACCTTTATCACAATAATATTCAACACAGTGTGAGCAATTGATTAAAGTCTCACTGAGCAATTGAATGGCAGTAACTGGACAAAAGTATCCAGAACTTGTGTGATAAAAAAAGCACTCCTGAAACATTACTATTACTAGTCTTCTGATTGGCTGCTAGCGCTGGGAAAATATCTTTGGTGAGTTCTACTTTTATAGATTTGAGATCAAAGGCTTGTCATATGCAGTGAGAACAATGAATTATTAGCTTACATTACTGTCTGATTGCCATCTATAGAGCACAAATACTAAACATGTAATAAAGGAAGTTTGGGTGCAAGAAAATCACCAACAGAAGCGAAAATATAAGAATGGATAAAAATGACAAAAAACTGTGTTTATTCAGAGGAAAAGTTAAACCATTGTCATTCAAAGTCCCAATGGAAGTGAACACAGTCACAACCGTAACTAAAATGAACCACAATATGGCTCTATCTTGGCGCTATCAACGAGTAAAATCTGCAGCTTTAATCCAAAACGGATTGAATTTCCAGAACATCACCAGCTGACTGAGACAGTCTCCCTTTGAGACCCACACAGGTGACCAGGGAACGTCTTTGGGAGAGGTTTGACCTCAGCAGTCAGTCTGGGAGCATCATCCAACACGGCCCTTTCATCTCAGAGGGTTACCATGCGGCAGACAGGCGTTATTAGGCTGCATGAAGAGTGACCCCAGGCTAGCATTCATCAGCTGTTGATTAGCGACATGCACCCTGTGGACTGTGAGATGTAATGATGAGCACTCGTCTCCCGGGAGACTTAATCAGTTACCTTTGACATCTGAAGGAGGGAGGTTTTTTTTCGAGCCTTTTATCACACCTGATGTAGACACTCAATGGGATGTTGTATGTGGGGAGTGGGAGTTTGCAATGATGAAAACGGTATTGATGAAAATGTGTACATAACTCTGCGTTCCAGCACAAGAGCTATGCCGCACAGTATAATGTCAGGATGTCTTGAAGCCGTCCAGAGGAACAGCCTTATGCCATTATCAATTATTCAGATGTCTTAGTCAATAAGCTCCTTACTTTGAGGGAGTTAGAACAGAGGTTTATACAGGGGATTCACGGTCATACGCAGCCAGGGAGAGAGAGGTATCTGAGGCAGAGGGGACATGTAAGTTACGATGTTGCACACCAGTGAAACCACATCTGTGCCACCATTCATGTGTAATCAAATCATCTCGCTTGAGTCAAGGTCTTGCGCTTCTCCTGGGACACCGACGTTGGCTCCTGCTCCCTTTGGAAGGCATTTTTACTGTTTTAGAAATGAAAACTGAGATCTTTTTCTTGCTTCACTGTGTCACCGTTAAAAGCGTTACAAACAAATACTGTAAGACCATAGTTGACATGTTTGGTAGACGTCTATCCCAGCTCCAGAGGTATTGTTAATGCTCACGGCTCTCCAGTTGAAGACCACATTTCCCATAAACACTCTGCTCTCCTCTCATGCGTCAACAAATAATAATCCCTGTCGGCTGTTGGTTAAACACAAGCACAGTGTCAGGAAAAGTCTCGGTGTGCTGTGCCACCACCACCCTCTTGTTAGGGGCCACATCAAGCCAGGGGGCAAATCTGGAAATGATGGGGAA
Source organism: Pholis gunnellus (assembly GCF_910591455.1). NCBI lineage: Eukaryota > Metazoa > Chordata > Actinopteri > Perciformes > Pholidae > Pholis > Pholis gunnellus. Next base: position 8,850,516 of record NC_136546.1, on the reverse strand, counting down.
AGGCACTGAGATGGCGGCTGGTTTTGGGTGGTGCGCTGCTACATCTATACGCTTCTATTTTAGAAAGCTTGGCTGTGCCCAGAGGAGAACTTCTCCGGCAAGGAAAAAGTTACTGGTAGAGAAATGTAAAGGTCAACAAAGACGGAGTAACATTTTTAAACCCGCACACTTTTAGCAGTCTGCACAAATTAAAAAATCTAAAGTTTTTCTCTGAACTCTTCACACAGTTCGACTGCCATGTTGCTGATCTTGCAGGGGTAGGATGATCTTCTATACTGCAATTACACTTTGTTAATTCAGCTGATATAACGGGTATACTTTCATACAAACCTGTAACTAGCAAAGCTTAAAAGTTGTTTGTAACCTCAGGCAGCATTAAGAGAGAGAGGAAATGTCACGTGTGATAAACATCCCTGTGTTCACGTTGTACTTTAGAAACTGCATCATGACCAAGAGCTAGCTTAGCTTTTGGGTATTCCCTACAAACAACTTTATGTGGAAACCTTGTTGATGTTTTCTTTTTGCCGACTGCGTTCATACATGTGGTTAGGAAGTCACAGTTACCCGCCGAGTGTACGGGTTGTGTGGCGAGGCCCCGGCGTGGCAGCATCCCATTAAGGGTTCAGACTCCAGCTGACCATAATGATGGGTTTGAAATCTAAATGTTCATGGAAACACAACAAACAAGAAATTGAACTGAATTGAATTTCCTCGTGCATGACTCAAATCAGCCATTAGTGCAGTTAAGGTATTGTTTCATTATTGTATAAGTGCTTCTGCAGTTTTCAAATGTACAAAACATCTCACACATCCCTTTACAATGTGACTTTTCTTCTGTGGAAGTAAACCAGAGGGCCCTCGCTCTGGATGGTCTTGCGCCGCTGTTCCTTTCTAGAAGAGAGTTAAAGTGTGGGGCCCACATGTGCCCTTCATTTTTTATTATATTGTATTGCATCATTTTCTTTGTCAGAGCTGTGTCAGTCAGGGTAAAAAAATGCAATATCTCAGCCCTAATGTAACTAAGATTGCATTCCTGGTCAAGTGCAAATTGATTTGCTGTTGAAAGGTCAGTTAGACTCCAGCCAGCCGGCGAAAAAGAATACATTTTCTCTGTCAGATTCTTGGAGGAGCTAAGCAAAGACAGCATCTGCTCAGAATCACCCCTGTGTCACGAAACCACCTACTAAAAGTACTGTATGGACTCCGATCGCTGATGTGCTTTATCAATTCTATTTAATCCAAGGTAGAGTTCAGGTCACTTCAATGTCAATCACAAATCTAAAGTGTGTTTGTGTCACATGCAGGAGATCTGAAAAATCTGACTTTCCAGGCAAATACTGCAACATATTATGATTGTTTCTATTACAACACCCATATTGGGATTCCTTGGACTACAAAAATCCACCAGACTTTATGATATTTCAGTTTTCATTCTTTATAGGACATTTATGGAGCAGGCTGGCGAGCTATTTCAGGTGGACAGCTCCAGTTTGTTGCTGCACCAACACATGACGTAGTGAAAATGGATTTAACAGGGGACTGAAGTTGCAAGTTACAGCTCTCCACACATCTTCCAGCAGAATGTGATGCCTCTCAGCTCAAGGACAGCATAGTTCCAAGGGAAGCAGTAGTTTGTACGTATTGTGCTTTTATCTGTGTAACGGAGCTATCTGTGGTCTTTTGTTCCTGGTGTGATTGTGGTGCATGGGGTGTGGCACTTGGACATTGACTATGGCAACGCCCACCTTTGGAACCACCATCCAATAGGAATGAAATCCTGTTCAACCAATCATCCAATGAGAATTGTACACCTGTTCTTGGTTGACCGTATGTGTGGGCCTTTGTCCATCTTGACTCTGACGAAAGAGACAAACTGTTAATCCGTTTGCCCAATTAAAGGCTGCAAATCAATCAGTGTGCTCCTGTTCCTTCTCTTCCCTTGTGAGGGTTACAGGTTATGTTAGATAAAGCCACCGGATACGACCATTTTAGAGTTGAGGGTAACATTAGCAGCTAAATCCTGCTCTGGATTGGATTTGTGAATTGTAATCTCCAACTATAGCAACCCCAGCAAAACGGTGTTACCCTCATTACCTGAGGTAGTACTACATTTGCCAGACAAATCAGTGAGTCATCTTTCTCAAAGACTTTTCTCTTTTTTGGAAAGTGAAACATACTGTTTAAAAATACAAAAACAGTAAAACATACAGTAAATTGAACTGTATGGCTTTTCGACTTTGTCTGTGGTCATCATACAGGGATGATGGATTCTACTGCTTTGCTCGGCCATTTTAGCGCCAGTCACTTGGCATGCTATGTGCATGTTTGGTTTGGGATTAGGGAATTCAGGCAACAGAGAGGAGGAAAATGGACATAATTCAAACTGGTAGGATGAAGGGAAATGTATTGGAGACATGTGGATCAGGTGGGTATGAGAGTCAGGTGACTGGGACTGGTGGGAAAGACTGAGGGCATCTGGTGGATGGATGGAGAATGGTCCCGAGAGTTCCTATGAAATGCTTAGGCCTGGGTGAAGTGAGAAGTGCATGGAGACATGTGCCGAGGGGCAGACTGAGTAACATACACAAAACAACCGAGGCAGATATTGACACTCATTTGTAAACCAACTCACAGGGCTAACATTAATTAGCTAACTAGTTACAGCTGATGAAATCAAGACAAATGATCTTTGTCGTTTTTGATGGTTGATGAAATGAGGACCCTGCTTTTTCTGTTCTTCGATCTGAAATCAAAGAACAACAAACAAACTTCATCCCTGCACCAATCTGTTACTGTAACCCGATGGCCTCTTTTTAAAGGATTTACCTTTCTCCATGCTGATGAGCAGGGACCGCTCCTTCACGTCAACCAGCTAAATGTTTGCTGCATGTGTTGTTGTGAATCCATATTTAAGCTGTTTAGTTTGGTTTTAAGCTAATGCAGCCAAACCTGCTGAAGTTAGCTGTTAGCTGCTGTTCAGATGGCTGACAGTTGGATGACTCAATATTTGCTTGTTTTTTTTTTGTCTGCTTACATCAATTTATGCATTATTTGTGTGGATATTGAATTTCCTGTAGCCTAGTGTCCGAGTCTCTTGGTGGTTGCTGTTGTTTTGGCTCACATTGGATAACTGATACATTCACTTTCCTCTTTAAACTTCACACACTATTTAACTAGCATTAAATAAATCAATTAATTTATAGAAATTAGTTTGTTATTCAGCTATGGTGAAACGGCAGTATAGATGTTATCGTGATAACATCTATACTGCCGTTTCACCATTTACATTAATATTCATGCACTGATGGTGATCTACTGCTTAATGCTTTACACACAATTTCGTATGAATGCGTTTTGTATGTTTTATGCTTAAATTAATAACTATTTGCTGAGTGGCTGACACTTCTAACCTGCTGCTGCAGGTCATGTGGGTTTCTGGGCTCCTCAGTTTGCTGGATGGTGAATTCCTTGCAGGAACGCTAGTTGGAGGCCCTTTGTTGGTGATTTGCAAAATCTGCCTTTTGTATTTTATTTTACAGCATCTGTTCCGCGGATAAAATCTGTATGGAATATATTTTTGCCTGGAATTGATTTGTCTGGTTTTATTTTAGGTTCATATCAATTACATTAAGATGTCCATATTGGTGTGATGTTACACATGCAGTAGCGACACCTTTGATCCTGTATTGTATTTCATAAAGTGATTTAGTTTTGTTCAAGATGCAAAAGACAACTGTAAAGCTCATATTGTTTTGCGTAATGCAGCTTTCATGCCCTGCCAGCAGTGGCCAAAGGCTCAGTGTGCTCTGCAGATTGTTCTCATTCTCCCATATTGGTAATGCTTTATGATTAACTATCATGTGTCTGGAAACATTGATAAGCCCAATGCAAAGATAAAAATGTGCATTTTTTGTTTGTTTGTTTTGTACACAATAATGTAGATAGGCTAAGGTTACATACCCTTATTTTCTGGCTTGTGAGGTCTGTTGTGATTAAGAGGAAATGGGGTAACACACCTGCTCAAAGTCACATCATTCACATTTATGGACGATATCCTAACAAGATGGCCACGTGAAGCACAGTTCAAAGAAAAAAGTGTTGCTTAAAATGAACAGCTTGGTTCGTAGCTAAACACAATGTGAACGCCTTTGCAGTTTTGCTGGTGCGTGTCTTGATGGGGACATTGATGCTTTAATAATGTGTGGCCTCCTTGTGTGTGTGTGTGTGTGTTTTTGAGTTCCGACATCAATGGGATCCACATCCCTACCCCAACCCCAACCCCTGGCCTCTAATCCAGACTCTTGTAATCTGGCCAGCTGTGGCTTGGCTGAGGGGACGACAGGCAACCCTCTGCTTCTACTCATTCCCTCACATTCTCTCAGCCACATTCGAACCCCACGGTGACCCATATAGACAGCAAAGCCCTGTTATTCGCCACTCCTCACAGTAACTCCGCACACCATCAAAGTGTTGGTTATGATGTTTAATCACAGGCAGCAGAGCCCTCATTTGGCTCAGACGGGGTTTTGAACCAACTGAGAATTTACAATATGCTCACATATATTTTAGAGACACCCACATTCTGTATGTTTTTGTAAGGAGGTTAACCTGTATATAAATTATTCATTGTTTAATGATTTATGATTTTACAACGGAGAAAAGTAAACTAGAGATCCAACAGGAACATATTTTGTATTTTGGACCTGAAAATCAGTCTTTTTAGCCTGAAAATCATGCAGGTAAGCAAGGAGAATTGGATACATTTGGTACTTTTTGTACCAAGCAAATGAAGAATCGATAATCCACTCGTACATGGTGAAGTAATTGTTGAGTCACTGGTAGTGATCATGTGTCCGAGTTGCTTAAAAAATATATATTCTACATTGTATAAAATCATGATCTCTTTTTTAGCCATATGATAGAGTCCTAAGTTTATCTCTGACTAAGGTTTCTTCAACTTTGCCACTTGATCCAAATTCATTCATTTTCATTTACCATTCAGCAGTGATTCTGCATAAGTGCTTGTGTCAACAGCTCAGTCAATCACTCTTAGTGGTGGAAAACTGTCGAGTCAATAAAATGAACACAAATCAGCTGTTGTGAGAGAACAGTTTTTCAGTGGGTGGCACTAATCTAATAATTCAGTATGTCTTTTAGTTGCACACAAAAACATAACAAAAGGCATTATGTTCGTCTGACTGGGGTTGGGAAATAATCCCAAAATTACCAAAACCCTGAATATCTATATTCTGTGAATGCCCTCTTATTGACGTATAGCTATTTATGAGATGATGCAGTGATTGTTTTCAACATGATATCAGGATCCATCTGCTTTCACTGTGAATTTGGCATCCCCCCGCAGATTCAAATGGATCCCTTGCTGTTTGTGTGGTCTTTTATCAACACAGTTGGTCTGCGTCACAGGCAGCCATGACACTGGGGACCATCATGGATCACTGAGAGCCTTTTTCAAACATTTTTGCTTGAAATTGTGACCCGAGCGGTTACGTGCTGCGTAGTTCGTGGCACGATCACCCCACCGTGGCACATCAGGAATCTGAGCATGCGTATTATTTAATGGAGACGTGGTGTGGTGATGGCTGGTTGGTTTGTGTAGTCCTAAATAGAAGTGGGGATTGGATGACAACAACATCCGTGTCTGGCACAGAAACGCTGTGGGGAAGGAAACAGCCACTTTATGAAGTGCCACAGCTGGACTGAGGTCAAGCGACGAGTTTGACGTGTTAATCTGTTTTTGTTTTATGCTCTCACTTTTTCCAATTGATTTACATTTTTTTCACAACTAGGGTGAGGATCAAGTTAGCAGACCGAATGGCATTCTGTTCCCTCCATGTGGATGGCTTTAAGATCGGTAAGCTTTAACAGTATTATGTTCCTCTGGTGCTGTGGTCATGGAAACGCTGCTTTGGGGCAGGGATGTCCCGATCAAATGTTTGAGTCCCCGATCAGAGTCCTTAATTGGGTATCTGCCGATACCGTGTCCCGATTCAATACTTTTCCTTGATAAAACAGCTGCACAGTGCACACTTCAAGTACATTAAAGTTATCAAAATCAATCCATTGTGTGCTGGACAATTGGCTATCTCTGTATTGCATAAGAAAAGAAAAAGTGCCTGCATCCAAGCTCGTTCCTTCATTTTTATTTATTTTGTTGTTTTTTTACAAAATAAAGTATAGAACCCTTTCTGTAATCTTTTTGCCATTGATGTTGTCTCGAGGGAAATTCTCTCTTCCTTTTAAAAGTGTTTGTTGCTTCAGTGCAGCCTTTGCCTGAGTTACCTGAATGAACTGTTTTCCGTTGAGTGTTTTATTTTCGTCATATTTACATATTTTTCAATAATACATTACTCATACATGCACCATAGATGACAGCGAAATGCAAGAGACTCACAGAGCTGAAATGTTAGGTGTGCACATAAATAAGGTAAATAACATAGCCATACCGTTCTTTTGCTGTCATTTGAGGTATGCATTAATAAAAAACAACTATAGGCGATAACCTAAAAACCTGAAAGGTTTTACAGAAACAGATGTTGACATCTGATAACCAGAAGTTCCTCATGCTCGGAAAGCTTAGCATAACAAAATGAACTGAGGCCAGAACTGGAGTCACATGAGGTGAAATCTGCTCAGTGTATGTGCCAAGGTATTACTGTCACCTGGGGTCAGTTAGAGCAGAAAGCTCGGATTAGTCCATTATGCAAATCTAAAATACCATGCTGACAAGAAACTAAATCTGCATCCAATAAACAAGCAATAGAAGTTGTGAAGTTGGCTGGTTTTTAATTGTTATTCCCCACTTAAACTTCCTGTTTCAGTCCGTTCTTTGCTTTTAATGATATCCTCAATGCTCCTCAACATAAACACACATGGGTCCTATGGCCACACATTTCAAATATCCCAGCTCCCTTTCTGAGAAATCATGTTTCTTCCATCAGATGGCTCTAAATTCTACCATGCCCATGAGTCTCTTCCAGTGTTATTACGCTGAGGAATCCAGTCACAAGACCAAATCAAATCAGAGCTGTTGTAAATTCAAAACATGTTGCGTAGTTTCTGAATTGATCCCAAATTGACCCAGAAAGTAAATCGATTTTAACTGCAAATTGGGTCATACGTTTTCTAAAAAGTGTAACCTTTAGTTTTCGCCAGTTGTTAATGGCCTTTGAAAACCAATATCAAGATTTTTTGTAATTGTATGTTTTTTTTTTACCGTCACGCCTGTCTGGGAGTTGTTTAAAACCTCAGCTTACATTGTTATGTATACAGGCTTGTACTTTAATTTCATCAGTCATCCTCGAGCATTCCAAACTTTGTATTGCAAAGTACTGCAATTCAACAAATCTCTTGCTTTTGTTAGTGTGCTATCCTTTTTATCAAAACTATTAGATATATAGCCTCCTGGCAGACCTGGCTTCATGTATTCACCATAAACACAAACATAGCTTCTATGGAAGTGATGCAATCACTTTATGCTCTCTGATTGGCCCAAGACCAACATTTCTCAACGTTCTCTTCCTCTGCCCACTAAAAATATAATTTTGAACTGGCCTGCTTCAGCTGTGACGGCGACAATTCAGCTCAGGCCAAGATCTTAAATATGGGACAGTTTTGACAATCGAATGCGTGTATGTCCTTTCGAGAAGTTGGCCATATGGCATTTATATACAGATTGTGATCTTGATGCTTTGGACGAACATGAAAAGTCTGAAACGAGGAGTTTCATAGTTGAGCCAGTGTTCGTCACGTCCTGGCAGATCCGTTTGTTGTTCATTCAGATTCAAGAGAACACACCAAGCACAGATATTATCCATATGCCGATTATCTTTGCTGCTAATGTGTTCTGATTGAGTGATATGGGATTTATTAGCAGTTTTTAACATTTAGTTTACAAGTTATATCTTAAAGTCAAGGTTATTCATTCATTCGTGAATTTATCGAGCAAAGGTTTAGTTTTTAATTCAAGTTAATTAATTACATTTCAAAATGTATTTTACAAATGTGTGATTCAAATGAATTCAATCTGCATTAATTACATTTGAGTGTCAGAGCAGCTCTGCCAACAGCTGGTGTCTTTGTGTTGGTGATGCATTCCATTCCCAAATTTTTCAGATTGCTGTCAGCCTGAAATCCAAAACACTGCTCTCGGGAGGATAAAGGTCTGAATGTACGTTCGATTGTGCTTTCACGATGTTGTTGAGTGTTTTGATTTGGTGGGCTGCGAAACCACAGGCGGTGATCCGACTCGAGCTGCAATCAATCACCTCGGCTCCGAGAGCTGAACATTTAGTTCTAACAGAGTTCAGTGAGATGAGCTCCTTTCTAGCATCCAGGCCACCCAAACTTCAGCTGATAAGATATTTAATCCGTTTTATTCTTTTGTTGGTCATAAAGCTGTCGGGTTTTGTCAGCATTGTAACTGAAACGTGTGTCAGGTGATAGGGACAGGCTGTTAAGAGCAGAAAAGTCCTCCTATGTCTTCTTTCAATTATGAACTTATTCTTTCCCCAACACTTGAAAGCACAACAACCCACAGTAACAGCATGGGGCATTGAAATGCTGAGTGAAAAAAACAAACAAGACTGGCATCTTTTCAGGCAGCGTCATTGACTGCAGAGATGTGTGTTAACGTGGCATACCCTCAGCAGAGCAGCCCTCTCTCAGTCTGTCCAGCTTCCCGCGTACATACGGCTCTTTGTGAGGCTGTCTGAGCGGACTCCCATTGCTGAGTGTGTTCCCCAATCTCGGTTTCTAGCCCTGAGGTGAGATCTCAGAGCAGAGCCGAGGATCATTCAAGGACAGGCAAATCTGGAAAGTCTAACGGGCTGCACTTGCCAGTTAGCAAGCTGGTGCTAATGAAAAGCAGGAGTCTGCCTACCGCTCGCTCAGTGTGGTTGGCATTAGATAAGCCAATCATCTGTGTTTCCTAACGTGCATCCATACTCTCACACACAAACTAAGGATTAAACTAACTCTTTGTGGTTATAATGTCGAGACAGCAGGACAACATTTAGAAGAGAATTCTGTGCTTGATATCGTAAAAATCATTGCGTGCTAATGCTAGACGTGTTGTGGCTAATACAGCACGTTGTGTATACATATAGCTGCACAGTAAGAGAGATTGCCAGTGGTTTTGAGCACACAAGGCGCTATTTTTTTCCCCCATACTTTGGGAAGTCAGAATAAGTGACATCACAGTCACATGGCAGTGCATTTGCGAAAGGCACTCTGCGAAGCTACATGAGAATATATTGTGTTTATCTAAGCCTTTGCAAACGGCATGCTGTGTGGCTTGTTCTGTTTCGAAGTGCGCCAGCATTCACTGCTCTGAAATCCACCAGTCATGAATCTTTCCTAGGCACGTGAAAACGCCCTCGCGCATGACCTTAAAACCACAACCGGCGGTTCACACAGTACGGAGCCAGAGTCACGACCATGACTTCTTGGTATATGCAGGGTCATTGCCCCTTCCCATGCTGTCCGAGGCCTCCCCTCTTCGCCTCTCATCTCAGCCTCAGCTCACCCGTGTCCCAGGGCTTCGGGCCGGGAAAGGTGAGCAGGTGTGACTGGAACACTGAGCCCCATTCAGAGGAGGAGGCCACGGGGCAAAGAGGAGCGAATGATTTACACCGTGTCCACAGCTTTACTGTATGTCGGGATTTACGGCCTTACCCAACGCAAAGCAGATTTAGAACCGAGGACTCCTCCACTTTTAACAGGACAGTCAGTTGTTTACAAAGCAGGATGGTATTTTTAGAGAGACATCAGACCTGAATGGGCAGCCGGCTATTCCGTGAATTAGTCCCTGTAGGAATTTTTGTGTGTGTGTGTGTGTGTGTGTGTGTGACTGTAATTTCAAGAGATCAAAATGGTCTTGCAAATTTGGCAAGGTCACAAACACAAACAGCCATGCTGAACTTTGTGTCTATTTACAAGTCAATTTCCCTGCATGTATAAACACAGAAACGCACTTTGAATTATACTCATGGAAAAAAGTTATGTGCAACGTGCCATTAGGTTAAACTCCCTGCGTTATTGCATTCGTTTTGTCCTATTGACTTAGAAACCCATTTTACTGTTTCACTGTCATTGTTATTGTCATCAACCACCGTGTTTTTGTCTCAGCTCCGCCAGCACAGTGAGGCTGCTATGAATAGGACTGTAAAATGCACAAACACGAGACCCCCAGTTTATTTTCAGCGACGACACGGACGTCAACCAAAAATGCACCGAAACATTGCGAGCATCTCTTTTTAATGTCCGCTAGATTGTAAAGACAGTCGAAGTATCTAGCCTAAACAGAAGACTTTGAAAAATAGTGTTTGTGTCAGTTGTTTAGGAACTTGAAGAACCCAACATGGCCTCTTCTCAAGTTTCTGAAAGTAATGTTTATGCTCTGTGCTTCTGTGTTTGCCTGATTCCTAACAAAGATGAAATATATTTACCCAGACAACTCCTTTGTTTGCATTTGTTTAATTAAACAGCTTTACCTTGACCTGTCTTGTGAAAACTTCTGTTTTGGCCGACGTGCATGATTAAAGCATGTGCATTTTTAAGATCACGGTGTCAGGATTTTCCTTTAACATTTTCATTTTCAGCTAATATTTTAGAGGACAATAGGGTGGCAGCTGTGGCAGAATGTTTGTGATTAAACAAAACCATTGTCAGAATAAGCTGAAATATGCTCAGTAGCACCCCCTAGAAGCCACATTAAGGCCGTTATGAATCATTACATAAGTCAAGCTTTTTAACCATCATCATACTGCACACAGACAGAAACACAGATTTTTTTTTTTGCACATATGTTTATGCTTGTGATCAGATAGTTTAAAAAAAAAAAAAACAACCCAATGTTTGAGTTCAGTGCATTTCTTGTCATCTAATACCGATCCAGTGACGCAAACCTCTCTTTGAATTACAGCCCTCACTGTTTAGTTCTCTCTCTCTCTGTGTCAGAAATCACAATGATGAGTAATTGTTTATCACTGGGTATTACACTACTTTGCTGGCTTATCATCTTTCTTGCTGTCCTAAATTAAAAAAATAGTAAAAAAAAGTATGTATATGTTTTTTTATGATAAAGGACCACCTTGGACCATCTGGTTTCCGGACAAACTGAGGAGAGAAGATATCATTATTTCTGCCTCCAAGGGAGCGTAGACAAAAGGAAATACCCAAAGTTCCATTTGGAGCCAAGCCTGACTGTTTCCCATCCTTTTAGATAGGCAATGGAGATCTGCAGCATATTAAATGCCTTGTGTGCCCTTTGTAGTTGAGTATCGGTAAGCTGCAGTGCTGGATCTGCGTTTCCGATTTCATTTGGGGAAAAAAACATGTTGAGGTGAACATTATCCAGTAAAGATCTGAAATAGTCTGGTGTATTTTGAAGCTATAATGATAAACATGGCCTTTCATAAAAATATATAAATATGAAATTAAATAAAAGAACAAAATAGAAAAGCAAGAACAGTTGTCTTCAGATCTGTTCCAAATCTTCCCTGATGCTTTTTTTTAATTCTCATTTAGACCATTTGAAGAGGAAAATATTAGGAGGCTCCAAAAATGCCTCAGCGGTGCCATAAAGACTGGGAAACTTGTTAACCTCGGGGCCAGGAGTGTACAGGAAAGTATTCAGCAGAAAGAGCCTTTACAACAGGTGAGAGGTGGATTGATCGAGGGCCAAACTGATGCGGGGAGGACACGGAGCCAGACACCAGAATAAACAGCAGGCTTCTTGCACATCAGGCTGGGGGGTTTTAACAGACTGGACACTTTCTGACAAATGTGAGAAATAACCTGTTTGAGTTAGCCTAAACCTCAAAGCAGAGTCAAAGAACCTCACGCGTTTGGGTGCAATAGTTACTTAAGGCTCGAAAAAGGATAGAAATAAGTTTTCTTTATCGTGAAAGGTCAACCTATTAAATACCGAAAGTGGATATAAAATGGCTATAGGCTAGTATGTATGATATTGAACTTGAAGGGTCAGTCAGGTGGCTACCTGAGATTCTTAACAAGAATATCATTTTTTTTTTAAAGAGGTTTAGTCTATTTAGCAAAACAGATTTCGACTAATTTATCACCCAGGGACAATAAATCCAACAATCTATAATTTGCTTATTCATAACTGCTAAAAACACCGTTTAGAACACCGCAAAGCCATTAGATAAGTTGCAGCAATTCTTTGATGTACATTGAATGTAAATGCAAACGTACTACTTATGCTACATTAAGTACAGTTCTTGCTTGGCTTGATTTGACTACTGGCTTATATGTTCTTGGCCAATCCACAGACTGCATTCCTTTTGTAGTCAGTGCTGCATTTTGGTGAAAAATGACTTGATTATTGCACGTATGAAATATAGATTTCAAACCACTTTTGCAACGTGTCTAGACTGTGGTAATGAGGTTTCTGTAAGTGGTGTGTTTTTAATCCGACTCTAGCTTTGTTTTGGTGGTATATATTTACACTGATATTCGTTCATCTTGAACCCTAAAACAAAGGAAATACAATCCCTTTATTCTTGAATTTATTATCCTGGTAACATAATCTAAACATTTCATCAAACATAGTGTTATGCACACCAGACTTGTGTCTTTCAGGCAAGTGTAGAGCATATAAGAAATATGACAGAAGACTAGCTGCACTAAACTCCACAGAAACGGTACTCCTTGCTCCCTGCTGCCTGTTTAGCGAATGGCGGTTCAAGGGAACTTCTCTCGAACTCGTAAAATTAAGTATGCAGTGGGTTTACCCTGCATAGTTTGTAGATTACTCATTAATGCTCAATTGGTCCACAGTGCATTGCGTTTTAGTGCCTTGAAAGCAGCCGTCATTCTTGTGAGACTTTGAGCTGCAGGCTAAAAGCTGTCAAAAGGTTTTATTATGTTTTCATGCAAATAAAAAGTAACCGTTTAGATTTAGTAGTCAGTATGCAGTACATACTAATTTGAGTTTGTAGTATGCAGTATATTAGTATGCGATTTCAAACACAGCCCTGGTTATTTGTGAACCAATGTGCATCTTTGTAGATTTGAAATACCAAATACCTCTTAGAGTTGGGATATGAATTATTCTGCAGGCATTCCTTCTCTCTCCAGACCTCCCTGGGCACTGAAGTACAGCGGATCCACAACCAGGCCACAACAGACAGCCCAGAGGCTCCATCATCATATTGTCTAGAGTTACACTCCAGAGATGTCGGCCTTTGTGGTCAACATTTTCTTTTCTGTTTTGCTTCCATGATAAGCTGACAGACTCAACCTGACATAATTAGTTGTCTGGGGTTTGTTTGGGTTGTGAATTGATGCTGTGGCGTAAATCAGCAAGGAGCTGGCGGCCAATGAGACAGCTAGAAGCCACATTAAAGGGCAGGGGCGGCTTCTCTGTCGCCGACCACATTCGCTTCTCAGCTGCTTCCCATTGTTTGTCCTCCAGAACCTGGCAACCGCAGCTGCAGACTTGGACCTGGGAACTGCAGCCAGGGTTTTGGTCATATTTCTTCTCACAATTTGTCCCCTGGTAATGTTGGTTTGGTGTTCTCAATGTGAGTTTTAATGTGTCGAGAATCAACATAGGATTGCAGTGTAGGTCGTACATTGTGTATAATGCTTTATTGTACGTATGCCAAAGTAACGATAATGTTTTTTATTGCTATTTGCCGTGTGCATTATTCACACAACTATAAATCTGACATACAGTGTCATGCGAACGTATTAGAGGGGACGCTAGAGAGTGTGCATAAGAGTCACATTCATTTAGAAACATAAATATAGCTGCTTTGCTTTTAAAATGATGAGGTCGAGTCGTAGACGGGGAGCCAGGCTGTCTGAGTGGGCCTACTTTTAGTCGAAGGGAAACTCTCTCGGCACGTGCAGAAGCAGTTCACCTCACAGGTCAACAAGCCCGAGAGAGGAAAGTTGTTAGAAACACGCTAAATAGAAACGGGGGAGAGAAACTGTGGCTGTCAGGACGCCCCTCCCTCCCAAATGGAGATATTTTCATGACACTCCCAAAGCTATAATCGCGGTCTCTTAACTATGTCTTTGGGATTGTGGAATGGAAGTGTTTATCAAAACCCCGCGGAGAAGTGACAGGAATAGCAAAAGGAGGTATAACTTGAAACAGCCCTCTGCTGGCCAGAGTGGAGCTCGACTTAGACTTGGCTATTTTGGGTCAGGAACCTCTGTGCTCATTTTAGAGCCTTTCCAACTGGCCCTGTCTCTAATCAAGGGATCAAAACCGCTTTATTCTGAAAATGGGCAATTACAAGTACCAACTACGTAGAAATGGCATCAACGATCTCAGCAGTTTAGTTTCTGCTGAGTTGTTGATTCAGAGGGATTTTCAGCACAGCTGCTTAGGTTTTCGGGAAAACATGCTGACAAGATGTTTTACATATTTAGTCAAAGGGGAAAGGTTGACATTTCACTTTGAATTTATAGGTTCTATTCTCGGAGTTTACATTCTTGTATATATCAATATTTTAATTGTACACCATTCATTTTGGAAACAAATTCACCACATCGCATGCTGGTTGGCAGTTGTGAAAGGCATCCTCAAAAAACGCAACAGTAAAGTTATCGTACTGTGATTTGCATGTGAAATGTATACTTTGTCTAAAAACATGTATAACTGTATAACTTTAAATTAAACTTCAATTTAATTTAAAATCTAAAAGTCATAAAATGCATTAAATACGGAAACCTAAATCTCAATCAATCATAATATGACCCCTTTGATTGACCTACGGTTGTTGACTGAGTAGACTGACCAAGTGAAGAATGGACTCGGTTTAAGTGTCAATGCTGTCAACATTGGATCAAAGTGGATAAAAAGGCTGCCTCATTTATCAAATATCTTGTTTAGATGTCTTCCAGAAAGACCATTTTTGAGTCCTTGGCTAGACTAAATTATATTGTGATATTAGCTCACCCTAGCCTCCCCCTCTCCCCCAAACACAGTTCATAGGGGTCCCCCTTGAGAGGCAGTCAACCCCGCCTTGAGAAGCACTAAGCTCAGTGACACGGCTGTCAAACAAAATCTCTGCGCTTCCCTAAGTCCTGGTTGCCAGGGGTGAACATCAGGAATGTCGCCGGGTGACAAAGGACGATTAGTGGCCTGATTTGTCCGTATGCTGACATTTGTGAGTTTTCATGTGTTGTATGGGAATTCTTGGCATTGAGGTTGGTTTTGTTACCACATAGAGTCCCGAAGGTCCTCTTTCAGACACTACGCACAAAGGATGTTGTTGAAACACATGTGAAATTTTTGTCTCAACCTGACAAACTGGAGAAAGTGGCTGGATAACAGCATCAATTCTCTTTTTCCTTAAAGGCTGGTGTTTACAGCTATGTGACTTTTTTAGAATGTGTTTAGCTACTGTCACCTTCAAAAGAACAGTAACAAGTTAATGCATGAAGTCTCTACTTGTTTGCAAGATGGGTATTGCAACACCCAACAAGCAAAACGGCTTGTGCCTCCAAATGCAGCGGTTTGTGGTAGACAGGTGCTCCATCTTGCCTGAAATGGTTGCCTCTGCTAAAGTCAGAAGAAATTCCTCCATTTTAAGGAAATATAAGCTATAAAACTTCAGGGAAAATGAGCCCCGGTGCTGCATGACACAGACAAAGCCACGTATTTATTAATGAGAGAGGCGATTTGTTTAAATCTTCATCTAAACCCTAAAAATGCTGTTTTCTCTTTATTAAGATAAACCAACATCCTTTAAATCAAGCAGATGTGGATTGTGGATTGTGCTTGTTGCAAAATGTTGAACCTGATCAAAACTGGACCCATATGAAACCTATTACAATTGACCTGCACAACACAAGCACAAGGAGACCCGATCAATAATGCGACACATAGAGGCTCCAATCAGAAAATCCAAATATAAGTGAAAATCTGTCTGATCTTTTATTAGACAGGTTTTTGGGCTCCAGACACGAGAAGCCATACAGAAAGTTAACCAAAACATAATTCAGTCTAAAATGATGTATGATTTAAATCAACAAATATCTGATCACAGAATAAATACACAAGATTACAAACCTGGCCAGACATACTTGGCCAATTTGTTACTCTATGCTTTGGCCACATTTATAGAGAAAAGGACACCAGCACTGGCTGCAACATGATACGCCAATAAATACTGTAATAACCAGCCATTATGAATATGATGTCGTACTGTTGATAGCAAATCCACCGGGAGAAGGAAGGCGCGGGAGAACCAGGACCAGGACTGAGCGGGGCAGACTGTCAGACCCTACTGCAGTAAAATAAGAGGCATGAGATGCAGTGAGAATATTTATTTTAATAAATAAAAAAAAAGCCTTAATTAAAAATACAACCGTATTAATGAAACATGCACGTGACACCAATATCATTTTAAAAGAAAGCTCTTCTGAATTAACATAATATTTCATGTAGCTGTATTGCTAAACCTTTCTTCATTTGAATTAGTGGCATAGTTACATGTAGGAAATGCATGTCAAGCTCTAAATAACAGATGATCGCTTTATATAACAGGGTTGAAATGCCAACAAAGGAAGAATGAAAATCTGCCCAGAAGGCACTCCTTTTCCTTCCGTATAAGACATAAGGTCCTTGTTTACAGGATGAATATTTGCCGTTTTAAAATGATCCTTTGTTTAGAATAATGGATCTCTTTGCATGCTCCAGGGACCAAATCTGATTTACTTGTTACCACAGTAGCTAATCGCGTTGATCTCGTAGTTAATCTCCAATTTAATGGTAAACCTGGGTGTTTTGGGACTTCCTGGTCAGGGAAAGCAGACTGTAATCACCTCACTGACCTTTGAGTCTGCGCAATGAAGCGGTGTAAACCACTTATAGTGAAGTCTAGCCTTGATCTGATCCTCCGATACGACATGCGCAAGTGGCAATTAGGTGTTTGCTTATTTATTTTGTCAAAATGAGTGCCCTGTGTGAGTGTAGCCTGAAAGAAAGGCCTTCATCTAGCTACAAGGAGTGTTATTTTTCAGACAAACAAAAACTACCTCATTTCATACTGAAGATGCAGGGCTTTGGATTCATCCTCTGAAAGCACATTGGATGACATTGTGCTAGAGTTCAATGTGAATTCATATAATCACAAAGCTTTTACTTTAAGATCTTTAACATGGCAGGTAACATCTATCGACAAATGCTTTTTGGTAGGATTCAGGTCTCCTGAAATATTTAAATGTGTCAAAACTATTAACAATATCAATCATATATCAAAGTCCTGGTAACAATACCAACATGATACTCTCCAAATACCTTATATAAACAAAGGTATAAGTTACGACAATATATATATATATAAGAACTACAAAAGAAGCCAACATTTATAAATGTTGTTTTTGCCTCAAAGCTGATGACAGGCAGTGAAAGGCTATCTGACAAGTCAAAAATGAAACTGAATACGTCAAATAGTAATGTAATTAGTCAAATAATAGTGTGAAAAGATTAGAATGTGATTAAAAAAATAATGCTTCATTAACTTCCAATCAGAAAATCCAAAAATAAGTGAAAATCTGTCTGATCTTTTATTAGACAGGTTTTGGGCTCCAGACACAAGAAGCCAGCAACTTAACCAAAACATAATTCAGTCTAAACATGTGTGATTTAAATCAATAAATATCTGATCACAGAATAAAAACACAATATTACAAACCTGGCCAGACATTCTTGGCCAATCTGTTATGCTTTGGGCACATTTAGTCTATTCCAAAAGAGTTTAATTACCAACTCTAGTATTTGCACAGGTTTTAAACATTAGCTGCTATTTATTCACAAGCTATATGTTTAGACCCAAGTTTCGCCCCAGTGTAAGTATTTTTGCATTTTTATATATAAAACCAATCGTGTTAACCTTTGTGTTTTTGGAGCATGTGGTTTCTCTGTGATTTCTCAGCACCCATTTACCACCTGGAACACCCTGGAGCTGTGGCATTCACCCCCATTAATAGCCAAGTGGTTTATGCCAGACCCGAAGCAGGCCGAGCAGGATCACATCTGGCCACTGCAGCCGCAGCCTGCTTATACCGGGCACGTCTGACTTGCCTGCCTCTCTCTCTCTCTCTCTCTCTCTCTCTCTCTCTCTCTCATATTGGACTTTAATTGCATCCAGGCCGTCCAGTAGCCGCCTGAGAGAGGGGTTTCCCCAGGCTCGTCCAGAGAGTTGGCCTGGCAGCAGCAGCAGCACTTCCATTTAGCTCAGTCTAATGTGAATGGCATAGAGGAAAACACAGATGGTGTTATGTACACGCATCCTGGGGCTCGAACAAGCGCAGACACACACACATCACACACACGCGCGCACACACCCGCTTGCACAGATTTTACGGCTCACAGTAAAATACAAATATTGCTCTCCGCATGACTCCAAAAATGAAGTATTCTTTAATAGCTGTCTTTTCTGATATTATTAATATTATTTAAATGTTTGGTGAACCCGCTTGAACTTATCAGTCGCTACATTTATGTGCAAATACACACAGTATTGCTTAATAGTGAGAGATGATTGCATGCACTGACCCACTTGTAGTACAAAATGTTGGAGAATTCGGTGTTGTTGATGTTTTAACTTAAACATCTTAAACTTTACTATTTGGGTCAAATGTTGACAGTTATTATATTAGATGCATATTTTGGTATAGACCTTATTTCCTGTTGCTGCATTCCTTCCTTGCTGTCTCCTTTCTTAACCACTATTTCCTTGATTTCCCTGCTTTGTTTCCTCCCTCATTCCCTTTTCTGCCTCTCTGTCTCTTATTGCTACTTCATCCAACCATCCCTCCTTGTATTCTTCTTCCAGCTGTATAGCATCCACGCTTCCTTTCTCCACTAATTATTTCCATTGTCAACCCTTCTCTCTCTTTTCCTTCATACCTTTTTTTCGTTGAATACACTAATTCACATATTGGGTTCCACTAAAACGCCCATGGCATTTAATGACAGCACTGGCATCTGATCAATTCCTAATCTGTGTTAAGATAAAACAAAAACAAAAAAACTTCAGTCATCCACTGGAGGGGCATTGTCTCTGTCCGGTGAAGCTCGCAGAAAGATGACAACAGAGCATGTCAGTGGAAGTGGAGATAAGTCGAAGCTGATGTAGCGTGGTGACCCTGCTCAGAGGGCAGTGTTGACTGACGCACAGTGGTGTCGTGTGCAGACAGAAACTTGTCAAACAAGGGAATATCTCGTTAACTCTTTCCAGGGGTGTAAAAGGAGAATAAATGCTTCGCTTGTCTTTTAGCTTTTTATAATACAAATAAAAAGAGTCATGACTCAAAGAACCTTTACTTATCAGGGAGACTTTCTGTTTTCATAAAGTACACAGAGAGAAAAGGGCCTCCGTCAGGAAGGTGCACCTCTCACCTTGCAGGTTTTTATTGTCGGTCATTCATCATTAAGCAAACCGAGAATTCCCATTTTTCTGAAGATACAATTGATTTGTGTTTGTGTGATGACCTGCAGCTGATAGTTTGGCTTGGTATACAAATTAAATAAGTAGAACTAAAAGACTTACTTTAAAAGCTTTACTCAAAAGAGCAACTTCTGTAACCTCGTCTCTTTGATTCAAGGACAAGGATAAGGGTTGAAAACTCCAACAAAAGTTAGTAAGCGGACCTTGAGTTCACATTATTTTGTCAAACTATCTACTTTACAAATTCCAATGTCAAGAATGAAATTACACACTATTCACATTTCCTCCCAATTTGGAATGCAACATTTCCTACGCATCAATAAATGTGCAAACACAAAGTGAAACAGGACTTTACATTCACTAGTTAACTAATAGTTGAGTCAGCAGTTTAGTTAGTCTGCCTACTGTCTCTCGCATATCTCGGGCGGCCGGGACCACACACTTCTGACAGACAGCTGTTTTGTCTTTAGCTCTTACAAACCCGATCAAGCTCATTTGTGGTTCGCTGAAACCACCCACTCCCCTCAACAGGGCCCCCGCTCAGCTGTGGATGAACCCCGTCCTCACACGAACAGACCAGCTACGTTTAAATGGATCGTTTCCACATTGATAATCACAAACCAAGATCTCTGTGGCAGATTAGATCTAATTCCTTGGCCTTGTTAAGACCGGGGACACATTTGAGTCTAATGTCTTTTGACAAGTTTACAGACGTGATGGTTACACCGGGCTTAACCCTCATCAGGCAGTGTGCTTTAAATGGCTTCATTAGTGGGGATGCTGACTGGCCCGCATAATTTAAGCCCGCTATGTACTCTTTGGTCACGGTCTTAAAGTAAAGAACGCACGCATGCTTTGAGGTGATGGAAAAATTAGAGCAATTCTGTGCCTTTTTGTGGACGGCATCCTAAAACTCTTTAATTCCTAAATTGCAATGTAGATAACACCATAAATACATGGTTGGTAAGTGAACGCTTTAAATGTTAACCGATGTAATTACAGGAGCTTTAGGGATAAAAATAGCAAATAAACCAGCTACGTTCGTTGGAATGAAGGCAGAAATATTATGTAAACAATTAAATATACAAATTGGCAGTTTTAGTGGGAGCCATTTTTACTCCTATTACCTCCACATTCTTTAAAGGTACAAATCGTCATAACGTTTGGAACTTGTTAAAAAGTCCCACAAAACCGGACAAACGTCAAACATAGAAGAACATTCAAGTGCAGTGTAGAGATGTCTACACATTGAACTTAAAGCCTATCATGCCAATACTTTTTTCAGTGTTTCACTTGACATCCACTGCATCATCATCATCATCATCATCATCATCATCATCATCATCATCATCATCATCATCATCATCATCATCATCATCATCATCATCACAGAAAACCCTACTGTGAAATTGTGAGACTTGTAATCTGTGAACAAATAGCAGTGAGTTGGTGAAGTGGATAGCAGGCCACTCCTTCAATCAGAAGGTCGGCGGTTCGATGCCCGGCTGAGGCTCTGCTAGTCGCATGTCGATGTGTCCTTGAGCAAGACCCAAAATTGATCCTGTAACCTACGGTGTAAATATGTGATGGATTCTGAATTGTAAGTTGCTTTGGATAAATGCATCTGCTAAGTGACTGTAATGTAATGAGTTCACTTCACTTGCACAAACAGTTTTATTTTTAGGGGCAAATGCAAGTGAAGTACCCAGAGCCCTGAGAGTTCCCTTGGAATTTGTTTAGCAGAGGTGGTATGCTGCCGAAATCCTGACAAATCTTAACTTGTGATCAATTTAGTTCCAAGATTAAGGCCTTAAACAATAGCCACACTTGTAATGTATATGAAACTTACTTTGTAAAACTTTTCGCTTGAAGCCTAATGTTTGATGTCACAAATGTGAATGAATGTGATTTTAGCGTAAGCACAATTATCAAAAAATGCTTGATTACGGCTGTGTTAAAGGCATTCTCTATTTAGCATTCAGCCTTAACGCTTTACACCTCTACCAACTCACCTGGCCTCCGTCAGGTGGTAATAAACTCTCGAAGGTCCTCCATGTAATTATGAGGGGAGTCCCGCTCCAGCAGATGGCAGCTGAAACAGTTTAGTGGCTCTTCAAAACGAAGGTCAGATTTTTCTTTCTACTGCTGAGCTGTTTGATGACACGAACACCAAAGTGTACAGTAGATGAAAGACGCTGGTCAGGATTCTACCATTACATCCACCTTAGGTTTGCACTGATGTTGCCCTGTCATTTTGAGAGTCTGCCAACCGGTCGCTCGTGAATTAGTTCACAATGTCTGTCGCCTGTGAATGGGAAGCAGCCAGTGTTTTGGGTTGTGTAGCATTTCATTTTGAGGTTGATGTTTTTTTTACCACAAACTGCTAATGTCTGGACAATGGGTAATCTGATCCTCTGGTTGTCAAACTTGATGGAGATGGGAATGTGTTTACAGCGGTTACATTTTTCAATCATAATCATTTTTATTTCCCATCCATGTACTGTAGCTGAATGGTTACATTTTGCGTAGTCATCAATGTTGTGCCTTTTATCCAGAAAGCTGCAGCACAGAAAGCCTGCAAGTTTACAGTGATTCTTCTGTGTATTTTTGGGAGCAATTTGTTTGTGATATGGTTCGTATGAAATACTGTCAAGAGCAATATACTCCCACTGGAATAAGTGCTATCTCATTGCAAACTGGTGACACAAATCAGTGTTTGATTTGATGATTTATAATGCTATAAATAACGATTATACAGTAGTTGTTTTCCCCCTTTTAAAATGGTCTTTATTGTCCCAAACTAATGGCTGTGATGAGTGAGGCTAACAGCACCAGGATCCTATTAGGACACTCAAAGTTGTATGTAACTTCACATGTCTCCACTCTGCAACAAGAGGTAATACTGAACATTTTGAACTAAATCTTTAGCAATCACTCAATATAATGTGAGTAAACTGTACACAGCACGCTCATGTTTGGTAACGCAACATATCGTTGATGCTTTGTACCAAATTAGGTGCATCAATCCCATGTATGATGTATGAAAAGATGGGACTGGGACAAACGCATATACAGTAGGTAGCATACCACAGCTGTATGTGTCTATGTATTGATGTAGCCACATCTCGGACTCTTCTATTGGTTCCTCTTTACACCTCTAATCAAAAAGGAAAACCAATAACATTACTCTTTTGCACCCTCATGCTGTGATTTAGTCAGGTGTATTATGACATCAACATCTATTTGGGATCCTCATGCAGCTTTGTAGTGCTTTCTGTACTTCATAAATGAGTTTCCGTCTGCTACATTATTTCTTTGACAATCCATACCTGGTTCGTTAAGGGACGTCTTATAAGACAGAGCAGCATATTGTCTGTGTGCATATATCTGGCCACAGTACTGTATAAGGAGCCCACTGTTCTCGTAAGCTGCCACGTTCTGAGCAGTAGCCTGTAAGTTCTCCGAGGAATGTTTGTAATTAGCTCGGTAATCACAAGCTTTAGGAAATCTGCAGGAAAACAGACTTTATCGCTGTGTGAAAGTCTTCCGTCTGCACTGCGATGGCTTTTTCCAAAAGGCTGGTTTTATTGTGACGTTACAGCTAGCAACATATCAACAGGTTACAGTGCATCGTCCACTCTGAGATAGAACAGTAAACACAATAAAACAATACTCTTCTAACACTCTTATCCATAATGGATTCGGTGGCCAGCTGTTGATGCTGAAAGCCCCAAAGGACCCGCTGAAGTATGTGTTGATGTACGGAACAATAGGCATCTTTTCCTTCGTGCAACAGCAACTTGCATTTAGCTTAGCATCATCGAAAGACAGAATCACGCACACTTGACACAATAGTTGCAGATCATTTTAAAGCAACTGGTCTTGTTGGCATCAATGTAAAAAAAATGACATCACCAACGTTTACTAACATGTATTGACTATGAGGCATCTCATAGAGGGGCAGTGCAAAGAATAAACGTTGACTCTACATTGACGGGCTGCAGCTAATCACTATTTCATTGTTGATTCATAATCAATTCATGTGATGAAGGTTTTTGAGGAATTGTTTAATCATCTGTTACTAGAATAAATGATTAGCAAATAAACAGATGGTTCCAGCTCTGCAAATGTGAATATGCGCAAGCTTTCTTAGTCTTTAATGATAATAAACTGAAAATCTTTGGGTTTTGCGCAGATGGTCACGCAAAACAAACTATATGAATATGTCAGCTTAGCAAATAAGATAATTGTGATTCTAATATTTTGCTATTTTTTGACATTTTAGAGTAAAAACTATTAAATGTCAAAGAACATAATTGTTAGTTGCAGCCCTAACCATTAAGTCTTTAGAATGTCAGAAAATAGTTTACATTTTGAAGTCCAAGATATTTAATTTACAATGATAAGCAGAGAAAAGCAGCGAAAAAATCACACTAGTAACCATCATACATAGGCTTCTTTGCTTGATAAATTACTTTTAATGAAACAATGATGAAAATGACTGTTGATTAAGTTTCTGGCAGTAGCCAGATTTATTTTGAACATAATTGACTTTCATTTTCAAATAAATGAGTCATTTGTTTTTAAAGTAAATCCACTTCAAAATGTAGGTGAAAAGAATGAACTTGGCAATGTTTTCAGCTACATAGCAAGTGATTAAAAACAAAAGTGGGCAGAAGATATTTAGATATCTCCATTGTTCTTCACTTGTATTTTTCTTTTCAACAGGTAGACATAAATCTAGTTTGATATTTGAGTATTCCAGCAGTTCTCTTCACTACGGATCTCCTGATCCAGGCAATCCTACAACGTCTCTGGGAGTGTGTTCTACAACAGCCTTCATAGACTGAGCACAGAGAGATGCCGATCAACTCCCTTTGGGTGTGTCCTGCAGAATCCTAGTTTAATAGTCCATTCTCAAAGGCAGCTCCTTAAGGGTTTTTCTCCTTTTTGACTGAGCACTTGGCTTTCGCCCACCTGGCTGAGGACTCTTGATGCGGTTTATCATTTTTGTTTTGACTGATTTGTAGTACAAGCTTCTTTGATGCAAGGGCCATTGTCAAGAGTGCCTAGTCCTCATGGGACAATCATGATGTTTTGCAGAACTGTCTTGTTGGGTTTAGAGTACAATACATGTGCCAGTTTCTCCCTCAAAGCATCTCAGCGCTTTCATTGTATGCATGTGTGTGAAAAGAGGACAGAAAGGAGTCTCGGAGTGCTGTAATTGTGTCAAGACTCCCACTTCCACGAAACAAAACGACAAAAAGCGATGATAAACGGTCTGTTTTTTTTACCCCAACAAAGGGCTCCAATGTCAGATGAGACGAGAACGGTGCTTTTCTCACTCTTACAGGTTGTGCTTCCACCACACAAATGCGACTGTAGTGACTAAGCGAGCGGGTGAATTCACACCAACACAAAATACCTAAAACCCTCCCTTGCCTCTCTCAGGCTCTGGCAAGCCTCGGGGATCCTGAAGAGGGGGCATGTGAGTATGTGTGTGTGTGTGTGTGTGTGTGTGTGTGTCCATTATCAAGGCAGACCATCTCCCCCCGGTGCTGAGTGCTTCTCCAAGGTGTACAGTACAGCCAGGCAGGCCGGGCAGAGAAAGGACTCCATTCTTCTGCCCCTCCTGACTCACGGTAAAAGTGCAGCGCTACCTCGAGCTCTGGTTTCTGTGGTCCCTTTGTCTCGCGCCACCGATCGAGGACACAAAATGGGTCTGCAGGGAACCCAACACCGCGCCCTCATGTTTCTCATCGCTTCTGTAGAGGCTGAAGACACAGGAATGACGACAAGGGGATGCTGCTCTCATGAACATTTGCCATTTCTATTTGCATGTTTTTCCTAAACTCATTACGCATATGACAAATCTCTCTACATGCATATTCAACTTTTATATCCATCACCTTTACCCTGATAGATGCAGCGCCGTCCTCTCCGTGTAACCTTTAAAATAGGTATTTCCAACTCACACTATCCCAGGTGGGCTGCCCAGTAAAGCAATGCCTCTGACCTAGTAATGTGAGCAGAATGTCTTCCTCTGAGTGGCTCCGATGTGCAAGTTTTGGCCTTGAATGTTACGGAGGCCACTGGCAGCGAAGGCTCGTAAGTGGAGCTTTTTGGTGAAGGAATGTTGCCGGTAAACACAGATTTGCCACTAGATATGTGTGGTACCAAATCTGACCTTCACTATCAAAAGGAACAGAACCAGTGCGGGATCACACGCTGGTAGCTGAAAGGATTAGTGTTTGTGTGCACCTGTAAACGTGCTCATGGTTGTGATGGTGGTTCCATTATCAAATGTGACTTAAAAATGCACTCGTATCATCTTTATTTTCGACTTATTCATATATACGTTTCAATCAAGAGAGACAAGTCGGATGAAGAAAAGATAACTGTTTATTATTGACAAGTGATATGTGATGATAAAGTCTTGACAGGGTCTTTGGCGCTTGGACTCTACAGGGAGATTTGTAATCGAGCAGCAGCAAGAAAAATCCCCCTCGTGGAGTCCAGACATCGGTGGTGATGGCGGATGAGGCTGATAGAATGATGAGGTAATGATGTAATTGTTGCTGTGCTATTGGATAGTAAGACCAGCTGATCTAAACAGCTGACGTCATGATTGACAGCCCCGAACAATGACAGCATGGGAATTATGAGTGGGCATGCGTGTGGAGTGAATGACGTATGAGAAATAAACTACAGGCCTAAGCATGCCAGAGTATAGTCTTCCTGACTGAACTTACACCAGAGCTTCATTTCTAAGAAAGTGTATTTACCAAAACTATTTTTCACCAGTATACCTCAAAGGACTTTCCTACCTTATATAACATGCAGTCAATCATCATATGCCATGTTGCTTCAAACATACTCAACCTGACATTACGGCAAGTGAAAGTCTCACATTTTTAACCCACAACCTTTTTTTTCGGCGAAACAACAGAGCTGCTGTGTTAAAGCAGCCACTGCTGTCTTCTCCTTTAGCAACTGCCAATAAATGTCCGTTGAGCAAGTCAGAAAAATGTTTAGTGAACAAGAGAAGACTGTTCTGGGAAGCTTATTTGAAGTGAAAGACAACAAGTAAGCCTAGACAAATTAAACTAATAAACAGACACAACCATTTCCTGTCAATCATGGTTCTGTTCTAAAGTCTCTTGACTTGATGGCTCCAGAAAAGCATGTCTCAGGTCTGTGTTTTTCCTCCAGTGATGCCCACTGACATATTGGCACCCACTTGTCAGTCGGCCTCATTTGGAGGATGCTTTTTTCCGCATTGACTTTCCTGACTTCCAGCTGTCACACAGCCTCACCAAAGCCCGTGGGAGGCACATTTGCAACCTGAGTGGAAACCTGGGGTCTGGTCTGGCCCCGGTGCCCACATTACTCACTTGTGCAAACCTTCGTCGCAGGAGGTTTGCCGATCTGTCTCTGGCCCAGCTTTGCCGGAGGATATCCTGCTCTGACGGGCTCGACTCAGGCTGAAACTTTGTCTCTTGTCAAATGTTTGAAAAGGCCGTATTTCAATGGTGACGATGTGTGTACTGAATTTGCAGTCAGAAGCAGTGACGAGTTAATCCTTCTATTCAATAATTTTCTGCCACTTATCTGGGGCTTGGTTGCTTTGGAAGGCGGCACGGTGGTGTAGTGGTTAGCACTGTCTCCTCACAGCAAGAGGGCCGGGATTCCTTCTGTGTGGAATTTGCATTTTCTCCCCGTGTCAGCGGGCTTCTGTGGGTTCTCCGGCTTCTTCCCACAGCTCACAGACGTGCAGGTTAGGTTAATTGGTTTACATTGCCTGCAGGACTGAATGTGAGGGTAAATGATTGTCCGTCTCTATGCGTCAGCCCTGTGATAGCCTGGCAACCTGTCCACATGTCGCCCAATATCAGCTGGGATCAGCTCCAGCCCCCGCGACACTAAATAGGATAAGCAGTTACAGATGATGGATGGATGGATGGATGGTGGCAGTGGCAGCAGGCTAAGCAAGGTAGTCCAGACATCTAGACAGCATTTTCCAGCTCCTCCTGGGAGATGCCGAGGCCTTCCCAAGCCAAATTGGATATGTGATCTCTCCAGTGTGTTCTGGATCTACCCTGGGGTCCCCTACCGGTTGGAGATGCCCGGAAAACTTCCAGAAATGCGCCCAGGGCAGGCAGTAACTATGAAAAAAAGAATAATACCATATAAAATATCTATGTGTATATACAGTGTATTTATAGCGCCTATATATAATCGACAACCTACGTACGCAGCAGCCAACAGGTGACCAGGATTTTACTTGGTTTGCCCGATGGCCAATAACCTACACCTGCAAGCGATGCGCAAGAGTCATCCCACAGTTTCTACTTTTTGCTCTTCTCTGCCGTGGACTCCGGTTGCCTTTCTGGGGCTATTCTTTCCGAAATTGTCCCTGCAGCCAGTGTTACTATAGCCAAACTGTTTTGGTGCCCCCTCAGGCACTTAGTGCCCTCCTCATATTGTGTGATGTGCATACATAGCAGTGCTGATTGTCATTGTATGACATCGGGTAAATACATACATTTTTCACATCAGTTCAACGTCAAAGGTGAAATAGAGAAGAATTACAAAGAGATGAGTTTCTTGTTGCTTTATAAAGCCTGGAGGCTGAAAAAACAAGCACCTAAAAGCAATGAAAATGGCATAAATAACTGCAACCAGAGTAGGTTACTGGGTTATTCCTGACTTTCATTATCCACTCATGTAAGCCAGTGAGCTTCAGCCAAATTGGACCATCATAACATGTCACTTTACATAAGTCTCAACTTGAATCAAGCGACACATAAACGAAACACAGGTGTCTCTATCTCGACTGTTTACATCTCTGTCTCTCACGCAATGCCGGCATATAGGGAGGTTTAGTGTCTGTGTTGAAATCTGTCTGCCACAGCTATCTCTAATATGTCACGCCTCTGTGTGGAGAGTGGGGGCGGTGGATTTGTGGTCAACAGCACAGAATACTCGACTTCCTCTGGATCGTTGTTCATTGTCGTGAGTGTCCAAACAGAAGACATCACGTCCATTTTCAGGGCGCACTCTGTGTCCGTAAGCCAACTCTAGAGCTCATGCCACATACCTTGAGTAACTTTCGGTTTTGTACAGGATGTGCTCAGTGTCCAATGCCAATATTTACTTTGCAATGTCCATAAATGTGGTTTGGAGTTAAAGATTTGTGCACAGTAGTGCTTTAAGCTAACACGTTGAATGTATTAAGATGAATACCAGGGACGTTTATTCATTAGATGCCATTTGACCTAATGATGGCGCCAGATGAAAAATGAAGAGACCATCAATATTATTACAATTCATCTTTAAGCGGGTGTCAATGCAACATTTCATGGCAATCCATCCAGTAGTTGTTGAGACATTTCACTAAAAAAACTAAAATGTCAACCTTCTGGCGACCCTGGAGGAGAAGTGTGGGGAACACCAAAGTCAGTAATGGTCATCCTCTGAAGACCATGAACATCTGTACAAAATTCCAAAAGTTGTTGAGATATTTCCGACTGGACCGAAGCGGTAAACGAAGCAACAACTGGTGTCAGAAAAAAGAAAAACATTATGTTGGGCCAATCAGATTCTTTTGAATGTTATCTTTACACATATTTGTTGGTGGCCATGCCCATGGGTGTACTGTATAATTGTTTGAATCTGATGGACTGTTATTGTATTGACTTGTAATTTTGGAGTGCTGTTTAACCTGCACAGCTGGTCCTTTGGATGTCATGGTCATTAGAGCCTGTGGTTGTACAGTGACGTTAATATGCAGCTGAGTCACGCTGGTACAGATAGTGGAGGTACACTGTATATGGGCAGTTGGGCACACACGGTCTTTGCTGTGGCACTGATGCTGTGTGTTTAAAGCCGAGTCTGTAACTTGACACAAGGCCGTGGCCAGAAGGAATTACAGGCCATTGGATAAACAGAAGCTGTAGAGCAGCAGCAGGGCGTGCTCCCCTCAGGAAATTAAAAGCCATCGCTTCTTCCTTCAGTCTCCTTATCCTCTCTCATCTGCTGCCAGTTCGGTTAATGAATAGCACACCAACAGTGTCTGGGGTCTTACTTTACTGCTGTTGTCTGCATGGGACATTACCTTCATACTTAGAGGATTACATGAGCTCAGTAAGGAAAGGTGCATTGGCAAAACTTTTTACTTACTGTAACAAATTAGAAACACAGCTGTTTTTTTATCATATCATTTCCATTTTGATGAGTCGGCTGGAGACAGAAATACTCGTTCGAGTTTTATCTTAGAGACTCTCTATTCTTTAACATATTCTCCATAGAAGGACTATTTTAAATGCCTGAATGTCAATGAACCTCATTCGCTGTTGATGTGGTGAGATAGAAGTGCCGTTTATCCTCACCTCCTTGTTAGATCAGGAGACCTGCTGCTATATTATTGCTTAGCTAGCCAGTGCCACTACCCCCAAGAGCTAAGAGACTGTTTTATTTAAGTTTAAGAAAAACGAGAGGGACTTTTATATAAAGACACTCAAAAATGACTAATTTACATATTTCTTTTGCACATAAGAGATAACTGAAAATTTAACAGAGGGACACAGGATTCAAACTTTAAAAATATATTTTTATTTCACTGCGTCTGTCAAAAAATGTCCAAATAAGGTCAAAACATACAATACCTGACTGTTTTGGAAACTTGGAAAACTTTTGAAAAAACAAGGAAAGTTAAGAATAAAACATAGTTAGGAAAGATTTTAAGGTCACCTATTTCAAATAATGAGAAGATCGAGCACAGAGACGATGAAAGCTGGGCTAAATTCTGACCCTTCATTGGATAAAAAAAGATTTTATCTCGTTGTTAGTGGGAGACTTGTATATTAAAGTCGAGGAGAGCATGTGCTTGGTATTTCCGTACTGCAGAATAAAAGCAGGCATTCGGAGGCTTTGGCTCAAAGCAATAAGATAGGGAACAAGAATGAATTTCATCAATAATGGAATTCACCCGGTGTTGCAAACATGGTCGTCTTTGGGTTGCTTTGGAACATTCATCTTTGACTACTCAAACACTTGCTCTGCCTCAATTGTGTCCAGAAGAACACGGAGGTAAAACAAACAGTAGCAATGCACCGAAACAACACACCGAGCAGATGGGACAGGGTTCAAGAGGCGAGCAAACATGTATGGCGCGTCTCGGTCAAAGCCTACAAAGAAATGTTGGTGATTTGAATGCATGGTACTCATACCAGTAATAATGAAATTATCAAGACGCTTTCACTTGATTGTGAACTTGCTCTTCATAACCTGTCCATTTATTGCACTCATGAGAGCAAAGATTCATGACATATCGCTGTGCAAAGAGGATACCGGTCACCTTTTTCCATCAAAATATTCACTGTCTTTTTGAGTTTCGCCAGGTACAGCTAGCGCAGGGGTCAGAGGTCATAGCACATCCTAGTCAGGAATCCCATCGCGACTGCCAACAATCACAAGAAAGATATTCTCTATGGGGAATTGTTATGATGAGGGCTTACAGTAGGGAATTGTAGAAAAGTAGCCAAAGTGTTAACGTGATTTATTACCGTTATGGTTATGATGTAATGCGGAAGCACTAGTCAATTCATCTTTTTTTAGTGAAACTTAATTGATAACAATTTTGCTAATAAATGAACTGCTGAAGTCATTTATCAAGCAAAAATGCATAACTATTGTCCTTTTTACTTCAGGAGCTAAGATTAAACTAGAGTTTCCCAACCTTTACGCCTTGTTGCCTCTCAAAGAAAGTTGAGAAATTAGTTTAGTCTTTCTTTCTTTTCCCATCAATTATCTCATGACCCCTCAGATTTATCTCGTGACTCGTGTCCCGAACTGTAGGATGGAAACCAATGAACTAAACTACCAGCTGCATAGAAACCACTTTATGGAAGCTTTAGCCCGTTGGAGCCTCCGATATGCAGATATCTCTAGTAAAAGCAAAGCTGAGTGTCTTCACAACCTGGAAGCACTGATGATTCAAAATGTTGGGGTCATTAAAGTTACTTTAACAATTCCGGAGCCGGCAGCTGTTTTTTCTGTAGAAAGTGTCTCATTGAGGTTTTATTTTTGAGCCCTCCCTACACACCCAACTAATACTATAATACAAAGAAAATGCCCTGACTAAACCACATTCCAGATTTATTTTCACCACGGCTATATTGTTCAAGAAAATGTTATTCTGTTCTTATTTGAGTTTCAAATACTGTATGTACAGGTGGTGTCCTACAGCTGCTGTGCTTACAGACGTGCATGGAGAGTAAATGCCGCATTATTCAGTGGGGGGGGTCCTCCGTCTTAACATAACACTTCAACACCTCAGCACACAGCAGCATGGAGCACAAAGCTGTTGAAGACAGACCAGCGGAGGAGGGCGGCCGGATCAAATCTAGCGTTTCAGGTTTAAAGTTTGAGGTTTGAGGCCAATTGTGGCAGCGGGTTGTGCAAATGGAGCACAGTCTCTCCACTTCCCTGGGTGGATTACAGGAGTTAAATAAAGCCGTTGTAACTCCGGGGTGGATGGCCTTTGTTCCCGTCATCAGCACTTTGCATTAGTCACTACACTTCAAGGCTAATGTCTATATCCTTTAACTGCAAAAGGTGCTTTTTGCAGACACATTAAAGGTGCTGGAGGAAATTGAGTGGGTGGTTTTCAGCCTCGGCCTGTCATTATTCGAGGAGTGTGTGCGGCGAGTAATCATGGTAGTGACTTGCGACTTGAAGGCTGCCAGTTTGAAGACCTGGTCTTGCTGGGAAAAAAGTGGGCAACAAGACACACTGTGATTCCCAAAAATATTCACCATCAAGATGCCTTACAGCCTTAAGGCTAAATCTAATCAGGATAAAGCTACATGAGTCATACCAGAAACATTGTCCATCACTGTCTCTAAGACAACTGCAGTGTGTGTGTAAAATCTGTCGTCTCCTTGAAATTGTGAACTTGATTTAGAGCTGAATCTGTAAACCTATTAATCGATAAATGTTTTGATATTTTGAAGCAAAAATGCCAAACATTTGCTGGCTTCAGCAGCTCAAATGTGAGAATGTGCTGCTTTTTTTTAGGTGTATGGTTTAAAAACAAAACATTTTTGGATTGTGAGTTGTACCAATATCTGAGTATTTCACCTTAGGCTATGGGGAAATGTTGATAGGTGTTACACCACTTTCTGAAATGTTACTAAT
The DNA here is from genome assembly GCF_910591455.1 of Pholis gunnellus. Lineage (NCBI taxonomy): Eukaryota > Metazoa > Chordata > Actinopteri > Perciformes > Pholidae > Pholis > Pholis gunnellus. The sequence goes on along the minus strand of NC_136546.1, from coordinate 8,817,862 downwards.
ATTGACAATAGGAAGGCGCAATAAAGAAATGAATTGGCGGATAACAATAACAATCGCTACTTGCAGCCCTACAATATATCAATTAACGTAGGGCTGACCCCTCTTAGTCGGTAATTATTTGGTCGTTTTGGTCTTTGTCGACTAAGATTTCTTTAGTCGATTAGTCATTTCATAGTCACTATTTTATTGCCCAAAACACAAGCAAGATATAGCAACATTTATATAAAATCTGACTTTAACAGAGAACACATTTTATGTAATAAAACTGCCTGTGTGTACCAAGTGGGTTTTCTTTAAAGTATAGTGGGGATTCTCCATGAGTCAACACATCCTGACATGCAGCCTAAAAGGGGTCTGAGAGTAAACATGTGGGTGTTTGTAGACAGCTGGCAGAGACGTGTGAGAACTGCAGCTGGTATGAAGATGTCGAGTCTTACCACATTGTAATAATCCATAATGACTCAAGCCGGGCTGCAACTTATCAAGAACAAGTTTAAAATTGACCTCGATTTTCCTTTTCTTTTTTAGAATAAATGTGTTTGTGTTTCATGCACGAGCAGAGTTGGCTAACCACGGCTTAACAGACAACGAAAGTCACAGACACTCAAACATCAACAGAGAGTCTACGTTAGAGATCCGCACTCTGCCGGACACACTGTTTGACCAGTGTTGCAGCTTGTGTCGTTGATGTGGTGGGACCAGCAGGGCTTGAACACACTGTGCAGTGTCAAGAAATATGTTATCAAAAAGGTTAAAAGAGATGCAAGTCTTCCGGGAAAATTGAGAAGGTTTGCAAGTGTGGTTGTATTGCCCTGGGTTCGTGTGATATATAACTTGTGCTAAGCATCGCAGTATAGAATGATATTTTTTGATGCAAGAGAGAAAGTGTTAACTAAGTAAACACTCACTTTTACTCTTTGGGATTCTGCTGTTTGTTAATTGGTGGCACATCAGACTGTTTTGGTGTTCTCTCTCTGTTTGGATCAGGCCTGACTACCCCTCTGTATGTATTTACTGTATGCATGTCGAATTTAGGTAGGCTTTCCACATACCAATTTTGGATTGTGTTTTCTTAACTTTTGGGCATATGAAGACCTCTACCAGTGATCATCTGAATCAACAGTCAGGTGGTCACGATAAGGTATCACCCAAATAGAAAAGAAACACAAAATGTTACAGATCAGCATTCACAGGAAATTGTTTTGATTTTCTTTTTAGCCTCCGTGTCCCGAAGCCAGTCGGCCAATGTCAAGGTTTGTGTCGGTCTAATATTTGCTCCCTGTGTTGTATAAGCTTCTGCAGAGGTCAGTGCAGATCACAGAGAGGTCAGGCAGATCAATCTGAGGAGCAGACGTCTGTGTCACATTCCTTATGTGGCCTTCATCACAGAGAGGCGATGTGTGCCTCTCTGAAGGGAGAGAGGCCTGAAAGTACAACGCTGCTTGTTGCCTTGGGGGGGGGACTGGGCGATCATTTTGACTTTGATCATGTTCAAGTGTTGAGCAGCGGGGCTTACAGTAGACCTTAATCAAAGCCGGTTGTCGTCATGATGAGCTCTGGTTGGTGGTGAATCTGGTCTGAGTTATCCACCGTTTTGTGTTTAATGTAAATCATGTTTGTATCTCCACATCATCTCAACACATTCTTGATAGTCAACGATGGCCTTAATGCTGGGTGAAACATGGTAAGATAGCTTCAATTAGACAAACAAAAGTGAGCGATGCTTGAGAATTTTAACAACTATTTATTGTCTTGAAGTATGTAACAAAATAATCGCTATGAATAAAAACAGCATTTTTTGCTTTGTACAACTAAGGAAATGTTTACAGACAAGCAAAACTAATTGTACAAAAATAATGGTAACATTGATACACAGTAACAAAGAAGGTAAAAACAATAAAGAACAGAACATCCTCACGTCAGTGTGCAAACCGTTTATACAGATGGACGTGTGGCCTTTGGTAAGGCAACAGATCCTGATAAATTATTTAAATAGCATTTATCTACAAACACGCACGCACACACACACACACACAAATCAACCTCTCACAAACAGCGAAGACAATAATTTATCTGCTAAAAACAGCACTGGACATACACGATAGAGCAAAATGATTTATAAAAAAAAGAAATCTCCCATTTGACTGTTCTTTTTACTGGGGTAGATCATGGGATTGGAAGCTTGTTGTGTTTTCAGGAATGAAATGTCATAGTATTTACAGCTCATGCTACAGTGGCACTAAGATGACCATCTTTTTAAAGGAATATGAAAAAGTACTTGGTTGTGTTTTTTTTTTTTAAATCAAATTATACAACAGCTATGAGGTAATATTTGTACATCAAAGATTTCCTTTGTTTTTCATCTCTCTCTGAAGAAAATGCACACAAGTCACATACACTTCATGCTCATGGGCCCTGTCTGAAGAATGCCTGATTTACTTTGTCCAGCGGGAGATGATAGACACTTCCACCTGGATGTACCTGATTTTGGATCAGTTTTCCACTGTGATATTGGATGGATTTTTTTCTTCTTCACTTTTTTAAAGCATTCAAATTCTTTTTGCTGCCTACATTGTAGGCAAGAGTCAATAAATTACGTGTATTTACATAATTTCAAATGGAAATCCTCAGAAACTGAGGGAGGAACATCTCTTCGATAACCAAGGTTTTGATGTAAGATGGGGAGTATTTTGAAGGGAACACTGGCTTTAGCAATTTTCTGTAATACATAATCCTCATATTTCTTTTTCTTACTGGTGTAATATGGGAAGCTCGTCACTTACCACTCACCCTGAGAGTTGTTTAGTTAACAAGACACCAGCATCAACAAAGCCTATGATACTTTAAAAAGATAGCTGACCTAAATTGTATTTTGTCTCTCTTCTCTACAGAGATTCTTAGGTAGATGGGTAAAAGCACTTTTTATGTTCCAGTCTTCCACAAACAGTACACACATGACCACAAACATCCATACCATAATGTTGCCCATATTTCTAACCAGCTCTACTCCCAACAGTTTCCTTAAGTCCTCAATAACCAAGAGCCCTAAAAAATGTTATTGCTGTCTTCATCCTGTGTCCTCAAAAGTTGTGTCATTCAGAATCTACATCCTGGCAGATCTGGTAAAGCAAAGGGAATATATCATCGGGTTTTTTTTTCTTTGGGACGTCCATCCCGAAGGTTAGGTAGATAGGCACACAGGCTGAAGAGGTGAGACAGAAAAAGAGAGAGAGAGAGAGAGAGAGAGAGAGAGAGAGAGAGATGTAAAGGCTTGGAAGTGCATAGTTGTCTATGGGGAGCCGTTCCCACACAGAGATGAATGAGGTCTTCCAGAGAGCGAGAAAGCAGGCAGAGCTGGAATAGAAAGGTGTTTGTGTCCTACTGGCAAAGCTAGACGGCTTGTTTTATTTCCCCCCAGCTCTCTCTGCTCTCGTAGATGCTAAGGGTGGAGGAGAAGGGGCTCTCTGATCCTCAACTGGCAATCAACCGGTTGGTGCTCTGCCCAAACCAGCTTCAAGTGACCCTGAGGCGGACCACATGCCCTTCGCCTCGTCCGAGTGTGCGTGTCGCAGGAAAAAGAGTTGCGGAGATAAATCGGTCCCTGGACTTTGCATCAGAATACGTAAGTTCATACTTTGTACAAAAAAGGTGCATTCCTCAGAGCTTCCTGCGCCGTGCATTTAAACATCTGTTAAAAGAAGGAGAGATAATAAAAGACATGTTGGACATGGCCTCAATTTTACGAAAAGATCATCAAATGTTTTCCGGGGAAGTAAATCCTTACCTCTGCATTCATACTTGAGGTCTGAGAAGTATACCATCTCTTGTGAGAAGACAAAAAGACCTAGCCTGCCGCCGGCATATGTCTTGTCATAGATGTTACCAGAGTCTGCCATGATCTTCTTGCCCTCGTACATCACAACTCTGTAGGAATGAAGGAAAAATGAAAGTTGGTGAGGTCCAAAGCTTGGGATGACGATGTCAAACCCACATGAAGAGTAAACTTATACGTGGACTAACTAATATCCTCTGCCCACCTAATGAGTCCTGTTCTCGGTCTGTGGATCAGATGCCATCTGTAGGCGGTGAAGTCTTTCCATCCAACGTTCTTAGGGTCATGCCAGAGAGTGCGGACCTAAAGCATGGGGGAAAATAAACAGCCATGGGTTCATCTTTTCAAATGTCCCTATATTAAAATGATCCATTGAGGTGTATAACCTCCAAAAGTCCACCAAATGTCTTACCTGTCCTGGAGTATTTCCTGTGTGCCAGAGGGCGTTCCTGAGGTGCTCTCCTGGGCCAGTGGTGGAGTTAACCATTTTAATGGACAAGCCTGAGTAGCCCTGGGCCTTGGTGGGTTTGTTCGACCAGTATGTCTGCGTAATCTGCTTCCACATCACCACGTAGAACCGGGAACTGGACTGGTAGCCGAACACAAAGCCGGCGTAATCATCATCCCTCTCTGTGTTGATGAAGAAAGTCCCACTGAAGTCCACTGAATTGAACTCGTGGTAACCTGAATGAAAAATGCATGTTAGAGGCCATGATTTTCAGAGCACAATGAATGTATACTCTTTAGGCACTTTGTACACAAAATATCACAACATATTCTTTTTACTTACCAACAGCGATGCCAGGGTCGCAGTTGACAGTCTGTACCAGCTCTTTGCCCTGATGGCGGACAACCCAGTTAGGATCAATCTGCGAGGTGCCTTTAGGGTCAAGAGGAACCATCTGGAACTTGCGGAAGTCCGTCTCACTAATGTCGAAGTTCTCTGGGCACACGTCGTAGATGTCAGGAACGTTGTCTTGGTCAAAGTCGTCTTTGCAAGCATCTCCACGGCCATCACCTGCAAAATATGCATCACATTTTCATCATTAGTTGGTAACTACGGTTTTTCAAATATCTCTAGATACCGTCCTTTAGGGCTGAAACATGGCCCGTTTTGCTCACCATCAGCGTCCACCTGGTCGGGGTTGAAGGCCAGTCTGCAGTTGTCCTTGTCGTCGGGGATGCCGTCATTGTCGTCATCGTGGTCACAGGCGTCTCCCTTGCCATCCTTGTCATGGTCCGCCTGGTTGGCATTAGGGATGTACGGACAGTTGTCCAGGTTGTTCTGGTGTCCGTCTTCATCGATGTCCTGGTTGCTGTCACACTTGTCTCCCACGCGGTCATCATCTGAATCCACCTACAATGGTACAATGCTTTGATGTCAGACTTATGACTTGTATGGATTAAGGGGACAATGAAGTCTTTAGCAATGCTAACACAGGCGATTACATTCCACTTTGTTTATTTTCATTCACTGCAGTGTTTCCTGCTACCTTTGTTCTGTCATCTCTCCTCTCCTGCTTTCATTAAGGACTCTCCTGAGGCTGGAATCACTCTGCAACTTGTAAAGCTGCCAAGCTCAATTTGTCTAAGATCTGTCAGCAGGTTTTAGCTATTGAAAATCAAACATCTCCCTTCAAGACTTTGTTGCACCTCCAGCTTCTGTAGTGAAGGGCGAAGTCATGCTAGCCCTACTTGGCGGTGCTGGACACACCCTGCTGCATTAAGAAAGAATAGGTACAAGAGGAAGGAGATTAAGCGTGGGATGTGAGGACCTGGCTCACTGTGTAGAATCCTAATTCTGCTGCCACAACTTTTGAAGAGGGAATTTGTTTTGTTGCAGTTTTCGGAATCTTTGGAGCAGCATGTTACATTGCTGTGTCCCTGTCTGGACTTGTCTTTTTGGGCCTTTAATTGCATTGCGCAATTCACTGACAATCTCAATTCACTCTTTAAAGACCACATCAGTGTTTTTTTTTTTGTTAAACGCATTCCTATTTCTCAGTGTAGCATAGCACAGGTGGACTGAGCAGGCCCATGGTGCGCAGACAGAGCATGCACACAGCCCAGGGCCAGCCCATTCCTCTGTAATATCCAGCCTAGGGCCTCTTCTCTCACATTAGCCAGCTAACGTCAATGGGCCATTGAAAAGACCCCTAGACCCCCGCCACGCCTTATTGAACTGATGTGCCCTTGAGCTGCATACAGGATTTACTCCACCTTTACATGGCGTGATAAAGCTTAGCCAGCTACACAGGGCTAATCACTGACGCTCTGTCTCAATTGAAAGACAGATATATGCTGAGCTATAGAGAAAGGCAGGGAGATGAATGTGGATTATTGTTGGCGGGTGAGGTGGAAGGAAATGGGGAAGGGCGGTGTGTGTGTGTGTGTGTGTGTGTGTGTGTGTGTGTGTCCACACACCTGATCAGGATTATGTTCCAGCGGGCAGTTATCGCACATGTCTCCCACTCCGTCCAGATCTGTGTCTCTTTGGTCGACATTGTACACATGGGGGCAGTTATCCTTTTCATTCATTATGCCTGTGGAATTAATGGGAAATTATGATATGAAAAGCCACGACATAAGTACAGAATATTACTAAAAGTATGACCTCACTTCAGCACAGATATAAAGATGGGGATTTCCAGAGGTCTATTAAACTTTCCAGTCCTCACCATCTCCATCAATGTCCACAGCACAGGCGTCTCCCTCTCCATTATTGTCTGTGTCTGTTTGGTCTGGGTTACTATTGTAGGGGCAGTTATCACAGCGGTCACCCACGTCATCGCGGTCGTAGTCATACTGCCTGGGGTTGTACACGAATGGGCAGTTGTCCTGTTTCACAAAGACAGGGCAAGACAAAGAGTTTAGGATAGCTTTTCAGGTGCAAAGCTGGTCATTTGCCATCTGAGCCTGAGTGGATATATTTTTACAAGGAGGGAGGGATCCAGGATCAAAAGGTTCTTTATATTTAGGCTCTGTCCCAAATCTAATGTTGGAATTAGCAAACACACAGTGCAGCTCATTTACCTCTCTGTTGGAATTTGAGTTTTTTTTGGCTAAAGCCTTGTTTTCCCGCCTCCCCTCCCCTTCTCCCTGTCCACCTGTGTTGTTATTAGACAGCATGATGAATGCAAAAATCGCAGGACACACACACATGCTACTGCTACGGCCATATGCGGAGAGTTTTACGTACCCTATCATCAGGAATGCCATCATTGTCATCATCATTGTCACAAGCATCTCCAATGCCGTCCTTATCGTAATCTTCCTGCCCAGAGTTGGGGAGGTTGGGACAGTTGTCCTGAATAACAAACAACACAGTCAAACAGTCAAAGATGAGAACAAACATACAACTAATATGACTTTTACTCTGCTATGACAGTCATTTCTGAAGTGCCTTGGCTTTACGGAACATAATACTGCCTCGCTGCTTCACCACCAATTACCTTTTTGCAGTGGTAGGTGGCGTTCTCCACACAAACCAAGTCAGCATTGGGCCATCCATCCAGATCGGTGTCTTCTCCACAGATATGGCCGTTGCCAGCATAGCCTGGCTTGCACTCGCAGCGGTACATGGGATCGGCAAAGTGTCCGAGGTAGTTACAGCGGGCGTTTTTGTTGCAGTCATGGCTTCCATCGAGGCAGGGATTACGAGCCGTGCAAACCTGGAGAGGGAATGAGGGATGCACAGCTTGAATGATCAGTGATTAGACTGGCACTTCCCTGGAGACACAAGTGTAGTTGTAGCAGTTATTCCTGTTGTCAACATTTTATTATAATATCATACGTCCTATTTCTTTTTGCCAGAGCCTTTGCATTTTGCCATTCCCTAATTGGCTGCATGACACAAAGACAAGACAGCACTTGCCTGTTTCTTGGCGGCAGCCTGCTCCACACCTCTGCCGAACGGTTGGGGTCCTGAGTAACGAGGAGGGCAGGGCAGACAGTTGTAGCCAGGATCGGTGTTCTCACAGCGGTGCACACCATTGAACACAAAGCAAGCATCTGGGACCTCCTTGCACTGTTTTAAGATAAAAAGAACAACTGTTAAAATAATTAAGACTTGGTAGATGTTGAAACAGGCATTAAACTATGTTTGTACCTGACAAATTCATAGTACAAGGTCTAGGGAATTGTTTACCTCATCTACATCTTTACACTTGATGCCATTGCCAGTGTAGCCAGCTGGACACTTTCCACACTTCCAGGAACCATTAGGGAAACTGGTGCACTTGGCTCCAGCAAAGCAGGGGTTAGACAGGCACCCATCTGAAAACAGCAATGTTGGCCCATTATCAAGACATCTTCTGCAACATCAAAGGTGTCATGCTGATGTAACCTTTTCTTTTAATCACGTAAATCCCTTTCCAGTAATGATCTCATTGTGAAGGAGGATCTCAGTATATAAAAAAACATCACTTGATAATTAAAACTAAAAGCCCCCCCCCCAAACAAAACAACAGTAATATAATCAATTACAGCACAGTAAAAAACGAAATTACATTTTAGAAGCTCTGTTATTGATTAAAATGCCTCACCAATTGGACAGGCTTTCTTGTTGCACATCTGGGTGTCTTTGGCATTACCGACACACTCTTTGCCACCGTATTTCGCTGCGGGGTCGTTGCACATGCGTTTACGAATTTGGACACCAGTTCCACAGGTGAGAGTGCAGCTATCCCATGGTGACCAGGGTCCCCAGTTGCCATTGACTAAAGGAGGCGAGAGAGGAAAACAGGATTGATTTCTATACTTGCTGTGTACAACACACAAATCCAAGCAAGAGTACGAGATGGTGAGACTCACTGGGGCACGGAGATTTCTGACACTTCTCTGTTTGCCGGCCCTCTCCCTCGCAGTCCTTGCCTCCAAGCTGAGGGGTGGGGGAGTTGCAGAGGCGGATACGGGTTATGACACCAGCATCACAGGTGACGGAGCAGGATGACCAGGGTGACCAATGGCTCCAGCTGCCGTCCTGCTTGACTGAAGGCAACAAGTGAAAGGTCAGAGATCAGTTATCAGGAAGCAAAGCGATGGACCACAGTGACAGTATATCATATATTATGACACACAGATGATGACTCTAGGTTATCTCACAGATAACTACATATCCTGTAGATTAGAATGGCTGCTCGACATGGTCTGTGTACTCGTTTGCGTTTGGTTGATGGGTGAGTGTGTGTTGTGTTGACTCACATCGCTTGTCGCACTCCTGGAGGTAGCAGTCGCGGGTCTGCACAGAGGTGCCCTCGCAGTTGTTATTGATACGGTCGCAAGAGCGCCCGCGCTGCTGGATGCCCCGCCCACACGACACGGAACAATGGGTCCATTCAGACCACGGCGACCAGCCGTCTTCTGCATAGTCGCTCGCTGAGCAGGAGGGTGAGGGAGAGAGTGGAAGAGGCAGACAATAAAAGAGCTATTCCGGCAAGGCAGCACCCCCCCCCCCCCCCTCACAAACACCCCCAAGCCTAAATGAGGAGGGAAAGCTCTTAAAGCGGTGGGCTAATAGTGTGGATTTAGCTGGGACTTGGACAGATAGAAGGCCATCTGTTGAGAGGGAAGGTAGAGACTAACATACTGAGAGAAGCTAGAGAAACAGAAAGGGCCACTGTCCTCAGCATGCACAGGGATGCCCCATTGGCTTATGTTTTCCTAAAGAGGAAACAGATTTCGCAAACATGGCCCAGGGTGTGTAATGACTTCAACAAGTGGCTGAGGTCTGGATGAATGCAGCTCCCCCTGTTTATTTAGGTTTTAGGGAAGCACTGCAGCCAAGCCTGCATAGGTATGAAGAACATGTCACTTCTCCTCATGTAGAAGATGGCTTCACTAAACAGCCAGCCATTTTCCATCCCGCTTTAGCCAATTTTGCAAATTACAGCCATTTCAAAAATATTTCGGAGCACAAAGCGCCAATGTTCCAAACACATAAGCACCCTTTCACTTACTCGGATGTTATTGCAGTTAAATCATCACTAAAGTTAACATGTTTTCTCTTGAATAGAAACCTTTACATCGAGGGAAATATTTGTGGCTTTTTGGTTTCTATGGCAAATGACATAGAAACGTCTCACTCTGTGAATAGGGCCGTGTTAGCTGAAATATATATATATATATATATACGTTTTGGCTTTAAAGGGCCATTTATACAGGAGCTTACAGTGAAGGTTTACATAAGCGTAATTGCAGTGTACTTATAGCTATGCAGATTCTAACAATGAATTGGACAGAAATGCTTACGTGTTCCACAGCGTGCGCAGCACTCTCCATCAGGAACAGTAGCATTAGCACAGGGGATCAGGGGGCAGGAGATCTTGCGGCACACAGTAGCAGAGTTCTGCACAAGCACAGAGATCAAATGTATGATTAAACACGTCCTCAAATATATCGATATCACTCCAATGTTGCTGCAATTTTTTTCCAAATTCTGTCCAGGTACAGAACTGTGTCACTTATTTGGAGTCGGTTGTCTTAGTTGTATGGCGACCCCAGCAGACAACCACCTGCCCACTGGGTCAGGAGAGGGTGGGAATGAGGCCAAAGTCCTAATAATGGAAGTCAGTTTCTCTGTAGAGCCGGACTGGGCGCTGAGCCCCAAACATGTAAAGCCAGCCTGCCAGCACAACCTGTGTGGGTGCACTGTGAATTACTCAGGGGATAACAACGGACTCTAACTATGCATACTAATGTTCTCCCTAGTGGATCTGATCACTGACTGGGAAGAAAAGGGGAAATGGGGACAACTCGTGTTTAGAAGAGGAAATTAGGAAATAAATCGTATTGATGAAATGCAGGACTCCTCCTTGCCAAGTGTTTTGCACCTCAACGGTTCTTTCGAAATATCAGAGCCAAGGTCTTGTTCCTAATTACAATGCATCACTTAAAGTCTGGTCAAGTCCCTGTAGGCCATACTCAAGTTGAACTTCTGTCAACAGACCTCTCATTACAACAGTAAAGGCTGCTGGCCTTCTGCCAGGCCTTCACACTACTAATTACTGACCAGATCCGTTGAGTTGTGGTAAGTGTGTGTGTGTGTGTGTGTGTGTGTGTGTGTGTGTGTGTGTGTGTTTGTGTGTATATGCGCCTGCTTCGATGTGAGTTGTCTTTTCATGAGTGCGTGTGCCTGCGTGTACCAACAAGTCCGAGCATGGAGTGCACGCCCTCACACGCGTGTTTAAGTACTTAAGAGACAATATACACACTGGAGATCTCACCTGACAAGTGCACTCGGTGCAGTCATCGACGGTCCACTCGTCTCTGTTCTTGTGCACAATGCCGTTGTGGAGGCAGACGCCGATGCGGTTCTTAATCAGCTTGTTCTCATCCGTCTGGGAGGGAGGTGTAGGAGAAACAGACAAAACACAGATATTATGGTATATTGATTAAAAACTAAGTTTCCCTTTAAATATGTCTGTATAATAAAGATATTTTTTAACTTAAGAGTTGTTTCATGTGCTTATAAAAACAGGTAAAAGAGGAGCATAATGATGTCGTTAAAAGTTTTTGCGTTTTTAAGTTTGTGCAGGCCATCACTGAAGGGTGTATCGAGCTATTCATCACAAAATGCAGAATGCCTCAACAGGCTCCTTTGTTTTCTAAGCACTACAAGTATCCTTAACCCCATTTCATTAACAATAAATAGGATTTGACAGTGCAGCATCTGACCAATAGAGTTACCACATCTCCGTAGGCGAATATAAAATATGTGTCTAAAATGATTTTGCTGGACAACTGTACAGGTGAATGTAACACAGAGACAAGACACATCTAACAAACGCAATCAAAGGCAGACAGGCAGCTGACAGGCAGACTGTCTCTTGCACTCTGCCCCCAGACGGTCTGGTGGGTTTCCTCCTTACCATCTGGCGGAGTTCACTGGACAGCTCCTTGACCACCACACCGAGGCCCTTCAGCTCCTTAAACATGCTGACCAGGTCCTCACAGGAGAAGCCACAGACCATCTGCAGGTCTTCACCAGGGCAAAAGCACAGGGAGGAAGGTCGTTAATTGGCAATGAAAGAAAAAAAGAAAAAAGAAAGAAAATCTCATTCCTAGTCGAGTATAGTCAGTCTCTAGGTTGGACTCTAATCAACAGACACGAGCCAGTAAAACAGTGCGCACGTCAGTAGTACCTTTAGTCTTGTGTCCAGTGTATTCTGTTCTGATGGCTGAGGAGCCATTGAGGTTCTCCAGGATCATGGAGTCAGTCGTCGCTGAAAGAAGATAAGTAAATAAATCAAACCACATAGTTGTACATTCATCGTTATGGTTGACTTATTGGTGGGGGAGCATATTAAATGTTACACATCCCACACCACAATAAATCCTTTTGGAAAGTAATAAGTCAATACTGCACAGCCCAGACTTTGAGACCACAGTACCCTGAGGATATTTGTAAAGTGGCATTCCTGTGTGATAAGTGGTAACCAGCTTTCCATTTAGGGTGTGTATGTAGAAATCAGCAAGCACATTAAGTACATACTCAATTCGTTGATAAGGACTTGGACATGGCAGTACACGAAGCAGATGAGGGATGAGTAAAAACACAGGATGTCTGATTACTTACAGGTTTGGCATCCTTTGTTGCGGAGGACGGCCTCCAGTGATGCTCCGAACACAAACCTCACGTTTTGCAGGACCCCCTGCAAGTATTGATGTTCAGTTTAGGCTATCATCCGGAACATCAGGAAATAAAACCGCTTTTCTTTTTCATCTGTCTTAAAGCATTCAAACAATCAAGCCCTGCCATATACGAATATTTACGCTTTGCCAAATTGCGTTTTGAGCAAAACGACATTAAAAAAGAGACGTGATGCCTCGGTGAAAAAAAAAGAAAAAAGAAAAGAAACAAAAAGAAAACAATTTCCTGAAAACTAAATCTCCCGTCTACACGGGCGCGTGCTCTCACCATGAACCTGTCCCTCACGGCTCCCTTGCCGATCCTGAGCTGCGCGCTGGCTGGGGTCTCCAGCGTCAGGATGCTCTGGATGGGCGCATCCAGCTCGGCGGTGTTCACCTCCTCGCATCCCGCGTACAGCTGCGCCCGGTCCTCCTGCACGAACAGCGTGATATTCTTCCAGTGGCCAGTAGCCAGATCCACATCTTCGATGGAAACCACCTGCTGCTTGTTCTCGGTGGAGAAAACTATGTCCAAGGTGTTCGCCTTTCCGTTGGAGACGATCTCGAACACGGGTCCGGAGCCGTCCCGCTTCTCCACGGTCAGGAGGCTGCCCCTGGTCCGTTTGGACTGCTTGAAGTTGAGCAGCAGGAGGAATCCCCTCTCGGCGTGGATGGAATCGATCAGGTCCCGAAAGGCGCTCTCGGAGACCGGGGGGATCAGGTCCGGGTTGAGGATCTTGTAGGCGGGGCTGTACGGGTCGTCTCCTTTCACCAGGGTGACCCCGTGGTTCTTCTTCGGGACTTGGACGTGCTCAAACAAGTCAAACACGCTATTGTCGTCTCGACTCTCTGCGGGTGAATAATAATAAGCAGTCAGCCTTTGTCTGGCAGTGGCCTGGATGTCTGTTGTTTTCAGTTTCAACACACTGCGAACTTTTTTTTTTAACATCACCTCAGACTATTATAATAATAAATGTTAGCTTCCTGTCTGAAAAGATAATTCATATTCTGAAAAGTTCAAGTTTAATCACTTAGTTCTGCCACACTCACCTGCGACTCGCGCACTCTCGCAGGTCCAAAGCATCAATAGCAAAAATATTCCTGTCAACTTCATTGTGAAGCACCAACCTGCTGCCTGTGACAAATAACAACAAAAAAAACCCTTCAAAAAATTACCATTTATAAAATGACTGTCGGACAAAGTCAGTGTGCAACAGGTTGAAAATAAATAAATGACTTGAGTCGGTCACGAATCAATAATTAATGCCAGTGCAGCAGCAGAAATAGTCCCATTCCTTAGAATATTTGCCACTCACCTGCTTCACGAAATCAGCAGAGCAGAAGTGATAAAATCCTGCAAATTATTTAGAAAATCCAGCAATAATCCTCAGGAATGAATTTATGGCGAGCTATTTAAAAATATAAAAGTTCCACCGAGAAAAGAAGGGAAATAATAAAATCTTGCGTGTTTTTTTTTTCTTCTTGATTGCAAACTTGTCCTTGCTGGTATATCGGCTGCTAAAAAACTCCCTTTTAAGCCGAGGGGGACAAAGTGCTATTTAAATAGTTTGATGCCATTCCTAAGAAGTGGCCTCGTCCAATCACGGTGAGGGGAGAAAAAGGGACGAGCTTATCCTCTTAGCTCAGAGAGAGAGAGAGAGAGAGAGAGAGAGAGAGAGAGGGAGAGAGATAGAGAGAGAGAGAGAGAGAGAGATAGAGAGAGGGAGATGAAAAAACGTTTTGGGACCAACTTCAGTGCGTTGCTCTCAGACTTTTAATGGACCAGTGTTTCCTCTGACAGCGTCCATCCATCAGTCTTCAGAAGCATTTCCATCTCAGATTCCCATCAGCACACTGCGAACTATTGTTATATTCCTATGATATTCCACAGGTGTCTCTCTGGCATGCAAAGTAAAAATATCTTTAAAAAATGTATCACTATTATTATAGAGCCATTATGGTGTCAGGCATAGTGCTTGGTAATATCATAAGAATGTTGCAGCTACTGTTGGCCCATAATGCACATCTGCAACTTACATTAGTTATTTCTATGTTTTTCATTATTTATTATTATTATTTGGTGCAATTTATGTTCCTAAGAAAAATTCTATCAGCTATATATACTGTATATATGGATGTATATATATATATATATACATGTATGTTTACTATTTTGTTGTATTTTTAAATAAACTATGGAATAACTCCTCCGTATTGTTCAGACTGTTTAAAAAAAGTGTTTTTCATGTCAAATGCGTCTGACAGTAGTGGGTTTCAGTATTGATTTTCTAGTATTATCCTCAGCTTGTTGCAGTTCCAGCTCCAACCGCTAGGAGCCGACGTGAGTTCACTGGAGAGGTGACCTGAGGCAGTTAGTGCTGCAGCACACCTGAACTGACATTCACATTTTCACTGTTTGGACAAAATCAAAACCATCATATCGTAAGTTATTGAGAACTGTGAAAGTGGAAGGAAATCTTCCGGAGTAAGCTGATTATGTGTTATTGAGCAAGGCACTCCATTTATGCTATTTTAGAAGAAGACAAAATAAATTCAACAGGACCAGGGGTAAATAATGTAGTGAAACTGAAGTGTGTGGCAATGCATTGATACTTGAATAAATACAAATCAGAAACACATAGAACAGAAAATGTCAAATTCAATACATAATGAGGCAAACAGTTATTTTCAAGTAGGGACTTAAAGATGCCGCCTTCTTTGTCATTCTCACTTTAGCCCCAGCCTCACATTATCAGGCCACACACTTGCTCATTCAGGGTTTTTAAGTAAAGGTTTGCGTTCCTGTTTTTTTCCACAGATATTTCAGTCCTGATTTCTGACAAATGCAGGTAGCATACAGCACACATGTCTGCTCTTGAACCATGTCCCACCATGTTTCAAGAGCAATTTTCAAACTAGCATCAATTTAAAATATGGCAGTATTAGTCAGTGATGAATTAGTGTTGCAACACTTTAGTGAAGGCAACTCTTCCTTAGTCCATAGATGTCAGATTTGACTTAGTTTGTGCTGCCGCTTCAAATCTATGTTGCAGGATCATCTAAAACCAAACACTGACTAAGCTGTTTATACTGACTTGGAAAATCACTGTATATGGTCTACAGGGAGAATTTACTAGATGGTGACATGGATTTATTTCCAATTTATTTCTCTTTAGTGCTTCCCTTTAGTGCTTCACGTTGTGGTTCCTTTGCAGTTGCATTCATTTCTGTCACTTTATTCTTTTGTCCACTTTTCTATCAGGATGCAAATGGCCCTGATATGCTTTGGTGTGGTGGAATTTTAATCAAATCTGTTGGATTAGTTAGTCTACGTAGCAGTGTAACTCACCATCTTGATGCATAAGACACATCACTTTACATATAATGCATCAGGTTGAGTTTAACAGAAACGTATACCGGTGGATGGGATCCCCGCGAGCTGGTTTAGATGTCTGGGGGTGGAAACTCTACCCTGAGGGGTCCTGAGGTCAGAGCAGAGCTGACTCCCCCGGTGCCTGAGAGTCTCCGTCTCCGATCGGGTCCCTTGATGGAGGCTGTAGGTAGCTTGTCTCAGCCTGTGGAATTTACACTGGCAATGCCTCAGGTGCCCGGACAGTTGTCTGTAGTGTAACATAAAAATATGAAACGATACAGTTTTTCTGTCAGGTTATTGGGAAGGCGTCAACCTGAGAGAGCAAATGGGCCGAGTCGTGTTTGAGTGATGCACAATTTGGGAGTTTGTTTAAGCTCTTTCAAGACTCTTGTTGGTGTTGGGTTGTAATGTAGTAAGCTCAGCCTGTGAAGAAGAAAGCACATGCTCAGGAAAAGAATGTGCTGCTGTTTTTGGCCAGAGAATATCTAAATAAAAGGATCAAGGAGAAAGTTGTATGCACATGCTGCCAGTCTGCTACACGCATTCACTAAATCCTGCCGGTGTTTGTGAGCATGCATGCCACACATCTTCTTCTCTTTACCTTTCTTTCCTGTTTTTGCTACATGGCCAAAAGGAGGAGAGGAGAAGTGGAATGGAAGAGTGGAGAGACAAGGACATAAGAGAAAATAAAAAAATTGAGCTGAGAGGATAAACTGGGGAAATGAGAAGAGAAGATGAGAGGAGGAACGAGAAAGGAAGAAAATTAGATACGAGGAAGGAAGAAACAAGGAAAGTAGAGGAGTAATGAGGAGAGGAAAAGATGGGAGAATGAAGATGAAGAGATTTTAAAACAAGATAAGGAGTGGAGAAACAGAGGAAATGAAAAAGAAGGAAGTAGGAGGAATGAGGAGAGGACGAACAAAGAACGAAGAGGAGTAACAAGGTGAGGAGAGGACAGGAGAAGCAAAGAGATGAGAGGATAGATACATAAGGAAAGTAGGAGAAACAAAGAGAGGAAATGAGAAACAAGAAAAGGAGAACCCAGGAAAAGAATTGACAAACTGGAAAAGAGAGGAGGAACAAGGAAAAAAGCAGGGAAATGAGGAGAGGAAACATAAACAAGAGGAGAAACAAATGAAGTGGAGAAATGATGAGGAGAGGGGGAACAACGAAACAAAGAGAGGAGAAACAAGGACACGACATGTAAAACAAGGAAAGGAGTAATGAGGAGAGGAAAGGAAGGGAGAGGAAAAACAAGGAAAGAAAAGAAGCAGCAAGGACAGGAGTGGAAACGAGGAGGGAAAAGAACACACGGAGAATATGAAAATGAAGGAGAAACAAGCAAAGTAGAAGTGAAACAAAAAGAGGACCAAATAGGAGAAATGCTGACGGGGGAGTAGCATCATGACAGGACCTGACCCAGGCCTGCTGGCGTCAGAAAGCTGATGATTCAAGCGTTTGATATAAAGATGTTGAAATGTGTGATTTTAATTGTCAGCGTTGACGGAAAGATGTTGTTTTCAGATGTTAAAGTCAGATTACCCGGTCACCTGGTGTGCTTGATTTACACTTGAAGTTGTGTCATACTTTCTTGGGAAAAACACAAATGAATGAATCACAGTATTGCGGTTCTTCTTGATAGATGGCAGGAAACGATCGACGATCGACACATCGCTGAGATACAATAAGTGTTCTTGTTTTTACACAGGGGCCACTCCTTTGTGGCAATAATATTCTGGTACGGAATTTTGTGTTGTGTTGTCACACTTCTACAATCTGAGACTACAGCCGGTAGAGATCTTCGGCCCCTGAAGTAATTCCCACGCCCTACTCGCAATTAAGCCTGAGAAGATGACATGGGGAATTTTCCCCAGTCAGCAGCTCATATTTACAGCATTTACTCTTCCCTGGTCCGTCATCAGAGAGCAGATATCCTGTGTCGGGGCAGAGCCGGATTAAAAGTAAATTCTTTCGCTAGAGGGGGCTTTTTTTTGTTTCAGGAGAACTTATTTATCAAGCATGTTTCCAGTTCCTCAAATGTTATTATTTGCATTTTCTATTATTGTATCGCTGTTTTTTTGGGTTGGTTTAAGAAAACAAGCAGTGGGAAGACAAACATGGGGTAATCGTCAGGGTAAACTCTTTCCTATGTCTGACATTTAACATACATCAATTAATGAGCCCTACAGAGGAGTGATCCGAGACATGACGTGATGTGCACTGGTGCTGAAGTGTGTGTTGTTCAGCTGGGTGAGACTCCTGAGTTCATACACCCCCATGGGAGATTACTGGTGCTATTTCTCCGTGCACAACACCCAGACACCCAGACAGACAGACACACACCCATACACACACACACACACACACACACACACACACACACACACACACACACACACACACACACACACACACACACACACACACACACACACACACACAGCTCCAACCCTCTGCTTCTTTACGGCAATTAACCAGCACAAAGCACACAAACAAAGAGCTTCAATGGCCAAATTATGCCCATATACATTCACTTGTCAGCAGGAAAAACTTTGCACTAGCTACTTAATGCAAAAAACGTTCTGTTCGCAAGTCACTTTTTGGTATGTTTTGGTTTATAATTCTGAACAATGACGTGACCGTTTGCTGCACTTTCGGACCATGTGGGACCAATGCAATTAGATCTGATGCATTCTTGCGCTCACAATCCATTTTCCGGCAATGTAGACCCACAGATGACCACCTGAGCGTCTCTTTCATTGTGCCCCCTCCCTGCTCCCACTGGTTCCTAATAAACTACTCATTGGAGTGTTCACCCATGACATTGCTGGGCCCGAGCCAGGACCATTAGTGGGGAAAAGACACTGGTTGCTACAGGCTCAGCCACTCAGTGATTTCTAAATATCTAATAGTGTCTAGGAATGTACACTGGATCCAGTTCCATCTTCAGCCTATTAGGAGGTCACGGTGTGCCAGCTTCTTTTCATGGGCTTCCATGGACAATGTCATTTGCATTCCTGAGCTCGGCGGGTTGGAGAAAAAAGACGTTTGGGTGTTCTGAATCATCTGATGTAATTGCTGCTGAGAGCGTAACTGCTGAATCTATTTCATTCTAATGGGGCTTTCAGTGAAAATGTTTTCCCCAAATTTGGCGACCTGATAGAGAGGCCTGTCTTGACCATTACCAATGTCACAGCTGTTGACCAGCTGTTTACTGCTAAAACAAAAAGCTTGGAACAGTGTGGTAACTCTGGCCACAGTGTTGGAACCTTTATACATGTCATTTTGCCTCAATATACACTGAATTCATTAAATATTAGGGACACATGTTTTTTTTAATGAAGTGCAGTAATGTTGTGAATCCGCAAATCTTATTGATTTCACTCATTGCCTGATTATTTCCCGTATCAAATCTATCCTCAAGAAGGAGAGGCTGTTTTTTCTGTGTCTATGCTACGCAAATCCACGATGCTGGACTTAGACACAGTGGTGCTTTGAGCTAAATGCTAACACCAGCATGTTAGCAGGCGCCCTATGACAAAGCTAGCGTCGGATGTATAGCGGGCATAATGTTCACCATCTTAGTATAGCCGGTTAGCATGCTAACATCCCCAATATCTGCTCCAAATTTCATTGCAATCTGTCTAATAGCTTGTGAGATACTCCACTATCAACCAAAACATTGTCAACCCGCTGTTGGTGCTAAGGGAAAAGGCAGGGGATCACAAAAGTAATTAGTACTCATCTTCTTGGGATCGTAAATATCTGTATAAAATAGCTGATGAGATATTTCAGTCAGGATGAAAAGTGGTGGACCGACCAAGAGACAGACCAACGTCACCATCCTTAGAGCCATGCCGCTAGTGTGAGTCAAATCAACCAGCAACGTATTTACTGTACAGTTGAGGCCACATAGTTAGATACATCTGGTCTAAATACATTCAAATTCTATTCTTCACAACTCCACATATTTCATGTTAGCACACCTTTCTTGTGTTAAGTCAGTAGGGTATCTTCTTTATTACCATAAGAGATCATTCCAAAATAATAGGCAAGTAATAATTTGATTTCAGTTTTTATTTCCTTCCTTTTTTTTCATTTCCTTTACCTTTTGCCTTCGTCCACAGGACTGGTTCCTCTTTACGAGCAATTTTCAAGCACTGGAAGGTCCCGTATGCTTGCAAAACATGGTGGTTTCAAGATTTGTATACCTGCGTACAAAGACACTGAATCTACTGTATATCACAACGATGTTAATTGATATCCCTGTTCCTAATAGATAAATAAATATATTCCATAAATAAATATATTACATTCTCAACCTTTTTAGGTAAGCATATGATGCATCCCACTCCCTCCACACACACACACACACACACACACATACACACACACACACACACGTCTCATTGTGTTGCAATTTCAAAACACGATTTCTTTGTTACCATAGACCTAATTTTTGTGGAATTTCAAACAGTGGTAGTCCTTTACGGCTCCACACACATTTCCCCCAGTAAACAAACACAAACTGACTCGAGCAACGCAGCAATAAACAACTGTCAGCCGGCCGTATTTGGAGATATATGCAGGTCATCTGCCATGTCCACATTCCTGACATGCCTCTTTAGCGTACATAAATATCCCGGGAGCCTTGTTCCATATGCCCTGTCTGTTAATCTGTCCAAGAGCTGGACAGAAATCACTCTGATTGCCTCTCGGCTCACTCAACACAACAAAAGGCTCTACAATAGCCCTCCTTGTCCTGCGTCATCAGTGAAAGCAAATTTGACCTCATCAAGGATGTTTTCACATAGCTGATTCCGATGGACCCCGTAGAAAAGGCCTGTCACGTTCAGAAGCCGCATAGCTACAAAGATTTTGTTGAGCAACAGCTTTCAACTGTGTTTGTCCTGCACAATTTGATCCCGAATGCTCTTTCCCAGAGAGAGTTAAAAAACAAAAAAAAAAGACAGATAAATGCAGTGTTGAAACAAAGTCACGGGGGCATGGACAAAAGGGAAAATATTGGTCCAGACCTGCACAGCCCAAATCAAGCAACACACAATTAGATGAGTGTCTCATATGCCGGCAGTTACGGAGAATAGGCGTGGATCAGGAGCGGGCATTGGCATGCAAAGTGAGGGCTTGTTTGCACACCTCTTGCAGGTACGGGCACTACACACCCTGGCAGAGTACTATCCAGTCATCCCGACAGCCTCGGATTGTTTACGTCAGGTATAATGGTTTTACTGAAGGATATGTCAGTTGGATTGCAGTCAATATGCCCCTGCTCTACAGTGTGTAATGAACCCAGCCTGGAGTTGTTGGTTCTAACTCGATGACTGGGATCTAAAGTGCACGTCATGGTCAGGGACCCGCTGTTCTAGATCTTTTTGCAATCATTCTGGCCGTGGAGTTATATCATTTAATTATTCGCATTTGTTTTTAACTCTTTTTCAGTTCCTCTTCTCTTGTGTGACAGCTGATATGGCTCTGAATCGAAGACTTCATCCCGACATCTCAACCATCATCTTCCTGTTTCCTGTGCTACGGAGAAATCGTTTCACATCCATTCATTTGACCACACTATTCTCCCTCCTTTATCGTCATCACTTTTAAAACACATCTTTTTAACAACCTTTCCTTTGACCTGTATGTGACCTCCTCCGAGGGCCGCGACCACCAGGTTAAGAACCTCTGAGTGAGAAAATATCTTTCAGCAACTATTTAGTGCATGAGTGAACAACTGACGGTTCAATGAATTCTCTGACCACCTGCTCACTCAGGAGCCGCTCATTGGAAGACATCAGTGTCCCAGCAGTAACTCCAAAAATGCTCCAAATTAAACGACGAAACACGTTTTTCTTCCAAAACCACAAATACAAGCATTTCTTTCATCTGATGCGCCAGGACAGAAATTAATACGACTTATATTACTTTTTTTGTGATATGTTTGGCTGAAATAAGAGGGCGAAGAGTATATGGTTAAGATGAGAGGAAGATCATAGTTTGGTTAAAGTGTCCATTGGGGGGAAATGGGATGTGAGACATGTCACTGTTTGTGTATGTGTTGTTTAGCTTGTTTGGTCCTGAATGACAAGGGAAATGATTCACACGACTCAAAGACGCTTTTAGTAAACATTATTTTAGGTCATTTTAGGCACTGAAACAAATGAATAATGCTACTATTAATGCAATCTGAGTCATTCTGACATTGAGCAAATGTCGATGAGATGTTGAAACGAAGAGCAAATGACTACCGGTGGCTGCTACTACAACGTCTTTTAAGGTATATGCGATGATATATTGCAATAACAGTACAATATATATTGTAATGGGCCATCCTCTGGGTATTCAATCGAGTTATGTTATGTTATATGTTAACCGAGTGTTATTGTTCAACCTTAGTTGCTACCTAAATCATTTTGTAAAACCATGGCCCACAAAAGGTTTCTCTGTGGCCACATAATATCCCCTGGAAGTGGCCCCCTGTGGCATAAGAAGGGGACTAAGTGTCTCAATGAGGTTACAGTGTTACTGAATGCTAACTAAATGCAACGCAAGTGCGGGTCAGCGACAAAATCAGTTTGATTGTATCGTTTCCTATTGAAATGGCGTTAAGGAGTTATTTCTTAAGATACCTCCTCGTTTCAGTTACTTTAAAATATTAGCATCTATCCCTGTACATTTCTTCATTATTCATTGTTACATTTTTTTCGATGTACCGTACTGTTCATAGTTGGGTTTGATTGATGGTAGCATCAATACCAGACAAAATACAGTATGTTTCTACTTTGTCAACATACGTGCAAACTGTCACCCTCCATTCAATATCACATCCTGACTGTCATGTTACTTCATGTTATCAGTGGGACTGGATATTCAGTGGGACACGAGAGGTTATGTGTACATGTTCGGGACTCTAATGTCTTATGTCTAAAGGCTTACGTGAGGCGGGTTTCCGACGCTGAGAACCTCTCGCTGTGTTTGGTCTCAGAGGGAGAAATCCTTTGTTTACGAAATCCGTCTGACAAAACAGATGTTAAAATGTCTGTCACGCAGACATTCATTGAAGTGTTTACCTAAAGCTTCCCTATTTGTGGTGTCATGTTTGGTATTCTATCCTCTGGCTTTAGCATTAAAACTTTGCTCCATGTAGACGACCTGTTTCCGAAGTTGTTGTTTTTGTCCCGACTCGACTTATTCAGCTACAAAGAGGAAGAGCAGGGCTCTGTCGTGTCACTTTTTTAAAGATTTTGACAGACATTGGAAGCAGCTATTCTTTCTGTCATCTGTGACTGCCAGACAGCATTGTAAATCACACACAATCTGTTAATTCTGGCTAACATCCAGGCTTAAGGCAAAAGGATCAATCTGTCATGCCATCAGATAAACCTGCACCGGCGTATTTAATGGCTTGTAATCTTATGGAATTCTTCTTACAGTACATTGGTGAATCAGTTTACTCAATGACTTCCAGAGCTACTGCAGATCTCAATAAAACCTCCACAGTCCACTTACTTAGGTGCTGCTTTGGTTTCTTTTTGTGCCATTCAGATTCCCCTTACTCATTTCTTATCTACAAGTTGATGTTTTTGTACCCTTAAAGGCTCTGCAGCCATCCAAAAGTTTAACACTCTTCAGTATCTTTGTCTCTGCCTCTGTTGTACATTTAGCTCTGTGAGTAATCTAAAAATATATATTTTAGTAATTTAAAAGTAAGTATAAAGTATTTTTTATTGTTTATTTTGAACAAATTATACTATTTACACGTATACACAAATATTCTGTATATAGTACATCAATTCATGTACATATAAACATCAAACCTGTACTACTACAAACTTATCAACAATGCAATAATGGATAATACAGATCAATAGCTACTTAAAACAAACGATCTTAACTCAAGGTCTACTTACTTGATTTTTTTTAAAGCTTTCAACAACATCACACATTGATGTTAATCTCTCACTTCATCCTGGATCAGTGAAGTTTGAATTAAAGTCTTCATGTTTAGCTTTTTGGGACAGTGTTTGTGTAATAATCCAACAGGAAATATTAAACTGATTTAGTGCTTGTCCATTCACATCAGCAGTGATGGGATGCTATTGCAGTAATGTCCCTTAAAACCGTGCATCCCAATAAACAGATAATCAGCTTTTGGCAAAAACACACTCCTCTCTTGTCTTGTCTCAATGATTATAAACACAGAGTTTGGGCTTGAAGTCACTAAACTCCCCAAGAAGTTTTAATTGATACTGTTTAGAACATGAATTGTAAAAGTTAAGGTTTGCTATCTTACTGACATGAACACTGTGCTGGTCTGGTGCCTTTCAGTGTTTGAATGTGTTTTTCCTAAAGATCACTTCGATATCAATTATTCATTATTATGTTACCTTGGATTCTTGAAGAAATCAATGTTTTTCTCACATGCCTCCACTGCGAACAAAGAATACATAGACTGAGATGTCTTAATGAATTTAAGTAAATAGGTGCCGCATTTAGCAACAGAAAAACTATATCAAAATATCCATTTACAAAATCTCACACACAACTTGTGCAGTAAAATCCAAGTTTCATGTATCCAGTACCCGTGCATCTCTGCTAAAAACAGGCAAGCGGGAGACTGTTTATCTGGAAATGTTTTAAATAGTGAGGTTTTAGCAAAGACTTTTCTTTGTGTTTTGATTCTTCGTTCACCGTGGAAGCATGCAAGACATTTTTTTTCAAGAATTCAAGGTAACAGCAGTCCGAAGTGATGAAACAATTATTTGATTGATTGAGAAAATATATGAGCATCTTAACTCCCTGTCATCTCACTAACTTGAGATGATAATATATATTATTATTATTATAAATTAACATTTCCTTCTCAGGAGGATAAAAAGCCCTCACCCTTCAACGACATTCACTCTTGACATCAGTATTCCTCATTGAACATGTGAGTGAACTTCATAGAGCTTCAGCGCTCAGATGTTGTTGACAATCCGGTTTTAAGCTCCTTAACATATCTGGGTAACTGAAAACATGTCAGGCCAGTTGTATTCGTACTTTGATCTGCTGCGAACCCTTTTGAGGACACGTTTCTGTTGATAAAGTACTCTAAGCGCTAAAATGTGACAGCGGTTCATGTTTTCAGGACATGTGTCTTCCCAAATCTGTTTTGTATCTGTTGAATTTATCAGTTCCTGCGACAATCTTTTCAAGAATGCATCATGCTCTGACCTCTCTTGTGAAGCACAGACGAAAACGCCACCTGTCTTGGTGGCATAGCTGTCTTGCCTTTCTCGAGGTCACGAGTTCAGTGTGTCAGACTCTTCATTATGATGAGTGGAACTGGCAAAGGTTATGTCGTGTCGGACCTGTGCCTCCTCAGTCATCTCAATAAAACCACTACATTGGCACAGTGGGGAGGGGGCGGGCGTACCAACCCAGGAATGTACAGCAGCAGTGCCATGCAACGTCACTCATCAACTCGTGCATTCCTGGTAAATTACTCTTTACTTGAGCAGCATATTTCTGCTGTTTACTTTAAAGTCGTTCAGTTCTAATTTCATCTCCTCGTCATCTCCTAAGCTTGAAGAATTGTTGTTTGGTCGGTCTTCACTGGGGAGCAAAATCTTTGCTGAACAGGAAGTGATGCATCTTATATTCTAACAGCCAGTTAGTTATCAAAGCAGCACTTTATTTATTAAACAACAGACACACAAGCATTCTGCGTTAAACTTCTTCAACTTCTTGTACTGAAATGTAATGGGGCGACTCTGGCTCAGCGGTTCAACAGGATCGTCCTTCAATCAGAGGATCGGTGTTTTGATTCCCCGGCTCCGCTAGTCCATGTCGATGTGTCCTTGGGCACTAAACCCCAAAATTGCTCCCGCAGGCTGTTCCTGTGGTGTATGAATGGGAGTAAATGTTAGATAGTCCTGCCATCGGTGTATAAATGGGTCAATGAGGACATGTAGTGTTGACTAGAAAAGCGCTATCCAGTCCATTTACCACTTACCATAATAAACATGTGATAATAAGATGCATGTACTGTCTAACCCCATAAGTTACATCCGACTCCAATAAGATTGTGGTTTGTAAAACAAAGTGTTGTTGAAGAGATACGCGTATCAAACTATGTAAACATCAGTGTCTTCTGCCTTCTTCTTCCATCACATTCCTGAGGGGAGTCATTAGTAAATCTGACTGGGTGGAGTGGCTCTAATACGTCTTTGAACTTTCGCACAGAAACAAATAAATGTCGATCAGAAACTCATTAGTTGCCGCTGGCGCGGGCGTGGTATTCAACAACACATTTTATTGCTTCTTTCCCTCGGATGATCTCTGACTTTTGAAAGGACAAAGATTTAGCCAAAATGTATTTGTTGTAACTGTTTTTACTCAGTTTTCCTTGAAAGCATTTTGCCTGTTTGATTTTTTTAGACTCAGACTTGGCTAACTCTGGAAACTACCCAGTGAAATGTCTGTGACCCAAAGCAACAGTCCAATTCATCTTTTTCTGACATGATAATAACTCCTGAAATGTGAATGCGACTGCTGCTACTTGCCTAAGGTCCTTACAAACATAACAGACCAGCAGGAAAGGCTGATCACTGCTTAAGTATAGTGCATCAAAGATACCAACATCGTGTTTCCATTCAATATTCAAGGTCATTTTAAGCAAACCGTTGAAATGTCACAAAGAAGAAATGCTAATGAGGCATCTTTCCATCCGCTGTTTGGAGCCATTAAGAAGTTAGCGGTAAAGGCTACTCTTAACGCATGGCTGTAATCCATGTATGTAATCCATATTTGGAAGCGCCAAGTCGGAAAAATTGTAGCTTAGGCAAGTTTCACAGTCAGAATCATTTTGTCGTGAGCGCTATTTAAGAGTTAGAAACTCCCTAACTATCTAGAAACTTATCATAACTACGATAACAAAGTTATGACCTGAAAGCAGAACTTATGGATGCTAGGCTGATCAGTGTATTTCTATTTTTTCACATGCTAATAGATGACAAAATGTTTGGCACATCATCCTCATTTTGCACAACTGCACTGTTTATTTGACATGTTCTGCCGAGTGACTGTACACCATCGTTCTCTGCAGCCTCCTTTTTGGCATCCAACCAAATCCACCTTCTCTGTGGGGGTCCCTCAAGAAACAGCTGCAAAATAATCACTCTTCATGGTGCTGTGGCACGGCCCCAAGCGCAGCAGAATCCTGAATGGAAATGTCTGCAGAGAGCTTTTATGGCCCTTCCTCTCTGCTGTGAGTGTCAGAGGGGTCATGTTTGTGTGGATATCAACAGGATTTACGGCACAATAGCAGTCAAGCCCTCCACTTTGATCCGGAGGGTGTGACACGGGGTGCAGGTTGAATTTGTTTCTACCCGGCTCCCCGGCGCTTTTTTGACAAGCCTCCTTAACAGTACAGGAAGTTATTTTTAGTGGTGCTGCAAATAAAAAGGTTATTCAGTGTTTGTTATTTTTCCTTATGCAGGAGTAAGCTGTCACAGTCTGTATCACGCCCAGGAGTGCTGTAATTGTTGGAGCAAAATGAATTGTTATTAACATGTGTACTCTTGTTGGTAGCAGGTTTTTAACCCCGCTCTCAATAAGTCAGATACTACACCATGTGATTATGAAAAGAATGTAAACGTGGTCAATAACTATGAAATACAAGGTGTTGTTGTCATCTCATCTGATTGAATGTTCCAGGATATTATCAATTTGAGATTCTCCGAAGGCTCTTGACATGACCTGGCTTGATATGAAACTAAACAAACAAAAACATAATCACATGCCAGCACATGTCATGGATTTATTTTGTTTGTCTGGAAAATGGTTTCCTTATTCAAAACATTTTTCTTCTTCCTTCCACTGAGTTTCCCCAATGTACTGTTTTATTTTGTTCTATTTTCTTTTGGTTATGGAAATGATCAAATTTGATTTATCAAAAACTTGGAAGAAGGTTTTCAAAGTAACCTCGAGACCAGTCAGTGTCCCTGACATTAGACCAGTGTGACGTAATTGGAAACGCTGAAGGCTGAAATATTCCCCCCTTCAAGTACTATTTGAGTTCCTCTAATCTGTGTCATTTCTCTGTTTCTCCATGGAAATGTCAGAATAAACAAACCATAATCTCGCCTCGCGGAGAAACAATAGAGCTGGAATAGCTCGACCTTAAAGAGGTACAGAGGCACACTGAGTTGAAAAAGAGGTGGCTGATACTGAGACATTTCCTATGTGATGAGAAACACATTTTGATAGCTTTTGTAACGTTGTAATTAATTCGAAATTAATTCCAAAATAATGGACTCAAAACCATTCATCTATTTCAAGTATAAGGTAAAAACAGACACTTTACTTGAATTACTAAAATATCTATTATGCAGTGAATTCTTTTGAAACTCCGAGGGCTTTTGGGCCAATTGCTGTACAATATAGGGGGGAATTTCTTCTTCAATATCACTTCTTCAGATGACGTAACCCTGAGCTTTGCCAAAGACGATCCAGTCAGAAACTCACGTCAGAATCCCATCGTTGTCACGTACCTCCGTGTCACATGTCTTCTGTGAGGATGAATATATGAACGAAGCGGTGCGATAATGACAAGATGTCATGGAGGTCGACATCGCAGTCTAGTTTAAGTCTCACTTTTATACTTTACTGTCGACAACAAAGTGCTAATACACACCTAAAGCCTGTGACATCATTATGCACATATATTTTATGTACATCTCTGCGAATATACCTTAAATATATCTGATAGCGAGCTGTTTATTTCAATGTTAAAAAAGAGATAGTTACCATCAGTGTTTGCTCACAGAGTATGACCTTTGCCTACACCTTTAGTCAATAGTTTCACCTCTATCCACTTCATTCCACTCCAATGCCATTTGAATCCTTAAAATCTAACTTTCTGCAGGTGTTTTGGTTGTTTTGATACACATCTGATAAGGCCCTTATCACAGGCCCAGCTTCCTACCTGTTTTCCTGCATCAGTTGAAGCCACCATTGATTTGAGGTTAGAGCTGTGCTTGGCTCCGGGAGTCATCTCGATCCCTGTGAAAGTCTGTCACGGTCACAGCTCAGGAATGCTTGTTGACTTGGAGGAAAGGAAAACCTGCTGCGATATGATTATTAACACAGTGCTCGGTATTATATCAGGTTACACCGGCCCCGCTGGAAAAGATAGCAAATCTTAAAACATAGTGGTTAAAAGTGTCTTGTATTTCACCAGCATGTGTGGAGGGATTAAGCTTTTACTTCGGGGTATAAAGGATTGAATTTCTACCTCTAAGACCTGCAGATAGAAATCTGACTCAAATTTCCCATGTTTTACACTTTTATCTTCAATAAGCAACACTTCAATAAGTGTTGTTTTGTACTCATTTAAGGCCCAACCCAATAAAAACATTTTTACCACCAGATGCATTTTTGGCACTGGTGCAGATTTTTGTTCACGGATCAATTTTAAATATTGCAAGTGCAAAACGGAAGCACCTCCATAGATGTACACCACGGTAAACAACTCCTTTCACTGTGCGAAACTACTCGTGCCAGTCACACAGCATGAGCTCAGATCCTAGCTTTTCACGGCGTGATGGTCAAGGCAAATTGTTGACTCAGTTTTTATATAAAAATAATGCGGGGATGAATCCTCACAGCGCGTTGTGTCGTTGTGAGATCTGTAAACAAAGGAGCTGCGTTTCATTCTATCCCTCCTCATTTTTTCCCTTTCTCTCATCCACGTGCTTTTGTGTGATGACACAGCATTCAGCTGGTCGGGGCCACAAGGCAACAACACAATATGGGTTCAATTTTTTTCTCATCCCTTCCTGTGTTGGCCCATCAAAAGAAAACGTATTCCATGTGCTAACAGACAGGTCATGTCCTCAGTCACGGGTCCAGTGCTATTTGGCTTCAACCAAGTCCAACATCTTGAATCAGCGTCTCTGATGCACTACTTGGCTTCGAGCACACATACACACTAGCATTACCTTTACTGATAGATACCTTGTTGCATCACCAAAACACATGTGCCCCAGCTGTTCAGCTTGTTTTCAATGGTTATATGTATGAGTTCTCCTTGAGCATCTCTTGATTGTCCCTTTTTTTCACTGAGGCACCTTATGTTACCAAACGGTCTGTAATATCCAAAACATTCCATTAGTAATGAATTTATTACAAGCAGGTTATTGGTATTTTGTTGTGGATGGTGCTCAGATTTACCAACTTTTCAAATTAACATGAAGTTACTCATAAAATTTGACCTTGGCACAAGCCTGTTCTGGCATAAATAATGTCTTCACATGGATATGATTTCAATAGTCAGAGCATTTTGCAATAAACTTCAAATGAATTGAATGAGGATGCCATCAGCACAGTTCAAAGAACCACGATGCCTTTGAATCTGTTCAGCATCGGGTAATTTCCAGAGCAATCCAAAGCTGTTTTGAAGTGTAAGATCGATCAGGAGCGTTAAACAGTGCGAGAAAAGTCTATCATAGTCATGGCAACAATCGTGACCTTTTATTAGCCTCTAAAGGTGAGCAGTGGCAACTCTTCTAGACCTTTTTACCAGACCATTTTTATCCCCAGACGTTGTGACTTGTCACAGTAAGAAGAGGGCAGTTGTTACTGATAACATTAGCAGTGGCTCCATTGTAATCCCAGTACTGTAAACCGTGACAGCGAGCCAGCAGTTCACGCATCGTTAGTTTTATTATTTACAGCGGCGGTTTACCTTCTATGGCCATTAGAGATTTTCTTTCCCACGTCAGTGGTTCCCATCGTCACAGTTTGCCCCGAGCCACCACTCTACGGCCAGAGTCACAGTAGAGGGGGGGGAACAGTTTGCTCACTTTCAAGTGTTTTGGAAGGTGTGTTTTGCTGACAGCTAACGGAACTCCCGGTACACTCACTGCTGATTGCCTGTGTACATTGCAGCTTGTTTTTGAGTTGTAATGATTGGTTAGCCAATTGTGGGTTGTATTCTTTTAATCACACAATACAGCAGTTGTCGTTTCAGACACACCTGGCCGTGATATGCACTCTACTGAGTGCACCTTTGTAGTTGTAACCTGTATTTGGCACAAACATTAAAATTTCATACAGCCCAGTATGCCTATGAGTTCAGGCATTCAGTGCCAATGCAGGAAACAGTGTACCCTTATGTAGGCCTACTCGACTTAGCAACATGGAGAACAAGGACCGTGAGTTGTTTTTCAATAAGTTGGTCGTAGTGTGGTTTTACTTCCTTTCATGCAGGAAACTGGACTTTGTGTGTTTTAGCCAATCCATTAAAATATACCTGGATCGGCCCCGGACATCCCATCCAATCCTATCTTAACCATAATATAGTTGCCGTGTGGAGATATTGGAAAAAGTGCATACTTAAAGAATGTTGGCTGCACATGATAACAATTTAGTTTAATCCAAGAAAATTGCCTTGTCTGCTAAAAGGGTTGAAATCCCAATAGTTGGATGTTTTGGATGATAATATCCTCAGAAACACGTTATTTGTAGGCCTGAAACTCTTTTATTTTTGTTCATTTTGATCAAATCATGAAATCATATCACTGATGTTTTGGACAATAATATCTCACTTTATTTGCTGCTTTTAATATTTTTCATATCCATTGAGCAATATATGTGGTACAAATGTACATGTATAGCCTCAAAGAATGTGACACAGAGGTATGGAAGAATAAAATCCAGAAGGTCCTGGGTAATTGTTTTACCTATAAACATCAGGAATCGCACTCCACAGCAGTAGCTTCATGCAAGTTGAGTTCATACTGTTGCTCTAAGCAGGGGAGTTGTGCTAAGCCACTGGACCCCAGTGATGTACTACAATGCCTTCGTCCCTGTTATTGTATGTGCAGGCAGGTGAGTCTATTTTCTCACCAGCCTGCCATTTATACCCTAGGTGGATAAGCCCCGCAGGTATGCAGGATATTTGTCACAGTGATGGAGCATGTAAAGACCCAATTTTGAGGAATTTGTGCGACTTCTGAAGAATGCTGTGTATGATTTACTGTGTGTAGGTGTAGCATGCAAAAGACACTTCGCTACACGGTGAAAAGCAAATATTTGGGGGAAACTCCAGTGGTTTTCACTGGAAAAGTGATTACATAAACTGAGAAGCCAATTGTGGTCAGAAAACAGGCAGAAAAAAAGACATGAAAATAGAGCGAAAGAATGTAATTCAGAGCGCATGTGACTTAACATGTGCACACCAGCCTCTTGTTGCGGGGATTTGCATAAAGAGCGGCACATGAAAGTCACAGCCGCCCAGACAAGTAACGGAGAGAAGACTCATTAGATGCGTGAGGCCGCTTTCGGAGAAAGTCAGAGCAGAATTCAAACGAAACTTTGAACACCCAACCGGTGTTTACTGGAAGGGGGCAGGAATGCAAAGAATGTCTGCTGTCTGAGTTTGTCCCTGAATGAGAGGTGCTCATAAAATGTGTCCCAGGCAACCTTTGAAACTGTCTTCATTTCAGAGGATGGATGCTGCTGGGAATCCCCACCTTTCTATATCCCTTTACAGGTGTAAATAAAAATGAAAATTCCATTGCATGTATGAGATGGGAATCAAGAAGCCCCAGACAGACTGTGCAGACATATGCAGCTAAAGTGCAATGCAGACCTCAAGTCAAAGCGTGTCAACTGTCAGTGAAGACGGATTCCGTCTCAGTTGCACTTTGTGTTTTATGCTAATTAGCAAATGTTAGTATGCTAACACGCTAAAGTAAGCTTGTGATCATGGAGAGCATAATACCTGCTTCGCATGTTATTGTTGTCTTTATGAGCATGTTAGCGCTGCGACATTGGCATTTAGCTCAAAGCAAAAGTACAGCCTCACAGAGCTATATTAGCATGCCTGTAGCCTCTTAATGTTATCAAATTAATAATTTCTGCATTGTAGCGAAGCAGCTAGCCAATCATGACCCACCTCAAAACAAATTGAGCTGTCATTTTCAAGTCAGATTCAGAGACATATGAGCGCTTGGACATCTGTAAATCAACTTTTTATGATTTAACATAATGATCAACATTGAAGCAAATAATACTTGTATATCCTTCATTATAAAAAGTGAAGACTTAACATACGTTGTATCTAGCCCATATTTTGCATTTGACCACTTTTCAAGTGTCCAGTTTCCAGTCCTCCACATGTAAAATTGAGTAGCAACTCAATGAAGGCTGGGGAAAGACCTGCAGGATATACACGCAGCAATCCACCCTTTCACGTCCAGATGCTTTGTCTGCAGGGGGTGGGATGTCTCTCAAGCAGCTCAATTAAGCTCATATGAAGATGAACTCAGTGAACCCAAAAGTAGACGGACTGTCCCTCATTTGTTCAGAGTCAACCTCCCTGAAATACCTGGAGCATATAATGGTGCCTCCTGATCCTCGCCGAGACTCTGCAGCCCTTGCTTTCCAAAATAAAGCTTCCCCCATTCACCTAATTTCTTAGTTTAGCAAATGGCATTCATGGTACGAATTAGAAAATGATATGAAAACTATACCGTTATAGTTGGAGCAGTGAACGTTTTCAATCTGGCTTGGCTTAGTTTCCCTCCATAGTTTTCTGAAATGTGTGTGTAAGAAATACCTTTTTACCTCAAGACAATGAGGAATTCAGCCACTTTAAACAATAATCTGTTGCATCTTCATGTCCCTATTGTTCCTCCACTTGAAGGCTTTTACATTTGCTGGGAGTCACACAGGAAGTGATGCATTTTATGCTTCCAGCTGTAGCAGTGGTTTGAAGAAAACAAGCAGTGATAGCCACAGAGGCTGAACAAAGAAAAGAGCTCCACCAACAGAAACTCACACTTCACCAGCCAAAACAATCCAAGAAAGAAGACGTCAGAGTACTGGACACACAGTTTAACAAAAACGTTAGCAGATAGACGATAAAAGAGTTTGTTTTTCATACTTGTAGGAGTGAAGAATTAATTGTTTCAAGAAGTGGCTCAAGGAATACGTTTCAGGGCTCTATGGCGTTGAGTCACATCATTCCAGTTTAGCTAAACTAAAAAAAATAGCAATTAACTTTGATTGAAGGTAGGAAATTCACTTTAAATATAATATTCAAAGCAGATATTTCCGCTGCTGATGAAAAATGACTAATTCAAAATGCAGATGCCATTTAAATGCCTTGTTTTGATTGGGTGAGATCCCTATAACATTCCTCTTTCACTGACCATACAAGCACGGCGGTCACGTTGCCGGCCTTTTGACGAAGCATTATGACGCTTGTTTTGAGGCTCACAGTTGGATTGCAAATAGCCCGATTTATTTGTATGACTCGTGTTGGTTCTCAGGCTCGTCTTATATTGGAAATTGCATTAAATACCTGAGAAAGTTAGCTGAAGATGCCCTCATAGTTGCTATGCAAATTGCCATGCTGACAACAGCCCATTAATAAGAAGAAGAGAGAGAAACGGGAATGGAAAGAGAGAAAGTCAGAGACAGAGAGGGAGAAAACAGTGAGTATAGTTCACTGTTGATGACTCCCGTTATTGGTATGCGAGACGACTATGAATAGAGCCTGACAGACGGGATCAAAGATCAGTGGCCATCCTAAGACCAGCGCATCAGCCCTAATATTACCTGGTGAGAATAACCTTCTTGCTTGTTTTAGGGAGGGATTCTGAAGATTCCCAAGATAATGTGAAGAGGAGGGCTTTAAATCATACTGCATGTAGCTATATGTTTTAATGAACACCCCGAAGAGTGTTTGTTCATTCATAGTTTTGTCTTGTTGTAGTTGCTCAGTGTATTAAACTGAGCTCTCTGTGTTTACCAAACCACCGAGACGCTTTTAGTTTCAATCTTATATAAAATATTTTATTATGTCATTTTATTGCATGACATTGTGTTTAATGACTGTGTGGTTTCTGTACTAACATTAACTGCAGCCTCTAATGAGCTCTGAATTACCGGTATCCTTGTTTGAGGCTTTCGGCTGCCAGAGCACTAAAATGATAACGTCTGTTTTGCCTGGAGATGCTACGCTTACCAGCAGGAAAACAAGACTTTGTGCACCACAAACTATCAGAGGGTCAGAAGCTGAACTGCACTAGAACTATGAAAAATCAGGTCCGACCCTACACTAACTTACATGCTTTGCAAGCAGCAGCATCACTGCTGCAAGTGACAAAAACGAGACAAAAAACATCGGGAAACTGGCATAAACACGACCCGAAAGAATTTTAAGAAATTACAGGAGTATTACGGGGTTGGGCCCAATCAGGTTGGAGCAGAGATTCAAACCTCCAGACTCCACCAATACAGCATGTTTTCTTAAACTTGGTTTCGCTACTGAGACTTTATTTAATTTGGCTAGTTTGGGGTTTCAAATGTGTCTTACATTTTTCTTTAATTTTCTTTGTTCATTCTGCCTTCCAGCATGTTGGGGATGATTGGCTTACTGAAACCATAGCAGCCTCCAAGTCTCATTCTCATTTTGGGGCGATGTAATGTCAACTGCATACAGTGCTGCATCCATTGCTGTCTTTCAGACTCTCACCACTAATGATAGTGGAGGATCCCACTTTCATAATTGTGTTTGCATTCAAATTACAGTTTGCGTGCCGCTACAGCATTGGATCATCGTTTCTAACTCGCTCCAGGCAGCAGTGGGAAACCACAACTTCTGGGGAAATGTTATACACAAACATATCAATTTGGGATTAAATATAAATATTTGGATACGAGCGTTTCCTTTTATTTTTCACTTAATTTTTGCGCGGCATCTATCATTTTCCATTTAAGCCGTCAGCCACAGATTACCAGCTGCAGTAAATGTTTGAGTCTGAACTCATTTTGGTTGCATTCTTTGGAGTTCAGTACCACACCATGGCGCAGTTGTTTCCATGAACAAGAGTTGATGAGATTTCCTCAAGAGTCTGTGACCAAGCATGTCACAAACTCAGTGTGTTTGAGAGCTGTCCACATCTACTTTTCTCTAGATCAGACTAATGAGACTTTTGTATCTCCCCCTCCCTAACTCATATAACCAACCCTATCTCTCTATTTCTAATTCTTGCGGGACTGGCAGTGTGTGGGACTATTTCTCAGCAGATCAAAGAGGCAGTCACCCCGTCAGAGGAAACATTGTTCATGTCGCTGATACCGTGCCGACAGCCTATTTGCTGCATGTTCTCAATAACAGGAAGCCAGGAGAAATGAGTTCTCCCATAATTATGTCGGGCTTGTTTTCCCTTCTTCCCCATATAGTATTCTTGGGGTAAACTATAGCACCGAGATCAAAGGCTGGAATGTTAAATCTCGATCTTCTATCTGAGGGGGCTTCCAGAGCACAGCAGCACGAGTTTAATAAACCCTAATACCACTTCATAAATGGGGCCATCCGCTCTATATGTATCCCGAATCTGCTTATGGTTAGGAGGACAGGGTTGGACTGCATAATGTTTGACCAGTGTAGGGCAAGTCAGAACAGGATGCAATGATGGCTACGCTGTTTTACTTTATTTTACACATTTGAATACATGAGAGATCCACTGGTTTGGTTCTGTCAGGGGCAATGTTTATACTGATTTCCTAATAATGTAATGAATACTGTATTAGGTACTTCTGAAATTGTGCTTGTGATGGCATTTAGATCGTCTTGGTATTGTCACGTTTTAGGAATGTCAGATTTGGACCCACAGAAGACGCAACTACTAGACTTTGACAACAAGTCATGTCTCTATAGCATGTCTGGTGTATGCTATGGGTGTCTTTTGTGCATCAAATGAAGCTATGCAGCTTTACCAGCATGTGTTGCAGTTTGCCGTACTGCTACCATATACAGTATTTCAGTTTCTTACAACCTGATCTTTTTTTGATTTTTTGCCAATAAACATATATTTTATGCACAGCCAACACTGCAGAAATAGTGGACACAGTGTTACCAAGGAAATACCTTGACTATGGAGACCAATTAGGCCATGGAAATGCACTCAATGGCTTGTGTTAGGGACTGGAATATCAGGCGTGTACAAGGAACGCGGGGCCAAAAGTCTGTTCTGGACGATCAAATGAAAAGAGCTGTGGAGCTGCCGAGTGATCACCATCTAATGGTGAGTTGGATCAGACATAACCGAAGGTTGCCAGACTCAGTATTCCCAGATCTCTTCTACTCACGCCTCTGTCTTCACCACTGAGTGAACTTGGCTTGTGTTTTAAGGAGAGGTTGGGGACGCAGCATCAGAGTGGACATTGCTTGTCATGGCGGCAACCCAAGAACCTAGTGGTGGACTTTAGCAGTGTGAATGAGTGAATCCAGGCTGTGCTCTAAGGTATTGGCAGGACTGAATTACACAGCCGTGGTAATTGCAGAAGTGAAATAAATGGATTTAGAGAAGCTCCTGTATGAAGGAGGATTTTTTAATGTCCTCTCAGATTATTAAATAAGGGTTGATATAGAATATGTTGTCCTCAGCAAGGGGAGGCACACTGACCTCATCTGCAGTTATTTTTGGAATGGGGGAGTAGATCTTTGATGGGCTCCCAAATGTGACAGACATTACCTCCATACAATAAATATTTGAGGAGATAAGAGCACACTTCCATGTCAGAGTGGCGAGACACTGACGGTGAATGATTTATCCGACAAAGGCGTTTGATTTGGGTCGGCCTTCAGTAGCCTCTTGAATTTAGGTCTAAAATTAAAACTAAATTAGTTTAGCTCCGATGCAAACAAATGTCTGATAAAACATTTTATCGTGCTTTAGTTTTAACAGTCTACAAAACATTCAGGCAGAATTATTTGTAACTCATTTATATTTATTCTGTAATGGTTAAAATGAAACTTTGGCTATTGTCTGACTTACATGACAGTAAAAGCACATTAGGCAGATGTTGAATGCTAAAACTAACTAATTAAGGTTTGATAAAGCATTTGAAAACTAATTCAGATTCAATAAAGATATTCGTTAAAATGTCGTTTAAGCCCAACCCTTCTTTTGATACTCTTGGCTGTTTTGTTTCACAGGTCTATCCAGTGTTGAATGTTTTTTGGGGAAATATTCTCTTGGATTTACAGAGAAAGGTGGTGGTACCCATTTTAACAAAGGAGACAACAAGAGCATTTACGATCGTAAGTCCAGCCTACATCAGTGACTGTCTCTAGGTCGGACAAGCTTGACAAAAAGAAATATGGTGACGCTAGTTGTGTTTAGCCGGATGCTGAAATGTGTATTTGAATTTCTGGGCACCAAGTGATATAGCTTCAAGAAGCCAACAGCAAGGACTACAGTATGCAAAGGAAGGATATATTCACGAAAGCATACAGGTTCACCAAAAGACTCGGCCGGTCCCCACTCTGATGGAGAGGAGGGAGGCACAGGTGAACCAGAACCAGGACTGTGAAGGGCAGACTTGCAAAATGAGAGGTTTTCTTAAGGGACTGTGGTGCTCGGAAACACTACCGCTTTGGGTCACAGGGACTGCCAAAATCAACACAAAATAAAAGGTCCTCGTAGTTACTGTGACAATATACAATGTAATGTGTCTGTGTAGATTGTGACACCAATGTAATATGTCTTACGCAGTAATGTTACCTTTGAACAGACGTAGCATAGCAAACAGGAAAAGGGAAAGTTGACCGAGGTCCTGCTGTGTTCCAAGCTTGCTCAACTGTTATTGGAGCACAGAGTGAAAAGGGGTGGGATTTAGGAAATGTCAATCGTAGACATGGCTCTAAAGAAAATATGCCTCTCTTTGAAGCTGCTCAAAAGATTTAGTCTGATTGTCAAAACCTCAGATTCAGCAGGAGCAATGAAGATTTAATTCTGGTCACACAAAAAAGGCCCCACTTTTTGCACAAAGTTAACTCTTGTGAGACTTTCCTCACTACTAAAACAACAACATTAATCGTTTGCTCAAAGTCTTGAAACTATGTTTATGTTCCTTGAGAGGCGAGCTCTTGGGGTTGTTCGATCTCCTGCAGAAATGGGAGAAAGTTGGTTGTTGTTGTTTGGAGGAGGTCATGGCGGCTGGCTAGGAGCGTACACAGAGTGTGACTTCAACACAACAGTTTCAACCACGATGATGTTTTTTTCTAACCTTAACCAAGACTTTGAGCTTCAATAATTATAATGATATATTGTATTAGTTTATTAAAGTTGACCATAAAGGTTAAGAGAAGAAACTGACTCTGATCAGCCACATATGTGTCACTTTTAAAGGTAAGGAATCTTAAATAAGGTCATGTTCATGGTCAAAGTCACATAAGTTTTGCTGGATATCAACTTCTGAACGTATCAGATCATTGTTTCAACACATATTTATTTATCAGTGGATTTGAACAACCTGAACAAAATGAGGTAGAAAACTTCAGCAATGCCAACAGAAAATAAACACTAAACTCAAACATCAGCTGCATATTCAAGGTTTGTTCACGTCTGCTCTCCATTATGCATGTGTTTTCCCCTTTCTCACATTCAAGTCTTCACATGCTAATTACATAATACAGGATAAGCGGCTCATTAGGACGGTGATTAGTCTTTGAACCGGCATCCTGTGATGCCATGCAGAGCTTCAGACAGACCACAAAGTGTGAAGCCAACTTGTCTGCCAACAGGCCAACGTGTCAAACAGGAAGTTGTCTTTTTTTTTTTTTACGAGTACAA
The DNA here is from genome assembly GCF_910591455.1 of Pholis gunnellus. Taxonomy (NCBI): domain Eukaryota; kingdom Metazoa; phylum Chordata; class Actinopteri; order Perciformes; family Pholidae; genus Pholis; species Pholis gunnellus. The sequence continues at coordinate 8,778,378 of NC_136546.1, read as the reverse complement.
CGTTGTTGGGGCTGAGTTGGGCCATTTTTTAAAATATCAGCTGCTGAAATGTATCTCCTGTAATTTAATTCAGGGAAACATTTTTGATAATCTTTGGGTAATCAGTTAATGCCATATTGGTTTGGTTTGGAATCATGAATAGTGTTTTTCTTCTTCTTCTCCTTTATACATTTTTCTCTTTTACTCATTTTCTCCTAATTTCCTGTTTCCCCAAAGCATTTTCTATACCGTCAGTCTCTCTAGTGATTATAATACAGTCGGTGTGTATAGTCTACTACACTTTACGATACAGTATTGGATCATATAGCCTGTGCAGCACATATGTGTTTGTATGTTTATGTGTTTCCAGCTGAGTGGAGGGTAATCAGGAGCTCCTGTGGGAAGCTATTAACAGGTGCCACAGGCTTGACAGGTGCTACAGCCTGAGTCTCGTCTGTCTCAGGCTGTGAGGAATTTGTCTCTGGGGTGCACTTGGTGTGTCGGTCCTTAAAGTGAAGAGGGGAGCTGACAGGCCAATCACTGCCTCTTCACCTCCTGACCTCCTAAAGGGCTGAGAGACTCTGCTGATAGCTCTGTGTGAGTGCAGAAGCTTGTGCTTGTACTTACACTGTAGAGATAAAGTTAATCCAAAAATGTAAGCCGATAAAGGTGCATTGCTGACCTAAAATCAGCAGGTCATGACATAATGTGCCCGATGTGCACTTGCTAACGTTATATGTCGGTCACAGAGCTAGCCACAATGGCTAGCTTTAGCATCAAATCTGGGGTCGGATTAATTTATGTATTGTGCTGATAACATTAGCCCGTTAGACATTCTCTGTGTGGTAGAGGTGCACTGATACTGATACTGATATCGGATATCGGTCCGATAATGACTCAAATAGCTGGTTCGGGTATCGGATACCATTATTTGAATGAACAACAATTCAATACATTTATATCTATGTATTTATTTGTTACGTTTTGTTTTACAAGGTCAAGTACAAGTCAAGTCTGATGTTGCCTTTCACATAACAGAATGATCCCAGTGTCCTCCACACAGTGAGTCATACAGGTTATTAATTAAACACTGGTATCTGATTGGTACAGCTATCAGTATGAGGACGGAAAAAGTTGGATCAAAACCTGCAACCTGCAAAAACTTCATAAAGTTTATACAAGAATGATTTTCCAGGTTTTGATAAAAAACCCACATATCTTTGTTTCATGCATCATGTCATGTTTCTTGGCAATAAGATTAATTATGCAATCAGGATCTTTAAGCTATATTCTCCTCTCGGCTCTGCTGACCATGGAGCTGAATCAACACCTCTCTGACACAGAGGGAGGGAAGTCAAAGTTATGATTATATACTTTGCAAAGATCAGTTATTTTGCAGGGCTATTCTGTTGTGTTGGACTGCATAAGATTGCACAGACGTGCCTGATAAAGTTGTAACTTATTAGTGTAATTTGCACCACTGATCCACTGTGGTTCTCATGCGTTAGTTATCACGTAACTCATGTCCTCTGTTTGCGAGTCACGCTTTTAAAAAAGTGCTTAATATGTTTGTTTTTCATGTCTGATGCAGTCATAATCACAAAAACAGAAGCCCTGGAAGGAGATTATTTTTTGTCCCACGGCCGCACGCTTTTGATCCCACTAAGACTTTTATGTAAGAATACAGTTTACCTTTGATTCAACTTTAATATTGTCATCAGAGGGATTTTAAGACCTTAAATCTGTGATTAAACACATTCATACGTCTCAAAGGTGACATTGCTTCTCTTTGAAATCATTCACGCCTGTGTGCGCCATTAAAGCACTTAATGGCCTATCCAAGCATTTAACTGGGAGAGGGACAGGGAGGAGAATGGGGCCGTTGTGCAGCTGACCGGCATGGGAGAGGGAACAGACAGAAATAAAAGAAAGTGAGGAGAAGTGAGAGGAGTGATGGGTGGTGAGAAGATCCACTGAGCTGTCTCTCCCTCAAATATGAGAATAGGGATTAGAAAGTGAATAGCGATTACCTCCACGTTGACCTGCCAGCCACTGTAATCAAGGACAGTGTGAGTGATGCCATGATTGGCCAAAAGGAAGAGGCCAGTGACAGTAATCCTTGGGAAAATGTGGACCACAATGACAGGTTGTGCTTAGAGACGACGGCAGCGGCTCCATCACTTGTTCAGAGCCGAGGAAAAAAAACAGAGTAGATGTCGCAGAGCAACTTCCTCTTTCTTTCAACACTTTCAGACCTTTTTGGGAATCTTCAAAAGAGGCCTGTCAGCCTTCGAAGCAGAAAGAGAGAGAGAGAGAGAATAAACTCACAACAGAACTCACAAAGGTCACTTCATTACAGGCTGCATGATGAAATACCTCTGTATAATATTATCATAATGTGATTCCTGCTAATTCCTGCGACCACCCACATGATCAACACATTTCTATTGTGGTGATGCCAAGACGACCACCGGCCGCCATGCACCTTTCTGCTCGGACCAGTCTTTGCAAAGCTTCCATTACGACCTTTCTTTGAATGAGATGGAGATGAAGTATATCATCTATTACACAATACTTGATGGTTGTGTTTGTACTCATTTGTAGTCATGTGTCTGGAAATTATGCTCACACCGGCATTTTAAAACAACAACGTTTTGCTGTAAAATGTATGCATATCAATGGCCTTGGTTAGCACATTTCCTTGTGGAGGTGAATCATTTCATCAAGGAACCGACCCAATAAGCAGTATCGATAATAATACTCGTATTGATAAAATTCTAACGATACCCTTCAGCTACAGCAGTTTGGAGCTGTATTACAGCAATAAGCAATATGACAACGTGATGTACATGATATCTCCTTTAGCTCCTACATGCTGCACTATGTTCAGGTATAGTCGCTAACTTTGTTGGAAACTGAATTGGTAAGAATATGCGGGTCGTACAACCAAAACAATGAGCTAAAAGAGGCTAAAAAAATGTAAAAGGTCCAGAGCTGGGTGACAGTCCTCTTAGAGTTTACTGAGAGTAATGCCTTTCACATTGCACGCATCTATTTGATCCATTACTAACATAAAAAGGCTTTTTTGTGTTGCAACTTTCTTTAAGCAAATATTGAAAACATGATAACTTGCTGCTCTTAACACTGAATTCCAGGTACTTAAAAGTCTTTCCTGGAACAACTGAGAGCGTTTTAGCTCTATCTGCTGTTAGCATGAGCAGCGAAGGAAGAACAAAGGAAATCCAAGTTATCACACGACCATCCACTCTGTCCGATTGAAGTGTTTTCTGTGCAGAAAAAAAACGGTTAAGAAGCCGGGATTACTGTACTGGTTCAAAAGCAGCCTCGGCAGCCAAGTGAACTTTGTCACAAAATGTTGTGGCAGCAGAGGCACTGTCGCATAACCGAGACGTGTTTCAAGAATTAGAATCTTTGTGGGGGGTCAAGTTATCAATTAACGAACCCACACCGATACCCACCCACACACTTGTTCAAAATCCCTCTGCACCGCTCACTCTGGGAGCACTGCAGGTCTGCTGGCTCCTCCGTCGTTCAGGGGCTTTGATAGAGAGATTACAAGGGACCAGCTTTTATGCTTGATGTCCACTCGTTTACACAAAGAACACATCTTTATCCGTTTAATATCACCAAAGACGGACATTGTTATTTTGTAATCCAGTTACAAGTACGGAGAAACTGAAGGGTTTGTTCTCTCAAAATCCCCAGACAAATATTTGTCCTGAAAAATGTGTTGTCTTAGATCCATCAACTATTTCAAAAGTTACACAGCTGGCGAGACAAACTTTACAACTCCGCTGCCCTGGAATTCAATGGTACTTCAGCTGTAATCTCAGATCTGGAAGCTGGACAGGATGCGACTGGACCAGAAGTCCTTACTCCTGTAAAGAATGAAAGAGAAACAAAGAAAAAGAGGAAGCCACGGGGTCATGTGTGTCATGGTTGTGTGTGTGCATCCATGTTTTTCTGTGGTCGCTCAGCACATTTCCTTGTCTGTTATTACGAGCATTAGCCCACCACAGAGGCCACATATTGAAAGGGGGCCCCCACAGTTTACAGTAGAGTCTGACAGAAGATGTGTCGTTTAATTGTTGCTTAGTGACGTCATGGTGTGATCCAGAGATTAAGTCCGGAGAGGCCGTTACATTTCTGTGCGGAATCAAAGGAAAAATGTAACCATTCAAACAATTCTGAACAATGGGATTCTCATATATGTTTGAAAAGAAGTTAAATTCCCGCTAAGTTATCTGAGGTTCATCGCCACCTCAAAGGCAACAAACAAGAAACAGCTTCTCTCTCACACATCACACGAGACTCTGGAAAACTAAGAGACAAATAGCCGTCATTCAGCAAAAGCCAAAAGGGATAAAGAAATACCAGGAAGGCACGCGTAACAAAATCATCACTGTGTCCTGAATTTTTAGCAGACGCTATTCACACTATTAATTAATTAATAGATGAAAATGTGGTGAAATGATATTCCCAAACTGTTAAATAGCTCCCAGTTAATTGGACAAAAGATACAGTCGGATTTATCAAACGTTAACTTATTTCCTTTAGTCCACTTTATGAGCATAGTTAGACTGTTTTTAATGTAACAGCATTAAGAGCATTCTTTGAACTACTACAATCCCCTTTATCGCTGATATTAATAACTGATCACAATGCATTTACATTTAATTAAGTAAACGGGTTACAATCAACTTTCTCCAGTAAGCTGATTTCTTAAACGTCACGCAAACCCATTTTCCCTAATTTGGGTATGGGGGATTAGAGAAACATGATTTCCCTTGATAGATTCCTCCTGGAGAACACAAATTGTTGGCCATGTATGCTTAATCAGATTCATAATGTACTGCATGTGCAGAACAAAAAACTAAGACTGTGACTTTGCACAGCAAAACTTTCAGACAGTGAAAGGAAAGATCAATACTCGATGCGATCTTGTATTTTAGATAATTTCATCCAAAATCAGGATGCCTTTTTATCAAGAATAATGTCACAATAAGTAAAACAGTTTCGTAAAACTAGCCAGATAACCCAGAAAAGGCCTGACTATAAGTTATACTTTGTTTGTCGGGGCCCGGCTGTTTTATCAGCTCAAAAGAGGGATTGCCCTCACAGCACCTGATCACATACTGCATTTCTTGCATGCTTCAAGGATCCCAGGTGCTGGCTTACATAAGACAAGCCACTGACACTGCCAGTTCGCCAAACCCAGCTATGCCTGGAATGGGCTTTTTAATTAACTTGTACAGTCTGGTTTTATCTCAGTTCCTCTGACTCCCTCTATCTGTCTCATATGTGGCACATGAAGAGTCATCTGTAGATGAAGAGGGAGACAAAGGATGAAATAAATCCATATGTCTGTCCACATGTCTATCTGGATAAAGAATGTAGGTGCCACTACTCTCTGGATCCTATTGAAAATGTGATAAATTGGATAAACACTGTTAAAAGTTTTAAGGACTTTAATTAGTAAAGTGTTCCAATTTGTTTCAGCAAATTGTCAGTGAAATGTCTGAAAGATATAGTCTGAAATGTCCAAAAATATAAGACATTTCTCACGTATCTAAGTGTTTTGGTTTTCAGCCTGCCGCTAAACTGAATGGTTACATATCACAATCATTTATTTTTTCAGGAGTAAATGGATCATCAGGTAGAGAGAAACCACCTTTGATGGGATGCTGCTGTTGCTCTGTGTCTGCTAGATGAATCACTAACACAACTTGATAAGGAGGTGGTACATCAGGGCTGCCTTTCAGTGAGTTTGTGTGCAGATTTGATGTGCACAGCTACCAGTAACTTAATCCTGCTGTTTTCCCCGACATAATTTAAAGTCTTCTTCTAATCCAACCGAGAAACGCTGCTTTTATAAAAAGACGCAGAGTCAAAGGTGACACACTGACGTGACCATAAACTTAAACGTCCTGTCACTCCAAGGGAACGTTCATATTGTATACAGCCTAAGTAGCCAGGAGTAGTACAGTAAAATATATAAGGTCATTATTTTTCTCTGGGTCAGGCTGCGGCAGGGTGTGTTTGCAAATCAGAGTTTTTGTGAGACAGTTTTATCTCGGAGACCGTCCTCTGGGCGTCTTCATCTCCACCTCCTGCCTCAGTGAGCCTCTCCCCACATGCTCTTAGTTTTCAGTTACACATAAAATGAACCTTGTTCACTGTGGTGGGTCGCACAGCAAAGGATCTTTTTCTTTGTTTTGTTTAACTTTCAACTTTCAAATTCGTACCTTTGCGCTCAATGGTGGAATGATGCCTTGTTTGGCTGCTCCCTGATTTGCTTGTTGTTTGCTCGCAGTATAGAAATATAACTAATGTAAGTCGCTCGTCACCAGCTGTGTGACTATAAGAGGGCTACAACGCCTGGATTAAACATATGTTATCTCACTTTTGTATGATATATTACATTTGAAAATGTAGCTCCCATCTATTTTCCCCAGCTGACAGGCTGAATTACATAATATACAAAACAGCAGCGGACCTGTGACCCCCGCTCCCATGAAGCGTTGTTTGGCTTCCCCGAACTACGTCGATTCCAGTGGAAACATCCACACATCAAAGACCTTCTTTGCCAAAAGAATGTAGATTGACTCGTCAAGAAAGGGGCTGCGGTGGACAAAGGTGGGTTTTGTATGGTGAAAATGGTCCATAAAGGCCCATTGAGGAGCAGGGGAGGAAAATAAAAGTGAGCTGATTGAAAAAGGCGTGTTGTGACGGGATGGAGGATGTGTTTGGAACAGGAGCTCAGCTGTGAGATGGCCGTATGAAAGTGTTTTGCCGCCCCAAGAGACCTGTGACAGGAGACGTAGCTATGCCAAAAATGTGTGTGTAAATACGTGTGTCTGTGCGGGCACCGGAGATGTCCGTGTGTACACCACGTGTTTCCTTTTTTATCAGAGAAACTCATTAAATATACCAAAAGACTCAACTAATACATACTGTGGAGTAAGCTGCTAGTTTGAATACTAATAGGTTTGAATGTGTGCGACTGTGTGATTGGTATTCGAATGTTTTCTTTGACATTACTTTATCAGTCAAACCTCCCTTAAAATGACAAAGGTACAACCTCCCTTGCATCCTTAAAGGTATCCTCTTGTAATGAAAAAGGATCCCAGATTTTTTGGGGGCTATTTTGGAACCAGTAACTTTTATGTACGTTTGCCAGCTGAGTAGTGTGAAAACGTTGGAGGGAGTGTGTGTAGCGTCGCTTTTGGAAAATATTCATAACGTATTATCATGAAAGCGATGAAGATGAGTTAATTTTGAACAGTCAAGTCAGTATCCTAACATACCAGCTACAGGTGCCAGCGAAAGAAGTGATTGTAGGATCTATTTTGAGAATGAGGACAGTCCGCGGTGTTTTCCATCAGAAAGTGTTGACACACACAACCCTTAACTACATACACATATGCTGCATGGACTGACATAACGGTATATTTAAATCCCATACCTGTCAGCTGGAGGCACAGTTCACCACAGACCAACGCCTCAGTCGGATCCATTCATTCACAAGAATCAGAAGCAGGAAATTTAAGTGCTTTGCAACAGTTTTATTAACCATCTGACGTCCTCCTGCTGCTGCTCTCTGATGAGAAATAAGAGATGTCGAGGCGAGCGGCTGCCCTCCATCATCTCAGAGGGCTTCAGCCAAACCATACACTCCCAGAACAGAAATCCGACCGAGTTTCACAACACTGGCAGGAAATTAATGACATTCCCAAACCTAAGGGGCTGCCTTTTCCTCGGCTTGAATCTATACTCTCGGCTTGCTCCTTCACTCAATCCTTGGATGAAAAACGTTTTACATTTATTTCGCAATTAAATTAGATGCTGTATAATATCCTATGATAAAGATGAGGAATATATCGTTGTATGTTTGCCCAAACCATATGTCATATGACTTTATTATTGACATGGCAACCAACCACCCGACCGCCTGTGTACATGAAATTGGGGGGTAGAAGAAAACCACGGCCATGGTTAAGGTCAAGGGGCCAAGGCATGCAGAGGGCCAGCAGGCAGACCGTGACCTTCTTGGCGGGAAGCGAAAACATTTGACAGGAGACACAACTTGGGGGATGAAGATGGATCACACATGAAGATGGATCACACCAGGAATAGCACAGACGTTGCTCCAAAAGGCCAATACATGCTCCGCACTCAAAAGCCTATTTATCTTCATCTGCAAAACAGTTTTGTGTTACATTTTTGAAATTGCGGACGTTTGTCGGAAGTAGCTGGATGGATGTCTTCTAAACACAAACACAAAATCTACTTAAAAAGCTTGAAGCCAAGCAAAGCTCTGTGGAATGTTGGTCTGTCTGTGGGTTGATTGGTCTTCCGTCTTTGTCCAGACAGGAGATGCACTGATACCTTAATGTAGATTCTCTAAACTAAAGAGACCACTACTTGCTCCATTTTTCACACTATTGTTTACAAAATGAAAACCAAAACCTTCTGTGATTCCTATTTGCGTGATTCTTGTCACAAAAAGGATGCGGCTACTTGTTAGCATTAGAAAATGAATGACCAACAGATGCAGGAAAATGAGCCCATCCATTCTAATGACAGTCTGTGCATATCTTTATAGATGCTGTAAGAGTTAATAGAAGTTTATTCACGTTTTTTAGTTGATGCGGTAAAATATGTTTACACAGTACAATTTACATGTTTAAATGTTTTCATCAGCAACTTTTACAGTTAAAATAACCTGCTGAATCTGCCTCCGTGGTTTTCCTCTTATCTACCTCCTTGCTTCTGATTGGTTAGTTCAGTCACATGTGAGTTAGGAACAAGGAAGTGTTGCGAAGCTGACAAGGGAAAGTGTAGAGAACAATAAAGACTTTGTCTCCATCTTGCTGTTTCTATTCATTACAAGTGATCCAACCACCGAATATCGAACTCTTGATAGTCTTGCTATGTTACGGTGCTTAAATTATCAGTACGACCTTTGTATTCCTAAAATGAACAGACCCTCTGTAAGAAATTGTTGTCTTTTAGCATCATATCAAAGCTGCCTGTTAGCCAATAAGCTTAGCTATCATTGCCCACACTTAATAAATAACACAACTGCTAAGCAACGGCTCATTTGTTCCGTCAACATTGCTGTTACTAAAATATCCGCCATCCGAATATTTTTGTCTTGTACATATTATCCATGCAGAGTATGACTCATCATCACCACAGCAGAAATAAAAAAACATCCCATGGATCATCAACAACACATGGCTGCTTTAATGTGGTAAAAACATGTTGGTGTTAATGTTGCACCTGTGTGAGAAAACCTGCTACCTGAACAGTGCTGGTTCAGGTGAGTAGTGGTGAAGTAATTTTATCCAAACTACACAAGAGGCAACAAAGTTCTTCTTCCTAATGAAGGCTAACCCCCTTTAATGCCATAAAAGACAGCACAGCTTTATTACACACGCAATCTACCTTGTCTCACATTTATTGTAATTGAAAGCACTTTGCTGTCACAACCTCCCATGCACAAATATTCCCGATCAGAAATATTTGTTATGCCTGCCAAACTTGTAACTCTTTCATCATCCTTTTAACGACGGGCAAAGGCAGCGGACAGAACATGTTGCAGGTTGAGGTTTTGTGATACAAACTGTGATTCATGGTGTAAAAACAGGAAACAAAAACACAAGAAGATAAAAAATATTTTCCTCAAATTAACATCTGTTAACCAGACAAGTGTTGCGAGTTTCACTTAATCTGCAGTGAAGTAGCTTGGAGAAAAAAAGATTATCTGGATTGGGAGGTCAAAGTGCTGCTGGAGGTTTATTGTGCAAGAGTCTCTTTGGAGCAGCTTGATTAAAGTTTAAGGCCTCTAGGGGTTGGCGTTAGTGTGTGTTGAAGCAAATAGGCCGGAGAGGAGAGCAGTCCAGCAAGCGAACCAGCTGTCCGAGCATTAAAGCAAACCACCTGTAACTTTATTGCAGTATAAATGTTTTCATAGTCCTTTTTTTTACACCATTATGCGCTTTACTGAAGGACTTGCCCTTTGCTGCTACTGTAGAAAAGAATCCATGGCATCTTATAAAAGTCTTTACGACAGCCAGTGGGCTCTTACGTAATCGTCCAGCAGTAAAAATGACCCCGTCCCCAGCTAGCCACTCATTAGCCTCACATGCCCTGTTGTTGGTACACTGTTCAAGGCGCAGACGCAGGGTTAAGTTGGTCTTGATTGTATCTCCAAATGAGGTCTCGGAAGCACGGAAGAGCAGCATATTTCAGTGGCAGGCCCGCTGTAGATAAAGCTAATAACACCAAGCGCAGAACAAATCACAGCCCCCCCCCCCCCCCCCCCCCCCCCCGATTAGGCTGCAGACCAGGAAATGTGATGGAATGCGTGCTTTTCAACACTCCCAGTGTGATTCCATCAAAACCAAAACAGCTACCAGTGTCGGAGCAGTTATTGAGCAGTGTCCGCTGCCTCCAAGTTCAGGGCATAATTATGGGCAAAAAAAAAAAAATGGGATTAATCTAGATCAGATGATAGCAGAAGAGACAAGAAGGAATGATAAGACTTTCAAGAATCCTCACAGACACCATTGGAGAGGTGCTTTCAAAGCCTTCACTTCTGCTGCATTGCAGATGGTCTTGCTCACACTCCTGAGCGATTTACACCCAGTAGCTAAAAAATGTCTCTTATAGTCCTGCCAAGTTCACGGTCGTGGTATTATTATTGTATTTTGAGCAGAAGAGAGTAAAAGGAGAATGTAACAGTAATGACAGATATTAAGTTGATGATATATTTGGTCAAATCATAAAACATGTCATGGCAGTCCCTGACGCCAGCACCGGTTTCAGACAAATTTCCTTTTATGTCCATGACCAGAAGCTGTTCTGTCTAAAAACAACTGTGCTGACGCAGTTTTGCCTGAAGGAATCTTTTCTGAATTCCACAGAAAGATTATCCAGGATAAACTTCAGAGCGGATGTGATTGTGTACACGTCGAGGTGCACAGCACAACAGCGATGGCAACACACACCCTCAGAAACGGTCAGAAAGGTGGTTTTATTGGGACGGAGCATGTTGTATTTACAGTTAGACATGCAACCAAAATGCACTCGTGAGTTCTTTTATCACATGTTGTCAATAACCACTCATAAGAATACTATTCTCTCATTTTATTTATTCTTTGTACATGACAGTTATTGTGAGCATCAATGGATCCAATCTCACTCTGTATGAACCGGTACTGTCTGTGCTGAGTCTCCAAAAGGTCGCCTTTGATTCTCAGTGACGTTGACCTGATACGTTTTTCACTGGTCTTCTTGATAAGCAATAACGTAACAGTGGCCTTTTGCATCTTCTCAATATGTTTTGGTAGAATTTGTGACGTCGACCCAGTTGTATAAACTGTCAGAAGATTCCTCACAGGAAGCTTTTCTCTGTTACTTAACTGGCACGTTCATTTTTCCCTCTCAATTTCCGTTCCAGCCATGAGTTTGTGTCTAGTTTTATTAGTGCACCATTAGGCATCACAGAATAACTGTAGCAGGAAGCTGCTGTTGGCCCTTCAGCACTGACTTTCATGCTCGCAGAAACGGAACCCAACAATAACTTTCAACAGCCGAGGAATGGCAGCGATTGAGAATGTAGAAAGAAATACGATTTCACTTTTTAATGAATCACTTGCGGAACTGTGTCCGTATTATATCATCCTCCTGAAGTAACCATGATCCCTGAGCTACAGCTTCAAACGAATCCTACAACTTGCGTAACTTTTGGCCCCGTTTGGATTTTCAAAGCGGCATGTGTGCCATATTGTAAAATCATTAAATCCCTCAATCATATCTCTCGAAATGCTTCGAGTCATTTCCAAGCCGGGCTGCAAATAAATAAATCTTCATGTTGGAAAATGTTCTTATATACATTCATTCGTGATACAAACCGGGCCCATAGTTTAAAAGCCTCTCCATGCGAAAGATGAATTTGTCCGACATCTTTGAGGAATGATCCAATGCCAGGTGTAACAACTTAGCCAAGTCAACCATTAAATCATTCATTTTATCCTGTGCCAAAAATTCAAAGGGTTCAAAGTGTTGTATAAATCCGGTGATTTAAACAAAGGTATAGAGTGTCCACATGCTACCGTATGCATACATATCCACATTGGATAATAACCTTACACAATACACAAACTGTTTAGTCCAAAAAAACATTCATTCATTCATCTGCGGTAAGAAGGTGATTGTTATGTAATCAATCACAGTGTGTAAATATTACATAACGAGGACTGGGTTGAGGTTTGGTGGACACACTTGTTCTGAGATGAACCAGATGTCGTCTCGTTTAGTTTTGGGAACACACTGCAGTCATTGAGTACCGAGGAAGTTCCACATATCCTGTCCACAGGCTGTGTGTAAGTGTGTGTGTGTGTGAGTGTGTGTGATTTACATCTCCACCGAGCGCTAAAGAGATGTCTAGAATCTAGTTTGTTGTGCGTCTTTCTGTGATTATCTCACTAAGACGTAGTTTGGAATCAGCCTCTGTCTCTGCTGTATCATATGCAGTACAAATAAGATACTGGAAGGACTCAAAGATTTTCTTCCCTTTGGTCATATACCCCAAATAATCCAACAGATTAGAGATCAATGCTTCATATTGGCAGGAGGGTGGGAGTGATAGCAACAGGCCAGTGTCCATGAGCCAACTCACTCTAGGAGTTGCGGCTGTAAACTACATGCTGCGCACAAAGTCATTATTTTTAATGGAGATGGCCAACAAGCCAAAAACTGAAAGCATTGCTGTCCAGGCCTGTCATGATAACTGACTTTATAACACGATATATTGTTCCAGAATCAATTGGGATAAATGTTATGAGACATTTCAAGACCATTAATTATAGAATGGTCAACATACACTTTCATGAATGCAACCACATAAAATGAATGCTAAATTACCTTGTTTTCAGTTCGAACAGAAGTCTCTCTTGTAATGGTGGTTGGTCTATCAGGGAAATGCTTCATGGGAATTTTCTTCATTGCAATACCATGAGTGGCCCCTGGGACAAAGTGGTGGCCCGACATCCAGCTATATTAATACATTTTTGTATTGCAACTTACATCAACCAGAGCGGCGCAGAAACGTAATGAGACGGGTCGTTCACTCATCAGAATATTGGCGGAATCGATCACCAGCTCCTCTAGTACATCAAAGTGTCCTTCGACAAGGTACTCAAATTGCTCGCGAAGTTTGTGCCATTGGTGTGTGTGTGAGTGTGCGTGGATGAGCATCAGTTACGTTTCTGGTGGGCAGCCTCTGCCATCAGTGTGCGAATGTGTGTGTGAATGGGTAAATGTTGGCATGTGGCGTAAAGCGCTTTGAGGGGTCGGAAGAGAAAAGGCGCTTTTAAAAATGCAAGTTCATTTACCATTCCATACCAATGCCAAGCTCAAGGGCAGTACTACAATGTACTTCCCGGTAAATCCCACTGTCCCTTCATGATTGATCCTTAGTCTGGCAGAAAGCCACCTTCAAACTAGAAGCTTTCACAGTTTCTTCCTTTGGGCAGAATGTCATCCGTTCCAATCTGCTGCAGAACCAACATCAATGATCACCATAAACCTACTGAGCTTCTCTGCGTTCCGTTTTCTGCCCTTTTCAAAGTCATATCTCTGTAAAGCTTCTTGCTCCAAGACAGGCTCACATATAATGTGACTTTCCCTCCCACTGAGAGGCCCTGTGCTTCGGGGTCTCGGGAATGGGGAGCAGATGCTGGAGGAAACATCAGGTACTGACAACCTGAGGGTGGAGGAGAGGATGTCTCCTCACAGCCTTCAGACTGACAATACTCCTTCAACGGGTCACTCTGTTGAGCATTTGAGCTACTTTTAGCTCAAACTCATCAACCCCGCTTGAAGCAGCACCAGGCAGCTGTGTTCAACAAACCAGCTCTGATAAACCCACTGACCACTATCTTCTTAGCACCAGACACCAGACAGAGAGACAGACGGAGCTACTGACTAGCTAGCAAGCTATAGACCAAAATAGCTCTTTCAGGAACACCAAGCTAGAAGACAAAGAGAGGGTGAATATTGGACTTCTGTCAGTCCAATGGGCCGGACACACGACTCCAAAGAATGCTAATGTTGGCTTTATTCTGCCCCCAAGTAGCCACAGTAATCAGCTATTTAACTGATGCTTACATAACATGCTTTTAATCAACAGAGGACTGAACGAGGTGCAGACGTGAGCCTCTTGCCGGTTTAAGTGTCCCTTTGGTCACTTGGTTCATTTTCATTTAACACCTACATGGTTGAATTTGTTATCAGCTCTGTGGCCATAATGGTTTTGTTCTTCAGAGCAGTTGGCGTTGTTTGTTGCCTTTTTATTAATCCAACTTAAGGAATGTGTATTTTCTCCTAGATGAACACATTCTTTTCTACCACAGTTTGAACAGTCTTGTTTGTTTCATATGAGACATTTTTTATATGTTTTGCTTTCTGCTATTTTGAAGCTGACGGGGTCTCAAAAAGATGATGTCACTTACTTTCGTGCACCGATCAGACCTTGGCAACATTTGAATTGCAACCTGATGAAAGTTGGACAGCAGATACTTTATAATAAAAACAAAGTTCCCTATTTAGACAAGAATATTCAATGTTATAGAGAAATACTTGAACCTGCAATATATGATATTTTTGGTCACTTGAAGGCAACGTAAATAAGCTGTGAACAACAGTCGATACGGCAAACTTGTTGGAAACAGTTTCGTATTATTCAGCAGTTATGGAGAAACTATATATTTCAATTGGTACTGTGTTTGAGTCTACCTGATGATAAATGTAATATTAGTAGTGTGACTTTTTTATAAAGGTTTTTTTTGGTCTCCACCACCTCCGAAGGGAATATGCTCCTCTATGTTCACCAGCTTGTTGCAAACTGTGTTTGTCTGCTGTTTGGTGCTGAGCAGGTCGTGTACAGAGGTTAAATATGAATATTGTATGTGCAGATTTTAAGCTTCAACTTCACAGATCTGATACACAAGGTGTATTGGTCGGTGCCCCCTCTGTATTTGTTTTGGTAAAGACATGTTTAGAGAAGCAGCCAGGCCTAGTTTTGTTATATTAATTTCTATTTGTTTGGCACATGTGTCCCATCCTCTCCCACTTTGTTTGAGAATCTTTTAATTGAATATAGCTGAGATTAAATAAATATTTTTAAAATGTTACTTCCACTTTGGACTATTTCACATTATTTTGTTGTCGTGTGTTCGTCCCTACTTATCGCTTAGAGCAATAGAAAAGGGGACTTAACATTACATTAAAGATATTTATATTATGTGTCTGAATCGGCTGTTAAAAATCATGGTATTAAAGTTTGTGTGTTCTGTACGTGTAAAGAGTTGCATCCACCAACGACCCTTCACTGAATATGCATCAGTCTGGCTTATAATACAATAATATCATAATAACCTTTATTTAACCATTATGGTTCATTCAGAACATGTCATTGTGATAAAAGGAATGT
Source organism: Pholis gunnellus (assembly GCF_910591455.1). Lineage (NCBI taxonomy): Eukaryota > Metazoa > Chordata > Actinopteri > Perciformes > Pholidae > Pholis > Pholis gunnellus. Next base: position 8,762,876 of record NC_136546.1, on the reverse strand, counting down.
TGTGATGCTCTGAAACAGTCATGGAACACAAATGGTCAGAGAACACATTGAAGAACTTAGAATGTCCATGTAGAATGCTGAGGACAACCAGTATCAGTGATCAGTATCATCAGAGATTCAGAGAGAAAAGCAGCAAGACAAGAGTTATCGCAACCTTGAAACTTTTACTTTTGAATTTTAAACGTACTCGTGCACAGACTCGTATCTGTCCGAACTTGTGATTTACACACTTATTTCAAACGTTTCGCGGAGAAAATCCCGACAAATCCCAAGGACATCAGCTGCCACACTTGGTAAGAAACTTTACTTTAGTAATTGTTCTCACATCAAAACTTTCATTTATTTTGTCAAAATGTTATTGTTATAGTGTTACATTGTGACTAAATGTTGTGTCCCCATCTGCATTCCTCTCAGCTTTGTGTCACATCTGATGCCTTCAAATATGTCCAAACTTCCACCATCCCATTGTAACTCGGTAGTTCTTGGAGCCTTGCTCCGTTCTAGTTCCTCCGAGTACCTGGTGGAGTCTGTCCTGGGGCAGGGCACCTTCGGCACAGTTGCTAAGTGCAGGAGGATCGCCGACGGGAAGACTGTAGCCATCAAAATGATGAAAAATCAGGACCGGCAGGCAAACGCTGAGGTAGGAGCGGAAACTGAAACGTGCTCATCAAAGTTTGATTTGTAAAATTTGTGTGACAATGCTTTTGTACAGCTGTATTTGAAGAAATACCTAGAATACAATATAATGGTTTGTTGCTGTGGGTCAAGCTCATATCAAATCTGTGACCTGTTATCTATCCCCAGGTGGCTGTCCTGTCAAAACTTCAATTTCTGGACTCTGACAAATGCAACCTGGTTCGATGGTACCAGTCTTTCATCAGCAATGAACACATTTGTCTGGAGTTCGAGCACCTGGACAAAAGTCTCTACGACTTCATGGAGGAGAGACATGGCAAACCTCTCCATATTAAGGAAATCAGACCCATTGTTCAGCAGGTACGTTCTACTGCAGTTCTTCCTGCATTAATAAACGCACTAAAGCATACTGATAAAATATCGTTGCCCTTATTATGAAATGACTGACTTTAATAACCTTTCAGCTCGCCAACGCACTTGACCACTTGAAGGTTGCTAGAATAATACATGCAGACCTCAAGTTGGACAATATAATGTTGGTGAACCATGCACAGGAGCCATACAGAGTTAAAATCATCGACTTCGGCCTGGCCAGAGATGTGTCAGCTGCCAGACTGGGCTCCTACCTTCAGACCCGTCCGTACAGGTGAGTGACTTAAATCGCATTTGATCAGTCGGGGGTTTCGCTGCAGTTGTAGTAGAGGTCATATGCTTCAAGATGTGATTGATACAGGTGCTTGTCAAAACAGTGGAAATTGTCATAATTGTTGTTTTTCCTCTCTCAGGTCTCCAGAGATTATTTTGGGTCTACCATTTACCGAGGCCATAGATATGTGGTCTCTGGGCATCATCATTGCTACACTCTACCTCGGCGTCTTACCCTACCCAGGCAGGACTGAATATGATATGGTAAGTACTACCTGAAGTTTGATCATCTGATTTACTTGTGCGTGTGTGGATATAGTAAATATATTAAACCTCTTCTTTATGACATAGTTAGTCATTTTCCCCACTGTTCTTGTTGCTAAATGTTAGTTTTCTTTGCTCTGGCGTTTATGGAAATGTATATAGAAATGAATCGGCTAAAAATTAGTGACAGTCCTCTAACCCGTTGTGACTTGACGTTGTGTTGTATCTTCAGATGAGGTACATAATGGAGACTCACGGTCAGCCACCGAACACCATGCTCGCCCTCGGATTTAGAAGTGAACTTTATTTCCAGCAGGACCACAACTCCACGAACAGTCCCTGGGAATTCAAGGTACCTGCCACTTCACCACTACTCTGACCTAACTGACTTGCTCTTTGACCTATAATTTGTGTCTGGTTAATTCTGTCCATGTTGCATTTCTAACATACTGTAGAATATTTGGGTCTGTCTGCCTATTTGTCCAAGTTTACTGTACTCAGATTGTCACACTAACAATAACTGTCTGTTCAGAAACCAGAACAGTTCTTGAAGGAGAGTGGACTTCTGTCGCAGGAGAACAGGGTGATAAAGCTCCGCTCGCTGAATGATCTCTTGTTTGTAGGTGTTGTTTGTTTGTTTATTTGTTATTGACTAAAAAAAAATATTTCTCAAGCATTCATTTCTGGAGGTGACTTAAGATACCCCTGACCGCTGTTGTTATTGTTTCTTCATTTTACAGCTCGGGGCCATCAAAGGTGAAACGATGGCTGAAAAAGCTGCAGAAACACGTGACGTGTTAGACTTTGTGGACCTCCTCAATGGGATGCTTCAGCTTGATGCTGCCAAGAGACTTACCCCCCGTCAGGTGCTCGAGCATCGGTTCACCAGCATGCGCACCATGTACCATCTCATCTCCTAGTAAGTTAATGTTAAGATTTCATTGATGTGTGTAGAAGAAAACACTTTTTGTTTCTTACTTCTATCTGAATGTGTTTGTTCATATACTTGGTAAAGGAAGTTCATTCATGTAATGCTTAATTCTTTGCAGTGTACAGTCCTGTTTTGAGTTCATGAACGCGACTACTGACAGTAGGAAAGCTGTGTGTGGGTCTGTGCAGCAGCCATCCTCTGCGACCGCCCATCCCATCCAGCAGAACCTTCCTTCTGCTTCTGCTGAGAGGAGCCAGTATTCTGGCAATCGCATGCAGGCTAGCACCCCTCTGGCCCAGGCGCATCGATCCAATACGCAGATGCAATGTTGCATCGGGCCAGTGAAAAAGAGGAAGGCGGATGTGGGTCTTCATCGTGGTAATGATGGAAACAAGATCCGGAGAAGCAATGCTGCAACTTCCAGTTCCAGCAACTATTGCTTCTCCCCAACTATAAAGCGGAAGATGGCAGATAGGGACGACTCTGACTACTGTCATCAGAGAAAAAGGGTTAAAACTACGAACCCAGCTCCACCCACCTGCGGTAGCAAAGACCTTACCAACAAACCGGATTGGATGAGCGGAGGGTGGAAGAGAAAATCACCTGATGATGAATATGTGGGTCATCAACGTGGCAATGATGGAAAAAAGATCCGGAGAAGCAATGCTGCTACTTCCAGTTCCAGCAACTATCGCTTCTCCCCAACTATAAAGCGGAAGATGGCAGATAGGGATGACTCTGACTACCGTCATCAGAGAAAAAGGGTTAAAACAACGAACCCAGCTCCACCCACTGACGAACCGGATCGGAGGAGCGGAGGGCAGAAGAGAAAATCACCTGATGACGAATATGTGGGTCATCAACGTGGCAATGATGGAAACAAGATCCGGAGAAGCAATGCTGCTACTTCCAGTTCGAGCAACTATCGCTTCTCCCCAACTATAAAGCGGAAGATGGCAGATAGGGACGACTCTGACGACCGTCATGAGAGAAAAAGACTTAAAAACAACGACCAAGCTCCACCCACCTGCAGCCAAGTCCATGCCGACGATCAGTGTGTGCGACAGGACCGTAGGAGTGTCCCTGCAGAGCGTCACCGCCACCACGAACACACAGAACGGACCCAGACTGAGAGCCAAAACCACCCTCAAGATCCCAGATCGCAAATGAGATCTGCGCGGAGGTCCCCGTGCGTACTTTTGCGAGCAAAATTTGCAGCAAACCACCGCGACTAGCGTGCGACTACTATGACTGCTTTTCTGCTCGCGAAACTTTCACCTGCGAGTGGGCGGATCCAGTCACCATTGTATAACAAAGTGGAATTCAGTCGCAGGAGAACAGGGTGATAAAGCTACGCTCGCTGAATGATCTCTTGCTTGTAGGTGTTGTTTGTTTGTTTATTTGTTATTGACTTAAAAAAAATATTTCTCAAGCATTCATTTCTGGAGGTGACTTAAGATACCCCTGACCGCTGTTGTTATTGTTTCTTCATTTTACAGCTCGGGGCCATTGAAGGTGAAACGATGGCTGATAAAGCTGCAGAAACACGTGTTAGACTTTGTGGACCTCCTCAATGGGATGCTTCAGCGTGATGCTGCCAAGAGACTTACCCCCCGTCAGGTGCTGGAGCATCGGTTCACCAGCATGCGCACCATGTACCATCTCATCTCCTAGTAAGTTAATGTTAAGATTTCATTGATGTGTGTAGAAGAAAACACTTTTTGTTTCTTACTTCTATCTGAATGTGTTTGTTCATACACTTGGTAAAGGAAGTTCATTCATGTAATGCTTAATTCTTTGCAGTGTACAGTCCTGTTTTGACTTCATGAACGTGACTACTGACAGTAGGAAAGCTGTGTGTGGGTCTGTGCAGCAGCCATCCTCTGTGACCGCCCATCCCATCCAGCAGAACCTTCCTTCTGCTTCTGCTGAGAGGAGCCAGTATTCTGGCAATCGCATGCAGGCTAGCACCCCTCTGGCCCAGGCACATCGATCCAATACGCAGATGCAATGTTGCATCGGGCCAGTGAAAAAGAGGAAGGCGGATGTGGGTCTTCATCGTGGTAATGATGGAAACAAGATCCGGAGAAGCAATGCTGCAACTTCCAGTTCCAGCAACTATTGCTTCTCCCCAACTATAAAGCGGAAGATGGCAGATAGGGACGACTCTGACTACCGTCATCAAAGAAAAAGGGTTAAAACAACGAACCCAGCTCCACCCACCTGCGGTAGCAAAGACCTTACCGACAAACCGGATTGGAGGAGCGGAGGGCGGAAGAGAAAATCACCTGATGATGAATATGTGGGTCATCAACGTGGCAATGATGGAAACAAGATCCGGAGAAGCAATGCTGCTACTTCCAGTTCCAGCAACTATCGCTTCTCCCCAATTATAAAGAGGAAGATGGCAGATAAGGACGACTCTGACGACCGTCATGAGAGAAAAAGACTTAAAAACAACGACCAAGCTCCACCCACCTGCAGCCAAGTCCATGCCGACGATCAGTGTGTGCGACAGGACCGTAGGAGTGTCCCTGCAGAGCGTCACCGCCACCACGAACACACAGACCGGACCCAGACTGAGAGCCAAAACCACCCTCAAGATCCCAGATCGCAAATGAGATCCGCGCGGAGGTTCCCGTGCGTACTTATGCGAGCAAAATTTGCAGCAAACCACCGCGCCTAGCGTGCGACTACTATGACTGCTTTTCTGCTCGCGAAACTTTTACCTGCGAGTGGGCGGATCCAGTCACCATTGTATAACAAAGTGGAATTCAGTCGCAGGAGAACAGGGTGATAAAGCTACGCTCGCTGAATGATCTCTTGCTTGTAGGTGTTGTTTGTTTGTTTATTTGTTATTGACTTAAAAAAAATATTTCTCGAGCATTCATTTCTGGAGGTGACTTAAGATACCCCTGACCACTGTTGTTATTGTTTCTTCATTTTACAGCTCGGGGCCATCGAAGGTGAAACGATGGCTGATGAAGCTACAAAAACACGTGTTAGACTTTGTGGACCTCCTCAATGGGATGCTTCAGCGTGATGCTGCCAAGAGACTCACCCCCCGTCAGGTGCTCGAGCATCGGTTCACCAGCATGCGCACCATGTACCATCTCATCTCCTAGTAAGTTAATGTTAAGATTTCATTGATGTGTGTAGAAGAAAACACTTTTTGTTTCTTACTTCTATCTGAATCTGTTTGTTCATACACTTGGTAAAGGAAGTTCATTCATGTAATGCTTAATTCTTTGCAGTGTACAGTCCTGTTTTGACTTCATGAACGTGACTACTGACAGTAGGAAAGCTGTGTGTGGGTCTGTGCAGCAGCCATCCTCTGTGACCGCCCATCCCATCCAGCAGAACCTTCCTTCTGCTTCTGCTTAGAGGAGCCAGTATTCTGGCAATCGCATGCAGGCTAGCACCCCTCTGGCCCAGGCGCATCGATCCAATACGCAGATGCAATGTTGCATCGGGCCAGTGAGAAAGAGGAAGGCGGATGTGGGTCTTCATCGTGGTAATGATGGAAACAAGATCCGGAGAAGCAATGCTGCAACTTCCAGTTCCAGCAACTATTGCTTCTCCCCAACTATAAAGCGGAAGATGGCAGATAGGGACGACTCTGACTACTGTCATCAGAGAAAAAGGGTTAAAACTACGAACCCAGCTCCACCCACCTGCGGTAGCAAAGACCTTACCAACAAACCGGATTGGATGAGCGGAGGGTGGAAGAGAAAATCACCTGATGATGAATATGTGGGTCATCAACGTGGCAATGATGGAAACAAGATCCGGAGAAGCAATGCTGCTACTTCCAGTTCCAGCAACTATCGCTTCTCCCCAACTATAAAGCGGAAGATGGCAGATAAGGACGACTCTGACTACCGTCATCAAAGAAAAAGGGTTAAAACTACGAACCCAGCTCCACCCACTGACGAACCGGATCGGAGGAGCGGAGGGCAGAAGAGAAAATCACCTGATGACGAATATGTGGGTCATCAACGTGGCAATGATGGAAACAAGATCCGGAGAAGCAATGCTGCTACTTCCAGTTCGAGCAACTATCGCTTCTCCCCAATTATAAAGCGGAAGATGGCAGATAGGGACGACTCTGACGACCGTCATGAGAGAAAAAGACTTAAAAACAACGACCAAGCTCCACCCACCTGCAGCCAAGTCCATGCCGACGATCAGTGTGTGCGACAGGACCGTAGGAGTGTCCCTGCAGAGCGTCACCGCCACCACGAACACACAGACCGGACCCAGACTGAGAGCCAAAACCACCCTCAAGATCCCAGATCGCAAATGAGATCTGCGCGGAGGTCCCCGTGCGTACTTTTGCGAGCAAAATTTGCAGCAAACCACCGCGACTAGCGTGCGACTACTATGACTGCTTTTCTGCTCGCGAAACTTTCACCTGCGAGTGGGCGGATCCAGTCACCATTGTATAACAAAGTGGAATTCAGTCGCAGGAGAACAGGGTGATAAAGCTACGCTCGCTGAATGATCTCTTGCTTGTAGGTGTTGTTTGTTTGTTTATTTGTTATTGACTTAAAAAAAATATTTCTCAAGCATTCATTTCTGGAGGTGACTTAAGATACCCCTGACCGCTGTTGTTATTGTTTCTTCATTTTACAGCTCGGGGCCATTGAAGGTGAAACGATGGCTGATAAAGCTGCAGAAACACGTGTTAGACTTTGTGGACCTCCTCAATGGGATGCTTCAGCGTGATGCTGCCAAGAGACTTACCCCCGGTCAGGTGCTGGAGCATCGGTTCACCAGCATGCGCACCATGTACCATCTCATCTCCTAGTAAGTTAATGTTAAGATTTCATTGATGTGTGTAGAAGAAAACACTTTTTGTTTCTTACTTCTATCTGAATGTGTTTGTTCATACACTTGGTAAAGGAAGTTCATTCATGTAATGCTTAATTCTTTGCAGTGTACAGTCCTGTTTTGACTTCATGAACGTGACTACTGACAGTAGGAAAGCTGTGTGTGGGTCTGTGCAGCAGCCATCCTCTGTGACCGCCCATCCCATCCAGCAGAACCTTCCTTCTGCTTCTGCTGAGAGGAGCCAGTATTCTGGCAATCGCATGCAGGCTAGCACCCCTCTGGCCCAGGCACATCGATCCAATACGCAGATGCAATGTTGCATCGGGCCAGTGAAAAAGAGGAAGGCGGATGTGGGTCTTCATCGTGGTAATGATGGAAACAAGATCCGGAGAAGCAATGCTGCAACTTCCAGTTCCAGCAACTATTGCTTCTCCCCAACTATAAAGCGGAAGATGGCAGATAGGGACGACTCTGACTACCGTCATCAAAGAAAAAGGGTTAAAACAACGAACCCAGCTCCACCCACCTGCGGTAGCAAAGACCTTACCGACAAACCGGATTGGAGGAGCGGAGGGCGGAAGAGAAAATCACCTGATGATGAATATGTGGGTCATCAACGTGGCAATGATGGAAACAAGATCCGGAGAAGCAATGCTGCTACTTCCAGTTCCAGCAACTATCGCTTCTCCCCAATTATAAAGAGGAAGATGGCAGATAAGGACGACTCTGACGACCGTCATGAGAGAAAAAGACTTAAAAACAACGACCAAGCTCCACCCACCTGCAGCCAAGTCCATGCCGACGATCAGTGTGTGCGACAGGACCGTAGGAGTGTCCCTGCAGAGCGTCACCGCCACAACGAACACACAGACCGGACCCAGACTGAGAGCCAAAACCACCCTCAAGATCCCAGATCGCAAATGAGATCCGCGCGGAGGTCCCCGTGCGTACTTTTGCGAGCAAAATTTGCAGCAAACCACCGCGCCTAGCGTGCGACTACTATGACTGCTTTTCTGCTCGCGAAACTTTTACCTGCGAGTGGGCGGATCCAGTCACCATTGTATAACAAAGTGGAATTCAGTCGCAGGAGAACAGGGTGATAAAGCTCCGCTCGCTGAATGATCTCTTGCTTGTAGGTGTTGTTTGTTTGTTTATTTGTTATTGACTTAAAAAAAATATTTCTCGAGCATTCATTTCTGGAGGTGACTTAAGATACCCCTGACCGCTGTTGTTATTGTTTCTTCATTTTACAGCTCGGGGCCATCGAAGGTGAAACGATGGCTGATGAAGCTACAAAAACACGTGACGTGTTAGACTTTGTGGACCTCCTCAATGGGATGCTTCAGCGTGATGCTGCCAAGAGACTTACCCCCGGTCAGGTGCTCGAGCATCGGTTCACCAGCATGCGCACCATGTACCATCTCATCTCCTAGTAAGTTAATGTTAAGATTTCATTGATGTGTGTAGAAGAAAACACTTTTTGTTTCTTACTTCTATCTGAATCTGTTTGTTCATACACTTGGTAAAGGAAGTTCATTCATGTAATGCTTAATTCTTTGCAGTGTACAGTCCTGTTTTGACTTCATGAACGTGACTACTGACAGTAGGAAAGCTGTGTGTGGGTCTGTGCAGCAGCCATCCTCTGTGACCGCCCATCCCATCCAGCAGAACCTTCCTTCTGCTTCTGCTGAGAGGAGCCAGTATTCTGGCAATCGCATGCAGGCTAGCACCCCTCTGGCCCAGGCACATCGATCCAATACGCAGATGCAATGTTGCATCGGGCCAGTGAAAAAGAGGAAGGCGGATGTGGGTCTTCATCGTGGTAATGATGGAAACAAGATCCGGAGAAGCAATGCTGCAACTTCCAGTTCCAGCAACTATTGCTTCTCCCCAACTATAAAGCGGAAGATGGCAGATAGGGACGACTCTGACTACCGTCATCAAAGAAAAAGGGTTAAAACAACGAACCCAGCTCCACCCACCTGCGGTAGCAAAGACCTTACCGACAAACCGGATCGGAGGAGCGGAGGGCGGAAGAGAAAATCACCTGATGATGAATATGTGGGTCATCAACGTGGCAATGATGGAAACAAGATCCGGAGAAGCAATGCTGCTACTTCCAGTTCCAGCAACTATTGTTTCTCTCCAACTATAAAGCGGAAGATGGCAGATAAGGACGACTCTGACGACCGTCATCAGAGAAAAAGGGTTAAAACAACGAACCCAGCTCCACCCACTGACGAACCGGATCGGAGGAGCGGAGGGCAGAAGAGAAAATCACCTGATGATGAATATGTGGGTCATCAACGCGGCAATGATGGAAACAAGATCCGGAGAAGCAATGCTGCTACTTCCAGTTCCAGCAACTATCGCTTCTCCCCAATTATAAAGAGGAAGATGGCAGATAAGGACGACTCTGACGACCGTCATGAGAGAAAAAGACTTAAAAACAACGACCAAGCTCCACCCACCTGCAGCCAAGTCCATGCCGACGATCAGTGTGTGCGACAGGACCGTAGGAGTGTCCCTGCAGAGCGTCACCGCCACCACGAACACACAGACCGGACCCAGACTGAGAGCCAAAACCACTCTCAAGATCGCAGATCGCAAATGAGATCCGCGCGGAGGTCCCCGTGCGTACTTTGGCGAGCAAAATTTGCAGCAAACCACCGCGCCTAGCGTGCGACTACTATGACTGCTTTTCTGCTCGCGAAACTTTCACCTGCGAGTGGGCGGATCCAGTCACCATTGTATAACAAAATTTAATTAGTTACAATCCTCGTCTTTAGATTGGCCGGATATCACTCTGACACAGACGCTAGGGGGCGATTTTCAGATTGTACTACATCTTAGAGGTAAATGATGTACTGTACTGACACTATAACATGATCTTATAGAATATGATGCATTGCTGAAGGTTAAGCTAACCAACAGTGTATATAAAGAAGTTAAAAACATGCAGTATACACGTTAATGCGGCAACTGACAGGGTACATTTTACTGCATGGGTACTTTTATGGGTACTTTTAATTTTGGTACTTGAAGTACGTTTACTCGTCGTGGATTGTTTCATCAGTATTGTATTAGTACTTTTACTGCATCTGAATATTTTTCCATCCACTAATTACTTGTACGTTATTTAAGTTTGGGAACTCATTTGGTTACATTTAATATACAAACAGTGGTTCCTAACCCTGGCTCCAGATCCGTTACCGGGTCCAAATTCTTGCTCTCACAGTCTGCTGATAGTATTTCTCTTTACAAGAGAAACACATCGTCGTCGTAGTACTCTGAGCAAGAATTTGGACCCGCTCATTGATCTGGAGCCCTTAACCCTAACCACTGTCTGTATATTAACTGTTTGCCAAGTGAGTTCCCAAACTTAAATCACTGACAAGTAATTAGTGGATGAAAAAATATTCAGATCCATACTGATGAAACAATCCACAACGAGTAAACGTCCTTAGTTAATTATGTCATAATCAGCAAGATGTACTTAAAGTACCTAAAGTAAAAGTACCCGTGGAGTGAAATTGACCCTGTTTATTATATCTGATGTTTTAGGATATATATTGCTGCATTCACATGTATGCTGCATGTTTTTAACTCCTTTTATATACTATTGGTTAGTTTAATCTAAAGCAATGCATCATATTCAATTAGATCATGTTTGTAATCTCGGTGCAGACCATTATTTTCCTCTGAGATGTCGTGCAATCTGAAAATCGCCCCCTAGCTTCTGGCCGGATATCAATCTGACACAATCTAAAGAAGAGGATTGTACCAATTCAATTTAGTTATACATGGTATGGTCCGCCCACTATTTCAGGTGAAGGTTTCGTGAGCCTCGCAGGCTGCAATGTTGCTCAAGCTTTTGGTTCAGGGTCCCTTCGAGCCTCTGTAGGACTCCTCTCTGAAGGTGTTGTCATTCAAGCTTTGCTGCTTGAACTGAAATCAGCTTTGACAGAGTGTGAGCAAGAGAGAGGCATAATGTTTCATTTTGTTTTAGTTTTTTTCTCCATTGATTCATATAATAACAGATGTCATAATTCCTTATGTACTCATGTATTATTTGAATAAAAAATATAAATAAATGTCTTTTAGTTTTTTGTTAGAATACAATTTCTACTGCTTTCAGACAGCGGTGTGAACTGCCTCATACATTTTAGGGTCTGCACATATTCTGGTAGGCACGTCCTGATTGGTCAGCTACGCTGATGTAATATTTCAGTGGGCAAATGCGCCATTGTGATTTTCTGTGGGCTTCTGTGGAAGTTTAAACTTCAGCTCCACCTTAATTTCTCTGTCACTTTCTCAAAATATTTGACTCCAAATGAATAACCGGCGAAGTTTAAACTCAGCTTCTGGTGTCAATAAAAAAAGCTTGAATTTTTGTCATGACAACAAAGTTCTTATATTTATTTAATGACCAATTTTTAAACCTATAAGTCACCCGTCTCCATGGCATTTGTTAATTTACTACATTTACCGAACCCTGCTATTACTTGAAAGACTAACTGGAACAAATGCTATTTATTTAATTTACAAAGACTTGAATTTGCTCCAAACTTTTCAAGAAAGTTACAAGAATGTATTACAATGTCTAACGGCGGTCACTCGTAGATAATACGCACTGTCATCAAAGTTGACAGGAATTTTGGCGCTACTGAATGAATATTGCAGTCACATGGTTTGGTAGACTTGAATGGTACAAGTCCTTGTAGTACCCTTGTTTTTTTCCTTGGGGTAGGGCTGGGGTTGTTTATTGTTATATGTTTTGACATAATTGGATAATTTGTTTATCGATCTTATCTTAATAATCGAACCAGTCAGACATCATAACAAAAGATACCAGGTCTTTAACAAGCTGTGAGTGACATACTTTGAACGTGTCTATTAGTTGAGACTCATTACTCCTTTTTAAAAAGCATTGTTTTGTGAATGAAAAACGTATTTGCCAGCACCAAAGTAAAAGCTTCTTATTATGGTTTAATATGTGAAGACAAGGTGTTTCAGACTGGTCTGTAGTCAGGCAAGACTTCATTTTGTCCTCAGATTAGTTTTATGCAAGTTAGACCGTTTTTACAAATGCAAAGACTGACTTATTTTAAGTAAAACAAACTAAGAATTCTGCTGTTGCTTCAGTTTACACCAAAGTGCAACACCTGCAACCAGTGTTTTCTTATCACACGCGCTTATCACTGTCCTATTTGTCCAGCATGTTCACATTCAGGGTTTCTTATGTATCGAGTGTATCCTTGAAGTCTGACAGAGTGGGAAATGATTTCTAACATATTTTAAATACAGCAATTTTACATCCACTTTTACTTTGATACAAATAAAATGTTGCATAAACTCTGTAGTCAAAAACTTCTACAGTCTGTGTAACATGTTTGTCATTTTCGACCTCTGTACATGTTGGACCTAAATGTGACACATTGCTTTCCGTTATACTATTTTTGAAGACACTGAGACACTTCAGCATAATAGAAACTTCACAATGACATAGTCAAAGAAGAAAATTCTTTCTATGTGTTTAGTCTAGCCCTCTAACATGTTATTTCACAAAACAAAGAACTTGGAGCAGTGGGAGGGTCCCAGTAAGCCACTTTAGGTAACATGATCCATGTTTGTATTTGCACAGTGACCTTCACTCATGTCTGTTTTTCACACCACTAGTCCCACTGCACACCGTCCCAGTGTGATGCGAGGCAGCTGTCTGAAGCAAGGTTAGCTTCTGTGTACGTCAAGACTGATATGATTTATATATCGGTGCAGCGGAGGTGGGTGGAGCGTTTCTTTTAGCTGTTGGAGCTCTCAGTAATTGAGTGTTGTTTTGTGAGAAATACCTCTTGAAGTTTCTTCTGCTGAAATTCAGCTATCCAAATATTTGATTATTGATGGGACTTTCAGGAGTGTGAGATCAAATGCACGCAGATCTGCTGCTCATCTGCTCTGTTTTTCCTGTCTTGTGTTCCAAGATGTTACACAATTGCTGTCCCACGGAGGTTGACTCATGCACTTTAAGGGCTTTCTCAAATATTCCATTAAAACAGCAAGCAATCTGCATATCTACAGGCACCTGCAAAATGATTACGTGCATTGCAATGGGTAAATTCAAACCCTGATTTAAAGAAAAACAGAGGTGAATCTTGTCTTGTTTTTTTTTTCTCTTGCTTTGTTTTTCATGGCCTGCGAGATTTCATTGATCTGCACCCAGAAAGCTGAGAGCAGTGAGGTCATTATTGCCAATTCATTTACCATCCAGCAGCCTCAGTCAAACCAGGAGCCCGTCTAAAGCAAACCGAAGGACAATTTGAGGTCTCATCCAAATAGATCTTGTTTTTCATTATTCTTCATACAAGCCATTGATCTGGTACTATGCTTTTGCTTTGCTCAAATTCAAAGTGCAGCTGTTTTACTGGCAGGGAGCAAGAATTTGAAAGGGTAGGAGGAGAATAACATCACTCTGATTGTTAAACAACTCAAGAGTTTGGCTTCAATTTACAGGCTCAGCTAATAGCATCAGCTAGATAACGCGGAGTAACACACAAAAAAACAATGTTATTGGAAAATAAATGTGTGACTTTTCTGAAACAGATGTTATAAAACAGAAGAATAGTGTTGTGTGCTTTGTGATCAATTCCAAGTGCTTTCGATAAAAAGAAACATTAAAGATTTTAGGAAATATGCTTCCTTGCTGAGTTTGATGCCCCTCTCATATTTGTCAGGTTAATTAGAAAGGCTGGAAACAGGAGGAAATAGCTAGCCTGGCTTTGTCCAAAGGTAACAATGTGTAAAATGACAAGTTGTAGTTCTACAAGACTTGATGTGCTGAAATATTTCTTGGCTAGGAGTGGTGACTTCTTTAGGGATTTTCCACATAACCCTCCAGAAATATAGCAACTTGTTATTTTCAGATTTTGGTTATGCATGGATCAAACACATGAGTTATAGCGTGTTTATTTTTGAGTTTTAGATGTGTTGGTATGCAGATTTTGCAACATTCAGACAAAGGCAGGTTAGCTATTTCCCCCCTGATTCCATCTTTACACATAACGTCTTAAACTAACAAGCTGGTAGCTACAGATTTGAGAGTGGTACCAATCTAAATCTTGGCAGGAAAGCAAATGCAAAGAGTGTTTCCCTAAATGTCTAAATGCCCTAAAAATAATTCCTTAAAAAAACCCATTATGAACAACTACTACACGCATAAATGAAAGGCACTTATTATACTCCAAACATAGATTAAGATAACAATTAAGAGCATTGAGAATAAAAATAACACACATAAAAGTAGGAGATAAGGATAATGAATAATAAATTGAAAAGAGAATTTCTATTATGGTGGTGTGTGTAGTGTCTGCGGCGTTAGTATATTAATATAGTGATTACCCCCTTTTTCAAATTCAAGGACTTTTTGCTCATTAAGTAACAAGCAAACACCAAATTCTGACAACTTGTACTGAGATGCCCCATATTCAAAGTACAGCTGTGGTGCACAGGTTGAAGGAGACAACAAGTGTCATGACTCAGAGAGCGCAGACATCCGCCAAGGCCGTTTCCATTAGTGAAACATAATGTGTATATCAGCCACTTCATGCAGATCCGCTCCAAAATGTAATGGGCGTTCCATGCTGCACCGGACCACGAGGTTTCATGATAGTCAGACCAGTGGGTTTTCAGTAATCCTGCTGACTGAAAGACAAACAAAGCAACAAGCAAACAAACCAATCCGAAAACATAACCTCCTTGGATGGTCAGTGGAAAAGCATTTGGAAATGTCTCATCCTGGCTGAATCTTCTGGTTGTTCAAATGAATGGAGATGAAACTTTACAAGCTGTAAGCGATCAGCTGCTCAGACTTCTCCCTCTATGACTTGGAACTTTTCAGAGGCCAAAGGTCAGTATATGCTGGGTTGAAACCGAGAACCAATTATCATTACTTCTGAAATATCGTCTCGTTATTTGCGGGTTTTCTAACAAAAATCAACATACTTCCTGCGGTATAGGCACAGAAGCTAAAACTTGATCATGCGTCATAATGTGATGCCGTGTTCTCTGTCCTCCCTTTATATTTGACGACCGCGGTGTCGTCTTTTGACAGCATGATGCCGGCTGCAGTGTGCCAGGGTAATGAGATGCCGGGTGGTCCACGCCCTCTGCTGTCCCATGGTAGTTCATTAGTGTTCATTTTCCAATGGCTGTAGAACATTTGATAATATAACTACACTGGATGTTTTAATGAAACAAAGCATTGAGCCAAAGAGTGACATGATACCAGAAACGGCCAGAGTGACTTTCTTCTCTCGGTGGCTGTAAAACGGATGAATGAGGGCTTGTTAGCACAGTTTGCACATGTGAACATACACAGAAACATACATATTTATTTAGTGTGGGAACTATTTTTTTTTCCAATAATTGCTCCTATAAACTTTCCATGTATGTCGCTCTTTCATCTTATCTTTAAGTCTTCACTGTTTCAGTGGAAAAATGCGGTTCATTGTTTATAGTTTGGGTTTAGATTAGGAAGTAGCACATAAAATGTGTTTGTCTCTTTTGTGTGCTCTCTACATGTGCGCAGTGTGTTTATGCGTGCACTGAAGGGGGCGGTCAAACACGGCCATTGACAGGAGAAGAGTGGGCCTCCAAATATTGACAAAGTGTTACGTAAGATTTTCTCAAAGGTCAGACCTCACAAAACCCGGGTGCTCCTTTAAAAACTCAAAATAGCCCTTGACTGCATTCCTGTCTCTCTCCTGAGACACACACGCCAGACATAACAGTGTTCTGACTGTGTATTGAAAGAGAAGGGCTGCTAGCACCCTATCAGTGCTATGTGGACGTGTCAGACGTGAGTGGACACCTTGTGTGTGTTTGTGGCACAAATATTAACAATACTGGTTACTAAGAGATGTAACTAGGCCTGATTATTACTCAGTGAGCGGTTGGTTAAAATATAGCTATGGCTTTCTTTTGAGCATTCTGTTACATTGTTGCTGTAAATGTTATGTTATGTAAGTACGATTTGCCAAAGGGGAAATCCCATTCATATTGTGTGGGGCTTTTTACAGGTGTTAATATCTCCAACCTCACTTTACAAATTGCAGAACTCTGTCAACAAAACTTGTAAAAACAGCATTATTTCCAGCAGTCCGAGGTATCAAAGTCACACTCCCTCATATTGTTTTAGAGCCTAATTGAAGCTCTAAAAATCCCCAAATTTCCCCCCAAGCTCGCCAACGCATCAAGGCTCAGTGTTAAGAAAAATGTTCACAGGCTGACAAACACCCGAACCATGGTCAGGGGCCTTCTGGTGTCGCGGAGCCGCGGAGGGGCCAACTCCAAATGTTGAGTTTACAAACTGCAACCGACAATTCTTCCACAGTTCACCCATGAACGTGGCCAGAACTTCACATACAGTACTTGAGTCAATCAACAACATGGAAATGCTGTAAACCTGCAAAAATATCAACTTACTTACTCACTTATAGCTTAAGATTAGTAACATTTCCACTGAAACTAGGCATCCTGATTTAAACATTTTGATCAGTCAATGTTTCCCACTGAAACCACTAACTTCGGGGTCCCTTCTACAGCCTTTTAAGTGGTTAAGTTTAAAACTATACAAATTATGACATAAACCAATAGTAAGGTCAAAGAACAAGTCTGAACTGGAACCAGTTTATAAGTCAATTGTAACTGGATGATGTGACCTTAAACACGATACAAAAATGTTTTGAGATGCCTTTTTTTTTTTTACGTGCCCATTAAGAGTCAGACCACATCAAAACAGCCGACTGTGTGATGGGTGCTTAAATTCCTCAAGGCTGTGTCACTGTGGTAGGTTGGTTTCCAAAATACAGCGAAACACATTTGTTTTATTCTAACAGTCATCTTGGCTGTCAGCACATCATCGCAACAAAGCGAGAAAACATTAGTCATGAAGATAAAACATCCACAATGACAAATCCATGTCTGTTGTCACTCTCAGAATAGAAGTTCAGGCTTGTGAGATCATGCCCATTCACAGCTTGGCTCTTTCTCAGATCAAGGACGCTTTAACAAACATGTCCTTAACTAGTTTTTATCCCAAAAACCATTAGACACTTTTCTTGTCTTGGGTTTCCTCTTGCTTTGGGGCGTGTGTGCAGCTTGTCACACGATGTTGTGATCTGCGCTGGAGTTAAGACTGAAGAGGTATCTACGCCTCCAGCGGGGGGGGGGGGGCGTAGCATATTTCTCAGATTTGATATCTCCCCCCCAGCATCTGGGAGGTAAAAGGCTATAATGAGGGGTGAAGCAGCTGGCAGATAATCTCCAACACCATCTCTTCGCACGTTGTTTATCGCTGAGGGCATCATTTACTACATTTACATCCGCTTGTACGTCATTTAACGTGCTGTACAAATTGGCATCCGAAGGCACACTCTCTCGGGCATTTTCTGCAGTTGCTAATGCTACTTAGCAACTTTGTACATTGAAACCGTCTATTTACACTTCCTCAAGTATTGTTTTGTTGAAGTAGTTTTTCCAAGGTGGAACAAAGGGCCTGCTGGTTTTTGCAGTACTGATTGTCTAATTAAGAAATACAGTTATATCAGTTATCCTCTCACCTAGTTGCCATGGTATTAAGAGCGCTAGTGCAAAGTGTTTTCATCAATTTAGATTAATTAAGGGGGGGGGGGGGGCTCCCCCTGTAGATGTGGCTAACTTAAGTCATGATTTGTGTTTGTTTCGCTATAGTTCACTGATGATGAAAAAAATCGGAGACAAGTTTTTGCCACAAGGCGGATATAGATGGTTATACAGTCGTGTCGTCTGAAGCTTGATTGATACGACGTCAGGACTGCGATTCTTAGAAGTTAAAGGTGCCGTTCTGGCCTGGTTCCCTGTTATCACTAAAATGTCCTTGGCAATCCTCAGACGTTTCCAGCATCTCACGGCGGAGGTCCATGAATGAGCAGCTTTGAAAGCATGCCAGCAGAAGATGGAAAATACTGATTTGCGCAATGTTTTGTTTTTCCTTGACCCTCAAAAAAATTTTAATTTCCACATTTCAAATACACATTCATACTCGATTTGGCTTATCTTTTGTCTTGAGCCCAAATATACACGACATTTCACCTCCCTGTTTTAAAGTTTTGTTTTGAGTCTGAACCACACGTGCACACATCATGCAGCAGACAACAGCAGACCAACACCTGTTCACCTCAGCAGACATTTTCTTTGCCAGACTTATGTGGTGCACTTGAGGATATATTTTACATCAATCCATGTACAGTATTTGAGGTTTTCTTTCCTTCTTTTTCTTTTCTTTTCTTACTCAGTTTGAATTCTCTGAGGGGTTATCTGCTTGAGTTTCTGCTTCGACCCCTGTGAGACTGATACTCATGGGAATATCGAGGGATCTCCAGCAGATGAAAAGCGTCATGCCCCTGTGGCGATGCTCAGCCTGTCTGGCTCTGTCTTTGTCCCTCTGACTCACTGTCATCACAGTCATCGAGTCTTTCCCCATCCTCTGTCCCACTCCAAGCTTCTGTCTGGAGCCGTCTTAGCCGTAAGCCTGGCTTGGGTTTGACTATATCTGGGTTGTCACCACCCGCCAAAGTGAAATTCACTGGAATCCAAGCGCTGACTTCCAGTTAACAGTCCTCAAAGCTTTCCCACTGCTTGAGCCAATAAACAAATAACATGATTGTGTTTCCTGGATTCAGCCAAAACGTATTCTTTTAAACTGAAATATGATCCAGATTATTCTGGAGCTTTAAGTCAGTTTTCAAACCCGCGCCCGAAACTCCAGAGGAAACATGAAGTGTGGACAGTGTATAATCTGGGATGTCACGCTTCATAGAAATCTAAGTGAAATCCTGACATTTCTCTAAGATTTTTCCTCTAAGACTCTTAATTTTGACGCAGGTCCTCCATCATCTCACCGTGGTGTTTAGAAGTGGAACTAACTGCCGGTGGCTGAAGCTGCAGTGGAAAAGCGGTGATGCAGTTGCAGAACGAGCGTCTCCTTTCTGGTTACAATTAAGTGATTTATAATCTGGCTGCTCCTCTGCTGGGTGTCTGGGTTTCTTCTTCCCTTTCCCCTTTCCTCTCGTTCTTTCCTTTATCGGCCACTGTAAAGTGGATGAGAGTGGATCTTTGCCAGATCACAGACTCGTTTGTCAACTACACCGGGTCATTTTTTAGTTTTCCAAATGGGTACACTGTACACTTCACAGTCCGGTTATTTGATTAAATAGAAGTAAATAACAGACAATGAATCGGTTTTGCTAGATGAAAAGCAATTGACCACATTGTTCAAATAATTGAGATGCCCTTACAATCCCCAACAATCAGATGCAAATCTAATGGACGTTAGGAAAAGAATGCACTCGCTGCTGTTTGATCGCCAAAATCCCAAATGTAGACTTTCCATGGTTGTTTTGGATGCTCTGTCTCAAACCTGTTCACACATTCATCTCCTGTTTGGAGAGTCTGGTCTCCTTCAAAAGGATGCAGGAAAGTTGTTCCAAAAACATGTCCAAACTAGTCAATTAACTAGTTGACATTTTTCGGAAATTCTGAGATGACAGTGTGTATTTTTTATTTTTTTTGTGGTGCCATGCTCATCTCTTCCATGTCCTGACTTACATAACACTTCACTTCTTGTGTTGACCCGGAGAAGCGTGCATTTGCTTCGATAGTGGTCCAGTGCACCCGTTTTGAAAGCTGTATCATGTCTGCTTACATTGCTATCAAGTTTACAGCAGCAGCTTTAATGTCAGTATACATTGGTAGTATGTGGGAAATAGAAAATAACTCCAAAGACGATTTTGCCCCAATAGAGTGAGGTGAACCGTAAAGGTTACCTTCAAGTAACTCTGTGAATGAGTTTTATGTGATTATAACATCTTTCAAAGGATTCTGACGGCTTACGTTTTTGGTTTTGGAAAAATGAAACAATGCTCATCAAAATGTAGTCATTTCATCTCTTTGCCCGGGTCGGATAGGTAGTAGTTGTGAGCATTGTCGTTAATGACAATGCTTCCACACAAGGGCACTTGCTGGAAATTTTCTAACTATACAATGTTGCTTAAAAAGTTTGGGCTATGAATCACAAGTTTAATTTGAGCTCATTTTGATAATTGCATGTAAACATCCTCAGCAATTTCCTTTCCGAAAGAGACCTTTGAACTCTAAATTTCATCCAAAATGATACATGTTGTCCTTCTATGTTGATTTCCTGCGTGGAGTTACAGCCTGTCAATCAACCAACAATGTTTGAGGTCAGCAGCAGGAAACGGGGTCGTATAGACCTGTTATCTACTCGAGGAGTCTGGCTGCCATGCATTTTTTCTGTAGGCCACAGATGAGTTGTTTAGCACAGCAGTTCTGCCGTTAAGTCGAAACGGAAGCACTCTTCCTTGATCGTGGCCAGAGAACACAGTACTTAGAGACTGATAAGGCGTTCTTGCTCACTATCAGATGCAGCCTAATTGCTCTGAGGTTATTATTGTGTCTGAGGCATACCGATGCTGATGTACCCGAGCAGCTTTGCCCCAAATATGTGGTCAGTAGATTTTGTCCAAGATCTGTGATGACGTGATAGAAATTCAGCCCAGTATTCTCATTGGTTTTGAAATGAGTGCAGATCCAGTTTTCTTGTCAGAATGAATGAAATATTTTGTCTTTATGATGTCAAAATCCACCTTGGCCCAGTTCTGTCCATAAGGATTCAAATGAGATGAAAAACAATTACTGAGGAAGTAAAGATGCTGTGGCTTAACACTGGGTGAAATTCCCTTTAGCATTCCCAAGTGTTGTTACATAATGGACCTAATGCATCACAGAAGCTGGAGAAAATCACTGTATTACTGCCCAGATTGGAAAAGTATGCCTTTGATCCTCTGAGAAAAACAGAGGCTCCAGGCACAGTCAGCACTTTACCTGATCTGCCTACGACAGTATTATAAAACTTCCTCAGTTGAGAGATCCACCTACCTTTTCATTAGTATTTGTGAAGTATTAATATTCATCCTATAACAATATATGAGGGTGCCCTAAATAATAATAATAATAATAATAATAATAATCCACTTTTGATCCAAAGGGATTTACAGAACCATAAATAACTTCACGGCCTGAAAAGCTAAAGACCCTGTGAAACCCTTCTTATATTTTGATTGAGCCACTACATGTATTTGTAGCGTTGCAGCCTGTGCTGATGTCGGTGCTGCAACTGAAGATCTTTTCTCAATTACTGGATTGATTGGTTTGGTCTATAAAATGTCAGAACATTTTGTAAAATGCACATCACAATTTTTCAGACCCTAAGTTGATGTCCCAAAAGATTTTCAGTTAATATACTTCAAACAACCCCTTTATTGTCAAAAGGGTTGCCGATCAATCCTATGATGATCGAAAAAGGTTTTCAACATCTTCACACTATCCCAGCTCTGGAAGGGACATGTGTAAAATGTGTCTTTGCGCAACAAACCAAAGTTTCATGTGATGGTTAAGTTGGCTCAAGAAACAAAACCAGACCAGGACGAGGTAATGATCCACGAGGGATCACATTACAGCGTTATGACTCAGGGTTGGTTGTCACTGGTGGGCAACTGGGATTCTGCTGCAACCCAAATTTTGGCCTCACCAGTGGACCGAAACATGGCTCATACATGTGTGTTAATTGATAAAAAAGCTTGCGATAACAGACTGAGCTGTTGTGGTACTCCCTGTTCTCCCTGCACAGAACACAAGGAAGGAACAGGTCAACTTGATGCAGCTGTCCTGGGCTCCCTTGTAAATTGTACCTGGTTACGTTATTGGTTATTTAAACGAGAATACTGCCGCTGGCCATGGACATACAAAGAGAGTTATGTTGATTGTTTTTATTCTATTTTATGCATAACTGTGTTTCATATTATTTGTATTCTTATATTATTTGTTATCTTTGCTTATCTATAACCCATTCTCTTTTGCTTATAATCTGTGCACATGTTTTTAAAAGGATTTTACTTTTTGCCTTGTTTATATTTTTGATATCTCGTTATGTATGCCTCTTTATAACAAGGTCACCCAAAACCAAATAATGGTTTAATATTATGAACTAAATCTAACTCTAATATAATAATAATAAAAAAAGGATGTTGGATGTCGAAGTTGGTCCTTCAAAGGGTCGGTAGAGTGTGCAGAGGGTTTAAAAGGGTTGGTAACTTAATAATTGAGCTTAGCTTGGTGCATAATACGTTCATAAATAACTTTTTATTGTTTCTTCACAGATGGATTGAATAATTTCGACATTAGACAATTTATTAAGCAAACATGCCAATAATGGACTGACATTTACTACGTTTCATTATCCAATAATAAAACAGTGGATTACGTGTGTGCATAGGCACCTCTGTGTGTGAATTTTAAAAGGGATCAAATTGACGTAATTGTTTCTCACATGTGGCTCTAAAATGTCAGGATCACCACAGTGGAAGTCAGCTTGCGTTTGGGGCCGCAACAAACCAAAAGTGTCCATTTCCCCGTCAGACAACAGGCATGGTAGAGGCCAAAGTGAGCCGAGCGGGTGGAAACATGATTGTCATTTTGTGTTTTCAAGACATCCTGAGCCAATAGCTAACATCTGTGAAAACCATGAGACGGAGTAGCCGGGCTGTCAGCCAGTGACTGATGTCACATTATTGATCCCCCGTTGACAAGAAGGCCGAGGCCAAAATCTGATAACGCAGGACAGCAACTCTGGAGCTGCTACAGATTTAGTGTCTCGCTCAAGAACTCTTGGCTTGTTTTAATGAGTACAACATTTTTCTTCAAAAGATTACCTCTAAAAACTCCTAATTTGTCAGATAACATTATAGTTTATTCTATATTTTGTATTTTATATATACATACAACAGCATCAAAAAACTATTGAAACGAATGGTTGTATTGCGTTGTACTGACAGTGTTTGTAATATTTAGTCCACCCCATTTTAAAGGTGCACGATTTAAGATTGGGAGCATTTCGATTGCCTCTCAATGGCCCTCCACATGTTACTGGAGAGCAGGCTCATAGAAAACGGTGCTAACAACACTAACAGTTCAAACAGTGTTTACCTGAGGGGGGAACCAGAAGGTGGCTGCTTTGCTTCTGCAACAATGCTGTCGGTCGAGCCGGCGTTAACAGCTGTAACGGCGTTATTAGAGCAGTGCAGAGCGGCGGCCGTGAGCTAACCAGCAGGGCTACCTTAGATGCCCTAACATGCACTAAAAGCATGCGTGGCCAGCCCACCTATGTCTATAAAGCAAGGAGAAACTTGGATAACAACACAAACAGAGGGAGAGTGACTTCATTCTCTGCTCAGGTAGACATTACTCCACTGTATCTTTACATTTCATTTGTCTCAAGCCAGGTCTTTTCCACTGGGACTTTTGACGGCTTTTATCCTGCGTTGCATATGAATAGGAAATCAGATGGACAGATTTGTGACTTTTTAATGGGATCACCCAAAAAAGAGAGAGATGGACATCATTTTTTCCGTACGGAAACTTATTTCTGGCAAATTTGCCAGGTCATTGGCTTTTCTTCCTCTTTTAAATCCACCTCCCACTGCAAAGGTTGGACAGCTTTAATGTGATTTTCCTTTGTAAAGTTCTGGACCGTTTGCTCCTAATTTGGTGGTTTCTAGTACCTCATGTTCGCACTCTCTGCACTCTTTATGCTGTTTATGATGCACTGTAAAAGTCTCTTTTCTCTGGATTGTGGAGAAAGAACCTGGAGAGAGTCAAGACTTTATTGTTTAAAGAATAAATTTGACTCTCAATGCAAAAGTCATTGCCAAACTTACCTATGAGGCTTGAACATTTTTTTGTCAATTGGAATTAAGTTGCCTTAAAATGTGTTTATTGTTACTATGCCACAGTTGTAAATACCCTGAGGTTGACATGACTTTTTGTAAAAAAAGCACTTTATTACAGACGTTATTATGTACAAAAATCATGAAATATTTTCATGCTGGAGTTTGTTTACAGTTAGTGTGTTGCAAATGTCATAAACAGTCTGAGGAAACTTAATTTAGTTTGAGACTCACATACCATGTGTTATTTATCCTTTCCTTTCCAATCGCTTGTTGATTGAGCAGATCCCATGCGATGTGCCTGCACATCTGGCTCTTGTGTGTGCCACTGTTCTGCTGCCTTTTGGTGACTGGCGCTTGTTTCTTTACGACCAAACCAGCATACTTTGTAGTTTTGCCATTACACTGTTGTGAACACTTGACTTTAACACCCCATAACACATTTTTACAGGAGAACTTATAATTGTTAACACATGCTTTACATTAATAAGCATAATGTCCTTTGTCCTTCGTGGCTTTTCTACCATTAAGGACAGTGGCAGAAACTCCCTCCAACAGATGAAGGTTTAAATTGTTTATTTTGCATAAAGATGCTCAATACGAAATTCTGAGCATTTCTATTGCCTCTGCATGGCTCTAAATATGGCGATGGCTGAGCTGGCGGCTTGCAGATAACTGTGCTAACAGCACTAACAGTGCAAAACAATATCAATAGTGCTGACAGAGCTAACAGTGTTTACCTGAGGGGGATCCGGAGGATGGAGGCTACGCTTTGGCAACGCCGCTGTCAGTCTTGTTGGTGTTATCAGCTGTAACCGCCGTATGAGCAGTGCAGAGCGGCGGCCAGGAGCTAGCTAGCGGGTCACCTTCACTATACGATAACAAGTCTCAGCCAGTCGGAAATGTAAACAAAGCCCAGAGAAGCTCAGATTACAAGACACAAGCTCAAGGCGTTCCTGAGAATGGGAGGGACGTGAGGTCACAGTGACCTTGACCTTTGACCATCAAAATCGAATCAGTTCATCCTTGAGTCCAGGTGGATATTTGGGCCAAATTTGAAGAAACTTCCTCGAGGTGTTCCAGCGATAAGGCGTTCATGAGAATGGACCGGATGTACGGACAACCTAACAGCGTTACGCCTGCTGTCACAGCTGTCGTCTGTGCATAAATATAGTTTATAACTTTAAAAATCATGGATGAAGACAAGATAATTTTTTAGGATATTATAACACCACGTAAAACAGTGCTACTAGTCGTCCGCAACCCTCCTACCAAAACCTCTCAATTCTTCATGTCATCACTTTTTCCATCTGGCAGATTAAATCTTCTGAAAAACAGCCCCGAGTAAAATGGCTCCCATCGTATGCACCAGCGGAGGATGCCTTGAATTACAGACAGCTGCTGCGTAAGAGTCTACCCAGTGTCTGATGTGAACTGAGCAACAAAGGAAGGAAGGAAAACAGAGAGCATATGAAGGTACAGCATAATCCACTTTTGTAATGGCTTGAGATCAAATGTGAGCATCTTTAATATATTTGAGAGTTATGGCTATAAATGTTGCAGTGGTCAAATGGTAATAACTATTATTCTTGTTATGTGAGCAAACAACCGTATAGTACAAAGCAAGGTTTTTGTTTTTAATGTAACGTTGAAAAGCTAACAAGAAATTAGAGATCCTCTTGTGGCGACTGTAGCTCATTGGTAGAGCAGGGTCGTCCTTCAATTAGCCCTGATGGCCAGGTGGCACCTTGTATGTAGCCCCTGTCATCAGTGTATGAATGATGACATGATGTGTTAAAAGCTTTTTGAGTTGTCAGAGGACTAGAAAAGCGCTATACAAGTACAAGTCCATTTATCATTTACTCTAGGATGGATCAATGGATCAAATGACTATGAAGTGACGAACTCCATATTTTTTAGCACCTTTTTATCTTATTGTTTGGTTGTACAGCTCGTGAATACTGGTCTCATCAACCCCGTTTACAGCAGTAGCAGGGAGCTGTTTTCAGCAGAACAGCTGACAACACAACTTCATGCTTACAGACAACAGACGAACAGAATTAGCGACACTCATGTACGGAGCAGATATTTTGCTTATATTTTGAGGATTTGGTGCGATAGTGAGTATTTATGGCATACGGTGATTGACTCAAAATAAAATAGAGCTTGTGTTAATTATAATAAAGGAACATTGTCTCATTTCTGTGCTTTTAATAGTTAATAGAGGGAGAATATGAGGAATAAGATCAGGTTTTGGCAACACACTATGCGAATTGGTAGGATCATTGTTAGTTTTTGACATTTTTATTGGATTTGTTGACAATAACAAAAAATATTTTATAAGCAGAATAATCCTTTAAATGCTACACTGACGACATTGGCACCAATACCCATGTCAGATATTGAACAATGGACCAAACTACTAAAACATCATAAGAGTCCCTCACCTTCTTTTACTCCTGAACATTTTTCAGGCACCATTCATCCTTACCTTCAGTAAGAACACTCCCCTCATTACTTGAAAAACAAGCAAACACATCTATTTCCCCATGCTGAGATAATTTGCTGTGGGTTTGCTGCATGGAGCACAAGGCAGGAAACTGCCACGCTGCCACCGGCATCCGACAGAGTTGGGTTTGTTTGGCAGTGAGGTGGGTGGGCCGAGCAGGTTGCCATGGAGGAATGAGCGGGCTGAGCTCTGAGGCATGTGTGCAGGATAAGAGAAAGGCCAAGCAACACAGGCAGGAGATAAGAGCGTATGTCCAGACAGAGGTCTGTATTAGGTTGCAAAGAGTACTTACACCTGCACAATGTCACTTTTGGGGCACATTATCAGTATGTAGCTGTACCTGAATCTGTCTTTTGTGCTTTTCAGTGAACCAGTTTAATTTGAGCTGGTCAGTGGTGACTTAGCTGTGGCAATTAAGCTAAGGCTAGCAGTCTACAACATGATGCAAAGGGATTTAAATTACAATGCTAAAAATGCTGCAAAAGACCAAATGGCTTCAAGTCGTTGTTTCATGGCAGAAAGTCAAGCAACAGTGCACAGTGTAGAGGCAGGATTTTGATCGAATGAGCGGTAAGAGTGTTATATTCCTGTGATAAAGGAACATTCCACAGAAAATCCATCTCTTTAGAGAGAGATTCCCCTGTAGGCTTGAAACGTGGTTCTGTATAGTTTGTAGCTTACCCCTTAATTTGCATAAATGAGCCTGAATTATGCAAATTTAGATACGGCGAATGATCAGTCAGCTCTGCGTGTCGTTTCAATTCACGCAACACGCGGCCGGCTCTCTTACTCTACTATAGAAAATGTGTCGGTTTCGTCAACTTTACATACACTTTACTGAACAAATTTGGTGGATCTCCACCTCCAGTCCGCTCAGACCTGAAGCCCCACCTCCCATGTTGAACATGTTGCTTGTTCAAATTGCCTCCATACTTTCAGGTCCCCAGCAAGACACCCACCAAGTGTGACCTAGATCTGATAGACAGTTCTTGATATGTGAAGAACACATTCACATACATACAGACGGACTGACAAGGATTCCTTGCTTTATAGTTAGACAGTGTGTGAAACTTTCTCCTGCAGTGAAAATGTGTGTGAATGTATATGCTCATATTTAGGGGCCGAGCACCGACGAAGAGCTGTTGAAAAATGAATATAACTGAATTGCCCTGTAGCTTTGAATTCAGTTCATTCAGGTGTTAAGTGATGTCACCCAAAAAAGTTTACATTACTCTAAACTTCTATATCAAAACATTCTTCTCCCTGTTTTCTCAAACTGGATTTCCACTGGTTTCACCAAATGCTCTTCCAGTGCTGAACCGGGCCTTGTCTCTGCTGCGTGAGAACGTAAAGGTCTGCTTTCTTTTTGTGAACATCCAAAGAGGCAATGCAGAAGTTGGCAGGACCCTTAATTCTCAATCCCCGTTCGGTCCGGTTTCCACGCGCTGCACTTGGCTGCCGCTCATTGGCAGGGCGATGGCAAACTCTTGAGATTGTCAGCGTCTGTCGAAGAGAAAGGAAACAAGCGCTGGTTCACACATCTCTGGCCCAAACGTGGCTCCACTTACTGTCAGAAGAATTTCCTCACTCTGCATGAGGAATTCAAGGAGGATCATTTGTCTCACTCGCAGAGATGGAAGAGGCCGTCTGACTGCTGCTACCATAACAGTTTTTCTTATCTAGAAAAAGAGAGATCAAAGACACGAGGAGAGGGAAGGAGTAGACTTCCCTCCTGCTCACTGTGTAAATGCAGGGGAGTTCTATCTCTCTGAATGGTTGATTAGATTGTGCAGGACTCCGTCATCTGAATAAACAACAACAAGTTACTATAGTGACCTGGATGGAATCTAAACCACAGACCAAGTGTTTTCCTGGAGTTTTCTTTGAGATTGTAGGAATGGAGGCCTGACAAATACACAACATGAAAATGCTAAATACTCGCCTGATCAGACCAGCAGAGATGCATATTTGTGACATTTGCAACACTTTTTCAATAAAGGTTTGAATAGATCTGCACAAGTAGAGGACCAACTACCGGGATCCTATTGACCCAGAGCTGCTTCTGTCACTCTGTTCGTGAATTTGCTGTTTGTAAATTGCTGTATAGACGAAGCTACTGTCAGCTATTTTATTGAGTTTCCTTTCAGCGAAATGTTCTGAGTGAATTTGAGTTCTCTCTGGCAAACAGTTACGCAATGTATATGTCTAGGGGCTTTTATCGTGAACGGTAATAATGGAAGGCGTGGATCTGGTCTGCGCTGCCTTTGTCAAGTTGAAAAGAGTAATACAGCTGCCTTGGTTTGGCCTACGGGGCTTTTGTGTTGTTATACACTGTTGTGCTGTTTGGAATATGATCATCACACACAATGTGGTTGATGCCTTCATTTGCGGTGCAAAAGCTCAGGAAAATCAACCCAATATGAGAACGTCATTAAGACTCTTTGTTTATCTCACTTAATAGGAAAAGCTTTTGTCCAAATGGAATTGTATTGCCTTTGGCATCATGCTTGTTTTTCTTCCTAACACTGACACCCAAATACATTCATATTTTACTGTTGCAAGAGCGTAATTAACACAAAACATGGTTTTACTTGAAGTCATAACCGGGAAACAATTTGGCACCAACCATAAAGGGCAGCAACAAATCTTGCCCTCTGATACTTGTTTGAAACCCCTCAGTCATCATCAAAGCTTATTGTTCAGACAGCATGATCAAACGTTTGACATGTGTGCATGTGCTTGTGGCACATTACATCAATGTAAAACAGCATAAACAGGAAATGTTGGTTTCCTACCACATGGAGATGATTGAAAGTTATCCTTCAAAAGCTGACATGTACTGCTGACTGATAGCTGACAATGCTGAGTTAAATACAAACACTGTAGATAAGAATGTCAGTGATGCAACCAAAAGGCCACATCCAAAGTCACAAAAATATTTATATTTAGCCTCTTAACTTGACATGGCAGTCAAAAACCTGCATGCCTCATTACAATCGTATTAAAAAAAAGTCTTAACTGTCTGTAAAACTAAATTCAAGGTGTTGTTGATAACATTGTTAACATTCAGCCATTATATATCAGTCTCCCGCCCCCGCACCATTGCAATCACGTCATAACAAGAAGGTTGTTGCACAACCTGCGTATTTCACGGTCGAGTGGAGTGAGACTCAGAAACTCGCACGGACTAAATTATTTTGCAACATGTAGCTATACATTAGCATCAGAGTTAGCTTACTTTGTGTGGTGGTATTTCAAGATGGATGCAATTTAATATATGCCAATCTTAGGACATGGCTAGCTAGGTTTATGTAACGTTTAGCTTGTCCCCTTAGCAGTGGTGTAGTGCAGGTTATACATATCGCAATGCACACCTTCGTTATACATTATTTGAGGGAACTATAACGTTAGGTAACGTGATGCAACCGCCACGAACATAGCCAATTGTCATTTGATGGGTTATTGTTGTTCGGACGATAATGCTAAGATAGCTAATATGTGCTAGCACCAGTTGTCCCTTGTTGGCACACTAAATATTCATGAAGAGCAGTCAAACACCAGTGTCAGTGAGGCCAGACATGTGTAATATGAAAGTGGGTGCCTCTTAGTGATCAATCCTCAGAGAATTATCCCCTGAGGATTCATCTCGAATCTACGAAGCATTTTAGTGTAGTTTGTAATTAGGAGGGATGTACATATACAAATACAAATATGTTTTGTTGAAGGGTTTTCCTCTCTGAAAATTAAAAACACACTGGTTTGACCTCAATTGTCAGAACAAGTTAGCCCGCTGGCTTCGGTTGTTCTAATCATTAATGTGATTACCTTTCACACCTCTGCCAATTGTAAAATGAGCTTGGTGTGTATTATGTCAAGCTCATCTGTGGCTTTCCTTTTGTTTTGACCTTGGCATTTCTTTGACATTTGGAGGTTTCGTGTGGAAACTTGTTGCAATAGTAGTGATTATAGGATCAGGAGACAACATGGCCTTTTTTAAATGGTGTATGTGGTGCTGTATACCAATTCAATTATGTTTTTTAAACTGTGGTTAAGTTATATGAATTATTGTGAGTCAATGAAATAGTGCAAAAGGATCTTTTTCCAAGATCTTATTGTATTATATTAAGTCGGGCAGAAATGGAAATGTGTGTTTTCCTTCCATTCACTTTTCTCAAAACATGTAAGAAGATCTAAGCTTTTGCATTAGTTCCCCAATTTGATATACTCTGATGCTATTAAAACATACTTGAAATTGTGGGTGTTGGTATGAGAACAGTAGCTCTAAATACAGAAGTTGTTTTTATCCCCCTGTGTATTCCCTGGAATGTGTGATCGGCATAGACAGGATGATGTCAATGATTAGTCAGTTAATCATTGTCCAGCAGTAATCTTGATTAAAAAAAAGGCTTTATTGCTACGGCTTGGCCTTTGAAAGCAGTCTGTGGATTTTGGGTAGTGAATAGACAACTGGATAACAAGTGTAATGGCGTATGTTTACAACCATCTCATACTGGAGGTTACTGCAAAGTGTTGAGCTGTAGCTACGGCAGCTTTCAAACATGTCAAATGATATTGTAGCCAAAAACAAGTTGAATCTAGATGGAGCACCTTGGTAATGAGTGACTTCTCATGTGATTAAGTTAAACATCACAATTATTCGCACCAGACACCCAGAGTTAAGACAACTTGCAAATGGTGGCTGCCTGCATCATGTTTGACAAATGATTGTCATCAAAAGTATACATATATGTTTATATGTTCAACTGGGCTCTCTTGTGTTCATGCATGGGTCAAAAGCATTTGTGAAACTTGTCAAAATTAGTAAAAAATGAATAATCTCCTATTGCAAAATGGAGTTTAGAGTCCCAGTCATAGATTTCACCTGGAATATTGATAATCTTGGACTTATTGCTACTTACCTGGGATCATTCCTGTCATTTGTGTAGCCCCTAGTCAATGTAACAGTCTGGGACAGTCTTGTAGTGTGTGCAGTGCAGCGACTTTGAACGTCTTGTACGTCAAGCTTTAAGACATCCTGTATGAGAACCTTGTGTCTATGTTGGCAAAAAAAGCTGCACCTCTACCCTCAAAAACAAGCCGAGGAAAGTCTAATTCTGCGTTGTAGTAAACAAAATGTAGGATCATATTTTACCTTGGCATTGGGAAAGGTCAGATTCCAGGCCCACTGACCTGTGAGTCCCCGCTGCCAGCTGCTAATCAGCCTCGTCCAAACCGGCTCACAGCAGTCACCAGTGCCAGCACATGAGCAGCGATGGGAAGCACGGTTTCCACCACGTTCTGTCTTAAACGCTCTCAGATGAGAAAGTCCCTGACGTAGGCAAGCTCGAGCCAACGCAAATTAGGCCGCATTCATGCCTCATGAGTGTTTTCCATCTGCCTCAGTACACCGCTCAATTCCTTTATTTGCTGTAGGGCTCTTTAGAAGCTGGTTCATTGAGATTTCTGTAAAATGAAGCTTTTGTTTTGTGCTGAATTTTCTGAGCTGTCAGTGTTGGAATGAGAAAACAATAGATTATTTGTTTGTCGTGACTCAGCATGGCGTTCAGATCCCAAGAATGTATGCAGATTGTCCGTTTTGTACGATGACTTTGCATGTCTGTTATTAGTGATCATTAATAATAATAATTGGGATCATCACTCGGGTTGCTCTCACTTCTCAACAAAAACAGTCTGTTCCAAAACACACGGGGAGTGTGGAAGGCAGCAGCTCGGATCACTACCAAGAGGGAACAATAGTCACTTTGTTGTCCTGGTTTGGCCGGACAAGCCTCTGTGGGCACCTCATGTCTGCGGGCATTCCTGGCATACTGCAGTTTGAAGTTTGGACATTGAACGCAACACTTACTTCTAAGTTCTTGCACTCCAGAAAGCCTTTAAGACAGGTGTGTTGGATCATTAGGCATCTGGGGCCGGGATTGAAACTAGAGGTCTCAGGTGGTCTAAGAAGGAGACACACAGGTGCAACCCAAAATGCGTACCAATGTATTGCTGGATGCAAACAAATCTACATAAACACAACCTTAAATGTGCTGTCCTACCCGCTGCGACACATTGCCCAAACCGTCGCTGTTTGTGTGGGACTGAAGAAACAAGCAATGTGTCTGCTTTTGTGCCATCTGCACACAAATAAAGCCCCATGTCCTCATGTTTCTGTGGTCAGGAAGGAAGCTCATCATATCTAAAGAGATATGTCTGACTGACATCCATCCATCATGTAATTACAAGGGCCTGTTACTGTATATCCGTCTGAAAGTAGATCACACACTGTGCAGCCTTTCCTCTCGACCAGCTGTGACATAATTGATGTCTTCCTTTCAGCGCTGTCTGCCTGTTTGTTTGATCGCACTGACGCTGCACTCGTTGCCTAGCACAGCTGTTCGGGAGGAGATATCCCTCCCGCCCATGTAAGGGCAGACCCAGGCGCAAAAAGAGGAGCTGTCCAGTTTCCCATGGCGGTCGCTCAGCTAAGGTGGCATTTACAAAGAGGGACGTGAACAAACCCGCTGTCTCCCCCTTTGTCGCAGCAGAAAGAATGACTGTGCCGTACAGTGTTGTGTACACTCTTGTGTTACAGAGTGATTGTTCTGTATTCAGCAGGAGTTTGAAGAGACATCACAGCGTCTTTTTAAATCAGTTTTCTTTATTTCAAGTCCAAGATAAAGAAAACACCTGTTAATGGGACTCCAGACAGACGTGTTTTTGTCATAGTTTACTGTCAAGTAAAAGTAAAGTTAGTAAGTCCAATCAAAAATAAAATAAAAAGTCGGTTATGTAAGTATTTATATTTTATTTAGTTTTCATTGGATTTACTAACTTTTGCTGATGACATTTACAAAGTGAGAAACTCATGATCCTTTATCAACATGTGAAATTGATGTTAATAATCCTTAATCACTTAATATGTATACAGCATACTTGATGGCTTATTATAAATGGAGAGATACTGTACTAATGAACCACCAGCAAGAGAGGTTAACCTGAACAAAAGTTATAAAGTTAGCTATTTCTTAATGGCCGAAATAAAACTGCAATTACAAAATAATTTATTAACTATTAAATAGCTTATAAACTATTTCTAATAGCTTCTTTATGAGAATGTTTTACCAAAACTCTTAACCAACCTGCATCTAGATTAACTACTGGTGATTTCAAAACATTTTAAAACAACTTAAATTAATCATAATGAAGACCACATTGTTGTTGGCGAGGTGTTGGGTCTCTCGCATGTTGTGGTGATCGAAACTCAAAAAGTAAACTCCAAACAATTCAACTTAAAAATTCAAGTTATAAAGACGGTAACGCTGAGGGACTTTTTCTTTTTTGGTCTTCAGTCTGGTCCAAATCTTCTGCCTTCACTTACATTACACACAACACCCCAAGTATTTATTGTTTGAATTTCAACTAACAAATTGAAGATTTCTGTTGAGTAATTTCAAACTCAGCAGGAGTCAAACTGAAACTAAAAATAATGAAAACATTGTGTGCAGCTGAATTTGATGATGATTAACAAGTGTCTTTATTCACATTAATCACAGGCATCTTCTCTGCAAAACTATAAACTGTCTAAGTGCCTTGTATGGAGGCACTCTCTCAGGTTATTTGGGTTTCTATTGACAGTTAGTGCCAAAGTACGATCGAGATAAAGTTTAACAAGAAGGAGGAAACGCCGGGTAAACCCCACACAGGGTGGGGTCCACATTCCTGACAGCTGATTTCTTCAAACATGCCAAATATTTCCATCATATTTGGCATGAGTCAGTATTTTCCCTGTGAGACAGCAGTCAAACAGTGCTACCTCAAGCATGTAACCAGCTTAACTCTTGGGAAATGATTACACTGATGGCTGTATGGAGCTCTGGCTTCACTGTTGTCCTCCGATGCGTCTGTTGATTATGTAGAAGTCTGTAGTCCAAATGATTCCTACAAACAAAATCTGCCCACTTAAATGATCATTTGAAGGGCGACATTGGACATGCAGCCAAATATTACAACAACTAAGACAACCTGACCTTCAAATCCAGATAATCTCTTTGCTAATTTCATTTTTTTATAATATTCAGATAGTTGGCCGGGGATCAAGAGCTAAACCTAAATTAAGTAAGCCACGTGACATGCTCCCGTACATGTAGATTAAAAAAATCTGCATGATTTACGGCCTCCCTACAGCTATCACAAGCCCTCTCACTGGCTGCCCGGAGGTCCATCAACTGTCGGTAAATTCCAGGAACCAGGAGTCTATATGAGCTCCATGTTGGTTGTTATTAGCAGTAAAGCCTTTAGCAGTCCTCCCAGAAAGACCTCTGCTTTAGCAGATCCTCCATGCTATCTAAATCAGGAGACTGACGGTGGGGATATACAGCATGATTTGGATGATGCAGTCATGGATTACGTTGACGGTGAAGAGTTTGTAATTGTGTGTCTGGTTGGGTGCGACTCTTGAGTAATTTGTGTTGCATTACGCTGACTGCCAGGGGACGATATAACACATGCCTGTGAGATGAAATTGCGTTCATGAGGTAATGTCATCTTCAATATGTGGCCTACCTTTCAATTATGCCAGCAAGGTTTACGAGAAAAACTTATTTACAGTAAAAAGCGGTTTGGGGCTGCCATCGGCATTAGTTACACTATGTGAGAAACAGCCAGGGCATTTTATTTGACATATTCCATGAAAAAACACCAAACTTACTGAATTTAATGCCAACCCAATAATGACTTAAAGGCAGCCTTTGAGAGCATTTTATAAGGAAGATTACTCCGGCCAAGCTGAATTTCAGTTTCATACCTCACCTGTTTGTGGCTTTCACAACTCCATAGGAAAGAACACCTCACCCCTGCTAAGTGATCCTTCATGTCATTTATAAATCAAAGTCAGCATTTCTGGTCATAAAGGGACACTCTATGCCCCCCATCTGGGCCCCTCTGACAGTCTCTTTCCTCTCCAGCGGGGCCGGGTCACCTACAGTGCCTCCCGTGTTCACTCCCCTTTGAAGCACTATTTTGATGAGGAATGGTGTTTTTCGTGTGTTAAACATTTCAAAGCCGGGGTGGCGAGGGCGATCAAAGCGAGGTTTGTGGGCACATGAAGTCCTGCTGCCTGCAATCTCTCTCCTCCAGCCTCGTAAAAACCCGAGAGGACGATATTTTGGTCGGACACTTAAGACCTTTCTTCCTGCTTGTTTTTCAGTGGCTGTGGACTTGATCCGATGTTGATGAGACAATCGCGATGACACCCACTCGCCCCGCCGCTGTCTTTTGATAGTAAAGTCAGGGCTTTCCTGAGGAATCTGCCCATGCAGGGCTCTCTATCCCCGCCTTTGAACAAGCAGCAGGTTCCCATTAGGAAGACTTGGAGGGAAACGACTGGGGGGGATGAGCCCTTAACTTTTGTGGGGCCCACTCCTCATCCTATTGTTTTATAAGAAAGACAAAGAGTAGCGGGGTATAATTTAGGAGACGCAGAGACAGAGCAGTTGCATGTGAATCCTAAAGCCTAAATACCTCTGAAGCTTGACATGTGGGGAGGAAAGGGAAAGGATGGGAAGAATTTATTACTACATACAGGGAGGATCTCTGCAGAGTGGCTATTATCATATGGAACCATACGGTAAATATGAAGCTACTGTCAGTTAGCTTAGCTAAGCACAACGACTGGAAACAGTGGGCAGCTTGCCTGGCTCTGTCCACAGGTAACAAAATCGGCCTACCAGTACCTCTAAAGCTCACTAATAACGTCTCTATACGCCTTGATTTGTTAGATCAGTGACTTCCTGGGGTTTAGCAAGAAAGTGAATAAGCCCATTTCTCTACTACAAGCGACACCTTTACATTACACATAGTCATCTGATCCATTGTAAATCTAAACATTGATTAGTGCAGTTTTAAGTCTTTTAATGGCTCAGAGTATTGTCATTTTATTATGAAACAATACTGCATGACATCATCAGTGCAGCTTTCTGCACAGCCGTATGCCAATTAAGAGGATCTTGTAATTTCAATGCGATTTTCCAAACATGGCTCAAATCGACAGCATTTAAGTGAGCTGGAAACGTACAAATGTCTGTGCCTTCGCCGACATGAAGTCCTATAAACTGCCTCTCAATTGTGTTCAGCGTTCACATTTCACCTTTGACCCTGTAGGCGAAAAGAAATTGAGAAAAAATCATCTCTCCCCTGCTGGTGGACAACTCATCTTCCAACAACAAAACCCCTCGAGAACTGGCAAAGAATCCTCCCCAAAAAACGGAGAATCCTTCAGGACTTCCAAAGTCTCCTCACACCAAAACTTTTAGGTGTGAGAGCGAAAACAACTGGCGAGGAAAAGGCTCAGCTTTGTCTGCATATGATAGAGGTTATCCACCGTTCCTCCCACAGCAATAATTACCATCAATAAGAAATTGATGAATAGACTCCAGATGTTGAATTAAACATTCCCAGCCTTCCCTTTGTGTTCGATTCACATGAAGGATTTGCCGTTTTGTAACCTCTCGTTAACATCCCCATTCACTGTCTCCTCCCCACAGGGACCGTGGTGCTCCTGCTAAGTCATAGCAGAAGATCAGATGATGCTGCATGAGTTGGGTCGATTACATATGGAGAGAGGAATTTTCTGAAATGATCTGCCGTGGTGAAATTAACACTGATGCTGCCTGAACAGTCTCGTCTACAGAAGACGAGGGTTGAAGAAATGTTGCACAGACTGGTTAACATGTTATTGCTCGTCATGTGTCACTTTCTGTGTGATTGTGACAGTTAAGTCTGCTGAACAATAGGCATCAAGGGGGGGACACGGTTAGGCACCATCATGCTGTCAGTTGCAATGTCTGAAACTGTGGTGAGAACAAGTTCACTGAGTTTGTGGACCATCATCTTTTGGACTGAATGAACTAAGTAGCTCATCACTGAAACAGTCGCAGTGTTGGGATTTTCAGTTGAATCTCATGAAGTCTAAGTTGGTTAAATCAGGTTTTCCCAACCCAGGGGTCGGACCTTCTCTCTTGGCTCCGTCACTTTTCTGTAATCCATGCGTGTTTATTGTGAAATACAGAATCGTTTGATTATTTTGGGTCTCCAAAAATGATTCAAAAGAACGGTCTCTATAAATACATTAGAATTGCTCACAACTTCAGTTCCTCCAGCTCACTGCCACCCCCACCCCCGCTGTGTTTTTAACTCTCTGCTCCGAAGACAGCCACGGCCGGAGGCACTAGGATTTAGCTTTTTGCGTCTATCCATCCCGCTCTCGTGAACGTGGTATCTCAGGAATCCCTGCAGGAAATTTCCTCAAATTTGGCAAAAAAGTCATGGACAAGGACGAACTGATTCAATTTCTGCGGTCAAAGGTCAAGTTCACTGTGACCTCACCTCATCCCCGTAGCCATTTTGAAATTTGGTTGCGTCACACACATAAGGAGAACTTTATGGACACAGATGTTCATCTCTTTACACACTGCAAGATCTTAAAATAATGGCACATCACACCCTATAGGATATTAGGATTGTTGTGGCAGAGGGAGCTCACGTGATCTCTCTCCCTTGACCTCATGGGGAAGCAGATGGAAACAAAACGGAGACTGACTTGGCGCCACAACTTACTGTAGTAGCATTGCAGTGAGAAATCTACTGAAGCAGAAGCTTAAACGAGTCATGGTGGGAAAAAGGCTGAGGAAAGGCGCTCAACACGGGTTGTCTATTCTTCAGCGAGAACTGAAGGTGAGGTTTTGTCAGTTTAATATATGTGTCACAGGCGTCGTCACCATACAAGGGTTACAACTAATGGTATATTTGATCAATTGACAAAATTAAACAGATTATTTTCTTTATTAATCGTTAAATATGTTAAAAAATTGTGAAAAATACCCACCACAGTTTTCAAGCACAAGGTAATGTCTTTAAATAAAGCCAAAAGCTTTTCCAAAAACAGGTTGGGAAAATCCACAATTAAAATCACTCTTCCCGAACTTACATTTATAGTGAATGTAATATGGTAAGTGCTTTAGACAGTATATGTACACCTAATTATTCCAAACCCACCCGAGGGAAATTCACTAAGTCTGAAGTGTTTGTTTTTAGCATCCTGTCGATAGGGACAGAACGATCGTTGTGAAATGTGAAAACCTGCTTTGCAATCTGGACTGGAAATAGATGTTTACCTAAAACGGTTGCCTGAAGGTTAGCTAAATACTTTCCATGAGCGGCAAAGAGAGGCGCCTGTGCATCTGACCGGGAACGAGACTCAGTCTGTGAGAGTGGATTTACCTGCCCGACATCAGGCCTGTGGAGGACAGACTTTATAGTGTGTGAATGAGGTTACTGCTGAATAACATCTCACAGATATCTCCCTCTGGTCTTAGATCCTATTGAATAATGAGGCATTCATAAACATACCTGTGTACTTTAACTCCTTGCAACAAGTAAAATTAGCTTTTTAATTTGACATGACTTCAGTGAAAGGAAAATTACTAAACCAACCCCGTCAACTATCCCTGAGGTGATACAAAGATCGTCCTGTTATTTAAAATCGAAGTAATAATCCACAGGTGAGAATACACCTTGCTGTATTTCTCACAATACTTGTAATGGCAGGCATGAGTAGCCCTCCAGCAATGAATATTCATTTAAAGCTGTCTGAAGGTCTTAAATATCCTCCAATATCCTTCACTGCCGTGAGGCATTCCCGGACCAAACAGTTTTGGGGACTCCGTGAGAAGAACTGCCCTCTGGACAGCTCCCCCGAGAACCACATACCTTCAAGGGCTTTTTTTTCCTGTTTGCATTCGAAACCGCTAATAAAACTTTTATGGACACCAAAGTCTTCCATGTGTCTCGGGGAAAAGGATGTCGACATGCGAACACTGTACGATACGGGGGGGGGGGGGGGGTGCTGGAAGTCAGCATAAGATGAGAAAACGACAGAGGAGCCAAGAAAAAAACATTTAATTTCATGAGAGCTGACCAATCGGCCTTGAGCTGACTGCTCAAATTATCTCGCCAGCTGATAAATCATTGAGGCACTTTTCACACTCTTCACACTCTTGTTGTGATACATCACGGCTCCAGGAGCAGTGACTCCGCAGCTTTTCTGTTAAAGCTAACCAAACCAAACACAACCTTCCTGTAGTCAGGTTTCTTTGGCTTCATAGCATCGACTATGGGCCCACATCCAGCAGTGGTTCTTGTGCGCTCTGCCAGTGATGTATTAGTACGTACCGTGGGTCCGGACCACCAGCTGCAGGCCTGAAAAACTTCTGTGTCTCTGTTCCTGCGTCAAACAGTTGCAGAACCAGATCCAAACCTCACAGTGGAGCCTTAAAGGTCCCCGATGTTACCTGTGGGAGGTCTTCCCGGGTGTTGGACCAAAGCTGGGAAAGCAACGGACAAATTGAATGTCCATATGGATATGTGAGGTTTGACCCGCTCACAGGCGTTCTCGTTCACCGATTCCGAGCTACACATAAGGGTGAGCTGTGGTAAACAA
Source organism: Pholis gunnellus (assembly GCF_910591455.1). NCBI lineage: Eukaryota > Metazoa > Chordata > Actinopteri > Perciformes > Pholidae > Pholis > Pholis gunnellus. The sequence continues at coordinate 8,722,722 of NC_136546.1, read as the reverse complement.
GTCTTAAACAGATCCATTCAACAAGATGTCTCGTTGTGTCCTTTCTCTCTTCATTTCCTGCCCCTATCAAAAGGTCTTTTCAAGGACAGCAGCACTTTTTTTGGCTACTGTTTTATATTAATTTCTTGCCACTGTGTAGGCATTGGCCAGCTTCACAGATAAGTGATGTGGTCTGTATTTACAGCTGGGGCATGTTGAAGCTATTGAGTAGTTTTTCCAGTCAGGAAAATCAATAAAAGATGACAATGTTATGACACGATGCAACCATTCGATCCTGCTGTCTGAAAGAGAACGAGTCACATGTTGGGACACGTTTAGTGCAGTGGGTGTGTTTTCTTCTTGAGCAATTCAATCTATGTTGATTTGCAGAATCAAAACAAAAATAGAACTATATGTATGAATGTACATTAATGCAAGTCTTTCTCATTTATATACATTATAGGCAATATTTTGGTCCAGGTATTTATAAGCTGCATCATTAGCACTCTAACCACATGAGTCACTAAAGCGTGCTAATATCTGAGGCCTCAGACAATACTGGACAATTTTGATCCCATTTTTTTTACTACTGCATCCTGGGAAATCTTGCTGTCTGAACCAAGCAATGAAAGGCGAGGAGAGGTTTAGGACAAAAGTTGAATCTAGTTAACATCATGCTAATGCACTTGGTGTTTCTTTTGCATAAGCCAACTAATGATTTTTTGTGAAATGCTCAAACAGTAGCAAATATTGCATTTGTTTCAGACTGCTTTAAATGCATTGGCTAGTGCTGCAGGAACCAGTTCCCTCGTTTCAAAGTCAACCATTATTTTGAATATGTTTTTGGTTAGATGCCTGAAATAAGAGATTTTAACATTAAAATACATCAGTAGATATCCCTCTTGTGAATTATGAAGCTGTTACACAGCCGAATAGTTATAAATTATAAAAAAATGTTGCCGATTGCTCGCTTAAAAAATCCTAAAAGTGGTGTTCCTTTATCAAAATGATCTTGCTTAACAAAATAATAAACGTTTATTTGTTTGTTTTTCTCCCATAATCCTAAATCCAATGGAAAAAGTTCCAGAGTTGACCTAAATATGTCATTCCTGCAACACTCTATACCTGCTTGTCCTTGTTTTTCATTGTTATGAAATAACATGTTGCCTAGTTTGAAGAGGCACTTTATGAAAGTGTTTTTAATAGAGCTTGTTATCCTGTTACCACGTTGTAAATTTAGCCCCAAATGGATTATTTCAGTGTTGGATTACTAAGAACACAAATGCCTCCTCAACGACTTCTTCTGCATTTTAGCTCTGAATTTATCATTCGAATTTCTTTCCAGATCCTTTCACCTGGAATATCTCCATCTAAATTCTCTAGATTCAACATGTTGGACGGAGCGTTCTGTCATGAGCTCACCAACCTCCAGTGGGTTGGGACTTTTTGTTCCAAAACAGGAGAACGCCTGGAAAAGCTGTTTAAAAGCCATAAATCTCATGACCTGGTAAAGTACTTGTTGAGTCATTAATATTGATCAACAACCATCCACAGACATGTTACGGCCATTTTGAGTTATGGGCCACATATTTGTTATGTTTCCGCCTGACTTGTTTAAAATGAGAATCTTAAAAATGCACTTGATTGCTACATTACATGATGTGATGCTAAAAGCCTGATGTTTATGCTGCATGTTCCCGGCAAAACGTCAGCATCCTTGTTGATGAAAAATGTAGAAGACAGGGGAATAACGAAATGCAATGTTGTTGTATTGAAGTGTAGAGCTAGTTATTCCTAGTATTACTACTAAATACTTTAAAAGTAAGTATGACGGTGAGAATTGAACAGGACCTTCATTTCATTCTTCATTGCTTTATGCTTTATTGGTAAACAGTATATTGAAAGGAATCAGACTAACTAGCATTCTGTAAAAAGGACAATGTGTAATCTCACAAAAAGTAGTTAGCTAATGAAATGTGTGATAGTGGTTACTGCTGTAAATAGTAAGCTGCTTAGCCTTGCATGCTAACATTTGCCGCTGACATCAGAGCAGACAAACACTGTCTAATTTAGTCCTTACACTTTTGATCTTGTGTTTTACATTTTTTACACCACCCGTGCGAAGTCTTACGATGCCAACTCTTGATTTTACTACTTCCCCGTACACCCCACCTCAACATGTGCAGAAATCCAGGGCTTCACAAGTCTGCTGGGCCTAGTTATGGGGGCTAAGCTGTTTTGGTGGAGGGGTTTTAGCAGACGGTCAGTGCCCCTAATAAACGTACCGAGTGTTGCCCATCACTGAGCAGCACCTGGGCCTGAAGGTACAGTAGCCGCCCCTGTGTCCTGCAGTGAGGGGAATACAGGTCCACTGTGGCGGGATGTTGACCCCAGTCTCCTCCACCTACTTCCCCTGATGGACAGTATGTCTCCTCTGCAGGTGTGCATCAGCCTCATAAAGAGATGTCTGTGTGCGTCATGTTTGCCCTCTGCCCGTTTCATCATTAAGGTATCGGAATGAGAAAAAAAAACGCTGTGGGGGCAAAAAGCGACCAGCCATCTAGGTTTACCAATTTATGAAGCAGCTTTCATGAGTGAGGGGGGCCCCCGCTGCAGTTCCTGATGAACACACGGATGTCTGTTAGCAAAGGGAGCGCTCTTGGCCTGCCCATGCTGGCTTGTTGCCCTGTGTCCGTGCACTCCCCCCTTTACAACCCCTATACATACCACTAACTGCACATTCACTCTGTTTTTGTCTCTAACGCCTCCCCACAGCCCTACAATCCTTTTAATTCTCCCCCGTTCCCAATCTTTCGTCCGCCTTCACCCTTTTCTGGAATGTTTTTACACAGAAGGAAAATAAACCACGATATATACCAACGCCCGGCACTCCAATCTCCTCCTTTTAGAGCGTGATTCAGGGCATTAGGGATGAAGAGGAGAGGCGAGGAAGAGCACACGGCAGCCGACATGCAATTGTAAACTTAGCTGCCTTGGAGATGTTTACCTGGACATCCAGTGTCATACTTTCCTTGGGTGTTGCTGCTTCTCTCTCTGCACCCGTAGAATGGCGCCTTTGTGGATAAGAGTTCAGCACCTTCCTGGCCCCACGGCTAGTCTTTCAAGCAAGGAATGGTTCCTACCTGGGCCCCCAAAAGCCCATGTGAAGATCCGTCCCCTGTACTTGTTTTTCAAACCTTTAGGAAATGTGTTTTTAAATCATACTAATCCATCCTTTTTCTTGCCTGACATGTTTTCGTGTGTACAATTAGGAGGAAGTGCATTTCAATTGCATTTACCTGCTCGGGCCACTCAGTGTAGATTTGCTTTGGCACCCAGTGAGATGGGTGTTTCTTTTGACAGGACCAGCTTTCACGTGTTACATAATGAAATGACCTATGAAGGAGTGAAAACATAGACAGAAATGGAAAAAGGATTTATCATTGCCAAAATAATTTCCACACCATATCCATTGAGTTGAAGTCACAAACGGTTCCAGAGGGGTTTCAGTATTTTCGTCACAAGCCTTTGGCTGCATTGCTCTCTGTGGTTCACTTTGGCTCCGTTCTCATCTCTGTTCTGCTTCCAGTTCTTGGACTGGCATATGTAAATATAAAACGTCAATGTAAATTTAGCTACTTTTTCTTTTTAAATCTAATGTCACCATGTAATCAAAAAAGGAAAATGTGCGGTCTTCCTGCTTTGAGGTTCTTGAGGTCATGAGATATCCATAAATATGCTCTGTTGGGGGTTTGATTTTTGTCTTGGACATGCTACTAGTCGCAAAGAAAACAGGAACGATGGAGTGCAAAAGTTGTACAGCCATCAAAGGACAAGAACTGTGTACCCAAAACCTGTTTAGGGTGTTTGAGTGTATAGTGAGGACGTCCATATGTATTTCTTCTCATACCAGTGATTTGATGATTGATTTGTCACAAATGGTTGAAACTCTGGAACCAGGGATCACCTTTAGGCGACCACACAATAGTCACAACATTAACACAACATCACCCGAATAGAGTTGATTCAGCGAACGCGTTAGCAACAAATTGCTTATTTACACATTCAGCAGAAAGAGAGCAACTCTAGCTTTCGGAGTCATTTGACAAACGTAAGTCCAACGTTCACTCTCCATTTAGCTCCGTTTTTGCTCTCCATCGGCTCCTCTCTGCTCTTTAGCCGCTAAATGCTCCACTATGTTCTTCAGCTCGTCTCTAACTGTGTCTGGCATGCCGTTTGGTGCTGAGCTGGTAGGATACAGGGCGGTGTTTCTAACAGAATTAGACTCTTACTTGATGTGGTAGTTTTTCTTTGAAGTAATATAAGACAATCCCGGTCAATAATTGACAATGAAAATATGAATTGCAGCTCTAGCTCACATGCAACAATGGAGATTTATGACACCTCCATAAATTCTCCGTAACAGAGAAAGAAACCTCTGTTAAAGTTGTCGAGACCCTCTGAAATTTTGACTGATGCTAGGACCAGGGGCCTCAGGGTCGCTGAGTCTTCAGGGGCCTTCAGGGGCTCAAAATGTCCCTCAGGCCGGGGCCAACTGGGGTCAGTTTACCATGCACCAGTACTGCAGACCCAGGGCCCATCAGATAAGATGTCCCAGGACATTCCAGAGTGGCGGGCCCCCTCCTCTAAGGCTCGTGCAGAGATTCCTCCGGAGCGCTGGGGAAACGGCTCCCTCTGGAATGCCGGGATTTGATTGATCCATCAGAAGACCAGGCTAAACCTACAGAGGATGATCTGGACTCTGCTTCAGCTACTTCTACTCTCCAGACACACTGGAACTAATATTATGAGAGATTAATTGTTCTGTGTTGTCAGCAGTGGAAATGTATTGGAGCTTTCCATGATTAAATACATGTTTTAACTAGTCTATGTATTCTTCACAACTCCTATAGGCCACATTTATGGCTTCCTTGCTTTGGATATTGTATCTGAATCAAATGAAACACATACATGCAAGTTTTGCAGATACTTTTTGTGTTTACATTTTGTGACTTTGCAGAAATGTTTCTTTAAAATATTGCCTCAACAATTATGGGGAAGAAATGTATTACGCTTCTTTAAAAGCATATTTGCTGTGCAAATATGTAGTATAAAAAAGAAAAGTGGGAAGAGAGGTTTGGTGTTCTGCTCCCGGTCTGACACGAGACCAGAGCGAGGGCCAGTGCAAACACTGCAACTGCTCATTTAATATTTCGAGCCAACTTAGACAATTTACAAAATTAACGAAATGTATAAGAATAATAAAACTGCTTTTATGCACATCTTTCCAATGCCGGAAGATTTAACCACCAGACTGGAAGTTTAAAAATACCACAAAAGATCTCATGTGCTGGTTATGATTAACGTTGTAATGACCAATAAAAAGTTCAATTTCTCTGAAAACGTTACAGATTATTTCTGTGAACGTTAAATGTCAGCTGCCACAGACCTCATTTTCTTCTATGCTGTTTTTTATTTTGCAGAGAGCCTTTGAAGCTCCCTTTTGACAGACCTATCAAACTCTCCGATCACAAAATGTCCCTGCTGGAAAAGGTATTTTAGCTCAGCATTGATGTGTGCTTCAACAGTCTAAATCCCAACGGGAGAAGATGTGAATACAGGATTTCTTTCCCATCCTATTTACTGGAAAACCATTCCTGCAACAAAGTGGACGAATGTAAATATTAGTGCTATCCAAAGCAGTGACATCCACCTCCTTCCTTCCGCAAATTGTCCCTTGAGGCTCTCTTGCTTCCTTTGTTCAGCACATGCCACCGTAAAAACAAAAGGGCACAGACGTCTAAAAAGATTTCCGTCATTTACACCATCCTGTGGTTCAACGCCAGGCAACAGTCTGTGTCCATGGATGATTTTTTTGGAGGCGACCGTGGCTCACTGGGTTAAGAGGGTTGTCTGGTAACCGCAAGGTCGATCCTTGGCTGGGACGTGTCCTGTGTCGAAGTGTCCCTGAGCAAGACACTGTACCCCTAACGGCTCCCCGGGCGCCTGTCATAGGCAGCCCACTGCTCCCTATATACAGGGATGGGTCAAATGCAGAGACACATTTCAATATAACAATAAATAAATAAATAAATTATGAATATTTGGTATTACTTCTCGATAAATGACTTACTATGAATTACTCTCTCAAAAGTTGAATTTTCTGTCGATCGACCAATTCATAAATCTTGATGATAAACAAAACAAAGCAAAACAAAGCAATAAACCGGGACAGTCGAAGCTGCTAGGAATGATTCCTGAAAGGATTAAATGCCCTACAGCTCAACGTTTTTCAGCACCTCAAAAACAGATGTTGAGTTGGTTTTTAGAAGACATATTTTATGCTACAGCTGGTAGAAATCCTTCAATAATCCACATTAGAATCGGTGAAAACCTGTCTACGGAAGTTTATTTTCTTTGTAACCCCCAAACGGCTGTAGACATGAAGTCATTATTTGTGTGTAAAGATTTGAATACTTGCCAAAGACAGCATTTTGTTCAAATGGGGAGGTTAAGTCAAGGGAAGTGGTATTGTTTCTTTTTATGCTTGTGATATTTATAGAAAGCCTCAATTTAGCTGGAAGCAGCCCAGTCCTGTTTGGTGAAACTGTGTGGTGTGAGATGTAAAATGTAAATTGTCAGTGTCTCACCGCAAATCAACTTCAACTTGGATTTAATGCCATGGCTACAAGCGCTGTGTCTGTTTTATTTACAGCAAAATATTAACAAATGTTGAGTCTGTATGTCTACTGTTTTTTGTTCGTAGGAGCAAATAAATAACTCAAGCCAATGTTTAAGAGTCCACACTCATTCAATCCTGTTTCAGTTTACCCTTCGCTATGCCGCTGCCCCGCTTTTTTGACGTTGTTGTCATTATTTCTAGATGAATGCCGTCTTATACTGTACACCCCACTGAAATGTCAGGAAGGTATGAAAAAATACATACTGCCCAAGCCTATTCTGCATAGCTTGACAGATCTATGCTTGATTGTGTTTGCTAAACTAGGATTGGACTGATTGAATTGTGGGAATAATTCCAGCCAGCAACAACACCTGGCCCTGGCATATCAGTGTTTTAGTTATAGCTCCCCCTTATTGACTCATATAAGACAACATGCATTCTACATAAACATTCTCATATCCCTTACACTTTTGTACTATTCCTTTTCAACCCAACGGAGTTCTCCAGCAGGGACTCAAGTCCCTCTCGCTCACCAGGTGCCAAATATTGCACCAGTGCTGTGGCTCTTTATGTAACGGTCGCGTCATATTTGAATAAAGCCATAACGAACATTTACATAATGAAGACCAGAGTTTTGAACTGCAGTTAAAATCTCTCGTCACACTTAAAACAAGGCAGTGGAATGAGTGAGCGTGATCTGCTGCGACTCCAAGTTCAGAGACAGAGAAAGTGCCAAAAACACAGAAGTTGCCAAAATACTTGCTCTATGTCATCATTATCTCTCGTATCCATTCATGTGCTGGATGGTAGATTACTTTTAACAGACGCTGATATTATTTATGAGCAAATCCCTTCACAGTGTCCAGCAGGGACATGGGAAACTAGTCATGGATTGCTAGTAATTACTTTGATGGAAGATTTTCCACTTCAATGCAAAAGATACAAAATAGGACTGGATAGTGTAATACGAATACAGAGACCTTTTATATGAACCTGCAGGATGTCTTTGTGGTTGGCTGCAAAAGGAGAATACATGTATTTTCTCCAGCACCTGGCATCTCTACAGTAAAAATTGAATCTAAAAATCAAACGGCATATAAGAGAAGACAGAGCTCGGCATTCTCCTCAGGCCAAACATCTGTCGTTGCCAGTGACGTCTGGCCCTCGTGCATCAACAGCAGCTTTGTGCAGTTAAACTGGCCCCTTTGATTTGGCCTGCTTCATGTGCAAGCAGCCATTACTGTACGTTGCAGGTAGGTGTTCCAGAGTACATGAGCCTCTGGTGCTTTTAGGACCTCCTGAGCTGTCCGTTAAAGGTCAAAGTGCCAGTGAATAAGCTGAGCAATTGTCAAACAGCAGCAGCTGCTTGCTGTCAGCATCAGCCGAGGCCAAGTCTCCGAGGGGGTCAGAGAACTTGGGGAGGAGGAGGAGAAGAAGGAGGGCAGAAAGTCTTCTAGATGTGTGTCAAAGCCAAGTGAGCCTTGGCTTTATTGGGAGGTTCAGGTATGACATGTCGCAGGCCACAGAACTCCCACGACCCGAAAATCACTCTTCAGTTACATCAGTGATCTCTCAGCTTCTTTCCCATGTGAAATCATCAGCTAAGTGCCACCAGACGTGAACAAATAATACAGGTCATGGCCTCCTACATGATGTAATATCACACTATAATTAAACCAATTAACACATGGGAGACCGTTGAGTGCATGGCCGCAGTATTTGTCATTTTGGTCGGTTTTAATGGGAACCACAACATTACCTGAAATAGCTACATCACATGGAAGGCAATTACCTATTGTATTTATCATATGAGTGACTGTAAATTCTTTACATAACTGTGAATCAACCATTGCTACTGTTCCAGAGAGACAATGGCAACAAAAAAACAAGCTTACCTCATGGTAAGGCATATAAACACCACGACATTTCAGGGTCATAACACGGCTATTATTACAAAAGGTTTCTGTGTGACCACTGGGCAACACTGACATTTTTATGATTTGGTAATTCTTAAAAGATGTTACTACATGTCAATATTTTCAGGTTTGGCCATTTGTATGATCAAATATTGTCATAGAACCTCAGAGTGAAACAATCTCCAAAATGTAGGTCACTGTTTGAAACAAAAACCCCAAAACAAGATTATTAAATTGTTTGCTTTGGGTCACTGGTTCCTTGAGGCAGGCTGACACATTATTATCCTGACAGGATTGTTGTCCAATCAGATGAATCAAAATATGCGCAAAAAAGGTTTCGTTTCATTTCACAGATCTGGTTATTATTCTGTGGTCAAAGAAGAATTTCCATCACACTCAGGCAGGGCCACATTGTTGAACAGCCAGAACACACAAAGGCCATTATAAATCAAAATCTGTTCAATTCCTGCATACTGCCACATCAGTCTGATCCAGTGAATTTACTTGTGTTGCAATTAGGGAAATTCAATCAGTGTTTTACCTTCTGTCTTTGAGTCTGGGGTCGGCAGCGTCGTTACCGTGCCCTCGTATCACGCTGTCGTATTTGCTAACTGGTGCTGGGCCAGGGCACATGTACATACACACTAAGGCCCTTAAGCACACCCATAGTCCCCTTCTCTGTCCTCAGCAAGGGCCAATGTGAAGTCTGGGTCACCGAGTCTGTAAGTCACGGTGGTACTAACACCACTGGGTCAAAGCTTACACCCAATGGTACGTGTTATCTGCCAGTGGATGGCTGAATCCCTCTCGGCTCCACACAGACACACTCAGTGAGTCGCTTGCTCACACACTGCAAATGTTTGGCAAACGTCCCTCTGCCCGCTGACAACCACAGGCCTGTCTCACAGATCTCCCCAGCAGCCCTCTCCTCCTCCTCCCTCTAAAACTGTTGACTTTACCCACTTCGTTTGGGAAGGAGGAAAAGAGAGCAGTGGGCCAGGAGGCCTCCAGAGAGAGACGACCCAGCCAAAGGCCTCAGCGAGGCAGCCTGAAGGCCGGCCTCTGTTCCCCTGACCCTTCACTCTGACAGGAGAGGTACTGAGGGACAGTGGATGAAAGAGAAGGGATGGAATTTGATGGAAAAATCTTCGTTTAACCTTTCCAATGACGGGCGCACACATTGCTTTTTTATCTACTTCATGTGTCAGTGCGTTCTAACATCACTGAATCATTATTAGCACCTTATAGAGTGAATATAGTGAACGTGTCAGCAAACAGCTGCATAATTACATTAGCGTTTATTTGGAGCCGTGTTTGTGTCCAGGCGATAAATGTAAGTCCAGTATTCGCTCCGTTTTTGTCTCCACCGCCTGCTGATGGAAATATCTGGCTGCTTAGCTGCTGAAGGCTCCACTGCTCCATTTACTTTTTGAATGGCTAGTTGTTACATATTCTCACCTTCCGAATTAAGAGTTGCACTGTAGCCTACTGAGTTTTTTTGCAGCTACACACATGCATGACAAAAGTGACTGCACCAGAGTCATTTTAAAGACAACCAAATTGAAATTCTACACATTTTTCAGCTTTCCCAGCACTGATCCTTCATTGTATCCAGCCCAGTGTTTGGGTCTGTCACGTTTGTTTTTCTACTCTCTCAGAAGGCCTCCAAGCTGATCGCCTCCAACGTCTGTTTTCAGAGCTACAGGGGTTGAGTGCACATGTGAGATATACACACTAACACAGACGCTGGAGGGGTCTGTTTTTGGAGGTGTAAATTAGGAGAATGCAAACGAGTGAAGCAAGTGGTCATCGGTGTGTCTGTATGTTGTTAGTCGACATTATTCAGCCGCTTACCGCGCCCTAGTGTGAAGTCGTCTCCTCTGTCTTTTATCATGAACATAAACAGTAAATGTGCACACGAAGACACACTTCTTACGTCCATACACACACCACAGTGCTGAGTGTGATACTTTGTTATCCAAAGATGTTTACAATAAATCTGCACGGTTGTATGTTACATTTCGCACGGTGGTGACGGCTGTGGCGTCTTCACAAAAGGAGGTTTGCAGTCCCAGCACTGGAAACAGGCACGAGACCTTTCGCTGCAAAGACGGAGACGAAAGTTCAGTTCAAGCGTTGTGGAAACTATCCTGGAGCAAAATCTCTCTCCTGTTGTTTATATAAGTTCAACTGAGGCAGGACACACCAAAGAATTTCACCCTTTAGCCAAACATATAAACATTTTTGTGATAGGCTTTTTTCTCACATTTCTTTTCCGGATTTCTCACGTACAAATGTGAAAAACAACTGGATGAAAAAAAACATGCCATCATCAAGGCCCTCTCTTATGTGCTTCACGTAGGGCCTTCATTATATTAAAAAAACAAATCCTTCAAACATTTACAGCATTCGTCCTTAAATAGCTATGTTATGCTGTTGTTTGACTGTCGATGCAGGGGGAAGCTCTTCCTCTGCTGATGACGGCACCCAAGGGAACTGAGACTTCGACAACCAGACACACTGTTAACAGTCAGGTGGTGGTCCGATCCCCGGCTCCGTGCCTTGTCCTTGAGCGAGACACTGAACCCAAAGTTGCTCTTCCCAGCAGCCCACTGCTTTTAACTGCCAAGGATGTATATGACGACTGAAATAAAGTCTTTTGTTTTCACATACGAAAATAAGTGAGTGATTGCAGTATTATGCACATCTGCCGCACAGCGCTACAGAAAGTCACAGAGGCAGGTATGACAGGCCAGTACTCCTCCTCCATCCTCAGCACAGCGCTGCTCTGTCAGGAGGCCAAACCCTAAAACCGCAGCCTCATTAAAAGTTACATAACTGCTCAACAGATGCTCACTGTGACAGTCCTCTTACCGAGCTCTGCTGCTTCTCTAATAGACACTGATGGACGTCGCTGGAACGGCCCAATCGCATGATCCCCTCATGATCGAGCACATGTGGGGAATTCACCTAAAAACCTGGTGCGTCGCATGCGTCTCTCCACGTTTTCCACTCTCCTGCCTTCATGCGAACAAATCTGCAATTGAAATACCAAGATATCTTTAGTATATATCCGACGTGATTATCAGATGGCATGCCGAAAGATACCTGATACTGAGCAGCTGAGGTGTGTCCAGCTCTGCCTGCCACATTGAGGGAAATTAGCCTTTTAAGCATTGAGCATTAGCCTTTTAAGCATTGAGCATTAGCCTTTTAAGCATTGAGCAGCAGAGGTTGTTTGAAGACACTACCCACATTATTTTGATATATGAAGCTTATTGTAGCTTTCTAATATGCAAACAGTTTGTTTTAATCAAGTTGCAACCACCAAAACTGAGAAGTGAAAGCCAATGTGGATGCTGCTGTTTGTCTAATGGCCACTCAATGCTGGTTCCAAGAAAATCAGACTGTGCGGAAGGCAAGAGAAAACAACCGAGTTCCGCCTTGGAAAAAGTAAGTTCTTTCTGCAAGGGTCTAATGGTTAATCTCACTTCAACTAGAAGAGGTTTCTCCGATACAAGATGATTTAAGGACCACGTAACCGATGCTGGTGCAGATACTGGCAGAGCGCTCTGTGAGATAAGGGGGGGAAAGGGCTAGTTTATGCACAAGAAGAGGCACGATATTGAATGAATGAGATGAAGAGGGAGCTGCCTCAGTCTCATTGTTGAACCACGATTAAACTTCAAATTCCTCTGATATGAATGTGGAATTGTTGTTCGACTAAGAACATGTTAACATGTTAAGGCTGTAGGAGAAGTATATTTTGGGGTTTGTTTGATTAAAAGCTGTAATACTCAAAAGAAGCTTTGTCACGAAAGTCACAAAAACGCAGGTAGCGTAAGAGGCACCTATACCAAATGTGAGGAAATCGTCTGATAGCTCTATGTATTTGATATGTATCTTAAAAACATGTCCGTACTTTTGTGTTGTTGGGGATGACGCTCAACCTCAACCCAGTTAGTTAGATCTCCTCTACAGGGCTGTATGTCACTTTCCCACCATGGCTATGTGAATGCCCACATGTGCAGAGCTTCTGACATGTGTGTCCAAGTGAGCATCCATGTGCTTTGTGCGTGACAGGTGGATAATGTTCGTACTTGGAAGGGTATAGCCGTGGTTGCCAGAGCAGGAAAGGTAGATTTGACCGCAAGGTCACCAGACGGCCCTTTTCTCTGAGGAGACCAAGTCTAGCTCGGAAAAAAAGAAATATGCGGAGGCCCGGGCCCCGCTGTTTCTGTAGCCCTGGAGCATATCTGGTGGTAAAGGGGGTGGTGACGGGGTATGTGAGGGAGTATCGGACCATAGCTGGCTGAGCGGTGCAGACAGAGAGGGGCATTGTATGAGTGGACTCACACAAACCCACACCACCCGACACCCTCCTGCTCCCCCTCGTACTGTACCTCTGCGTCTGGCCTCTCTTCATTACACAAGATAACATTAATTTCATATTAAATAAACTTGGAAATGAGGCCTCGTTTGAAGTCGCCTTCCTTCCCCGTTTTCCTCCATATTGAACTTTGTCTCTTCGGCAAACCTCCCCGCATCCTGTCTTTAATTTTACCCTTCACATTCTCTTTGCATCCACCTCAATGGGAGTCTGTCTGTTTGGCTTAACTCACCCTCCTCCTTCGTTTAGATAAACCGCTTCTTCCCCAGACCTCTGACCTGACTGGGTGACACTATGGTTCAACTGTAACCGATCACTTTAATTGGTTTTGGAAGATTTCCTTTCCTGTTTTGGAACACCTGAGTGGTGAGAGAGCGAGCCACAGTTCAGACAAGACTCCTGAGCTCTTCACCTATTTGCTCATTTCCATCAGGGAGCCATCACTGATTTTGGACAGTTAAACTTTGATCTTTGGAAATTCAATATTTAGAAGTTATGCAGCCCTTAACAACACTTGGGTTTTGACAGAGAGCCTTGCCTGCAGATTCTATTTACAGAAGCTCCCCTGCCAGATGATGCAAGATGGAGACAAATCCGTCTGCCTGATCCCGACAGGATTACATCATGTTGCCTGGCAATGTGTGGACCAGCTCGTGATGCCCCGGGAATCAAAAAGCAGATATTTCAAATCTCATTGCAAAGCTCTGAGCCATGAGTTTGGCTTTCCTCATATTAGTCATTTGATTCAAGCAACATTGAAAGTATCACATCTTGGCCATTGGTTTTCCACAACAGCTGTTTGTTGAAAAAGCCATTGTCACTTGCATCTGGAGGTCTGGGTATAAAAATGCAAAAAACAACACCAATGGCTTTAACAGAAACCATCGACAGATTCCTTTCATATTGATGCAAATTACAAATATGTTCCAACCTGTCAAATGTGGTGTGCTTCTGGCAGATATGAGTGAAAGGCAAGATGTTTATTGTGCAATTTTATAAATACGTCAAGAACTACGAGTGACCTTTTTCATCAAATCAATTTGCTTTTTCTCTCTCACACATTGCTCTGTTTTATTACCCTTTTTTTATTTGCCAAAAAGAGCTTTTTGTTCAAGAAAGAAAACAAAAAAAGATGAAAACCACATTTGATCTTGAAGGCAGAAGACTTGGAGACAAGTCTCAGTTGGATGTCTGACTAGTTTTGGTGCAGGGTAACAAAAAGTATGAGCATTAATTACTGCGGTGAGGTTGCAAAATCAACATCAAGTGAGAAATTCCCTCAATAATCCAAGAATAATTTGTAGTATAATTTAAGCCAGACATCTGAGATCACTCTCTAAACTGGAACCCTTTTTCGTGTTTTAATAACCAATAAATTACATAACTCTAATTAAGCGTATATGATCACTATGAATGCACTGTCTATTCATAGAACTTTGAATCTATATTCATCCGTTTGGGATAAAGCTTAAGATAAAGCTGTAAACAGTGTGGTGTGGCCTGACCATGACTTAGCACAAACAGTCTCCGCTCTGATTTCCTCGAGAAAAACAGACTGTGAAAATCGTCTTCTTTCTGTCTCGGTTTCCTCTGGGGTACCCTCGGACTGAAACAAGCTGCGGGATTCAGTGAGGAGGAATGCTGATTCCTTCAGTCTCTCTGATGCCCGTTTCATTTGCATAAAACAATATTTGAATTACAAATAGCAAATGAGGCATATGAATGATGCGCGGTAATTCAGCGTAAATCGCCTTTGCTATTAATTTATAACCAAACGTGGCTTTAGGAAGTCGCTTTAATTCATTCCGTTTAGTAGAGGGGTTATGTTATGTGTGGTCACAAGAGGTGGCAAAGAAAAACGACTGCAGGTGTGCGGAAATGTTTGATTGATATGTGTGAAATAAAACTTTACTGCTATAAAGTAACAAGAAAAATATGGATACTGAAGGCTGCTTCTAGTGCAAATGGTACAAAAATAACATATTCACCACCACCGAACTAGAAAACTAACTTTACTGCTCTGGATCATACAAGGGTGACTTTCTTTTTCTGAATAGGTTCCTACAAGCTGAGGCGGTTCATGCAAAATGCTGTATATTTTGACAAGTTTTATGTCTGAACTTCAGGGTCCAGACTAAAATATCTCAACAACTTTAGGATGAATTGCCATGAAAGTCTGTACAGTCATTCATGGTCCCCAGAGGTTGAATCCTAATGATTTTTCTTCCAGCACCACCATGAGGTTGACCACCTCAGGTTGATCCCTTCACTTTACATTTAGAGCCATCACCGGGTCAGACATTTTATTTGATCTGTTTTTAATGGCGGAATTAATAACATTACCATCAGCCTCAGCTGTACTTTGTGTTTGCATGCTAACACGCTAACTCAGATGGTGAACATGATTAATCTTAGACCTGCTTGACATCAGCTTGTTCTCTTCGACCAAGGTTTATTCTCCATTGGATCCTTGTTTTGTTTTTTTTAGTTCACAATCACTGGTCGCCAAGGTTTGTTGTAGAGAGGTCAGTGATAATAGCGACATTGATATGAACACAATATCGAACAATATAGGTGATTTAAATGTTGTATTCAAAACTATCATTTTGTGTATTATCTAATGTGCTGAGAGGGACATTTTAAAACTTAAAAAATAAACTTGTCAGTGCTCTCTGGTGGACAAACTTAGCTATCTCTGAAATTCCTGTGCTGAAATTTCTTGTCACTTATCTGCCTACATGCTTCCCAGTATATCTGTTGTAAGCTAATATTGTCCCGGCTACATTATTTATGTGAAGAATTAAAAATGCAAACAGTAAAAAAAAAACATGTACTGTAACACTTTGTCTCTTTGCCGATATTACTAAACCAGCACGGTCAACGGTGACAAAATTACATTAATTGCAGTCGATGCTTTTTCAACTTTATGAATGGCTGCAGTCACTGGAGAGTTGTGCAAACCACTAACCAAGAATGTTTACACAAGAAAAGCCTTAAAAAGCATCATGTCTGTGTAATCATCCATGAGTTTTAAGTAACTCTTTGATGAGTCGGTTGTGTAACTTTTGCCAACTCTGGTTGAATCTTTGGTGGAAGGTAAACAGCAAAAACTAGCAAATAAGGCAACGCTTTGAGTTGATTAAGGGCACAGACAGCGAAGATTAGACCTGCAGACAGAGATACAGGGAGATGTCCTCTCAATAGGCCTCTTCAGAATCACAGTGGCCCGGGACCTTTCATGTGCTCCATATGAGGATCAGTCAATGTTTGGCTGAGAGGGTAGCATGCTACTTCTAAACTAAGTGAGCCGAATGAGTTTTAGTATAGAATGTAATACTGTACGAAGGAGAATCTCTACTGAAAACAACCTTAGCTTAAGTGTTGGAACTTCTTGGGGGGCGAAGGTCAGCAACACAAATAAAAGATGCTTGTATAACAATCACAAAATTAAAATTCATACTAAAACAGATTTGATCTAATACTAGTAAAATAGTGCCTTCACTTTTATCAACATTTTTAAATACATGTCTTTTTCCACATCCTGAACTGTTAACTTGTAAATGGACAAAACCCTCCATGTTTGCAGTATCTAGTAAACCTTAAATTCAGACTGAATTAAAATGTTGTTTCACTCCTGACATTGTGTTCATGTGAGCTGGTTTGCCGTCGGGAGGTTATTTCGGTAACTAACCAATCAGTAGCGTGTGACGTATCCATCCATACTGATGTTGTTTTCAGTGAAGATGGATGCTGCGGTAACAACTACTTGGAGCGCATCACGTGCCATGATAGTTCACAGTTTGTGTGCGGGAACAAACACATACTCTTCACTACAAGCTGCAGACCTTTTGTTCTTCAGCTGCCAGGTGGCTTCACATATCCAGCACCGCATGGCCTCTGGACCTTCACCGTCGTCAGTTACGTCATGTTTAATCATCAAAAAGGTCGACCTTTCATCGGCTCCTGGTCACGAGTTGATAACGTGTACAGTATATACCACATTCCTTTGGGCCTTACCTGGGTAACATGATCCCCTGACTCTAAAGATCTCCATGAATGTCACTGATCCAGTCATGTGTGTTTTCAACCTATGGGGGGCGAGAGTAACATGAGATCTGCAACTCACTCTGAGCCCGTTCCCTTGTATTTTAAGAGCGTATCAGCAGAAAACTGTAGTCTTTAGGAGCAAGAAAGTAACCGTTACCCTGTAGTGCTGTTAGTATGCAGTTTGTCTGATTTTAGTGCCCATGAGTGACAACTGTGGTCTTGCAAGTGCATGTGTTTTTCTTTGCATGTGTGCAAGTCTGCAGCATATGGTTGATGCAAAAATGAGGAACTGTCAGTATGCACAATCATACTGTCAGTCAATCTTAGGCCAGTTAATTATAAGTACTGTAATTAAGGGATGGACTCACAGGGGTAGATGATTGCACAGGGAGGAATTCGGAGGCTGTAAACAAGCTGTTAACGTGTTTACTGGTAAGCATCCCCAGCATCACGATACAGGTGTTAGCATTTTCAGAATTAAATCGAAGGTCATTGAATCATTGATTGACAGCAAGAAGAATATTTCTACAATGAGCCTTTGTGTAAAATCGTGGCACATTTTCACGCTACAAGTTCCAGGAAAACTCTAAACAGTCAATGAAACCACAAATAGCTTTTGGTGATCATGTGAATATGGATTTCAAATCAGCATTAATTCAAAGTTTGTTTAGACAAACCACAATCCAACATTCCACCAGGCTGAAAAAAGGTTGTTACTGATCACATTTAAATTATGTATTTTTTAATCGCAGCCTGTAAACCACAGAGTAGGAACTGCTGCCTTTCAACAGGCCCACGTCTGGACCACCATTCTTCTCATAGCGTGGTAATTCACGCCATTAACATACATAACCTAACAGGAGAGACGGGGGGGATCCAGAGGGCAGGAATTTTCTGCTGTTTAAGTCTCAAGACCTGAGATACTCTTGCAATAATAACAGAGTGAAAGGCTTAGTGACTAATCAGGGCCAGCAGGAATGTAGGACAGCTAAAGTGGGAGAAGGGGATAGTGTTGGCAGGTCTGTAAATATATTTCACTACGATGGATGCAGTTGTGATGTAAACAATGGCTTATTACCATATTCTTCTTTATCATCAAGGTCAGATCTGTGTGTCTTTATTATTTTATTACAACCATGCTTTCTACTAGTTAATGGTGAATTTTGAGGGATTTTTAAGATAGTGAGCACATAGATGAGGAGGCATTAAATCACTTAACTGGGCAGCACCGTTTTCCTGCAGGCTCTTCCCTGATGAACAGGGGAGAAAAAAATCGAATGCGATCTGATAGGACTTTGTTTATTACAGCAGCATGAATTGATGTTTGAAGACAAACTGCATCCTGTCAGGATATGTGTTACTAACGAATTGTTCGGCAGGTGTGTTGTTTGCTACTGTGTCTGGACAGGAGGAGGGGCAGGTTGCATATTCACTAACCTGAGGATAACCCTACAAACACACATACTGACAAACCCACACATAGGTGGTTTGTTTCCCTCCTGGGGTTTCTGGAGAGATTAACTTGTGCAACAGTTCTAAGAGCCGGGTGTTTCTTATTCCATATTGGGTCACCAACAGTGTGAAAACACGTCCCAGTAACTGAAAGATCTTTTAGTCTTTCGGACTTGAGGTTTTTCCTCTCGGCGATTAACTTTCTCTGACTTTTTCAAAATAGTGATTTTTAGCTGATTTTTTCCCATCACCCACCACCTTAAACAGTCCCAAATCCTTCCATTGCTCTAGAATGAGACATTTTTTGTCTTTCTCCTGTTAACCTGTCGTTCCCTTCCTGCTCTGCAGGTGCCATTAGTGCGTCCCCGCCAATCCCAGTGACTAGTCACTATGTCACCTGCTATAGCAGCTCTCTTTCAAACAACTGCTTTGCCTCTGAGTTACTATGTGGTTCCACCCAAATGGCTATATACAGTATGAGCCCCGTAGCTACAAATGCCCCATTTTGAGCAGGAAGGCTTCTAATGCCAAATACTAGAACCATACAATGGTCAAAATATGCCGCAAAATGCAGTTTAAAAAAAAAGATTAAATATATGCTGTACAGTTTTCTTAGCTCCTGCTACTTTTCCAATTCCGCTCAGGCCAAATGGCTTTTTGTATAGTCACTACTTCAATGAAACACACATGCATGCTTGCATCAACATGAAATTCAATTTTGTTTAGCTTTTTTAGTATAAAAACAGACATTTCTTTCTGTTTCTATTGAAACTTGGCCCAACAGAACTGAACGGACGTTGAGGCAGGAAACATCCAAATGTGTTTGCGCGTTAATGTGTTGATGCTGCATTAATCCCCCAGAATTTGCCATAAATCATAGTTTGTTCTCAAATGTAATGTGGCCTGTTATCACTCAACATAGTAAATGTGAAACAGTCCACACTCTGTAGTGCAACTTCCGGGAGCATAATGTGATGTACACTGGCCCAAAAAGCATTGTTTTCCATACATGATAATTAGAGAAATACTGTAAAACGGTGAAGACATTTGTTATGGTCACAAACATCCCAAAATGACTCTTTCTTTGATCAAAATTGTCTCCTTTCAGATATGGAATGTCCACAAAAGGTATTTGATAACATTATTTTATCCCATTCATAAGTACAGGAAGCCAACAGGTGGTCAGCCTGCTCAGCCAGACTCAGATACGTAGGAGGCCCGCAGAAGCACCAGTAGAAACTGTTCATTATGCTTATAAAGGATCCGGGTTTAAAGGAACAGCCAGATGCGTTCAATACCTCAGCCTGACTTTCTCTCAGCCGACCTTTCCACGCTGTGGGACAGGACCTCTGCATGCTGCGGGGAACGTGATCGCCAACTGTGATGTGCACAGTGTTATTGCAGAGTGTTATTCCAGCAGCACGGAGAGCCACAGACGGGTTTCTCACATGTGCTCAGCGTGTTGCTCTGTGTTCAGTTCCAGTAGGAGGCTGGGCTGTCCTCTGACCAGTCGACTGGAGACCAGCATAATGTGCTGGCGACCTGGTCAGCAGGAGAGGACAGACGTGTGTCGGGCCCACACATGTCTAAATACTTTTTTCTACACGCCATCTGACAAAAGCAAAGCTGCAATCTGTTCCTGATATTTCCGTGTGGCTCATTGACAGAGCTGTTTAGTTCTGCATGGGAAGTTGTATTCGCCGTGTGTTCCCCCTCTCCCTTCAGCTATTTATTCCCTTTGTCTCTGCCTTTTGGTTCAAATTGTAGTCAGATATTTTTTGGTTAAGTGGTCCGTGATTTGTGCTCTCTCCAGGTTTGTCCAATTACTTCTCATTGAGAATTGAAGGTTGAGTGAGAGAGCAGTGGAAATATTGTTATAGTCCCGCTGTGGTCGGGTGGTACAGTGGTATGAGAGCGGAGCAGGAAGAGGAGGAGGAGGACGAGGAGGAGGAGGAAGGGGAGGAGGAGGCAGAAGGCTGGAATGTTTGTAGGTCGTCATCCATCAAACTAATTTGGAGCCCCTAATGACACACAGATAATATGCAGAAAGTTTGTGCAGTGAATATGTGAATTTTGTCAGAATGTGTTGTTGAAAGGTGTTGAAGAATTTAAAGGGACAGTTCCCTAATAACACAATTAAGTAATGTGTTTTGGAAAAACGCAAGGCACTATCTGATTTCTGCTCAAAATGGCCAAATTTGCTGTTTTTCATGTTATTTAAAACTGATTATAGTCAGACAAAACAGCAATTTCAATCTGGCACATTGGTATTTGTTTGCTTTTTTGGAGACAAAAGAATGAAGAGATTCATTGTAGTATATATATATAGGTCAAAGCTAATTTTGAGACTATATATAAATAGTCTCTAAATTAGCTGTGACCTACTCTGCTCAGAGCACCAAAAAGACTGCATCTCACCAAATCGTGCCAGGGGCATAAAGCGTGGAGGATGTATGTTGCAGGATGCAAAGAAGCGCTTGTGTATCTGTTAGCATCAGGGTTTTGGCTGATTTGTCATCATGTTATTTAAAATGTAGTGACAAGTTTGTCAAAATGTTTTGTTGAAATTGCAAAATGTGTCATTAGCAATAACTGTGAGTTTAGGTGAGCTTCATTCTTTTTTTTGCTATCAAAGCACACAACGCACACACAGATAGGTGAAGCGTAATGAGCATATCACTCAATATGAGGTGAAGTTATTGGGTGTTGGGAGTGAGGCGTATGATGGTCAAAGGAAAATAAAGCTGCAGTTGATGTTAACAGAATTAATCTATTTTAATTTGAATGCATATGCCTTCAGTTTTACAGCTTCAATGGAGACATTGAACAAGAAAGTTGTGAAACATCCCATCTTGAATGTAAAAAAACATTTTGGAGGATATTCCCCAGATCCCCACACGGCATGGTGCTCCTTCACTGTAACATTCACTTATCAGGAATGCCAGAATAGAATATGATATACATATGTGTTTTTCTTGTGTTGAGAAGTGATTTTCCATCAGGTTGAAGACTTGACAGACTTGTAGTATATCAGCCTTTCATGGCTCTAGTTTGGACCTCAGTGTTAATTTGAGACTAAACTCAGCCAAAGAAATTATCACTTGAACATGCAGAGGGTAGCTCCCTCCAGAGACCCGGTGGAGCTGTCAGGCAAGGCACGTAGCACTATGGGGGACTATCCATAAAGTAGCCAAATGGAAACTTTTTTCAATTAGCTAGCAATGTTTTGTGAGCGAAACACACACACACACATACATAGACACACACACTTAGGCCACATGGGGAGGGGTGTAGTGTTTCATGGAGGTGAGACCCTGACGGTACCAGGTTCTACTTAAAACAGCTTAAGCTCAACTGAACAAGCTGAACAAGAACCTAAAATAGTCAATGTATCAATCACATTTTTTTAAATAAAATTATTAATTGATCACCAAAATTATTGCTAAATAATTTTCTCTAAAGGCTTGTTTTCCTTACTTTTGTTTTGGATGTAATGCACGTTAAGTTTTATTAATGCACTATATAAATATAGTTTTGCAATAGGTTATGAAACTGAAATTGGTTGTTTCTTTATGGTTATTCTTAATGCTTATTATTTGTGCCACAGGGTTGGATTCCTCTCAAAATCAGATGAAATCATGCAGGTTTCGCCAGAAAGTCCTTCAGTTCAGACTCCAGCAGGGCCTCAGGCTGCGACCAGCCCACCATGGACAGACCTAGATCTGGCTTCGCTGCCACCTTCAACCTGCTTTCGGAAGATCTGGCGAGCAAAGGAGATCCCTGCG
Source organism: Pholis gunnellus (assembly GCF_910591455.1). Lineage (NCBI taxonomy): Eukaryota > Metazoa > Chordata > Actinopteri > Perciformes > Pholidae > Pholis > Pholis gunnellus. The sequence goes on along the minus strand of NC_136546.1, from coordinate 8,700,471 downwards.
CCCTGCAGCAACGTCTCCTCCTCTGACCAGGAGCAGAGCTTCGCCTCACTGCTCTGCCCGTCCCCGCTGGGAGCCAACACTGACACCACGCTGCTGGAGACCCAGGCCCTATATTGCTGGACCCGCTGGAGGGAAGGAAGGCACGGGAGAACTAGAACCAGGACTGGGCGGGGCTGTCTGACTCAGCTGCACTAAAATTTGAGGTTTTCAAAAGGGACGCAAAATGAAAGTTCCTTTTAGTAGCTTTAAACAGTGGATAAAGAAACTTTGCAAACTGGTGAGCTATGAAAGAGTCGTGCCTCTGACAAATATGGCAACGTGTACTACTTGGCCACATCCTCCACACGCTAGCTGGTTGGCATGCTGGTATCACTGCAACACAATACATAGACGTCTTCCAGCAGGAACCATACTGAACCTGTGTACAGGACCTCGTTGCCATTGTGTAAAGCTGTTAGTACTGTGTACTGTATGTACCCAGATTTGGGTACATTGTGTGCCGTAATGTGAATGGTTTGTTTCATCCTAACCATTAACATAAGCATTTGCAATTCTGTGTATTTTTCCATCTTCCCATCCTTTCGCTACTTTATACAGTTTTGTGTGTGTGTGTGTGTGTGTGTGTGTGTGTGTGTGTGTGTGTGTGTGTGCATGGTTGCATGCATGCATGAGTGCAAACATCAGGACGTCATGATCATCCGAAGCCACATGTAAAGGGGAAAATCCAGACTGGCAAAGCAACAATAACCATCAGTGTCACACAGCCCAACACCCTCTTCCTGTTTTAATTTTAGAATTAAAGACTGTTTAGTGTAGTCAGTGGTGCAGATCACTCTTTCAGGGGACGCTAGTAATGTTTATTCATCCGCACATACAGTCAGCTGTATATAGCTGTGGAATATTGACTTCATCGCGGAGTGCCGGGAAAAGGACAACTGAGGTCCTGTATGGGGCCGCTCTTGCATGTCTTCTGTGGCCTGTAGGGTGTTGGGATCCTGGGGTTACCGAAACAGGTAGCTGACAGGGAGCCACGCGAGAAGAGGTTAAGATGGAAATTAAACTACTCTTGTAAATTTCTAAAGGGCCTAAAGTTTCTTAAAATGTCTTAAAGAGCCTAAGGATTTATCCTTGGTGGAAAGAAGTTGCTCCTTCAACTCATCTCTGTGTTTGAAAAGAGTTGCATAGTGGAAAACATTGAGAGACAGATTATATTCAAACTTTAAGGATTTCTGACTTCAAGCGATCTGTATCTAAACTGCAAGTTTGAGACTGTCACTGCTGTCAAGACTTAAGTCTGGTTGGGAACCTCTTGAAGTGTGACACACTTGCGTCAAGTGACAGGTCAACACTGAGGTTAAGGACCGAGGAGCCCCAACCGATGCAATGCTATTCACCAACATTTCACATTTTTTGAATTTTAAACACCATCTGCATGTTTGTTTTTTTAAATAAATATCTGAGAAATACAAATGTAACAGACAAGGGAAATTCAGCAGCATTACCAGAGTCTTTGAGGCATGACATCACATCTGTCCTCTACATCTGGATATATTTCAGTTAGCCAGACTTAAAATAAGTGAAGTCACTGCACATTGCATTTTAATTACAAACCCTAGCTTGAAGAAGAGTCCTGTTGTCCTTTAAGCTCTAACAAGGCACATCTTTTGTAAAATGCAAAACTGGTGATGAACAAGATCTGCCATAGATTGGCAAAAGTCTCCAACCTCTTGGGTTGATTAAACCCTTGAGGTACAGGAAATAAAAGCAAATCATATTCAAAGGAATTAAAGGAAGACTATCTTTTATTTTGGTACAACAATGTTATTGTAGTCAATAGAACCACTGACCAGAGTTATGAAATGAAAAGCCAATGTGTAATAAATGAATGATCTCTTGAAAGAAGTGCCTTTATTTCCAGCTATATCCTCTCACCCAGCTCAACTCTTGTCCCTGTTCAAAAGAAGTGTCGAAGCCCGAAGGTCAATCTGCAATCCAAATAGACATGCCCTTTCCAGACATTCCCGTCTGAGAGGTGCAGCACATAGATTCATCTATTTCCTGTCAATTTCATGCTCTCTGCTCGGGAGGACCAAAGTGCAGAGCATTTCCAAAGAGCTCAAGCCAAAACATACGTTCAACAAATTTGATCCATAAATCTCTGGCTGAAAAAATGTAAATAACAGGAGAAACTCAGCGCAGCCATATGTTCCATACATGCTAAGTAATGTGGTCAGCAGTCTACAGTATAAAAGCACTTTATCATCATAGGGTCTGTGCGCATGCCGTGAAGTTATACAAAGTGTATTTTTACTGGCGTGGCCTGAGTTTTACATCCTGAATTCAAATGATTATAGTGACTAATGTAGTTGGTTGATAGTGTTATACTTCCAGTAGCACTCAAGTGCTCAAAGTGAGATGGGTTCGCATAGAATAATAAGCAGATATAGCAGCTCCCTAAAAATATGGAACATGTGAAAGTTAAAGAGACTTGAATGACAGCCCATTCAAAGGTCAAATGTGAAGGGGCCAGCTGAGAATCAGGGTCACTATATGCCTGTGCCTGTGATGGTTTGACGGAGGTTAGGCTCTGAGTTATCACCTGTCAGGAGTTGTTCGCATGTCGTGTTTTGATGTGATTTTGATTGTTGTGCTGTGGTCCAACTCAATTACTGAAACCTTTGCCCCTTGCCTGGTTGTAAATGATGATGGAAGACATCCACGTCCTAAAGCACGTTTCACACATGCCTGATTAATGGCTTCTTATTCTTTCAAATACTGAGAAGTGCAGATGTAGCTATCAGAGAAATTACACCTCTTTTATGCTTGATGCTCTGTTGCTGGGCACATGTTCTTTTTATAGTTGTTCTGAATGGTTATACTCGAAGGCGAGGGAAAAATCGTTTAAATATGGGGATAACGGTGCACTTTTTTGGCCATTCTTTCCTGCAAGGCATCCATAGTTGCACTCTCACGTGAAAAGGGATTGAAAGATAAGCCCAAACTCTGGCTTTTTTCTCACCTCTGCACAGCTGGCCAATCACGGCTCCAAGAAGGTGAGAATGTTGCATGTGTTGTGTCTTTGCATAATCTTTGTGGCTTCTTGGGGACTTTGGCAGCCCTGCAAAGGTGTAAAAAGACCATCCGAGGCAGACTGAACGGCTGGATCCTGCAGCCGCTGGCAGCAAACCCGTCTGTCTAGACACCCGGCCAGATGACCGGCAGCTACAGACACACACTGCCATCTAGTGTTACAATGAGCTCTGAAAGGATGTCGGAGTTCATACCCTCAGCATCTGTTTGCTGTAAAAGGCCACCTACATGGAGATACTGTATGTCCTGACTTAGAGCAACAAAAGGGATCTGCCACTCATTCAAAACGTGCCTCCTCGGCCGACTAGCGGCTCAAATTAATCAGCACTTCGGCCTTAAATTGTAAACAAACTTGGCAGAAAACAGTTCCAGACAGGCTGGATAACAAGCCACTCTTAAAGCATGGAATAAACAGACAACCTGTGCTTTGTGGGCTTATGATGGATGTTTTGAAGCTGACAAATTCAATGCATGTATTTGGTTTATCTATGAAATGATTGTGATTGATTGAAATGACTGACTGTGGTGGTGAAAAGTACATACAAATCTGTCTGATAACCAAATAGTATTTGTATTTAATAAGCAAAAATCAATTTTTTAATAAATCGAACAAAAAACCCAATTGTGTGCAGATCTGAGAACATTACAGTGTGCCAACTTATTTTTCTTTCCCAAACAATAGCTTTTCTTTGGAAACAGAACACAGATGGGGGAATGCTTAAAAAGCGAGCGATGCTGCTCGAAATTGGTGAGATAAAATCTAAATCTAAACAACTCCCTGAAGGCCTCGATTATTTGACAAAGTATGGAAATATTCCGACAGTCAGCCATACAGCTGATGCATATTAGATGTGCTCACTGTAATTCAATTACATAAGCTTGTCTCCTGCTGGTCCTCTGTGGAAGGCCGTTGTGCTGCCTCGTGAGAAGAAGTGCATCATACCTTTAAAGACCTGTAGGGGACGATGTAAATATGGACTCCTATAGAGGCTGAGGGGGGTTAGTAGATAATTCCCCAGGGAATCATACCCCAGGAATTATGAGTCAAAACACTAGCTTGGTTTGAGAAATCCTGGGCATCTGTCCCTGAATCATATGACAGGAATGCTCAAGTCCCTGCCACCTCTCCCTTCCTGACATCTTTGCCATCCCTTTGATTTTATTTGGTTTGCGGTCGGTGGACGAGGACCTCAAATCATTCATCGTGGCAGAGAGCCGCCCTGAGAACAGAGATGCTGTGTGTGAAGCACCTCTCAGAGCAGTCTTACATAATGTCAACACAATCACCCACATTAAGCTCTAGTGGCTACAAGTAAATTCAAGGGCAACAGGCCAGAGCTTTTTCACTCCCTGATCGCAGGGCTTTTATAAAGGGGAAGGGGGGGGGCAGGAAAAGACCGATTAGGGAGCAAAGTTGATTGGTCTTCAGTACCGTGTCCTCTCCCTCTCTTGATAAAAGAAAGTGGCAGATTATTTTTCTTATTTGTTGTCGGTCCCAAGGGAAGAAGCTCTGCGCTTCAACTAGTTAATGGCTTCCACACTGTTTCACACTTTGTAAAGCACTTTATGTTGACTTTAGATCAAAGGTCTGGGTGTATGGCAGGACTTTGACCTGCAGGAACCTCAAAGCAGTCAGTTACCAGCCTTAATGACTGATGAGTTATTACTTATTAACAAAGTACACAACGATATTTGATGGGTTACTTGAATAAATGAAAAAGATTGAGCTGACCTTACTGATGTGTGGTAATAAGCATGAAACACAAAGTACACCTGAGGCTGATGGGAATGCCATTTGAGATGTTTTACTGGATCAAAATCTCTATTCCTTCTACTTTAACATTTTCGTGCTGGTTCTACGTGGGTTTTTAAGCATGCTGTATGCTAAAGAGGTAGAGCTCTTGATTTCATGCCAGACCCCCTGAAAGTTGGACCGGCTCATGTGCTGGATTGGATTTATTTTGTCCTTTAGCTTGTAAAAAAACCCGATTTGGCTGAATAACACAGTTTCATTCATCTTTCACTGCAAACAAAAGGTTTTCTTTCATCGCAAGTTATGCTGCTTCTTAGCAATAAGCACATCCTGCTACAAGAGACTTAACCTTTTATGAATATGAAGAGAATTTTCCTTTCACCTCTGAGTAATTCCAGCTTAAATTTGTAACACCCGCAGACTCTAACAAGCACTCTGTTTTCATCTGCAGGAAACCTTGTCATATTAATCATACCTCGCTAATGTAAATCTCCTAATACTCTTACTGACTTTGTGGGTGGTTGCTTTTGTCTGAGAAATGCAGATTTATCGGTTCATGTTTTTAAGAGTAGATATGTTTACAAAGAGGCCCGGATGACTGAAATTAACACAGTCTGTATTTCTCAATTCTTTAGTGAGCTGATATATAGAGGATTAGTTTCAATTCATCAAACACACTGCACAGTGTAAATATGTATACATATTCAGTAGTTATCAGCAAGTTATCTAACTGTAACCTCTGTACAGTTAGTATTTTGGCTCCAGTAAATATTTTAGTGTTTTTTTACAACTTGGACAGATGTATTAATAATCCATCTCAAATGGACCATAAAGTATGACTAATCTTTTGAATGCGCATATTAGAATTTACTTCTAGTCTATGGATATAAGAGTTTTTATCGTCTTATACATGTTTTTCTACTCTCAAATACAGAAGGCATGCCCTACGCAGCTGAGGGTTGAACTGAAATTGCATTAGTCAGTCACGATAATTAAATCTGCCTCAATTTCAAGCTAAAACATCTGTATGCTAATTTGTTTCATAGCAAAATGATGCACTCTGTAATGATTAACATATGCCTTCGAGACTGCTATATGTCACAGAACCACCACTGTGAAGTATTCAAGGCCTAGACACAATATTATGAACACCTGCACATCTAATGCAATAGTGATGCTTTCTAATGTCGTGTTATGTGGGATGCACGGTAGAGACGGGAAAGAGTTTACATCATCAGACAACTCAAGAGTTTTTTATGATTGTTGGTGGTGTGAGAGTTAAAAAAAATGCTGTGCATGGACATCAAAGTATAACATGCTTAAAATGTTGGTTTTATTACCTTGTTTCCCACTGGTAACTGGTAACCGCTTAGCATTAGCATGTTAGCATTGTCATTGTGAGCATGTTAGCATTCCGACAGTAGCATTTAGCTCAAAGCAAGGCTGTAGACTCTGAGTCTGTGTACGGTACGGTAAACCACAGTACAAAAAAGTCAGATGGTGCTATTTTTGTGACCACATTAGATTGTATCATCTCACTCCAGACCGATCTTGTTTTTGGAGTCTGGATGTTTTGTAACATGCCTGTGAAAGCAGTGTCGTCTCAAAAATCCACAGCATTTGAAGGCGGCTTGAATGTGATTTAGATTCTAGACTGCCACTGCCCAACACAATTTACCAAAGATTTACCAAAATCTAATTACGCTTCCATCAAAGGACTGGAACATTTAGTTTGGATGTTGTTCATGTACACCAATAGGACGATGATTTGAATTTATCTTACTTTGGTTTATTTTAATACAAGAATTGGTATGTTTGGGTTGGTACATGCAACTGCGCTCTGATTCTTGGAATTAAACAAAAACAGCCACCAGGCATTTTCATTTATGAATTCTTTGAATAGAGTGTTGGACCACTATGGGCACCTTCTCTGTGCTATGGAATAGATTCTGCAAGTTTCACAATTGCATTAACAGCGATATACTTTTTAGGAAAACCTATTTTTCAGTGGTTGGCTTGTAATTGTGAAGCGTTCTGTTTCCATTGCCACTACAAGATGTTGAATTGAGTAGAAGAGTGGTGACAGCGCCTGAGTGATTCACATTGTTTTCATTTTCATCTTCCTCTCAATGACGACTCCCAGCCTTAAAAAACAATATCACCCTGAGAACATTCCACTTCCATTAGGATATAAATGCTTCACCATAAGGTGACGAAGGCAATCACTCAAAATTGCTTTGTATTTTTTGACATTTGCGTTGCCCACTAAGGTTTTCCGTCTGCCTAAAACTTGCCAGGAAATGTTACTCCTTTGTAACATAACAGAGCAGCCAGAAACCACTCCCTCAGCCTGGTGAAATCAAAGATATTGTGAAATGAATCATCAAATAAAAAGTGCAGCATCAAGGGTGTGCAGCAGCCATATGTGGCAATAGACGGCATTCACTCATTGAAGAGCTTGATTGAAGATGATACGAGTTGTATATGAGTCTGTAGTTGAGTCTCTTTGAAGCTCCAACATTTAGGGAGTACAGCCCCATGATCACCTTAAAGCAATATAGTGTGACATTTTTGGGAAATGCGCTGAGAATGATTTGAGAAGACCGATGCCACTCACACATCTGTACGACAATTATGTAGCAGCAACAAGAAACTGGTCAGCTTAGCTTAGCATAAAGATTAGAAACTGGGGGAAACAGCTAGCCTGGCTCATTACAAAGTCGACAAAACATGCCTTCACCTTCACCAAATTAGCTTATATCGCAAAATGCAAATTTTTACTTTAAGATATAATCATGCAGCTCTTGCTAGTTTACTGACTGAGATAATGATAACTTAAAGAGAGAAAAATCTTACAGAGTTCCTACAACCTACATAAAATGAATCTTCTTTCCAATGATCACCTGATGCAATGTGTGAGTGAGCAGAAAACTATTTTCACTGGTATTTCTGTGCTGTGTGCATGCTCTTGCTTCAAATTGTTAGCAGATTTGCACAAGAAAAAATCTGTTCGTGATCTATTTTGAGAGAGAGCGTGGCGGAGCAGGTGGGTCTCGTCAGGAGTCAGAAAGCTGCAAATAGACCTGCCTAAATATTTCCAAAACAAAATACTGCCCGCAGCAGATTGAACTCACTTTTGAGAAACAGTGCTCGGATAAATTCATAAGCTCTGCCAATATCTGTCCACGATTTAAACTCTGCTCAAGGCCCTGCTGTAAAGAGAAGTTTATGACTTAATAAAGAAAAGAAGTTTAAACCAGACCACATCGAAGTTGAGATGCTGAAAGCGTTATCTTGCCATGGCTCCGCACTTGATCTGTTGTGTAACTTGTGTTTCCTTTTTAAGAAATATCGCTTAGGGTGCTGTATTGTGACCAAAAGACCGGATCATTCAATTGTGAGACTCAAAAAATATGGATGATCTGCACGGAAAGACGTTGTCAACAGCAGAAACTAAATTCTGTGCGTATCACAATAAACAGGCGAATGCAGTTGTATAGGTAAAAAGGCAGTTAAGCTCGAGCTCACTTAAAACGAAATGTTAATGTAACATTATAATTCTCTATTCCACAACACTGTCCGGCTTATTGCTGGTTTATTTCATATTCATTTGACACAATGTTTTGGTCTAAACAAATTTCAACAGGAGGTCATATATACTGTCCAGACAATATATGTTTTCAACTTTCATACATGTTCTGCTGCCGTTCAGGGGCAAGTCAATCAGGAGTGTAAAAATAAACCGTAGTTTTTAAATATTTGTTTAATCTCTGAAGAGTTTTTTAAAGAAGAAAACAAAGAAAAAAACAGGTAAAAGACAAGAAGCATATTCGTGGTAAATTCTAAAACCTTTTGTGCAGTATGTACCTGCACTGCCTAATATAACTGCTGCTGCTGTATCTTAGTGTCTTCATCTACTTCTAACCATAGTGTACATTACCACCATATGTACATTACTCTGCACTAAACTGCCTTTTGCACTTCTGGTTCGATTATCTAATCAAATCTGAAAAAAGAAAATCACTCAAAAATGATTAATGAACTAATCATTGCAGCTCTAAAATCTTAATTCTTCTAAGATCATATTAAGTTGAACTAAAGAATATGAGATATCCACTGACACAAGAGGCCACATGAAGGAATCAGATTGTTTGTGCTCCATTGATGTAGACAGGGTTGTGTTTCTTTGCCTCCTTTCGTCCAATAAAATTGTCATCTGCAAACTTCACAAAAGAGTTCTCTTCTTGTTGGGAATAGCTGTCGTGGGACTCAGCGTGAACAGCAGGGGGCTAAGCACATAGCCCTGAGGGGCTCCGGCGGTCAACACTGGAGTGGAGGAGGTGTGGCTGCCAATCTGAAACTGCCTCAGGTCTGTTTGTGAGGACGTCTAATAAGCAGTTCCAGAGTGAGGCACTCAAGCCCAAAGATTTACCAATCAGTCTCATGGGGGAGATTGATGATGACTGCTGAGCCGAAATCAACAAACAACATTGTGATGTCGAAGTTGTTATTTTCAAGATGTGTGAGGGCGGAGTGGAGACGGCATCACATCTCAGAGGAAAATATTGTACTTTTTCCTTTAAATTTATTGAACAGTGCTAGATAATTGCCAGATTACAATTCCTCATACCTTCCAGTGAAAAACATGTGCCTCCAAAGTTGGTAATTTTCAATTTGAATGTTTTTTGATTAACTGTAGGATGAGCAGTAATAGTTAAAATTAGCATAACTTTGACGATCGACTACTGTAACGTCTATGAGAAACATTAATGGAGCAGTCATATTGATCCCAAAACATAATTTATCACCCCTTGATAGTCTACTTTAAGAACATTTTGTTGTAAGGCTTTGAATGCAGGACTTTTACTTGTAGTGGAGTATTTTCACAGTGTGGTATTAGTACTGTGAATACTTCTCAGCCTTCACGAATTAAAATATAGTTTGACACCTGGAGGGGAGAGAAAACGTAGCATGCCTTTCTGCATTACAGCCTTCCTGACACTGGGTGGCGCCATGGCGCGCTTGGATTTAAAACGTGTTTCGTAATGTCCAGCAGTCGTCGCTAAATATCCAGCTTTTCTTTGCCAAAATCTATCCCACAATCCCCACACACCGGCGGTGTATTCATTTGAATGATACAACTCTGAAACGCTAGCGGGACCTACACAGAAAAGAGTGCTCTGGAGTTTTAACAGTTGTTCACGTTTTGGATTTACACACCTGAGGAGACCCAATGCGTCTCAACAAAATGAGCAGGTTCGTTTAAAACCGTACTGTTTAAATGGTGGACATAAACTGCAGTTTATGAAGCCATATGTTCCCTGGGTTGAAAGGCTAACTAGCCAGCTAGCTCGCACTAGCGGCCCAGCTCGTTACTTTCAACGTCTCCGTGTATCCTTGGTAGTTGAGCTAAACGCTAACTGTTAAAGCTAACTACTAGTTCCAGGCTAACTAGCTAGCAGCATAAGCTAACTTTCAGCTAATGGACGTAAGGAAACGCTCTCCTTTATTAGACTTAAAACCCACTACTTAAACTTTAAGGAACACGGAAGGTTTGTGACGTTTGTTGTTGCTCACCTAACTTACGTTAATGCTTGTATCGCAGCAGCCAACGCCTTTGTAACTCAAATATAGCGTTTTTGTTTTGTTTATCTACGTTGAACGTCTGCTTTTAGTCTTTTTGAATCACACTGCTGCATGTTAAATTGAAGGAAGCCAACCTGTTTGTGCCACAAAGTGACTTTGCCTCTTGAAACTCCTGAGTTGTCTCTTCTGTTTCCCCACAATTGTTTATCCAACAGTGTCTCGTATTGTGGAAGCTGCTAAGCATGTCTGGCAACGAGAAGTCTTAAAGATCAACCAGAATAAATCCATATGGCTTTCGGCAATCCTGCCTGCATTTTTCTCCTGAAAAGAACATGAAGCAGGTATGGAGATGTGAGGGCAAATACCACGTCTTATTGTGTATATAATAATGTTTCTGAAATCCTTGTGACTGTGAAGTACAGTTCAGTGGTGTTGTAGAAGTAGATATTGTAGTAGTGGCTTCATCCCCTATCCTTTCGTTTTAGGTGGATATTATAAATAAGGAAGAATTAGATAAAGAAAGGTGAGTCTCTGATCCACACCTGTGGGATTCATCTTAAATATGATCACTCACTCGCTCTGTCCCACAGATATTCCCTCTCAGTCACTGGACCATTAAAGGCACCTTTCCTTAACCATTATCACCATGTTTGTGGCTATGAATGTAATGGTTTTCGAAACTATGACAGCTTTGCCTCTGGTCCATGACGACTTTGCTCTCTGCAGATTTCAAGTCCACTACGGAGTACAGAGCCCAGGCAAAGCAAAGCGAGTGTCCTCTTGCAAGAGGAAAGGTTGTCCATTGGTGGAGGTGGGCTTAAAGCTGCACCGCAAAACATCAGATGTAGGCCGTGCCCGTGAACCCGGCATGGCCAACAAAGAAAATGAGCTGACGTGCACCGATGATGTGCGGGCCGTGCACCACAATGACAACTGCGGGCTCCCTGTAAACTCTGCAGAGGCCTCCAAGATGGCAGGGGCCAGCTCCAAGTACAGAGACTTCACTGAGGTGAGATGTGTATATATATAAAAAAAAAAAAAAAAACTGATGCTCTGCTCTAGAAAACAATAGAACTGATTCTTTCTTGGGGTTCTCACAATTTGCAACACTTTTGCAGACTGAATTCCCTTTGTGCATTGTTTGTCTTTTACGTACAGCTATCAAAGGACCATGAAGCCATGACTCACGTCCTTTTTGGAAGGAACCTCCGACTAAAAGTAGCCCAAACGCTATGGCGAAGAAATGCCAGTGAATTAGTGGCCTACTTAATAAGGTAAATCAGTGACAGCTAATACTGCCTTATTGTAGACTTTCGTAAATTCCTCAATCGCATAACGCGCTTCATCTTTAATCATTTGTTGGTTTTTGCAGAATTGAAGACACGGGGGTGCTGCTTGACTGCTTACCTGTCTTAACAAATAAGTGAGTCTCATCTTCACGTGTTCATTTTTAAATGACTCAGCTTCACCCGTAATGACTGGAATGCACAATAGTTCAGACCTGTATTAAACAAGATCATGTAGCATCATTATAGATGCAACTAAGTATTTTATTGATTAATCCACCTTTTCTCGATGAATCTAAAAGTCTATAGAACGGCCGACAGAAGGGAAAAATGTGCAGCACGGTTGTTCACGTCTCAAATTTCTTGTTTTCGATTCAATGGATTCGGTTGTTTTAGATCCAAGCAACATAATCTAAATCATGTTTTTTTTTTTAATTATGTTGTTATAATACAAATAAATGTATTTTTCTGTGCCTGCCTACATTACTGACAATCTGCTCACTTTCTTTAATCTTGAGTTTTCTTATTTTTTTTCAGCCTTCAAACTGAAGCACCATGTTTGTCACTTGGCTGCTGCGTTGACCTAATGCCCCTTGTGAAAGTGATTCTTGCCAGTAAATATGAAGAGTAAGTGTCGCTGAGCGAAAAGTGTTTACTGTTTTAGTCTTGAAGACAATTTTCTATTCAATCAAGATGCTTCAGCCGGTGAGACACGCCAATAAACTGAAGTGAGAACTGATGAAGCCTCTTGGATGAGTAATGAAATCTCTTTGACTTATGACCTGGAGAAGTTTAACGGATATGTGTTTTAACATTATGATTTGACTAACTTTTTGTTACAGGAACATTATGGTGGGTTTACACTGGGTTCAATCCGTCATCAGGAAATGGTGGCCAGAACTTTCTAAGAATGAGAAAAGACTGCGGGACAGTTCTTCGGAAGACAGGTGGGCAGTGCCGGCTTAAATACAACCCAATACTTCATGACACAACCAATTTACATATTTCTAAACTCTGCTTCTTTATCCAAGGTTTTGACTCTATTCAAATCTTTGACGATGACAAAACAGTTCTACTGATGTACAATAGGTCACTGGAAATGCTGCTAATCAGCACAGTAGAAACTGAAGAGGAGATAATTTACCTCCATGAACTTTTATATTACGTGTCATTATTTGACCTTTTACTAATACTGACTGCACCGACTCAATATTGCACCGTGCCACCTGTTGCCTCTTTTCATCTTCCTCAGCATTCACCTTTGGATAGTTTCCGGGCAGATGTGCACGTTGGTTGTGTATCGTAATGCTGTAGCAAACAAATTTCCCTTTGCGGGATTAATAAAGTATCTCTCTAGCCATCTATCTTGTGTTACTGCAATACATGAGTTTACAATCATCTCTTGACACATTGCTGTGTCTTTTCAAAGACCGAAAAGGAAAACTCAAAATGCCGCCAAAGTGGTGCATTCACATCCACCACGATTAGCCTCGTGATTGGACCATTGTGCACTTATTAACAAAGTTTTCAGTGTTTTCCTCTTTGAACTTTGAAAAAGATCACTAAGGTCACTTACTATGGCTTCTGTGTGCACTCACCACATATTGCAATGGTCATGTTTGTGTGTGTATTGCAGGAATATTGAAGTCATGAAGCAGAGGCTGAAGGACTTGTGGAAGGAAGGGGCCCGGTTATGTTTGGTTCCAGGATCTACGGGAGAACTGGCAAAGGTGAGAAGTATGACATGTTGGTACGTACCAGGGATTTCTGTTGTGACGAGTGCAGCGCCTGTTCATAACGGCCTGAATGCTCGGCCTGTGGTGTTGCAGCTTTCTAGAGAACCACTCATACGAACAACTTAACACTCCGATGCTTCCTGTGGTCCTGAGCAATACAGCTGCCATGACAGAGTTGCAAGTTCCCACTACTCATGGTTAGGAACACTCTGGTTCAGGATAAAACACCAGAGACAGACTTTACCCTTAACTGAGGTAGACACCCTGGGCCTGTGGCCCCAAACAGCTATAGATTTAATATGTTTGGATAAGAAAGATACCGAAATATGTTACTATTCTAATACATTGTACTCTGGAATAACTTACAAAAGGCCCCCAAAGCAGTTAAAAGATATGCAAGCTACTTTCTGTGTACTACGACTTTAATGGAGAACATTTCAGTACTGCATTTACGTGACGGAGACATGTTAGCGGTAACGTTGCAGATTCAGATTTGACTCACTAAATATAACAATTAAACCCTGAAGCATTACTCATTTAACTATCCAGCATTATAAAAGGCTCCACTGTGAACAGATGTTAAGTACAATGTGCTTTGTCTGGGTTACTTGTTTGAAGGTTTCATAAAAAGTGCTTGTCACAAGCTCCTTCTGTTTGTTTCCACCCTCTGTTGATTTTGGGTGGACACAGTCAACCACTCCCATCCTAGAAAAAACAAAACAAACCTATGTTCACCATAAGCTGACTAGCATTTTTATGAGTTGAATTTGTTTTGTGGTTCATTTGTTTCCATCTTCACTTCCTGCTTCCTCATGACATTTCATATGATGTTTTTTAACAGGAATTAATGATTGTAAGTTTTAAGTATTGGTTGCAGAAAGCCAAATCAACGACACATTTTTAAAGTCAGTGTTTTATGAATAAGTAATCCAGTATGTTGTCACGTTTGTAATGGGGAACTCCTGGATGGTTTTAACAGTTGATACAATGTAAAACAAAGATTAGTGTAATGTGTGCAGAGTACTGTTCCACTGGCTGTTACAACAGCTTACGTGTTATCTCCTCTTCATGTTGCAGGCCATCAAGTCTTATCTATCGCAGCTGCCCTGACGCTTGTCAATGCAGCTCCCTGAGGATGTGACCACTACTGCCGGATCATGGCTGTGTTTTCAACAGATAATGACGCCAGAGAAATGGACTGGTTCATTCGGCCACTTACACACACACCCCCCCCCCTTTACTGGGGACTGAACTTCACAATCCAGACAACTCCCTCGGTTAGAGGTGGAGACTCTCACGGCGGGGCGGAGAGAGCCTGTCTGCCAAAAAACACACAGCCAATGACTGCTTCACATTGAAGTGGACCTTGTGAAGGGGCATATTTAGTGGACCTCCATGAGACTGGTTGTAACTTCGCTCTATGAAGTGCCACGCTCTTTGTCTCTCACTACATCACTCTTTGCCATGGAATGCAAATGCACTTGTGGAAGTAATGAATGCTCGGCTGGTTTAATGTTTTTTGCGCCTGGGTTCTCTGGAATCATGAACTTGAATCTGCAACAGTCTTAAGTTATTAGAACTCCTCTTGTTTTCACTTTGCCTCTTCATATGACGTTTGACTGTATAACATCAATTGTAAAAACAAGTGATTCTTTTAATCTTCTTTTAAATAAATTTGATAAAAATCAGTATTCTTTTATATTAGTTTTATTGTGTGTGTGTGTGTGTGTGTGTGTATATATTAAAAGGTACACTAAGAATAACAAATTAACGTGTGTGTGTAAGTGAACATACTTTCCTGTTCTCTTCTGATCTTGCTTAATTGCTGAATAAGTCATTCATAGTGGCTAAACTAGTTTTTCAGCTGTTTGTGGTTAGTGCCAAAGCCATGTAAACAGGCTCTGGTTCTGATTAGTGCACTTCCTTTTTTTATAACTTTATTAATCAAATTGGTTTCCATTTCTGTTTGGCAAAACAAACGTGTCTTATCGTTTAAATAATGGAAGACCAAGTCATTAAAGAAAATAGGAAGAAAAAAAGGACACAACTAAAGGCAGATTGAATTATAGGAGTAAAAGAATATACCTTTTTAGATGCAACTGTGCTTAGTATGTTCGTAGTATAGTGTATATATACTATAGTATTCTTAGCCTATTTTTTGCTGCTGTAGCGAACAAATTTTCCCTTGCGGGATAAATAAAGTATATCTATTTTTAAGATTACATTACAAAATACTAAACATGTTAGTGTATCTCTAACTGACAGCTTTAAATTGTGTTTATAATAAATTTCCACAGGAAAAAGTACATCAGACCAATTTAATGTGACTGTTTAGTTGTACAATAAAGTTTTTTTTCAATGTGACGTCATCCTCCGCAGCCACAGCTGATGTGCTCAGTCTTCCGGTCCTTCTCCAAACTGCTCTTGAACACACATTGACGGACATAGTTAGACCTCATTTTAACTTGATAAAGACAGACAATATGATTTATAGGGAAAGAATACCGCTGTTATGGGTTTTCGTGCAGGCTGCGGTCGTCGTAGCGTGGTGTTTCACTGATATCGAAACAGGGCCTGGCGCAGGTGTAACGTTATCGAACCAGCCGAACGGAGATCGGTTCAAGATCGAGGGAAGAGCAATAGTTCCGGGGGTGAAAACACAAGACTGGGTCTCCACGGCAAGAATCCTCGTGGAAGGTGAAGAGTACGTGGGATTTGTAAGGTAAGAAACAGCCGCCGTTGTACCTAGCTAGCTGGCTAGCCTGTTAGCGAGGATAGGTAGCATTAGCATGGCCAGCTAGCCTGACGTGCCACTGATGCTAACCGCACGGCAGCAGCTGTCGTACCGGTTGGCATGTTCCAAACTAATTTACAGCTTAATAGCTGTGAATGTGACTCGTGCCAACCGGGACAACAACACGGTTATTTCATGTTTACATACCTGTCACTGAACTTAGTTGTTGTTTTCACTATGAGCTCAGCCAGGCCTCTCGGTCTCATGGTAACGAACGTTAGCTGTGAACACAACAACCCTTGGCCTCAAGAGATGTGCCTGTTGTTGTTGCAGTCTAAAAGCACTGATATATAGGTAGTACTGTGGTGTATTAAAACAAAGGCTCCCCGCAAAACATAAGGATTTACTGCGGTCAGTTGTATCCAACTATCTGTAGTAACGTTATGTGGTATGGATTTGTCAGAGAATTGAAGCAGTTGGACTGTTCCTAAGCAGTCGGTTCCTTTAAGGTTACTGTGAAATGGTTGTGTATATCTGCCATGTTGTAAGTTAATAAACAGCAGATTCCAAATATAATGGGTTAACCATATAAATGTATTCCACTTGAGAGGTACTTGGAAGGAATTTGGGAGATGGCTGGTCCCATTTCCTCAAATGTTAACATAGATAAACACAATCAGTTGCTAGTTTATTAAGTACACCAATCTTATCCTATAATTGATATAAATAGGCTTGACTAAAGACACGCTCCACAATATAATGCAATCGAAATCAATAGCTCCACATACGACAGTGTCGAACATGTCAATAAAGTCAAATCAACACCTCTCTGAACTGAATACATGTGCAGTCTTAAAAAAAAAATCCTATTGTTGTTACAGAACTGATGGAAGTTTCGCTGTGAATGACGTCCCTTCAGGGTCCTACGTTGTGGAAATTGTCACCCCTAACTATAGATTTGAGCCAGTACGTGTTGATATCACATCCAAGGGCAAAATGAGGTAAGCCTATTCCGAGGAAACAAAAAAAAAGGGCATACACAAATGTCTCACATTGATCCGCATTGCATAACTTTCAGCGTACTGTTTTGGAGGCATCGCTAACCCACTAGTAACCGCGTGTCATTTCACAGGGCACGTCTTGTGAACTACATCAAGACTTCAGAGGTAATTCGCCAGCCATATCCTCTTCAGGTCAGGGCTAATGGCCCTCACACCTACTTCATGAAGAGAGAAACCTGGGGCTGGACAGACTTCCTCATGAACCCAATGGTAAAAAACTAACTGATTATATTGCACTGAACTTGCTGAATATGTCATTTGGGTGAGCAAAATGCAGAGAAGCACGGACAAAAAACGTGTTATTGTTTTCTGCGCAGTGCATATCATTACCTTGCCTTACCTTGCCATGTGGTTTGCAGTACCCGGAAAGGAAAGTGAACTGCTTTTGCACAAGCAAGATGGTCCTCAAAAGTTATTCAAACCCAACTGGGCCTAGCATGTGCAGTTGCTGTTGCCCAGACTTGATTGTCCTTATTAGACATGCTCATCTTTTCTCTATATTTACTACAAGTGTTAAAGATAGTTATTGTGCTTCTGGGTGTCTTGTTTAATTGTGTTGTCTTTGTTGCTCCTGCAGGTCATGATGATGGTTCTGCCCCTGCTGATCATTGTTCTATTGCCCAAGGTGGTCAACACCAATGACCCAGAAATGAGAAAGGTATAGATTCCATTATAGCCTCAGGTGTTATTACAAAAATAGTGTGTATGCATGGAGTTTATCATCATGCTGAATTGTATTGGATGCATTCAGATCAGTTTAATGAGGATGTGTTAATTGTCACAAGACAGTGCAAGTTCATGACAGAATAGCGTTTATAATGTCAGTAGTCAAAGGAACACTTGTATTGAATTCATGATACCCTGTCCTGGCCTCGACTTGAAGTGTGAGTGTATCGTAATGGTCAAAAATGACAGTGACATTGTTTATTTTTTGGAAATCGGTGAGGATTTTTCCAGAGTCGGTCCCACTTTGTCATCTACAGCCGTTTTCATTTCACTGCCGTCTTTACAGGAAATGGAGCAGTCCATGAACATGCTGAACCCCAACCCCGAGCTTCCAGACGTCTCTGAGCTCATGACCAAGCTCTTCTCCGGCTCCAAGGGCTCCAGCAAGGCAGGCAGCAGCAGCAAGGGCACCAGGCCGGCCGTCAAGAGGAGGTAGTACTGTACGCGTCCCTTCAATCTGCCTAAGGAAGCTCGAGTTATGCCATGGAAGCAAGATTTTTAAGTGTCATTTCCCCTGGGTCTATTGTACAGTTTTCTTTATTATTATTAGATGTTTTAAGCACATCTTGATTTCTAATATGCTATTGGAAACGTTCTTACTGCACTGATAGAAATTTCTTAAACCCTGCAACAGCTGTTACCCTTAATTTGCTCTATACTTTCTTCCTGTGGCTCTTCTACGCATCCATCTTTTCTGTGCTAACCCTCCGGTGTGCATTCTTCCACTGCTGCTAATTCCACTACCTAAAAGAGAACATATATACAGAGATTTTTTTCTTTTCTTTTCAATTTCAGTAATATGACTGTGAATGAAGATTAATTGAATTTTAAGACTGATAAATTCTTATTTAAAAGCCTAGATGAATAAATTGCAATGGTATATAACAACTGTGTTTTTATTTCCATTTTATTTATTTTGAGAGTGAACACATGGGTCTTCTCATTTTTTTTTTTCCTCAATCATTGTGTGTACTGTATGACCAGGATTCACATACTGTAAATTACAACGGTAATGATTGGCAGTTAAAAGGAAGAAAGGGCTGTGTGGTTGCTTCAAGATCTCTAGAGTGTAACTTTACTTACTTTTAATAAAGCGGATGATAAAGTCCATAATAAAGTAATAATAAAATGTGTTTGTGATAAATGTTCTCACTACATATGTCATTTAATCATAATTACAACTAAGCTAACTCCATTTGCTGATGAAGACCCGGTTATATGGTTGAAATCTCAAGAAAATGCTAGTAAATTGACATTAAATTGGGATTTTTTTCTTTTACTATAATGGCTAAAATAATATACTTTGATGCTTTAAGATGATGGTTCCCAAGCTGAGGGTTGAGGCCTGTTACAGGGCCCCTAGATTAAGAGAACGTAGTCTTATAAGGTTATTAAAGGGATAAGAAAAATGTTTAACTTCTTCAGGCCTCTACAAATCCTTTAAATCAAACAATCTGAGTACTGCTCGAAAATGATGTCCTCAGTGAAACAAGTAGAGTAGAGTAGAGCAGGCACATCCCAAAAACGTAAAACAAATAAACCAGGCAGAAGTCAGCTGATTAGATCTAATTTAACAGATCTCCGTCAAGCCCATTAAGGCCTTCACCTGTGATGAGGGGATGATTTTAAAGGGACAGTGCATAGGATTTTAAATGGTGGCGCAACATTGCGGACTCCGTGAAGAGTACCCACTCCCTATTCAGATATTTAGGGCTCATTCTGAGCTCATGAAAACACAATTCTTAAAACACAGTTGTATTACATTCAGTTAATCCTACTAAATGCGACATACTTTTCCTTTAAGGGGTAGCGATCCAGAAAGGTCGGGTACCACTGCTTTAAGCAATAATGCTGGCAATTATAGTTCATATCGTCAACAAATCCCAAAATAAGACTAACGTTTTTTCAACATGTTATATTTCTCAGCTCCAAGCCCACTCGATACATGAACATATAGATCTTTAAAATAAACATCATGAATATATACTGACTGTTTTTACTACTCAAACATGAGAAAATAGTTTCCTCATTGGGGACTATATTCAACTGTGGGTTCGGTGTGCAGGTTAACATTCACGGTGTATGTGGGGTTGACTCAAAACAAGCTGCTGTGCCCGTGTTCATTATGATGAAGGAACCTGTGTGGTTTATTCAAGAAGTTTATTCAAGACGTTTTGAACAATGGTGGTATATGACAGAGGAAAACACATCAAGTTTTGGCTACACAGCTTGTTTGTGGGATTGATTTGCTGTCGCTTTTTGGTCTTTTCACAGTTTTTGTTGACAATAAGAAAACTCTAGAATATCACCAGACTTATCCTTTAATAATGAAGACTGAAGTAGCATTACATCTGACGGGAGCTCTGAGCTCTGTTCTGCACTCAGCAACAGTCATAGTTGTGCACGTCATCCATGGCACGTTACTTTCATTACCCAACTGTTTGAGTGGGTAATGATCGGCTAAACCATTTACAAATAAAAAACAAATCACATCAGATTCAACACATGATGTTGAAATTATTCATGCTGACAAAAGTATAATTCTGCCTTGTGAGTTTGTATTTCACTGTTCAAATCAGTACACACAGACTCACTTTCACATGACTGCACAGACGGACAATGAGCAAAAATGCGTTCACAAAGCTCTTTTGCCTCTGAGCAGAACAAAAGGCACAGAGTTTAAGGAGATAACATTTGACATTACATCATTAAAAGACAAAGAAGTGCAATAATTTACAACAGCATCACTCATCTATTAGATAGACATGTTGGTAGTCATGCTTCATTATGTTTAAATACCATGTGTCCCATGTGTTTTGTTGTTGTTGCAGTAATATGAAAAGTGACAGGAATAAAGGTGTGATCCATAAACAATCTCTTTTGTCATGTTACCACCGTGACACTAATGCAGCTTTAAATGCACAGAAATGTACAGATTAGCCCTTGGACACAAGATCAAACATCGATTTCAAGAGCCAAGATAGAAAACTAAAACATTCACTAAACACTGACATACACTAAGCAATTTACTTTTACCGTTTGAGAGGTGTAGAATCCAACAGAATCAGTGAAATATTTTTATTATACTATAGATTACTTTGAAATGTGTATGCCTACAATATGTCCTTTATATACAGTGCAAGTGAGCAATAGAATAAAGGAGGATTATACCGTATGACTGGTTCAGTGTTTTTATCCACATGCTCACACAAAAATGCTCATGTACGTCAAAAGCATGTTGTTAGTAATTCCTCCTTTCCACATTTGTTGAGAAGTGACTCCTTCATAGTGAATAAAGTTAGTATAAGGCTTCAGCAGTCTGCCAGAGTTAGCTAAATCAAGCCGGGGTTTTATAATCTCAGCATGTAGATGTAGACTATATTAGAAATGTGCTGACATGGCTCTGGTGAAGTTGGTTAGTCTGTTCTCATTTCCAGGCAACAAATACCAACGCTTTGTCGCGCCCCTCTGTGTCTGTTACCGCCGCACAAGGCACCTTTAAGCGCCCGTTTGACACGCACCGAGCTGTCAGGTAACAACAACCTAAACCCATCCGCGTCATTATTAAACGCTCACAGAAAATGCTGAAAATGTGATGATGTAGCATAAAAAGGCTGAAAAAAAGCCACACAGGGTGGGAGGAGTTAAAATCCTTGAAAAAAAAGGCAGCAGAATCCTCATATTAGCTTTGACTGATTTTTAAGGACCCCTCCAGACAAATTGAATAATGATTTGTTTCAGTTATGATTTTTGCACAAAAAAGTTAAATTACCTGTTTAAAACACTCCTCTCTCGTAAAAAAAGACAGAATCTATGAACATGCTAATATTTTTTACATTTGAGTCATGAGGAAGAGATTACTTTTTTGCCACGATGGAGAGGAGGACAGCATACCAATAACTCTTTCAACGTACATATTGGCATGTGAGTGTTGTATTAAAGGAGTACTCCACCGATTTAGCGCGGCACTGCTATGACATTGTTGGACTCATGATGGACAGTTTCTAAAATGGATGCAGCAGAACCAGAGATATCAACTTTTTTATTCCACACATTCTACTTCTTCTTCTTCTAATGTAACCTGGTGCCTACATTACCCACAATGCAACGTAACCACTGACTGTTTTTTGGTGTTTTATCCTAGTAGCAGCTAATGTAGCCTGGAGCCGCTAGTCTGCAGCTTAGATCAGGGGCGAGCCACAGAGGTCTGGTAAGCTCACTTCTTTCTAACTGCACACCCCCAGATTATTTTCATTTCCAAACTTGTAGTTTTCAGCACCCGATTGCTGACCCGAGTGACATCATTTGAGGCCATTTTCTAACCATTGTGAGAATTTGTCGCCACCTTTGTGAGGTTTCTTTTCTGTAATAACCTGGAACAGCAGTTTAAGTGCTGCACCAGGCTCAGCTCATTTTCCACCGACATGTACTTTTAACACAAAAATCCCATGCAGCACTTCATGCTGAAGATGACCAGCATACATCAAGAAAATCATCACATGTGGGCAAAAGCAATAAATCAGTTCTATAATAGCATTTTGCCACATCAAGTCATTTTATTGTTGACATTTGGTCCGCCCCAGTACAGCTTGTCATCCCCTCTCCTCCTCCTCCTCCACTGGCAGAGCAGAAGCATGCGGAAGGTCTTCTGAAAGGTCTTGTTGCAGAGCGCGTAGCACATGGGGTTGATGGTGCTGTTGACGTAGCACAGCCAGTAGCCCAGGTGCCACAGGGACACGGGGATGCAACTGTCACAGAAAGTGGAGATGAGCACCATGATGTTGTAGGGCGTCCATGTGAGGATGAAAGCCAGCAGGATGGCGCTGAGAGTCTGGGCCGCCTTCTTCTCCTTCACAAGCACCATCCTCTTCCTCTTGGTGATCTGGTTCTTCAGGACGGGGTCGATGGGTTTGGAGGTGGTGGAGGAGGACGGCGAGGCGTTTTTGGTGGGCTCTTCTGCTTTAGGCAGGCAGGGCGGGGCAGTCATTGGTTTGCCGTTTTTACCCTTTGAGCTAGAGCCCGGTTTGAATTTATAAGAGAGGCGTTTTTTACTGCTCTTCTTTTGAGGAGTGGAAAAGTACAGATCTTCTGCGTAATCACCCACTTGTCCATTCTTATTACTTTGCCCACTACCTTGCTCTTTGAAAGATCCCTGTGGGGTTTCTATTGAAACATGCTGCTCCTCCTCTTCGGACGAGGAGTAGCTGTTAAAGGAAGTGACCTGATCTGCTTTCACCCATGCCTCATCTGATCTGGTAGTAGTTTTAGTGGCATTGCTTTGGTTAGATGAGGACCAGGAGGCCTGACTCCGGTCTCTCCTCTCTCTGGTGAAATGAAAGCAAGAATTAATGATAGTTTTCTGTGGTTTAGTCCCTTCTAGAACATTTTCCGTAGCCAGGCCTTGGAGCTCTGCCAAATCTTTGGTGCGTCTCTGCGTCTCCTTGTAGATCCTACAGTAGAGGATGGTCATAACAGAGACAGGGATGTAGAACGCAGCAATGGCTGTACCAAATGTGATCACAGGCTCTGTTAAAAACTGGATCTCGCACCGGTT
Source organism: Pholis gunnellus (assembly GCF_910591455.1). Taxonomy (NCBI): domain Eukaryota; kingdom Metazoa; phylum Chordata; class Actinopteri; order Perciformes; family Pholidae; genus Pholis; species Pholis gunnellus. The sequence goes on along the minus strand of NC_136546.1, from coordinate 8,676,945 downwards.
GGAAGCCACTTTTCTCTCTCCTACAAAGTATTGCCAGCACAGAATGGGTGGCGCCCAAAGGACAAAAGACACCATCCATGCGAGGCCAATCATGATGGCAGCTCTCTTTGGAGTCCTCTTAGCCCTGTAAGTTAGCGGCCTTGTGATGGAGAAGTACCTGTCGAAGCTGATGACGAGTAAGTTCATAACTGAAGCATTGCTGGCAACATAATCCACTGCTAGCCAGAGATCACATGCAAGGTTTCCCAAGGACCAGTAACCCATCAGGATATATGTAGTGTATAAGTTCATTGACAACACTCCGATGATGAGGTCAGCGAAGGCCAGACTCAGTAGGTAGTAGTTGTTTACAGTCTTCAGCTGGCTGTTGACTTTGAAGGACAGCAACACCAGCACGTTACCAACAATAGTTATCAAGCTGACGATGGCTGACACTGTAGCGATGGTAATAACCTCCCACACGTTGTGGGGAGTCTCCTGGACATGTGATGTGTTGGCAAACGTGCTGTTTGAAGGGTCTACTTCCATGTTGGTATCTGTCTGTGTTACTGTTGATGGGTCAGAGAGAGGTGGCGGTTTGTGGCTCCATTAAGAGTTTTCCTGAAATAAAAAGAGAAACATTAATTATTATTTTTAAAATCTCTCTCTCTATATATAAATGTATATATATATATTTTAATATATATATATTTATATAAGTTATACTGTTTAAACTGTTCTTTGTTTTCCAATAAAAACGTGTGTATTATTGTATGTATTATTATAATGTATTATTTTGACTCGGAACCATCAAACGCCATTTTGTCGTGGGACAGCATTCAATGTAACACTTGTTCCGTTCAACTTGAAGGTGTCACATGTTAAACCGTCCGGCCAATATTGACAGCAATGGACGCGAAACCGAGCGGAGTCAGAGGAGGCACTTGGAAAAGAGGCGGCCGAGGTGGAAGCAACAGCGACAGCGTCAGCGGTGAACACCGGGGCAGAGGGAGAGCAGGCCACCACCGCGGCCGGGGTAAAAGAGACCACTACCGCGGCCGTGGACGCGGAGGAAGCGGCCACTCAGCGGAGTTCCAACACCGGGTGAGAGAGAGCATGGAAGTTTACGTGACTGCCCCGCGTTTAGCTATTGATAGTTTCTTTGAATAATAACAGTGAAATCACGTCAATTTACAAATATGTGACGGTCCCCCCCCCCCCCCCCCACACACACACACACACACACACACATTCAAAGCACAGCCTCTGTTCAGTTGCAGAGCTGTGATTCATACTCGAACACAAGCAGCTGCAGCACACACGTTGTCTGATTGCGGTGCATTACAGAAGTGTGTTTGCACACGTCTCTACTGTACATGCTCAGTGCACATAACGAGTTCCTGTCAGCATGCACGCAGTCTTGGTCTTCCACAAACACTCCCACATTATCACCGGGCCTCGGATGTGACACACTCAGCCTCATATCCACTGGGATGCTCTGTGAGTAGATGCTCCTGCCATGGTAACTACAGGAGTAGAAGGCAAACAACAGGGGACTCTTTGATTGCAATCATACAAATCTCCGTTGGAACAGGGGCTCCTTGATTGCAATCATAAAAAAAAAAACAATCCCCATTAATGGATCCATAGCTACCATGGGGTCTTTGACGATATTGCTGGAAGAAAAATGAGCTCTGTGTTATTATTTCTGTGTGTGTGTGTGATTGTGTTTTGACAGGGCAGCAGAGAAACTGAGCATGCGTTGTGCCTCTGACACACCTGCTCTTTTCTATGGCAACCTAAAGGTTTGTGCAGCCATGTGACAAAACGGCAAGAACTCTATGACGCAGACGCATTTAAATTAGTTCAGCTTTGGATGTCTTGTTCTTTGTCACACAGTGGAACTTGCCATTTACCTTGACCCGTTTTGTTTGGCTTAGCTACCAATCTATGAATAAGAGCTATGTGTTAATGGCCAATTTACAAAAATGCTCTTTGTGGAGCTTTGTCAGAGGAAGTGTTGTTGGGAACATCTTTAGTCACTGTACCCAAGACTAGCTGGCTTTGCAAAGTTTACTCTTTTTTTTTTTTCAAGTTTTCAAGCCTGAATGACTTTTTCACACTATCTCCCATGTCTGTATTGTTCTGTATGATCTACTCCAACTGAACAATGTCTGAACGACACTAGAGGTCATGTGATGGTGTGCCAGTTGGTGCACACATACATTTCCCAACCAACAATTCCGGTGGGAAGATGGCACAGCAGAAAACAGATGTACTAACACCTCCACATTGACTCTTCAGGACTGTGGAACACCATTTTTGGCCCCATTTACGTTGAAGATTAATTAATTTTCTGTCGATCAATTAATCGATTAACCTACAGTGTTCATCTCTTAATCTGATTGTGTGCAAAGGCTCTTTGAAGGTTCTGTCCTATCACATGTCCCATCATTGTTTCAAATGAAAAATGATCTTGTCTTGAAGTATTCAGTTTTATTACCTAGTGCTTTTGTTTTTAGGAGAGACTGTTATAAAAGGTGCACCATTATTCCCATTTTGTCGCTTAAATCCCTCGTTCCTCACTGTGCTACCCCGCCATGTTGCTCTTCTTTCAGGACCAAGATGAGGGCGACAACTTTCAGGAGGAAGGCGACAGGCCGGAGGTTTTCTCCAGGAGGAAACTGGGGTCAAACTGGGAGCGTTATGAGGCCTCAGAGAGGCCGGAGCCTGACGATGACACGCCCGCTCAGAGAGGAACAGACTACCACGTCCTGCTGGGGGCCGCAGGTAAGATCGGGCCGCAAAAAACAGCTCGAGGAGGTTGTTTGTTTTGCCCACCACAGTGTTCAGTCAGCCATTGACGGGGGAGACAAGTCAGACATCTGAACTTTGCAAAAACTTTCCTAAAAATATTCCTATAATTCATTTAGATTTGTATGCATCACAACAAAGAAATAAAACCAATTAAGACAAATTCATTCCATTTCACACGTTCAAACATCACTGGGTTAAAGGTACAAAGGTATTTATGCGTTTGTATTGACTTCTAATTTGTGTATTAGCCTCTGTAGGATAACGACATGTAATATTCACACCGTGTCAAATACTCCAGCGAGTCTAATTGTACTTTTCTGAAGTTGTCTCCTAATTAGTTCAAATGAAATGAACGTGTTGGACACTGCTGTCAAACGGCTGCATAAATCCTTGTTTGACTTTGTTCGCTAATTTCAGCCTCAGTGCTCCGTGTTTCAGCCTCCTGGGCTCTCAACAGTCTCTCGTCCCTGTTTTTGTTTTTCTTTCCCCAAAGGAGCACAAGTTGAAAGCTCAGTGTCGTCTCATTAGAGCAGAGCTCGACACTTCTTCTTATTCAGGACGTTTTTTTCAGATAGCAGACCACAATGAGTCACATTTTGCAATATTGCTTTGGCTGTCGGCTTGCTACAGTTTCATAAACTGTGGTTTTAAAGTTGAGAAATGTTATTTTATAAATCAACAGGATGTGAAATTGTATTAATATGCAAATTAGTGTTACACCAGCACATTGGCCTTTTACTTAATAATCAACAAACAGCCACCAGTTGTTTTTCCTTTTTATGATGACACATAAATGAACTTTAAAGTATAACAATTTTACTTTCGTTACATAATTTATGTTTTCTTTTACCATCCAATAGTGTTTTGGGTGTTTTTAAAATGCTTGTTGTGGGTTTCATAATGGTATAAAGCTGTACGAATCAATATTTTAAAATGGACATAAGGTCAAATGATTGTGTGATGTGATATTGGTCGCTAATAGTGACAAACGATGTGATGATTATCAGCCGACTCTGCAGTTCCCCTCAGATTTATGGGGTATTTCAGTATTTTTCCGCTTTTGGTTTAATGGCCCACAGCTTTGCGTTTTTTGGTTCAGTCTCGCATCTCGGTGTTATTTTTCCGCAGCTGTTTTCAGTGAAAATGCTCCAACAACCCTCTTGTGTGCCACATCACACCACAGCCAATGTTAGCGACTGTTTGGTGAAAACAATGGAGCCTGTAGCACCTGTTGATGCAGCTTTAAGAGCAGTTTCAGAGGCTTGGACTTATGGAAACGTCATAACATTCTGGGAGGAACACTTTATTTAAATACAATTTCTGGCATTAAAATGAATTCATGCACAAGACATATCTTAAATGATTGTGTTTATTAGTATATCTGTCTGATTAGATTTCTTTAATAAGCCAAGTTTGCTGGTGTTTTGAGTCCTACATTCTGTGCAGGACTTGCTTGTGCTTTCGCATGAAGTTATGAGGCCATTTTGAACTCGGGATGAGTGTTTCAGCAGCTAAATGATTTCACAGAATTGTTTTTCTCACGCCATTAGAGAGTTGGGGAGCGTTGCGGCGCCGTGTCCCCCCCCCCCCCCCCCCCCCTTCTCTTGTAGCATAAATGCCAAAGGTTCTCCAGTGAGTTGTTTGACTCGTACCTCTCGTCTCTGTGTTTTGCCCACATTGTCAGATTAGTCATGCCGTACAGCAAGAGGCTGCCGCTCTCTAGAGGATACTTAATTGTATGTGGGAGGCGATGCTTTCAAGAGTCGTTTTCCTGGCCAATTAAGGTAGCTGTTGAATCAGGAATCTGCCACAGAAACCTCCCTTTTCCTCTTGGCTTGAGTATCATAAAAATGCTATGCTAAAAAATTCTGTGTGTGTGTTGTGTGTGTGTGTGTGTGTGTGTGTGTGTGTGTGTGTGTGTGTGTGTGTGTGTGTGTGTGTGTGTGTGTGTGTGTGTGTGTGTGTGTGTGTGTGTGTGTGTGTGTGTGTGTGTGTGTGGGGGGGGGGGGGGGGGGGGGGGGGGTAGCAGGGCTTATTTCTCCGTCTTATTTTGGATCCAAGGTGTTGAAGTATTCTGTTGAATTGGCAAGACTGGATGGACAGGATGTACAGGTCAAAAATGTTATGTATTTTCGGATAGATGATGATTTAGAGCAGTGCTTTTTAAAATGTTTGTAATGATTCGTGAAGTTCTTACAAGATTCAGAATCGCAGAGCAGGTTTAGATGTGCGTGAGATTATGGGCTGACTTTACAAGACTTCAATCAAATAGATAGGTTTCCCTCTGCCTCAAAAGCAGCAGAGTCATAAGGATGCTGCCTAAGAAGACGCTTTCTATCTGATGATGTTGTCGTCCGCTGTTGTGAGAGCTGAGCACATATGAACAACCTAAAACAAAACTCTATAAATACGTGTGTGTGTGGGTGGGGAGTGTTTTGTTCTACCTGACATTAAAGGGCAGAAAGCATCGGAGTTTTGTCAAAGTGAGACCATGCAACTCTTCAAAGAAGATTTTCAAAGCTGAAACAATTAGTGGATTAATTGATTGACAGAAAAATGAATCTGAAACAATATTGATAATCATTTCACCATTTAAAAACAAAATGCTGAATATCTCTGTCATTCAGATGTGACGAGGACATTTAAAATATGACAAGTTGAGACTATTTTCTGACGTTTTATTTGATTTAACAATTAATCGAGAAAATTGGCAGGTTAATTGATCAAAAAATAATCAGTAGTTTCGACTGTAAAGAGATCCTTCGTCTCCTGTTTCAAATAAAAAAATGAATAATCAATACAACACACCTTTGCTTAATTTAACGCTCTTAGGGGTTGACATTAGTGCATTGACTCTATGACTCTTCTGTACTCGTGTTGCGCTGTAAATAAGCATTTAACATCATATTGTCATTGTGGCTGCTGTTTAGCAAAAGTTCCAAAGGATGTGAAACTTTCAGAGTTTCTGGCTGAATAGATAATGAAACGAATCACTATCATTAGCTCCTCTTCCTGCACAGTCGAGTGGAAACTACACCTGTCAACACCTGTAAACACTCGCCGTGTTCAAGACCTCTAATCTTCTCCCCACAGCTGGGATCTTATTGAAATGTGACAACAACGTGGAAAGTAAAAATGACAATTCCGCCTGATTACAGAGAAATGCGTAAAGTTACCTTTTGACTGGGAGGAGCTGCTGTTGCTCCACAACTCCAGTTCCATGTTGAACAGATGGAGAGTGATGTCTTAATACAATGCTTTAGATACCAATTTTATTATCAATGGCACTTAATCTATAATCTAAAATTGTGATTTTGTGTTCACCACTTTTACTTAAATTAATAAATACAAAATTGTGATTCTATTATAATCATAAATAGAAATAATATATGTGCCATTATTGCACAGTCTAAACAACATTTAACATCTAGGTGGACATGCACCAGGCAACTGGTGTCTGCTAACGAAGATCATGTGATGTGATTGAAAGCCCCAGAACACTTACTAAATGGATGTGAGATTGTTTTGTCAACATTTGAAATGATCATAATCCTGAATTGGGAAATGTAGATAAATGGGACATTGAACCAAAGGGGGGAATAAAAATCACAAGCTATCCAACAATTTATAAAGTAATTAAAATAAGCTCCACCTTTACCAGCTGCAACATTAAAGTGATGAACACATTAATGCATAAATAATCATAATTCAAGAATATAAAAATGGTTCCTAATGAGACATTCAGCATAATGAGCATTCATACTTTTGGTGCTGAAAGTATTTTCTGATGGTAATACTTTGAATGTTGCACAAAGTATTTCCACACTGTAGTTTGGCCAGTTTTACTTCAGTAAAACATCTGAGTACTATAATACTAATAATGCAGTCCATGCATCCCACTCCTTTCATTCTTACATTCTACCTAAGATGGTGTAGTGCAGATTCTCTCCTTTATATAATCTCCATTTATATAACCTCAGTTGTCTTATATTTCAACTTCAATTTGACTTCTGTATCCAAAATGCATTCGCTGCTGCAGTGAATCCTTTTTAAGGAGCATTGGCGTTCTTATCTCTTCACGCATTATTATTTCATACAATACAAATGAAAGCACCAAAAAGGGAAAACCGAAGCTCAAGGTCTATAGAGACGTCTACCGGTTCATTGAATTTTGCCTCGACGATCTATTTCAAATATATAATCAAGTCATCAGAACAGTCCGTGGCTGTCTGTCTATTTGCAAAGGCTTTATTGAAAGCTCCACTGTACTCGGCGTGATTAGGAAAAATGCAGCCTGACGGGGCAATAATGTAAACAGAGTGTTCGATTTGAATTGAAGGTCATGTTGATTTGCGTCGTCTTGTGTGTCTCGTAGATGGCGATTATGTAGCCCCAGCTGCTTGTCCAAACAGCCCAAGTGCTTTTAGCATTCATGTGTTTTTGATTGAATCCGATGATTGGTTTTCAAGGATGAAACCTTGGCGCCTTTTGATTCTCAAAATATTTCCGGACCAGTGCTTTTTAGAAGCTGCTTTTGTGCAGAAAAGCTTTTCATCCGAGAGGAATTTCCGGCGAAAGGTGGTTGTCTGTATTGAATGAATTAAAAAAACGTATCAAGATGCCACTAAGCCTTTTTAAGGAATGAATCGACGTCTTTGTAACCGCGAAGGTGATTTTTATTTTGTCCTGTCTCGTCTCAGTTCTCGCATTGTTGGGGGTTGATTGTGCGGTTGCCAAGGGGTAATGATCACACATGGTGCAATTGCCATGTTCTGTGTGTGTGTGTGTCCGTGTGCCTGTATGACTTGGGGGAATTGCTGGGCAGTTATTTACATCCTAACACGGTCATCTATCTGTACACATTAATACAAGGATCAATCCTCCTCCCCCGCAGCCGTAGTCTAGGGCTGCTAATGGGCACCTATCAAGGCTCCATCATAATGAGACGAGAGGAAATCGCATTAGAGCTTCAGTGGTTCAGCTAACTAGATTGACAAACACAAGGACGTTTTCCTAACCGGGATGAATAGTCCCAATCAGGCCATTCATTTATATGTTCCGGTGTTGTTATGGATACTTGATTAGCCATCGGGACTGGAGGAGACTGGCGTCAAAGCAGAGGAATGAGGCAGGAAGCCAAGCGCATCACTGGTGGTTCGTTTCCCTGCAATTGGTGATTATGATGAAGCCAGCGGAGGATGGTGTGAGGTCAAATAGAGCAGCAGGTGGATCGTCGACACTTTCACCCACAGAGCGGTCTACCCACTTTCATCCTTGAATACCGGTTCCATTGTGTGACTGTCTAGTACTTTAACATGTGAGGCTTCATTTCAGGGCTGCTATTATTTTGTTTTTATGATAAACAGCAGATAAACTAATCTCAAATTAAATTGTCTCAATGATGATAAATTGGTTAAAGAAAAACGCCTTTCAAAGTCTGACAGAGCCAAAGGTCAAGTCATCAGAAACCTTGTTTTCACTGACCCACAATCCAAAAAACCCCAAATAAAATATAATATTATTGCTGCAGCTTTAAGTAATTTTTTAGATCTTTATATATTTTGTGGTTTTTGACAGTTGTTGGACATTTCATGACGTCACCACCATCGAGGACAGCCACGGACATTTTCTGACGTTCTATTGACCGACCGATTAATTGAGAAAATTATCCGCAAATTAATCAATAATGAAAAAAGCAATTGTCAGCTACAGAAAACCTGCAAATTTGAACATTTCTCAAACTCAAACAAGTGTAACTTTTGACATTTTTCAAAAGAACAATGGCTGAAATAGTCTAATAAATTACTGAAATAGCTGCCTTTTACATTTTTAGGGGATCAACTAATCTTTTGTTGTTTCAGCTCAGTTTTACTTCTTTGGATAACAATCACATTGTTTATACCTCCGAGGATGCAGTGCTATAAGTGTTTGGATGCCAGTCCTGCAGTCATGTGACTTTTCATCCCCAGCAGTTTTTAATGATCAAATCATCTTACTCCTCGTACCTCCCACTTTCTCCTGAGTAAAAAACAAACTAAACACAGAGCACCTCTACACGGCCATACCCAGACTTTCCAAAGTAACCAGGATCAATTTAATAACCTTTTGTGGGTGTCAAAAGTGACTGTTTTAAATCCGCATTGAACAAATTGTGCCGTAGAGCTCATAAAAGCACCAGTGACAGCTGATGAACCCCAGCACTTGTTCCATGATTCATTAATATAGTAACTCAGGCTATATTTGCTATTCAGTCCATACAAAAAAACGCTAGAATTTATAATTGGATTTTACTGAGCAATAAGTTGACAGCTGCTCCTATGCCCTGTTTAATTTCCTGTCATCATAGCCACATCAAACGGAATTTATACTCACCCTGTATGGCTCTGACAAAACACAATCCTGCAGCGTTAAATGGGCGCTTGGCCAGGTCTTTGATACGCTGTTTCTCCTTTTACTCCCTCAGTCTGGCAGAGCTCTCTCTCTCTCTCTCTCTCTCTCTCTCTCTCTCTCTCTCTGTGTCTTTCCCAGCTTCTCTAGTTCTCTCTTTCACAGCGTTGGCTTCACACCTTCCCTCACTGGCTCGCTCTTCCCCTCCCCTGTTCCCCCTCGCTGACTTTTTTCCCTCCGCGCTCCGTTCTCCAACGAGGTGAAAAACACACTTGTCAAATACAGGTAGGTCATCACACGGTCTCTCATCCTCATCAGTTGCTAAGTACGAGGTGCTTCGATGCGAACAAGTTTTTCCGGCATCCTCGTGCAGCGCTGTATTGCTCCCGAACGGTCTGGTTTCTCTCCGAGACAAGATGGTAAATGCAACAGCTGTTCAGTGTCCATGTCCATGTGACGGAGCAGCTTCGGTGCCTCGCTGGTGCTGTCCAGACCTTTTTCACAGAAGTGTGAATTACTAGAACTCCTGGTCCTCAGCAGTAGTCAAGTGAAGATCTCATCAAAGCTTTTTTTTTTTTCCTCTTTCACCAAAGATAAACTCATCATCTTCTGGGAAATTGATGAAAGCGGTAAAAGTGGTAGTTTCTTACTCTTTCTGCGAGATTTGCTCCACCGGCAGGGAAAGCGAAGTTGAGCTTCCTCGATCCTCAAGGCTGCACAGATCGAAGGACTTCTGCTTCTGCTTGCCTCGTCTGATAAGGCTGCTGCGCTGACGTCCGTACCAACGTGCAGATTTAACCGAGAGCCACTATTAGGAGAAATTCCCACATGGCCGGAAGCCTCGTCCTGCACACAAGCACTGGGCAACATGTAAGAGAAGGGAGGAAGAGGTGAGGAGGTAGAGGAGTAGGATGAAGCAGAGGAGAGGAGAGGAGGAGCCGGAGGAGGAGTCGATGTGGATGTCAGCAGCGGTTCAGAAAGGGCCGCTGTGTGCCTTTTTGCTTACAGCTGTTTGTCCTCATCAGAGAGGAAATGCATTCACACAACTGCTGGATACGTCACACTTCATGGTGACTTTGTTAATCCCCAAAGTGTTAATCCCCTCTTTTTAAAAGTAGCGTGAGTGACTGTGGAAGCAGTCACTGGTGACTGGCAGAGTTTTTGAACTGCTTTCAGTTTGCCAGGTAATCTCAAGGGCCTCATAGAGAGAGCTTTTCAGTGTGGGCCTTTCTGTTGGCGTGACCTTCGCTGTTCAGATAAGCGTATGGCTGTAGATGTGTTTTTCTTCTTTATACGCAACTGCTGAAATGGAAATTTAGTGAAAAGCAGAGAGGAAGAGAGTGTCGTATAGCACGGCAGATGCAGGATTTCTGGGGCTCATACTGATGTTGATCTTTTGGGAGTTTAAAATATGCTATTTAAGAATACATCGGTGGACAGTGCTCTAGTAAAACATAAACCCAGAATGTAAGCAAGCAATCTGGATAAAGATCCCTTAGATTTTTATTTTTTTTATTGTGACTAAGATGCATACTGAGCAATACATTTTACAATTGAAAATTGCACATGTCAGCGCTCTCTGGTGGACAAACAGAATTGTAACGCTGTTTCTAAATGACCACAAACCTAGTTTAACATGTACATTTGTTGTTGCTCATCCGCCCATATAAACGCTGATACCGATATATATCTACAATAAGCTAATATCAGGCGATATATCGACCCAGCTGATATCGATCCAGCTCTTATCCGTAGTAAGGAAACCACTTTTATAAACCTGGCAAGACACTTTATCCCAGTTACTGCCACTTAGGGCAATGTCACCTAAAACTAGTTTCACAATTAACCCGAGTAAGGATTAATTAATGACATCTTATGTAATACACCTGTGCACAAGATTCTCTGTCCCCACAGTGGAGCTGTTCTACATATATTAGCAGAAAAACATGGATTATGGTTTTAGTGAACATGATCAGTAGTTAGCACTATGCTAATATGCTATTCACAGCTAAATAATTAAATTGGATCTAAATTAATTATAAATGGATCTAAATATCACTTTACTTAACTTTCTCACCTGCAATCACCAGCAGCTGTGTTCACATTTGAGTAATTTTATCTGTATGAAGGAATTCATGTATTAAACACGACTAAAATGTGGTTGTTTAGAGAGTCATGTTGTCGGTTCCTGTAACTTTCTTTTGATTCGTTGCCCAGCTGTATCACCACCACAACGATGCTATCCATCTTTTTGGTAGGAAGGACTTCAGCCTCCCCAGAGCCATGTGGAAAATATAATGAGTTGTTAGTATTATTAGATGATGGATGAGGAGAAACGTGGAAAATATCAATAATACGAAACTGATCTACTATTTGCAAGAGGCTAGTCGAGGGTATTGGCTCTTTAACGTCCCGAGCTAATGCTTGACTTGCTCTGAAGCCATGCTTTGGGCTATTTGCTGTTTTTGGTGATTTCCTTTTAGCTTGTCATCCATGTCCTACTTGTTGCTGAATTCACCAGCAGTTCATATCAGTAAGCAGCGTCCATTCCAGTGGAGAACAGCTCGGTGACTGTCGTTGACGCAATGCGACTTAGACGTCACGTCACGTGTTGTGGAACGTGCCATCAGCTCCCAACGTCCCACTGACACGAGGCCTCATACAGGTGAGCAGCAGTGATGAAGACGGTATTGGATGACGTTTTATGCTTTTCTAAATTTATTTATGCACCTTACCACGAGTTGTTCGCAGGGTAATATTTAGACTAGGTTTCTCAACATTTTCTGGTCCACCTAAGTCCCAAAACTCTCTTGACCTCAGTTAAAAAAAACCCATTGCTAAGTTGTCATGTGAATTTGAGAGTGCAATATCTTTGTACACTGTTGTCAGCAGCTATATCTGCCAAACCGATGATATAGAAATGATATACTTCTCAACGTAATTAAACCTAAACCCATTTTTCTAATGTTTTTTAAATCAACCGCTCTTCAAAGCTAGCAAAGTGTGATGGCACAGGGCTTTGATGTTAGTGCATGAGAATAAAAACAGTGTGTGAAATGTGTTTTTAACAGACTTTATGGACATTGTTTACCAGGAGGACTTTGTCCCAACCAAAGCAGATTGTCTGGTTTGTGTTTGTACCGTACTTTACCACACTGCTTTACTCTCCTAATGATGCTTATTAGATACCATGACACCAGTCTTGATATATTTCTTTAAAAAAATACAATATTGATATTGCTCCTCCTTGAACACTGTGGTAGAAATGGAGCTCTCTTTACTCTCTAGATAATATCGTTTTGTGCATTGTGAAACGTCATGCATGCATAAAATCAGTCTTTTCACGACAACAAAGGTATTGGCTTTGAAAATTGTCGCTCCATTATGCAATTATTATAATTGCGGGTTTGATTCCCGCCCTGCTAGCCTGCACTGAAGAGCCACCATTTTTCTGGCTCCTTCAGAAATCACATCTTACCCTGAAAGGACCACAGCTTTTCATCCTCACTCTGTTGGGATTGAACAGGTTGAATAGGCCGGGGTGCCGTGCATTTCTTTGAAACTGTTTTGCTTTCATGTTAATACATCATGTATGTTCCTGTGGACCCCTAGGCTGCAGGCTAGCTATTGATCCTCAGGAGAATGCAATACAAAGGATGTGAGGCGTGTCTAATGCATCCCCCAGGGATTTCATGCGAGGCACACGGATATACGGTGATTGCTCGAATGCTGCAGATTGGGAACGTCACAGGCCTCCGCCCACACAGTTGAACCTGTGACATCAGCACTACGTCCCGGTGCTATTAACCACCAATATTGTTGAGAATAGAGGTTATCACAGGCTTACGTCATTGATCAGAGAACTACACACACGTCTTCAATTATGAGCTGTATTTATTCAGATGTCGTTGACATCTATGTGATATCTAGGAAGCAAGAGATTTGTCGGTTCGAGACAGACAAGAGTGGTGGTTCCCATTATTTAAAAGTTGGACCAAAAGGCTGTGCTCAGGTCATCGGGGGGTATCATGTCGCTCAGCCTCCCAAGGAAAGCTTGTGCTACGGAGCTGGAAAGACGGCATCGACCAATTTGTTGAACCTCAGATTCAGCAAGAGCGTTGTGGCTTCCACCTGACTGTGGAACCGTCAGTGAAGAGCTCTAGTTTATGGGGGAAACGGATGAAAACTTTCCAATAAACCAAATGCGTCGGTGGCCGTCAAAATATTCACTATTGATGTTCGTCTACGGATGATATATAATTGTGTCGGATCTGCGTTGTCAGATAGACATTAATTACCTAAAGCTGAGCCAATTATTTTAAAAGACAGCGGTTTAAAAAGAAAATTTGTAATTTAATGGTGTGTTTCTGTGCTTCAATTAATGATAATTGCTTTGTGTGCTTCCACCTCCCACACTGTGTTGCTTGTCTTGTGGTAAATAACAATGGAAGTGCTGATAATAATGGCACATAAAGCTTTCCACCAGATGCATCCTCGTCCTGTCTGAGCGTTTTTTTCTTTTTAGCATTTATTGTCAACTCCGGCTGCTCATTAGCTGTGACCAACCAAACGTAACATTTGTCATCAGTCAAACGGTCTTTATTTTAAACAAACACCAGTGTGCGCCCAATTCTGTCAACAGGCGTTGGTGTCACTAGCGAACCCAGATGACCATCGCTTCGAGTAGCATTCAAATGAGTTTCAACTACTTTAGTTCACTGAAGTAACATTCCCTCCAATGTAGATAATAAGGGATCAATAGCATGACTGGCTTCAGTAATGGTGCCATCTTGAGCTTGCCCCGTTACTCACGTTTGAGAGCATGTCTTGCTCCTCCAAAGTCCCTAATAGCCTGCCTTTTGAATATGAATGTGACCTCAGTCCGCAATTGGGGGGGAACCAAGATGAACGAGAGTCATTAAAAGCTCCAACAGAAAACACCAGCAGAGTTGACTCCGGGGCATTTGTGCCTCACAACATCTAGGCAGGCAATGAAATAGATTTCACTAAATGTCAACGTACAGACTAGTGGAGCAAGATCACTCCACCGAGATGTCCAATATTCAATTCAGTATCTATATAGACGGCACATCGCAGCCTGTGCATACAACTGATTATCAGTTATAGATATACATCCCAACGTTGATACAGCGTCCGAGCTGAAGGAGCCCACCACAGTTGAGGAGATTTCACGAGGGGCAATGCTTCACGTATCCTTGCCACCAAGATGGGTTTCCTGTCGATTGTTACAGGAATGTTATGGTTACGAATCCCCTCTGCTGATCAGCACCCTCACCTTTTCCTTGGACACCACTTCTCTCCTTCAAGCGTCATGGAAAGCTTCCATTAATACAATAAAAGACTGAAGGCCCCCTCTCTTGCGGCTCCTACCGCCCAATGTTATTACTTATCGACTGTGGAATATTAGCTATGTGTGTTTGGAAACAGTCCTGCCATCTTTAATTTCCTCTTACCAGACGGGCTTTATAAACAGACATGCTTTTTTTTTTTTATGTCAGAGGCTTAATATTATGTACAACCCCTCGAACTCAAAGGACTCTGAATGTTTAGATGCTGAGAAGGTTTTGGACAGAGTGGAATGTGGTTAGAGTCTAATCTTATACACACACCTATATATATTTTGACCCTTCTATGGCTGCCCTGTGTCTGCGTCTACCATGCGGCTGCTGTGTAAACCTGTCAATGGTCCACTGATGCCTCTAACGCTCCCATGAGTGACAATGAAATGGCTCTCACATAAGTGTTGAATGAATTTCAAACTATCAATCGATGCCTTTCTTGTTATGGTCTTCAAAAGGCAGATAGTGAGAGATGTCGATATACTGGTGCCGCGTACGTGTCTCTGGTTCATGATAATGTGAGGCTGCGTCTGTCTGCGCCTCCCTGTTGACCTATTGACTCACGCTGTTGATTTCCACAGTACATCCTCTCTGCATGTGTAATTTGAGAGGTTTTTATTTTGAACCAATCATTTACTTTTTTTTGGCAGAGTTCCAGTCAAACAGCTTGCACAAACAGGATCAGACGGGCTGTGTTTTTATAAGTCTACATCTGTGCAAGATGTTTAATATATCTTTGTTTCCCTCGCAACGAGAAATGTGTCATCCAATGCATACATGGTGTATGATGAGTGCAGGTACTGAAACAACGAAATACACTTCAGCGTCTAACCAAAAGTGCAGAAATGTAAAAGTAATGTGCTCAGTAGTATCCAGAATAAACTGTAATATACAGAATACATATAGAATAAGCAGTAGATATGAATATGCTAAGATATATATATATACAGTTCGTTAAAAATATATATAGTGCCGGTATGAGTAAAATATTGTATACAGAATAAACAGCTGGAAGTACAGTTTACTGTAGACCACAGTATGGTTTTCACTGTTAAGACTAAACAAGTAATTTGAAGACGTCACTATGAACTCTGGGAAATTGTACACCAGAAGACTGGGCACAATATTTTGTTCGTAAGATTCAAAGAATCTGGTGAAAAGAGCTCTTCCACATTGTGTCCGTGCGGCCACGAGCACAATTGATGTTCCTACGAACTGTATTTGTCTTGTAAGTGTGTCTTAGCAGAGTGCAGGGGGTGGCGTGTGTGCTTAGTGTCTTTGAGACGGCAGCACCATGACTCAGTCAGACTCAGACAGTTATGAGTGTCTCCTGATGAATTTACTACAAATACGCAGGAACTCGGGATCTCTGGAGGGAATCGATCAATCCGGGGTGGCTGCTCAGGATGTCTTGTTTGGATTTCAGTACTGCGATGTCTGTCACATTTCATCCGCTCAAGTCTTCAAAGGATTGAAACATTCACACTTTCTGGCAGTTTGGTGCTTATTTAAGGCGATCCTCAGGTCTTTATTTAGCTGCCTGTGGGTGCATTGTTCTTATCTTCCTGTGGCCTTTTGAAGCCTTTTTGTAAAGAGACGAAAACAGGCTTTGCCTGTGAAAACAAAAACACAGTTTTCCAATCAATTTAACAAATAAAATGCACCAGATGTGTGTAGGAAGCATTTTCTCGTCCTCTATGTTCCCGTCGGATCTGTGTTCAGGCAATTCAGTGTTCCCCGCAAGTGTCACGCTATTGATCTATTTTAAGCATGGTGTTGATAAGTATTAGCTGTTTACTCATCTGTTCAGCTAACCTAATAGCTGAGGGTCCTTGCATCTTCCTAATGAGGGACCCAGATGTCCCGGCACTCTCGGCCGATGGTTACTTCTGCCACAGGGACCAGCGCCGGGAGGCTGCATGTCAGCCTAAATCACACACTCGCTCTTCGCTGATTTGCCTTCTGCGTATCGTCTGGTCGTAAGTCTGCAGCTCGATAACGTCTGATGAAGGGAGCAGCTTAAAAAAAACGCGTTTCCTATGAGGGAGTGATAATAGGCTACCTCGTTCTGAAATTGTTGTTTGTATTGATTGTGTCTAAAGATTGGATTTATTGCATGGTTTAGCTTTGTGACTGGGGAGTCTTTGGTCGATGCACTCAGTCCTGTTTATTATGACACGTGTCTCACAGGTCGGTTTGTGTCTATTTGTCATTTCATTTATGCGTCGCTGTTGTCGTGTCAGGTTTGTTTAATTTCCAACTGCAGTCTGAATAATTTGAGAGTGAAAGTGTTGATGAAGTTAAAGTTTGTTTCCAATTGTAATAGATTTAGTAATTTTCAGCTATTGGATGTTGGTTGCCATACAATTATGTTCAGACATTCATGGTCCCCAGAGGATGAATCCCAATGACTGTGATGACCCCCGGACTTTTCCCTGTAGCGCCACCATTACGGCTGGGTTTGTATTGCTTAAAAATCACGATACCAGTACCCCTTAAACTAAAGTCATACTAATACCAACAGAGTACTTACTCCATGTTTGCCCTGCTAATGTTAGTATTTAGTTCAAAGCACCACTGAGGTCTTGTTTTACACCAGAATTTAATTTATTTTAAAAAGGGAAACAAATCTCTACAACACAAAATAACTGGCGTTCGCCCTCTTTACTGTCTTCAACACATCCACAGTAGGTCATCACTGGTGCAGGCAGTTTGATTTTTAGAAGTTGAATATGGAGATGAGTGTAATCAGGATGTGACATGTAACTTTTGAGCAGAAGTAAAACTGGCAAAAGTTACACATCAGTGCCTTTCATAACGGAGAGACAATTTCACCAGAGCAAAAACGAGATTAATTTGATTCTGAGATATATGCAGTTATGCAGCCAATACACAGTTTTACCAACAACAAACAACATTGATAAACACATTACACCCCGTAGCGTCACATAGCAATTTACGGTAACCACGAGCCTGTGGGGGATATCGTCCGTTTGGCTCAACTGAAAAACGGAAAAAAATATGATTACAAATGTATTTTTGTGAGGATTGCTCATTAAGTCTGTAACATTTCTAGTATTTATCAGTTTGAATTTTCCTTTTGTCAATATTACTTTATATATACAGATTCAGGCTTACAATGCTTTGTGGCACATTGACATGGATCAACAGTTCTGTGTACGCTGCACTAGCTCTACATAATTCTCGTTGACACTATTGATCCCAGTAGTCCGTAAATGAATATAAAACATGAAAAACAACACGGATTGAAGCCTAATAATATCCAGCAAATCGCTTCATGGATGTCTGTATCACCTGTTTGATTATGATGGATTAGCTCCCAGGTATCCCAGCATCTCGGCTCTGAACCGGCCATATTCAACAGGTCTAATGAGAACGAGGCCTCGAGTTGATTGGAGCTCTTCTAATACGACGTTGTCATAAACACAGCCTCACGCAATCGCCATTAAAAGTTAAGAGTAAACCTTCAGCCCTCTTTTATTGTCTCGCCTGGTTTGCTCAGGATTTTAATTGCAATTAGCACAGACAGTGATTTATCGATGCATAGTGGGTCTCAGCGCTGCGCCGTGTTAGGCTAATTGGTTTGGTTAAAAAGGCGTGACAGGGAGCACGCTGGAGGTGCGGTAGCTCTCGGAGAGACGATCAGATTGCAACAAGTTCCCCCGAACGGTCTTTCCTGCATGTTTTCTTCCCGTCTGTATTTCTCTTTCTTGCTTTACTCCGTCCGTCTTCCCTCAATCTTTTACTCTTATCTTTGCCTTCATCTTTCTCTGACAATTTCCATCGTGTCCCTCCTCTTAGTGCGACCAAACACCCATCAGACGGGATTTGTCACCGAAGTAATAACACTCGATGAGTTTTCTCGCTCCATCTCGCCTCTTATCCGGAGAGGATCTGCCACGACAGCCGGTTTAAAAGAGAAGTAATCATTCACCTATCACACGCCATTACTCTACTGCTAAATGAAAGAGGGGGGGGGGGGGGAGCAGGGAATGAGCATATTCCTCTTCTAGTCTGGTGAAATGTCAACATTTCACTGCAGGTGTTAGTGGAGACTGAGCAGCGGTGCCGTTGCTCCTCACACGTCCCCTCCTGTTTCTATTCAACCAGTCGCTGCTCCAAGAAAGGTGGCTAATCAAGGCTAAGTCCAGGCTGCAGCTGTGCGTTGGACCGAGTCTGTGCACCGCTGTATGCTGAAGGTGTGGCTCACCCAACAAGGATGTGCACCACTGATGTTTGTGGTGTGTGTGTGTGTGTGTGTGTGTGTGTGTGTGTGTGTGTGTGTGTGTGTGTGTGTGTGTGTGTGTGTGTGTGTGTGTGTGTGTGTGTGTGTGTGTGTGTGTGTGTGTGTGTGTGTGTGTGTGTGTGTGTGTGTGTGTGTGTGTGTGTGTGTGTGTGTGTGGGGGGCTGTCTGCACTACAGCCAATAGGGCAACAGCGGCATGCTCAGGCAAACCGGACACAGGGACGCGCCCATAAACCGCTTGTGTTCAGGATTGTAACGTAGAGTTGCTGCTATTGAAAGTGTACCGTCTTAAAAGCTTTCATACTTCTTCTCTAACTGAGGCTCCAAAGATATTCAATATAAAACGGACAAATGCAGCAAATTCTCTTATTCTAATTATCTAACCATTTCAATTACTGACTTTTCTCTTTGTTCGTTTCAGCTCAAATACAAGGTAAAAGAAGACTCCACAGTGCAAACGTTGGTGGCATTAATGCTCTCGTTAGGTGCACGTTGCTGTTAATAGAAGTCCAGTAATAACATCATTAGCTTTCTGTCATCCTGCTACATCTTTTATGCCTTTCCTCTATTCATCACCCTCTACGTATAGCAGAGCGATACACATCCAGCCCGTCTTCTCTTGGTCCTGACTCGGTGCCGGTGCTCGACAGTCTTACAAAGCAGGACGAGGGGAGTGAGGGGAGGAGGGGGGGGGGGTGAAGATGAACAGCGGCAGGGTGAGAGCAGAGTGGAGTTGAGTGGAGCAGGAAAAGAGCGGAGCGGAACAGAAAGGCGGGAGCGGCGGCCACAACACATCCCTAATATAAAAGATGAGAGCGGGACGAGCCATAGATAGCTCAGAGAGCTCAGCTCGGGTTGCGAGCTAAAAAAAAGCCACATTTGTTAATGTGGGGTTCAGCCAGCAGGATGTCAAGAGACAGGATACCACATCATACAGAAGTTACACAATGCCAGCCGAGCCACTTAGAACAAAGCGTGAGTAATGCAGTGTTTATTCACTGTGGAATAACTCACCGAGGCTCACCAGCCCCAGCTGACGCACTCAGACAATCATTCGGGTAATGAATTGATCTTTAATCAGTCGTGTGGCGTGACGTCAGGAGCTTCACTGGCATTTGTAGCTATCGCAGTAATATTTAACTAAATTCCTACGCAGGACGGGAACCGTTTTTCTGAAGTTGAGTGTTTTAGATACAAACCGCTTTGGGCTTTGTTACGATGTTAACGGCGTTCAAAGGTTTGCCTGATGAACAATGATGAAGCTTTCTGGACCAACATTGCTAATGGGACTCTTGATAGCCTGTATTTCTATTTAACTTATCTTATTTTCCTTTCATCAACTAAATACACAACAGAATAACTCACACAGAAGTAGAATGGAATGAATAAATGAACTCAGGAAGAAAAGAAGTACAGGTGTATTAAGATGTCGTTAAACACTCTTAAACTCGATCGTATTTCTTCATAAAAACTTCAAATTTCACTTTCAGCTTTGTCTTAGCTCCATGACATACATTGGTTTATTTTGAGGCTGTGGTTTTAACACTGAGATGAATCAATGTTTTTAAAAGCACTTGTGTTTCAGTATTGGTTCCTGCATGAATCCATATTTTGCTCTGGTCCTGTGCTGCTCCTCTGTAGATTTATCAATAACAGCATAGATTGCTCTTCTAGCTGACGTGAGGACATCTCGAGTTAGAGGAGCATGGCCTTGGTTGCCTGTTAGCCAGCCACTGTTAGCATTTGTGATATTAACTTCTCTGTTAATTAATCTTATTTTCTCAGTTAATCGTTTGATTTATGGAATGTTTGAAATAAGAAAGGCCACATGTGTCTTGTTTTATTCAACCTAGAATCTAAAACCAAAAGATATTCAGTTTACACTGATGCAGAACACAGGAAAGTCAAACAAGTTGTTTGATATTTTTGCTCTTTTTTTAGCGATTAATCAGCTCGTCGTTGTCGCTCCTGTTCCAGTTATGATCTTCAAGTTTGACATGTGTGAGCTAAGCCCGAACAGCAGCATTGATTTAGTGGAGTGCAGTTTGACTGAAATGCGTATTGTTCCTGTTTATTTTCCACAGAGCTCGGTCACACGCGTGAGACTACAGGTGTAGCTGTGCACTGAAAACCGTGTCGGCCGAGAGCAGAGAGGGGATTTAAGTCTCGCAGGTCTGTTTGGACGAGCAGGAATGAAGAGTTGGCTTCGCTCGCTCTTTCATTTTTCTTCATTCGCTTCTTTTCCTTCTTCTTCACACACACACACACACACACACACACACACACACACACACACACACACACACACACACACACACACACACACACACACACACACACACACACACACACACACACACACACACACACGCCCCTCTTCCTCCTCCTCCTCTTCCTCTTCCTCCTCCTCTTCCTCCTCCTCCTCCTCCTCTTCCTCCTCCTCCTCCTCCTCCCCCCCTCTCTCTTTCTGTCTTCTGGAGGTTTGACTGAAGCTTTTCCTCATCCTCACCGGCAGCTGTTGCCATGGTTGTGTCAGCGCTCTCTCTCCCAACTACCTGGGATGGTATTTCCATGGACACAGAACAGGATGACACCGGGCTGTGGGGTGTAGGAGGGAGGCAGTTCACCGCTGTCAGCAGTTCTGTGTGTTGGAGGAGGAGGAGGAGGAGGAGGAAGAGGAGGAGGATTAGAGTCTGCAAATATATTAAACAGAGAGGAGCAGGAGTTGGAAAAAAGAGGAAACGGAAGAGTGAGAGGCCCACTGTTGAAGGGTGATTTCTACTCGATGCAGATTACATTTTTAACACAGTTGTTCAGTTTAGTTGTGAACAACAAAACAAGAGGGATGAACCAGGAGGTCTCACACTGAATCCTGAAGCTGTTGCATTAACACCGGAGTGGACATATTAACATGTGAAAGACATGATTATACAGCTTTTTTGTGATTATTGAAGGTGTCCTATTACTTCAACAGGCTTCGCCGCGTCGGCTCCCTGGTTTCTTATTTTCTTGGCGAGGCGCCCAGATATATCATTACCCAACAATCTTCTTAAGATTAGGTTTAAGATGTTAGTTTTTACGTCCACCATACCTGGGGTTAACATGCCCAGCTTTGTCGATCTCCTCGATAACAGACACCCGTGCGGCCCGACATAAAGGCGTCCACCCCATCAAGCCGTCACATAAAGCTGACATTCCCTTTCCCGTTCTCTTATCCGCCTGCCTCGCAGTCATTGTAACCTTGATAAAGCTTCCATTCATAACTCACGCTTCCCTCGGCCCGTTTGACAGCGGGGACTCGGCCTCTCCTTCTTGACCCCCTTTCACTCCCCCGCGCAGCCGAGCAATCAAGGACAAACCGCAGATGGTGCTGAGCGTCTCTCCGCGTGAAGCGGCCGAGTGTCTTTTTATATAACAAAAAACCAGAGGCTGCGACTGACTGCGGCTCCTCCGTCAGGTCTCCCACTGGCCGTCCATCTGTGTGTGGCAGACTGAGCAGAGTCGGCCGCGCTTCACCCGCACACTGTTCGGCTTCAGCGTACTTTGATTAAAGTGAGCAGTGCACATCCTCATCCCGTGTTGTGGAGCTTCGGTTTGAAAAAGTCTATTTGTTTGCTGACTGAAAACTGCTGCTGGTTTTAAACCGATAGACGGTAGACTTATTTATACTGTAGATGCATTGTTGACGTACAGTCTTGTAAAACTCAATTAAAGGGCCTCAAACAGCTATAGATTTGTATTGATGTTAGACGACGGAGCGGTCTCCCCCCTCAAGTATTCAAGTATTTCTTCCGTCTACGTTTGAGCAAAGATGACCTTTCTCTACTTCATCTAAAGGTATTCACATTCAGCCTGTTATTCCACCCAGAGTTACGAAACACTCCCGCTCGGTTGCGGTGAAAGCCACATCCACAACATGAGGAGATTTCTTTTATTAGTGGTGCTTCACATCTGACACAGTGCATCCCTCGTTGAGCCGTTTTTATTGGATGCGTATGTGTTTTGACTGAGCACTCCACATGGTTTCTCTCTCTGTACCAACACAGGTTTCATCTGGACAGTTTTCTCCTTTGTTTATCTGCGTCTGTTTGGTTCAAAAACTCAGCTGCCAACAGCTCTGAAATGTCTCGACTGGATGTGCGGCACCGCTGCTGCCGTTTGTGATTATTAATAATACGACCTCGGTGCCTTTTGTAGCTACAAGAGCCCCTCAGCCAGTCGATGTTTTCGAAGCGAAGTGGCGTCGCATGCTCGCCTGCTTTAACTCTCATCCCGATCAACACTTTGCACAAAGCTCCTAACCGCTTTCCAGAGAAACCCTGCGTTAGCATTTCAGACATTTCAGGTGTGAAGGCTTACACGGGCCTGGAGTTGTGCTTGTATTTTTAGAGACATGAGCAAACTGAAGAAGAGGAGTGTTGTTTTTTATTTAAACTCGAGCAGACAGCAGTCCTGTAGGAGCAGTTGTATGTCAAACTCTGGTCTTGTGTGTCTTTCTCAGGGGATTCCTTCACTCAATTCCGGTTTTCAGAAGAAAAGGCCTGGGAGACGGACTCATCTTCAGCCAGTCAGGTAAATCTATATCCCACACAGTCTTTCTGCGTTGCTTCTTTGTCTTTCATGGATTCAACCCACTTTGTTGGGTATGGATCCTTCAAACAGACATGAGGTTTGGATTGAAAGTGCACAGCAGTTAGAAAGCAGCATTGTTAGCCTCCTCGCGGCGCTAGGTTGACATTAGTGGGTTTGATTGATGCGTCTCGACAATTACAATGACCTGCTAGTTTATCTGGACTTCCAACTGCACATATTTGTTTCACTTCAGAAGTCTGATTCCTCATGCTCACATTCGAGATCAGGACTGATACTGATGACCAAAGTAGCATCGCTTTTACTAACATGACTCGATTGTTTAAAAGTACACGCGACTTTGCTGTGATCGCTTACTTCAACACACATTTCTCTGTAATCTTAAAGTTGAGCCTTTGACTCTATACCAGCATTCGGTTCCTGAACTCTTTCTGCTTCTTATGTACAGTCAGAGCTACGATGCTTTGTACAAATGAACTAGTAGGATAATTACAATATAAAGAATGAACACGGTTTTCACATCCGCAGAATAGATCTCCCAATACTTTAATTATAGTTATATATTTTACTTCATGCCAGTCTTTTGGTTCCGTATCCTGATGAAGATCCAGTGGGCTGTGGCTGTAGATTTTAAGTTCTCAGTCACAGTGATCTCTAAATATCGTACTTTAAATGATCAGTTAGAGACGCATTCGATCTGAAAACGTAAACCACTAGATTGTGGCTGATTGTACAGCTTTGTCATGTTCCCTCTCTAGATGTCTGCAGTATTTGTGGACCTTCCAGCGCTCGCACAGATTCTTCAACAAGTGCCTCTTCATCAGAGACTCAACCTGGAGGCTGAGCTGCTTCAGGTAGGCTGTTAGACTGAATATCCTGCACTGGAGAAAGAATCGTCTAACCAATGTTTGACTTGCATTGCATTCATTTCTACGCTGATCCTGTTTCAGGTGTCGACACCTTTAGAACTGCCCACTCTGACCCTCACACCTAAACCGGAGATGCCCAAAGCGGCCACATTTACTCCTCCGTCTGCAGCTTTAAAAACCGTCGGCACCGACCAGACAGTCCCCGTGGCTACAAACCCAGCGTCAAGCTCAGAGCCTCCGGTGGTGGATGAGGAGGAGGAGGAGGAGGAGGAGGAGGAGGATGGTGATGAGGAGCTGGACCAGCTGCTCAGTTTACAGAAACCAGCCTGGGATGTGTCAGGAAGCCAATCTGTCAGTGTCGCAGATGAGGAGAGTGCGGTTCTAAAGAAAGGTCGGTATATTCAACTTGTTTTGTTTAAAAATGGTCTACGGTATTTAGATTCACGTTCTGTGGGCGAGTTACACGAGAGGATTGATACCACTCATGTCTGTACAGTAAGTATGAAGGCTACAGCTAACAAACCGCTAGGTTTAGCTTAGCATAAAGACTGAACACAATGGGGAGGAGCTAGCCTGGCTCTGTCAAAACCAGCAACTTCAAACTGACCAATTAACATGTTCTATCTTCTGTTACTATGACATATGAAGTTTTTGTACAACATACTATACTATTAATTTTATGACATACTACGCATGTACATTTACATTACATGTTTATGATATACTATACCATAACTTTTTTTTTATTCGTTTTTTAAAGCGTACTATACTATGACTTGTTTATGACGTTTACATCACGTTGTCAATATACTATTTTATACAATTATTTTTTTCAACATGCTTCCCTTTGACTTTATAGAGCTTTTTAGACATTCTATTCTGACTTTTTAATTTCTTTTTTTTTACGGTTTATTATGACTTAATATACAATGACATTTTTATTTTGGAGAATCTCACTGCAGCAATATCTATCTGCAGAAATTAATATTCAGCATAGAAGGGTGCTCGAGCACAAACTGGATTTTATGTTAAGAACTAATCATTTGGAAAGTCACATTTTTTCCACCTTGTGCTCTTTTACTGTGCAGCGTGTGAGCAAGTGAAGGAGATGAAGCCAGTGTTGATAGAGGAGAAAATGGATGAGGTGAAAGACAAAGATGTCACACCTCCCAAGTCTGCTTCCGTCAGGCAGGAAATGACAGAAGAAGACCTGGAGGACTGGCTCGACAGCATGATCTCCTGACCGTCAACCACCAAGGAAAGGACTTGATTAAAGACATACGATGTATATAAGGAAACTGGACGTTGCTTTTTAACTCAACCTTCAGATGACAGTATTAGAAATGTGATACGTGCAAATGTTGCTGTTGCACTTCACGTTTTAGAGACAGAATTCTTTGTTCCTTGTGAAAGTTACACATCGCAGGATTGTCGCAGTCCGAGGAATCTCGAATGCAAAAAAGTACGGAGAGATAGTGAAACGTTGCTTTATTGCGTTAGTTGCTTTATTCATTTCCTCCCCCTCATCAAAAGAAATGCAGTTTACCAAAGCGACTACATACATACAAATAGCCATACAATAGCAGTGAACCATTTTGTCCTCAATAAATCCTTGAACTACGTGTTTTTTTCCCTCTGTTTAAGGGCTCATCTACTGTGGACAGAAGTGCAGGTGGGCAAGACTTGGAAACAACCAAACTAAGCTACATTTACACAATTATCATCTAGATTTTATACAACAAATGTTTTCTCTTTTCATAATTTAATAGCCTGAGCTACATCTGCTTGTAACTAATCCAGAAGAAGAGCGCTGCTTGTGTCAGGAGGGGGATACAATATATATTCTTTGCATAGTTTCTCATAAGGCACACCGGCACTTGATAACTCCTAAAGTATGTCGTCTGTGGTCCTGGACGAACCGTTTTCTGTGACGCCTCATTTTAAAAAGGCAGATTAGGTTTCACTCATGTCGTATAATGTTTACCGGATCAATACTGATCATACTAGAAGCACACGTCCATTCAAGTTGGTTTGATAAAACATGACACTAACATCCCGGCGTTAACCGAGAAATTGTGCATATTCAGACATTCAGTCGTCACGCTGTAACCCTTCTTGTGTATCAAATGTCTACACACAACAAATTGTGCAACAGGTTGGGGTTAAGCAAGTGAAAAGGCAATGTGAATCAGAATCAAAAGAAGACTTTGCATATAAGAGGCGTCGTGGCAAGTGACTTTTTTTCGTGTCCCATCAGTCATTCGTCTTAAAATCGTTTTCTTGAATTCATTTTTTTTTTTTGTGTGTATCGCCATGGCAGCAGACAAAGTCCAGAGAGTGGTCAAGTTCACTGTCCCTTTCAGATGGAAGGTAAGTAGAGAGGCACAACACAAGAATGTACCCTCTCTAACCCAGCTGGTCCTCATATTGCTTACGGAAACAGTCTCCAGTAGGGAAGAAGTCCCAGCATCTCTCCTGGTACAACTTCCACACAAACGACTCCTGGAGGAGGAAGGACAAAACAGATCTGATGACGCTGAGAAGTTTAGAGACCGTTACAGCGGCACTCCATCAATTTCACGTATTAAGATTAGTTATGACTGACGGCTGTTTCGTCAAAAATAAAGTAATTAGTGTTTTGTCAAAAAAAATAAGAGGGTTAGGGTGTATAGTATGTCGAACAAAATGTGAAAAAGGCATAGTATCGTGTCGAAAAAAAGCATTAAAAAATCTTTGTATATTATGTTGAAAAAAGTCATAAAAAGTTATAGTATAGCCTGTTGAAAAAAATTCATAGTATATCAAAAATGTATAGTAAGAAATGTAGTATAGTATGTCGAAAGAATTATGAAAAAAGTCAAAGCATAGCCTGTCGATTAAAGTCATAGTATGTCAAAAAATAGTCATACAAAAGTAATTGTATGTTGAAAATTCATAGTATACCTGTCGAAAAAAATTTGAGAAAAGTCATCATATAGTATGTCGACATTTAAAAAAAAAACAAAGTCTTAGTATAGTGTGTTGAAAAAAGTAATTGCATAGAATGTTATAAAAAAGTCTTAGTGTAGTATTTTTTTTAAAGTCATAATATAGCATGTCGAAAACAATATGAAAAGAGTCATCGTATAGTATGTCGGAATTAAAAAAAAAAAAGTCTTAGTATAGTATGTTGAAAAAAGGGGGTGGACATTCCTTTTACAAGTAATTTGGGGTGTTGAGGTGTCGAAAAATTGCTGAAAAAGTCAGTTAAGTATGGCATGTTGAAAATATTCATAAGACCCTGTCTGAAAAAAGTCATATTATTGTAGTATGTCGAAAAAAAGTCTAGTTTCCATGCAAATCGTGACAGAGTGATGTGTCACAAATCATTGTTGACGTGGCAGATTCATACCCGAATGCTGCAGGGCTCTTGCATGCTCATGCGTGGGATACAAGCACTGCATTTGTTTTGATTAGTGACACATGTTCAAAGGAGCAACAGGAAATCTAATATTGCAAATCACAGCTTGAATGTTGCAAATTTGGTGGAACGGGCCCGGGGATAAAAAAAAAAAAAGGCTACATACATAATATGTGATAATGCATTAATGTACTATATAGTATCTTCTTACAGTAAGTATTATTTGTATTAAGGCCTAAACTGAGTGATCCATAAGGCCAGCCTTTATTGTTTTGCAGAAAAAACTAAGATTCTCTACAGGCAGCTGAATACTTCTGCAACAAGATGCAGATCAAATAAAAACAACTTTAATCTCAGGTGCACTACAATAACAAGTTAATATGAAAAAAAAAGTCAGTGGCAAAGTGAACCCACGCATCGCTTCTTCCTCCTGCTGAGCTGCACTTACGCAACATCACAAGTGGGTTGAAATGTTGCACAAGGAAAGCCTACTGAAGTTACTGTAACCTTCCTCTGGTCTTCAGATTGATCGGACGCGATATCTCACAGAGGAACACGCTGTAGAGAAGTGAAGCATAAACAAAGGCTCGGAAACTCGCCACGTACCTGACCCGTGTGTTCAGTCTCGTCCTTGTTAATCAGGTACATCAGGAAGAACCTGCACACGGGAGGAACACGTTCAATCATACTGTAGATCAGGGATACGCATTGACTTGGATCTGTTGCTGCACTCACAGGTAGTTAGCTAGGTTGTGCTCCTGTAAGGTGTGGGTTTCAAACCCGTGAGGCGTCCGGTCAAAGTAGTCATTCCCTATGCCGCAGATGAAGCATTTGGTCTGAAAGAGGAATAAGAGGGGAGGTTTACATTTTGACACAGGGCCACAGAACGTCAACTCGTACATTCTCTTATTCAAAATATCTGCATCATCTCTGTCGGTTGACGTTTTCACATCAGCCCAAAATGAACGCGGCAAATGCACCAGGCTGGGTTTGTTTGAAACAAGTGTGAAAGCACTCTTCGTATCAGTATTTCCCTCCACATCCATGTATCTGCATATGACTAAATGAAAAACATTTGGTGGCTGAATTGTTTCCTCCTAACACACACACACACACACACACACACACACACAGTTTCTGGCCGCGTCTCACCTCCATGTCCTCCTTCACCTGCTCCTGCTGGTCTCTTAGCTCACCAAAGGCATCAATGATCAAACCTGAAGGAGGGTGCAACAGTTGGCTGTTGAGCATGACTTAGAACACATGTGTAGGTGCAGAACACAGATACACGACAGGACAATGATAGCGAGTGTGTACCCTGAATGATGGCCAGCAGGATGACAATGACAAAGAAGAAGAAGGTGATGTCAAACAGGATGCGGTAGAGCTCATAGGCGTCTCCAGCTGGGTCCTCCAACTCGTCTCCAATACCGCCACCAGCTCTCACGCCCACATACATGTGGAACAAATAGCACTGCCAATAGAAAGAGAAGGGAAAGTCACTTTGAGCTTCTCTTTTTAAGATGAACTCTTGAATAGAGTGTTGAAAGGCAGTTGTGTCTTCTTCTGTGGTGGCTTTCATTTTCGTCCTTCACTTCAGACAAAAACTCAATTCATTGCACGACGTTACTGAGGATTCAGTCTGCGACTGGAAACTGAACATCATCTATTGCTGGACGATAATAAGAAGCATAAAGCTCGAAGAATCAAAAGATATGTCGAATAAAAGGTTACGAAAATGAATATATACTGTTCCTTTAGAGGGAGAAAATACATTTAATTCACCAGTTATGTATTCAATCATTTGTAATGTAAGGCAAAGTTCACTAAAGAAAAATAGTCGAGTCGTCACCTCCTGCTTTCATAGCAAAATGAAGGCCAGCAGGCAAAAATGTTCCGATTCAAACAAAATAAAAGTTATCTCCGATCATTTGCGATTGCTGAAGGCTGCAGACATGGAAAGTCATTTTCTCTTTTGAA
The DNA here is from genome assembly GCF_910591455.1 of Pholis gunnellus. NCBI lineage: Eukaryota > Metazoa > Chordata > Actinopteri > Perciformes > Pholidae > Pholis > Pholis gunnellus. Next base: position 8,647,297 of record NC_136546.1, on the reverse strand, counting down.
AATGTTTTCCTAAATGAAGATATACCGTCATCATGTCGTCACACTTCATGTCGGGCTCGTCTTCATCCTCGCTCTTATTGTAGAACTTCCTGAAGAAGTTGAAGGCCACCACGGTGTACAGATAGACGACCACGGCCAGCAAACCCACGGTCAGCATAAGCTAGCAGGAGAAAACACAGTGAAGTGCATGCAGTCATTGTAACATTTAAACCTTTATTTATTCCCAGTAATCATTTGAGCTGAGAGTTGAGGGGGGGCTTATGTCAGAGAACTGAATTAACATGTCAAGGTCAGAGCAGCTTTCTTTAACAGAGGAAGTGGAGCATAAAAGAACTGGAATACTCTTAGGCCTCGGCCGCTGAATTGAGGATTTTTGGGAGGCTTTCATAAGTATTCAGAGACCTTCAGCAATTCAGTAAATCAAATTCACATTACTACATACCTTCTCTCTGAACAAAACTGCACTTATATGTAGATAACGCCTGATGCATTTACTTTGAGAAAGAAAATGAAGATAATATAAACCCTTATTCCATTACTTTTAGCTCTTTTAGCCTATTACCCAATAGTAGTAGATTGATTACTTTTAGCTCAGTATTTCAACACTTTATCCACTGTAATTTACCTAATTATTTGAGTTGTTTAAGCATTACTTTTAGCAAGCTATTTAGCCATTCAACTGTTCAGACTTCCCAGCTTGTTTGCTATGAAGTTTTTCACACACTTTCAAATCACAGTGAGAAGTAAATCAAATTCTATCTCATCTTTCATTTGTCTAAAAACTGGTTAAAATACGAGGTGTAACTGCGCTTTACTAGATTACTGAGAACTAGGCTGCAAACCACATCCCTTAACTCTTATCAATTAAAAACCCTGTAAAGATTTTCCTTCATTTTAAGGTTTAGATCCGAGTAGAAAAACCTGGAGAAAGGGAAGATAAGAAAATGCTGCTCTGGCACATGAGTGGTTCATGCTGCTGTTCTTATCTGTGCTCTGGCTCCCTCTGCTGGTGGAGATACGTACCTGCTTGCCGTTGTGGGTAACGGAAGACAGGATGGTGCGAAGGGTCTTGACGCTCATGGCGATGTCCAGCAGATGGGCAGCGAAGAAGAAGTTGTTGAAGTGTCCGAAAATGGACATGATGGCATACCAGATCAGATACAGGAAGTACTGCAGGAACACAAAAAGGCCATTCATTAGTGACAAAGGATGGGTCTTACGAATATTTAAAAGATCGTTGTATTGCTCTGCGTATTTGTCTTCAAGCATGTACAACATGTTATTTTAAAGTTCGGCATACTATTGCAACATATGTAGATGCATTATTGTTAACCTTATTTTTTATAAACTTAACCGTTGGCATTTTCTTATCTGTAAGGCTATACTTTGTCTGCTTTCATGTTACCTATGAAAAAAAAAAAAGTATGTTGAATAAAAAAAAGAAAGAAATATCTAATCTAATCTAATTAAAATAATTAAATTCATTACACAAATAGCTTTAATAGCCAGAGAACCCTGTGATCACAAGTCCAACATTATATTTGACTTCCCCCACAGTGCTGGGAATACAAATTGCTTTTAGTACACATTAAATAAACTTACATTGTCAGTCAGAACCACGCCCATCTTCCAGATGTGGTACTTTGTATCAATGGAGCTCAGCCTGCCAACGAGAAAACAAAATGTTGAATCACATTAGTGGCGTTGCTGTATAGCACACCTGCGAGCTTAAAGTGTTATTAAGGTTTTCTATGAATCCCTTTCATTCTGATTAAGGGGAATATTAATCGTTCTATCCATGTCCTGCTAATTATCATTAAAAATGTGAAGATAATGGTTTTTTTAAGGTTAAACTTTAGACCTGAATCCATCCGACAGCACCACACACCGTTAACGCCAGGTAATGTTCAAACGTTCATGCTCGAGTCGAGGCCTAATCTAAAAGCCCTTTGAGTACAATCTTAACGACCCCTGAAGTCAAAGAAACTGCTGTTTATTTTCATTGGCTGTGAAAGGGTTGAGTTCTCACCAGGAGAGCAGGGAAGCTTCCTTCTCTACCGTCTCCACTGTGGGGTCGAAATCCAGAGCACTCTTATCCAGGCCGAGGAGCTCAGCGATGCGCTCCGCTCCATAAAGGTCACCGTATTTGTTGATCACCTACACATTTCAGAGACATATACGAGATCAGCTCGGTTCACTTAACATCAAACTGAGAGAAAGGAGTACAAGTCTGTTTTAGAGACGATGCAGCAACGCAGGACGCTCCAGAGTCTGTATAATGCAAATCAACATTATCCTCACATAACATGTTAACTACTGAAAACTGCATTACAACAACAATCTTCTAATATGGATTCCTGGAAGAAAAGTTATCTATAACAACAGGTGGGCTAAAGATGAAAAATGTCAAGGACCCCTCACGAGGTGACTCCCGAGGAATCCAGATTGACAGATACAATATTACTACACATCCAATCATTCATATATTTAAATCTCGAGGAATCTCTGAGGGCATGCCCTCATTTTCATGATGTCGAGAGGACAATTAAAACAGAACAAAATGCGTTGAAAACAAACAACCAGACAACGACAGACACAGTTAAAAAACGATTACATTCAAAGGCGGAGGAGTTTGTAATCATGGTTTTAAGTTGACCTGCAGGTAAAAGTGTGTTTAATTTAATGTGTGCAGCACACAAACTAAAAGTTTCCAAAGTAAGTGTTAAAGCTTTAGCCAATCACTTGAACAAGTCAAATAATGACAATAACACCAATTTAAATTGAATAAGGACGTGATATATGATGGCAAGTTGCCATTAAGGCCCTTATAAAGGAATAAAATCAGTCACATTTTAATTCTTCTTTAATATTCTCACCTTGCGCTTGATGAACTTGTCCCAGTAGTTGCTGGGGAAAGACCTGTAATAGAGAGTAGAAGTTAGACTCAGCTGTGTAATACAATAGTTCAATAAAACTATTCAATTCCCTCCCAAAGTATGATTTATACTGAACTGCATCCAAAATGTGTGAGCTAGGAATGATCATTATCTTCATTATTGATTGTTGTTGAATGACTGATAAGAAATGTATCAACAACGATGAATGCTTGATTAGTTAACTTAGCGATTAATCGTCTAATAATTCCGACTATCCTCTAATCTGGAACTGGTCAGCTTTGCATTTTGCATTACAAATACTGCAGCGAGCATTGTCTGCGTCGAGTTTCAAAGTGTTTCCCGCTCTGGGCTCTGGGCTCTGGGCTCTGGGCTCTGGGCTCTGGGCTCTGGGCTCTGGGCTCTGGGCTCTGGGCTCTGGGCTCTGGGCTCTGGGCTCTGGGCTCTGGGCTCTGGGCTCTGGGCTCTGGGCTCTGGGCTCTGGGCTCTGGGCTCTGGGCTCTCAAAGGGCTTTAAAAGTACAGAGCTCGGTACTCATCCCTAGTTCTGTGTGATAATCCATATAAATCATCAAGAGGATCCAGATTGGAGACTACTGTTGATGCCAGACGTAAACGAGGCTCACGGTGTGTTGATGACGAGTCGATCCCACTGGCCCTTGATGTCATCGTCGCCCGGCTGTTCGGTGATGTAGAGGCCATCAAATTCAAGCTTCCTGGCGATCTCTTTCTCCCTCTTGAACACCACCAAAGGAACCTTGTGGCAAAAAATATTAAGATGGGTAACTAACACTGTAGCTTACACACAGGAATGATCTGCAAGTAAAACGTTATCGCCTCGGTGAAGTCGTAATAGTATCGTAAATATGCACCTACCTTCAGACAGTAGTAACCGAACAGACACACAAATGAGATGACGGTGTGGAATACAGCCAGGAAGCGCAGGGTTGGTAACATGTAGCCGCTGCTCTCCTGCAGCACAAACTCATCCATGTCGAAGAATGTGTTCGCACCATCATCCTCCTCGCCATCCCACGTTTTGTCCTCATCTACTTCTTCATCAGCTTCACCAGTGACCTAAAAAGCAAAGAGTATACACCACATGTACAATGAATGATCAGCGTCCTTGTATTTTGTTTTTTCGTGGTGCTGATGTGTAATATCAACACATTAGGTGCCACCACCAATGCACTGTTAGCAGGTCGTGGTCATTTCATGTATTTCTGTAAGATCTCGTTGACTTTTCTTCCCACTACATATTTGTTTTTTTAGTTTTGGTCGAGGGATATGTTTTGTATCCCCAAAGCACAGCAATGAAGAGAAAATACCCATTTCAGCTAAATCAGACTGCTTAAGCATAATATCAGCATGCATGTTTGTATGGAATGAGGATTATGAAAGAGTTGTCTCGTCATGTGACTTTCTCTGATAGAATTTCCAATTTTATATGATTTAGTTCTTGTACATTTGATTGCGTTAAGACAACATTGGACATTTGAGAAGTTTGGCTTCTTTTGTTGAGTAAAAAAGGTTGTGTAGAAACACAACAAGTTTTTACAACAGTAGATTGAGAGAGTGCAATGCAATGGAAAGAGACTTAGAGAATGACATTCAAGCTTACGTTCCTCTAAAAAGACTACAAATGGCAGCAAATGAAAACATTAGATCTGTGTGGACTGAAGATAAATGCCAGATTTCTGCATTTTCTACATGGTTTTCCATTGATTTCGCATTTGGCCGGTGCTCTTTTAATTAATTAGGTCCTCCTGTTGCTCCCTCTTCTTCTAAAAAGGTTTAACAGCACCAACTGTTCATCTCTATGCATCAAACTCGTACTACTAAACAGTAGTAGAGGGAAATACTTTGCATTTTCTTCTACAATTTTCTGGAAATTCAGTTGACATTTGCACTACATTTGGATGGAAACTTGACTTGAGTTACCTTGTAGAAGAGGAGAATGAAGTTGATGGCAAAACACACAAACAGAGCCAGGAAACGCAGGGTGTAGAAGTTACGGGCCAGGAAGTTCTGGAGGGAAAAGGTTTGATTAACTGCTTTGTAATTCGCCGATGCACATTTTAGAAAAAAAAAACAATACCGAGGAACAAGGCATTTTGATACTATTTAAAAGAAAGTATAAGAAGAGCTCACCAGCAGCTTGGTCAGATAGACCTCCAGGACAGCAAAGATACTCAACATGAAGGCGGGCGCAGCCTCTTTATGATGACTCGATCTGGTCTTGGGCTTCTCCTCCGCCACCGGCTCCTTGGGCTCCTCCTCCTCCTCCTCCTTCTTTGGCTTATCCTCCTTTTCCTGGTTCTCCGTGCTGTATTCAAAAAACAGTTTGTTTTATTTTATATGACGACAATTCATTTTCCTCACACTTCATTTTACTCACTCTGCTTTCTCCGGTTCGCTCTCGGGCATTTCGACGGGCTTGGCAGCAGCTTTCTGTAACGGGACAATTATGTTTTCATCAGCTGGACGACTGAAAGGAAGTGATAATGAAAAGCAGACATCGACAGGGTTTCAAATCATTTCATCACACGGATGAAGACTGCAAACCTTCTTGTGGTCAGCAGTGGAGATCTCTGCGCTCAACTCAGAAACATCACCCAGGCCCGGCTCCACGTGTTTTCCTCCTTCCTTCTTGGGATTCGACAGTATATCCAACATTGCATCGACCTCCAAGTCGCCTGCCGGTGCCATGGCTGTATCTAATCTCCCGGACGTCTCTATGGCCTCCACTTTCTCTCCTTCCATCACGTCTCCGTGGATACCGAACTGGGTCGGGTCGGGCATGTTTCCGAGGATGTCCGTCACCTTTATGTTCTTGGCGCCCTCAACCAGGCCACCGCCAAACATGGAGGACCAGATGACGTGGAAGAACCCAAAGATGAGGCCGTAGATTCCCTTGAAGAAGCCGATGAAGAGCATCCAGAAGAAGGAGAAGAAGCCGGTAATAATCTCCTTGATGCTCAGCTTCTTGATTTTCTTGAACCGCTTGCGTACGTTTTTAACAGAAAACATTTGGCGGACATGGCCGATCTTCTTCTTGACTGAGCGGCATGCAGTGGTGAAGGCTGAGGCAGACTCCAGGGCGCCCTCTTCCTCTCTCTCCAGCTCGTCCAGGATACTGTGAGCCTCTTCCTCTTCCTCCTCCTCAGGCTGCTCAACCACATCTGGCTCGGAGATCTGCGAGGCCAGCTGCATCTCAAAAATGGTGTCCTCGCAGAAATTCACAAACATCTCCATCTTCTCGCTCTCCGTGCCCTCGTTGACCACGTCAAAGATGAACTGGCGCTTGGACTCTTTGACCTGCGGCTTCTCCCACTGATCACGGCTCGACTCGCTGATCTCGAAATACACCCTCTCTATCCGCTTCGCACTGCCCATGATTTCAATCCGACCCAGATAAGGCTCAAAGTAGCTCAGCACACTCGCTGCCAGGTCTAAGAAGGTGGCGAGTCTGGAGTCGTGCGGCATGTGTTCAGACAGGTTGGTCAGCAGCACTGCCACGTTGAAGCCGATGTCTTTGGCCGGCTCGTGGAACCGCTCCACAAACTCCTTGTAATTGAACATGTCATTCTCGTCGGCCTCTGCACACGAGAGCAGGAATTCAATCTCAGACTGGCTGTACTGCATCTGGCTCTCCATTGACTTCTGGAACTCCTTCTTCGAAATAATGCCTTTGCACTCAGGGTCATACTCTCTGAAGCTGTCAGAGGACGTCAGGTCCTTCAGCTTGAGGAACATATCGAAGAACTTGAGGATCATCTCCACATTGCTGGAAGACTCCACCAGGGTGTCCACCATCTGCTTTCCAATTGTTCCGTTCACCACATTACCTAATTACGCAGAAAACACAATGCATTATGTACGACAGACGCGTGATTGACCTGTATTGACGCGTTTGTGTTCTTGCTCATTTCTTTGACGGCGTCAGGCTCTTACCCTCTAGCAGAGACAGCAACATGACGATCATGTCCTTCTGTAAATCCATCAGCTGCTTCAACAGCTCAATCTGACTGGCGTCCTACAAAGAGATTAGAGCCTATCTGTTAACGCTTGACTCTGGTGGAGTTTTCCCAAAGGAAGAACAAAACAAAGATGTTTAGACTCCAAATGTTCACCTCAGTAATGTATTTTTAATGACTTTACTACAAGATAATCATTAAAGAAGCCCAATAGAAGTTGTGTAAAATGTATCAAATGACTAACTATAGAGAAATATTGAGAAGTGAGATAAATGTTTGGGGTCACAAGATGATAAAAGGAGGATGAAGGAAGAGAGTACTTCTATTGAACAAAAGATGTGCTTGTTTTAGTTGTATCTTCTCATGCTGAACTATTTTTTTTTTTGTATAAGGAGATGCTTTTCAAGTAGAAGAATTACAAGGTGTATTGTACCTGAGACAGCTTCATTTGCATGTTGGCGAATACATGCAAGAAGCCAACAACTGCATCCCAAAGCCTGCTGTGAGCTAAACTCTGCTGGTTCCCAATACAAGGGCCCTGTAGGAAAGAGATGATGGGAAAGAAAGGAAAAAAACACATGATGCAATATTTGAAAAGGTCATTTCAATCTTTACATTGTGGATTTAATAAGTGTTGACCGAGGGATCAGCTTCTGACCTGAATATACTCAGTCAGTGAGTTGAATATCTGCTTGGCAACGGATAAAGCTTTGGAGAAGTTGAATCTTCCCGGATCATCAATGACATCTTTGCCAGAGTAGTACCAGTAGAAGTCACTGATGGATTCCTAGAGAGCAGGATCACGTTGGTAGACAATGAAAATAAGGGCGCAAGTAATAGTGAGTGAACATTTGCTGCTTCATACAAACCTGAAGACGTAGCAGATAGTCCACCGTGCTGATAATGATGTTGACTGTGGTTGTGTTTCCAGTTTGGGTTCTCAGGAAGTTCTGGAAATCTGAGAGAAAGAAACATGTTCTCATCCGTGTCCTTCCTCTGTGCCATCGCGGTGCAGTGCAGAAACAAGTTATACAGACACAACAATGCTCCAGTTTTTTCGATGAAGACGCGTGACTTTAAAATAACCATAAGTGCGAGCTCACCTCCATTGTGCCCCTCGCACAGAAGTTGCAAAAACCGGAACAGATCTTTAGTAAATTCATCATTCTGTAGCACCTTGGAACCTTAGAAGAAAAGAGATCTTAGTGACAACTATGACCCTACAAAAAGTAATATAAGTGTTTATATATTCAACATAACAAGGCTTAATAATATGTAAAATCCCTTCAGACGCAATTAATATGAGGCAAGCAGGACAGATTTTTATGTTTAATACATAATTGAAGTCCAGGGCCTTTAGATTGCAAGTTTAAAACTGAATCCAAAGTACTTTTTGTAAAAAAAATGCTCTTACATTAAACAACAATGAAACACTTGGACATTTCCATAAGCTGGAGGAAGCCTGACAACTTTCACATGTTGGCGGGCTTTGAGAAAAGAGCAGTGGACAGACGTGGTTACATCAGTTACTTAAAAGATCAACCGGATAATCCAGTCAGCTAAACAAAATGAGCACTAATACATTTCTGTGAGCAGATACGACCATGTGAAAGTTCGACATCTGTATGGAAACCAGCTTTGTGAAATACGCCCAAAATCCAAAGCAAGACAAAAGTTTTGCTTATAGGCTGTGGAAGAGTCCACAAACCCTCACTCAAACCCTTGAGATGTGGCACTGATAGCCTCAGAACAGCTTTGAGCATCAGTAATAGGATTTGCACAGCTACATTAAAGGAATGGGAACAAAGAACACACAAAAGGACAAGCAATGGATTCTTGGAAGATCCCCTTTCTGTGTACACTCTGCATGCAGTGTGTCCCTACAGACATCTGGGGGAGGGAGAGAATAATAAAGCAGGAAGTATGAACCACAGATATGGAGGAGACATTCAGGGTGGAAGCAGAGCCACATCAAGACGATCTAAATTTGCTATTTACCCCGCTGAGAGTTGGCTGCCATCGATGTTTTTTTTTTTTTTTTTTTAAATGACAGGAAGGAGACAAACAATACACGAAGACATAATCAAAAAGAGAGGACATTGAATTACAATACAAAGAATTATGAATATATCGTCTACGAGTGAAAAACAAAGTCATGCAGTTAAAAATAATAGTTTTAGACTGGGAGGGGGGTCATAGGCCTGGGTTGTGTCTATGTTGTATCCAAGATGAGGACTAAATAAGAATTTAGTCATGGCGAAAAATTCGTAACAGTGACACGAGTAGTAACACTGAATTGTTAAAACACAGAACTCGGTGGAAATGTCGGGCAGAGGACAGAATGATGAAAGGACGAACATCGTTTGATGGGAGAAGCGTCAAAGCGAAGAGTGTTTGTTAAAAGCTGGGGAGAGATTTGTTTTTAATGCCGGACTCTGTTCTGTTATCAGCCCACTGCTGTGAAACACATGACAGCATACATACATGATTTAATATAATCATAAAAAGGTAAACAGAAATAGGCTTTATACTACACAGTCCCATAATATATCTAAAACTCCTGCTTGTTTTACTGCAAAAGTAGACGTAGAAGACAACACACTGTCGACTGTAGCGCAAGCATCAAACTATTTGTATAAATCAAAATTCCCATTGGTAGCAATGCCATTTTGACTGTTTAATCTACAAGGGCCATACAGAAACTACTAATTAGGAACAGCATTTCATAATGGACATTCATGGACACCTATGTTATGCAGTTGTCATGGTTCAGCATTAGTTTAGTGAAGGGGAAAAGATAAGGTGCGTTGTGGTCAAGAGTAAAAACATAGGGATCTACCTGACTTCACAAGAAACCGATGTCAAAAATGTGATTCTCGGAAGACTGAGGCGGGGAAAACGGGTAGAATCAAATTGCCCGTCGAGAAAGACAACTCTTAACTTACTTGAACCTTCCTCTGTCGCCATGCCGAGTCCTTCTGCTTTGTTCTGCCTCTCAAATGCATTCAAGTCCAAAACACTGGGCATAAAGGAAAACCCAAAAGTTAAACAGAAGCACTTGATGTAAGCACAGAAATACATTTTTGCGGCATAGAAAACACAACAGTATAGTACCTGCAAGACTGCATCAGTCCTGAGAGACTCTTGAAAAAGCCTGCATCTCTTTTCTCTTTCAGGTAATTAAGCATTTTCTGGGATTAGAGAGGAAACGCATTAAACATCCTACTGTGGAAAACAAGTGCTACTGCAGTGTGGTTTCTGAATATGTTGTGGGTGTAAATGTTGATGGTTGGACAGAAGAATAAGAATGAAACAGGAAATAGGACAGAAAGATGAATATAGTTGGATATTTCAGCTGCATAATCTGACCTGCTGAACGTGCACATTGCCTCCGTTTAAGATGGAGATTCCTAGTTTGAGGGTGCAGGTCACCATGGGGCCCAGACGTCCTGATTAGAAAGAGTAAGATACAAGCTGCAAGTCAACAAACATGGAGGACAGAAGCAGGTTTGACTGATAATGAAGGATAAATCCCAGCAGCAGATCAAAGCGTCTGTGTGCCAATGGCAAAGGATACATTTCAGGGTACCAAAAATATTTTTAGATGGCAAGGTTAGCTTTTTTGTGTTGTGGCTTTTTCGCAGTAAAATGGTCTCATACATATTAATAGTTTACCCCAGGATTTTATTCTTGTCATCAATGAAAAACCTTTTAAATGCATTTAAAGTTAACGGAGCTAAAGCTCCCCATAAAGAAGAGAGCTTGTAAAACAGCAGACAGGTTACAGATCAGCTCTTCGTTACCTTTACTGGCGCTGCTCATCTGTAGCACCATCTCCGCGGCCCCACGGGCGTGCAGCCTCGCCTGCTGATACAGGATCTTCTGCTTTTCCATCTCTTTTTCCTGAGGAGCAACACATACGCACGCACAGCAGTCATCATTAGCATACACTTCAATGTACCTGTTCTGAGTATTTCCAGGTGACAGAGTTTTGGTAAACTAAGATGTTTTTTTAAGAATGTAACACAGACTGTGTTATGAGGATATCAGCCTGAATGAGGGGCATACCTCAAAAGTCTTTTCTTTCCCTTCCTCCTCTTCTTCCTCCTCGTCGTCCTCTGCACAGCTCTGAAGACACAAAAGGTCAACATTCATGTCGTTAAATTCAGTAAATCAATCAGTCTTTCCGGAATGATTTAAACGTAAAGAATAACTTAAAGGCCACTACCTTTGCCATCATGTCTGCGTACGCAATATACAAAGGATCTTCATCCAAGTAACTGAAAAGAAGTGATGTCCCAATGTATCAGCAACAAACATCAAAACATGATTTTTATTGTTATATTTTATACTACATGCAACAGGAGCACATAGAATTATATTTGTTAAACAATGTAAGAACTACAACCTCAGTGATTAAAGCATATGTACAGTATGTCCCTCTTGAGTGAAGAGGAACATTATTTATTGAAATTCAAAAGCTAAAAGTAGCACATTTAAAATAAATATGACAGAATTTCAAATGCATGCTTGCCGTTACATCGACTCATGTTCAGTGTGTTAACTCTCTCACCTTCTCTCTGTCAGAGCGTTGTGGCTGAAGTGGAGGATGAGTTGGTGGAGAGGGTCTGGCTGGATCTCAGCCACCTCCTCTTCCTCCTCCTCCACAATTTTCATCGGGGTTTTCTGCAGGAGTCCACAGGTGAGAACAGTTAGCATTGTCGAATCGTCCCTCGAATAAAATAATCATTTTCTTCACAAACTTACTGACAATTGTGCCCATTCACACGTTTGTCAAAAACCCTGGAAAGAGTCGGTAACATTCAACGAGCACTAGCATGCAGAGGATTACTTTTGTCATGTCCTGGTGATCCGTGGAAAGGACAGGGCAAAGGAAGTGTTAAGAGTGGATGATGAACAGCGTTGAAACCAGTGTTCATGCATGTTACAGCAAACAGAAGCAAGCAGTGAGCCATTTGGTGATATGACTGTGAACATGAAGAATGACGCTGACACTATAGGAGCATTACAAAGAGGGGCTACACAAATGTCCACGAGTCCAAACTAATCTTGACAGACTTGTAGAAGAAAACTGTATCTAAGGCTGTACTTTATTCCCATTCAATGGCACAGTTTTAGTGTCTTTATGAATCTGCTGCACATCTGCGTACAAAGATCTCATGAAATATGATCTTCACATGACTACGCAAAAGCATGCCACCGACGTCACGGCCACAGAACGTACTGTAACGTCACCTTTACACACTACAGACTTACAGAGTACAGCGAAAAAGACAACTGATGGGTTGGATCCAGATCTGACAGCCAAACAGCTAATGACTCCTATTCAAAGGCCCTCCTTACCACGGCTGTCAGAAAGGCATAGCCTGCTTTCCTAGAGACGTGAGCGCCGGAGCTGGCCCTGTGTCTCCTGAGTTGGTCATGCAGCCTCTGACCCCTGACGGATCTCTGTTTGAAGGGTTTTGCACGCTTAGAGCGAGGGCCGCCCCTGGGCGCTTTGGGCGAGGTCCCCACCCGGGCGCGCTCCCAAGGCTCGACGGACGCAGTGCTAAAGAAGCATTCGGCAGACAGGACTGGCAGAGGGGTGCCAACGCAGGGCACATGGGGCAAGGGCAAGGCGAGCCCAGTACTTACTGCCAGATCCTGAACTAGCTTCTCCTCAAAGGAGTACTCCTCTGCCTCTATCCAAAGTCTCTGATAGGCCGGGATGAAGAAGTTGATAGCGCGATGCCTGGGGAGGGAGGAGGTGAGGGGAGGTTGGGAGGAATGGAGGGTAGTGGGGAGGGAGGTACAGTGGCATTAGGGTGGGTTCTGGTGAGTTTTTGAAGGAGACAGGAAGGAGAGATGAAGGGGGGGGGGGGGGGGTTACAGGAATTGCATTTCAGGCAGGGGGGGTGATTGGTCAATGTGGGACCCACTGGCTCTTCTGACTGGTCACGTTTGGTCTCTGGCATAACTACAGTTCCTTCCATCAGGTTGTAAAAGTCATTAGAGGAGCATGCACACTTTAGGGGAGATATGCAGGTTTTCCAACAAATAGGTGCATCAACTACTGTTTCTTGTAATTATTAGAAAAAAACATTTAAAAAAGATGCACATGTGTGTCGTAACACTACACAACTTTTGAAAAACAGATCTTTAAGAGCAGGAAGCAAAATAACATGAAACAGCGTTTACACTGTATATTACTGTAATCAAACATACTTTTGTAAACCAGGTAGCCAACTAATAAAAGTCAAAATTGTTTTGAATAGATTTCTTTCTGTCTGTCTTTCTTCAATCCTTCCTTGTACACCTGAAATGAAACAAAGGCCTGCAGCTTGCAGTGTGTTTCCGCTTTCCCAAATAAGATTGTTTCGGTAAAATTCTTGGGCTCATGCTAGCTGACCAATCAGAATCAACAGTGCAGAAACAATTGGCTGGCAGGTAGGCAGAAGGTCGGTCCACAGCCTGGTGGATGAAGGGGGGATTGAACTGATGAAGCATTCGCCCTGTAGTTTCACTTTACCGTCAGCAGGGAGAACAGGCGGTCAAAGCTGGAGGCTTTGAACGCCCTTTCCAGCCAAACCTCCCGATAGCCATTCAGGAAGTAATTATTATTTTTGTATCTGAGGGAGGATGAGGTAGTGTTATGCAAGAAAACAACACAGAGGAGAGAATGTCATTAGGGAGGGTGATGAGGGGTTCACATGGGCACACAATCCAGAAATAAAATGCCCCACCCCCTCCCGACGACTACTCGGTGATTGCCTGTTATGTCCGGTTAGATTGAGATAAAGCAATGTCTTAATTGGGTTTTTATGTCAATATTGAATTATTGACATTGTAAATCACCTGGGTAGATTGTAGAGTGGAGCCATGCGGAAACACGCCACCACAGCACGCTTACGCTGTTTGGACAGGAGCTTCTGCCTGATACACTTCTTATTTCTCAGAGGCTGCTCCACCTGAGGGATGAAGACATGGCGACGGTGAGACGCAAAGCGGGGACCAGTTGTGTCGACAAAGATGCTATATGCTTGGTGCTGTGTTGCTGCAACAAATTAATATCTTCATCATCAGTTAATCTGTTTCCGAACTGCTTGTTATGGTCCCAAACCTGCTCCAGGTGGAAGACTGCAGCTGAGATGCTCTGCACTCGGTCCACTGTGTGCTCTGAGTTTGCGGGTTCCTCGCTCTTCACCACCACGTCGTGGTACAAGTTCAGCTGCCACTGAACCGCTGGGTCATCAGACTACGACACAATAACACACAATAAATAAACAGCAGCGTTGTACTGATATTACTGACACTGATCTTCTAGGGAGAACATCATCTCACCTTGTCCTGAAGATGGAAATTCAGACGCAAGTGCTCCTTCACCTCATCATCTGTGTCTTTCTATGAAGGGAAAGGGTATTCGTACCAGAGAAAGAAATGCATTGTTAATACCCTATTAGTAGAAGTCTTTAAAAGTAAATAGACAGAGTGCTAATTTGTGTATAAAGCTATCACATTGGACAACATTTGAATAACTTACTAAATGTCTACCGCACCAAAGAAGACATTTGTTGTTGGTTAAGGGCTTTAATTTGCATCACAACAAAACTTTCTCAATTCTTTTAAACTCCCTCTAAATAATCCTCAACATAATAAAATAAAAGCTGAAGTCTGTGATGCAAAGAAAGACCATACAATTACATAAGACTGGTCAAGAGGCACCACTCTGGCCTTAATATAAAGTACATGTATCTTTGATGGGAGATTTAGAAAGTTGCACTCAATGAGCTTCAAATGATTAATAGAGGCTCCATTAAAATTGTCTATCAGTGAATCAATTATGAGACCTAAAATAACTTATATAAGGACATTGTAAGGAGAGATCTTGGGTCTAGTCGTGTGAACTAGGCATTACCAGACTGTAGCGTATCTTGGCGAGGGAGATGAGCTCCTGGTCTCCCGGGGTGCACATGTTGAGGCCGATGGGGAGCAATTTCTTCAGGGCAGCGACGATAAGGGAGGTCTGGATGGAGTAGTACTCGCCTCGACGCCGCTTGTGTTTCCTCTCCTGGTCGCCCCCAGACTACAGAGAGGAAGGAGACAATTCAATCTTAAAAGACACACAACCAAGTGACATTGGTTACTTCCTCACAATCATGCATTCGGATGAGACTTGATGCTTTTATGTACTGTATGTTTTCTACCAGGCAATGTGAAAATTTACCCTGATTCAGCCACAACATTTGAGATCCAATCATCAGAGACTATGCTTTTAGGTCACAAAAAGTGTTTCACCTTCAAAAACCACCGATTAAGATGAAACGCACACTGTGACCCAAAGTGCCTCAGCATAAATCAGTTAACAAGCAGAGTCATCCGGGATCAAGAGCTGAGGAGATCTGCTCCACTGTGAGCTATTGAGTCAAAACAACCCCAAGAGTGCAAATAAATAAACTGTCCGGCTCCGCCAAAAGAAATAAACAACAAGGTCCCACAGTGACAGCTTGTTGAGCGACTGCTGGACCAAACACTGCCAACATCCGGATTTATGACCCGACTTTACCACAACAAATCTCCTCATTAAATGTCACGTCACGTAATCCCTCGATGTGGAGGTGAATTTGAGAGGTTTGAACTCATACAGTTGATTCGTAGAACATCTCCCGTCTACACATTCAGTGTGCTCGGCACATGTCTAGGGATCTATTAAAAAGCACAGGAAAAGTGCTTCGAGGGACTTTTCCTTTCAGTAGCGAAAATAAAAATGGCCAAGTAATTTTCTCAAACAGCTGGCTGCTGTAGCTCTTGGCAAATGTTACTAAAACGAGTGAAAAACGGGCTATTTCTGCCACAAATGAATTCTCATTAGGTGCTTCAGTGAGTATTTACGACAGGAGGAGTGTTTGTGTCCGATTGACTTGAAATAAACTACAGTGCCCATGATCTTCATAATGAAAAAACTTCAATATAGCTCGTCGTTGATACGTTTTTAATAGTTTCTGGCCTAAAATTGAGATCTATCGAACAGATGAACAAGATGCATTAGGCTTTGGATGCAAAAAGGATTAATTCATTGTTGGATTAAATTAAGCTTCGATACAAAGAAGTTTTTAGTAATCAAGTTAATCAAGAATTCGTTTTCGCCCTAATCACTTTCAGAAGTCATTTTCATAAAGCTAATCATCAGCAATATCAAATATTTTGTTTTGCCATTTTGTATTCACCCATACCACATGTAACATCCATTACATTTACCTTGGACATCTTCGCCTTGCCCTCTCCAGTCAGGAAGCCCAAATTGTTGATCTCATTCTGAACCACAAAGTTTTGCTCCTCACGCTTAAAGTTCTGGGTTCAGAGGACAAAGAAAAGAGGTTAATCAAGAAAGACAACCTCAAGACCAGCATACGGTTATCAAACGTCATATTTCGATCTGAAAACTTGACTGAAGAGTGAGACTTACATGGGACTTGCACCAGAGGATGAAGATCTCCGCCACCATCCTGAAGAGCTCGTTGGAGTCTCCATCCGGCTGCTTCAGCCACCTGGACCTGGAATGGACGGAGACATGAACCAGAGACATTTTCTATTGAGTTACATTACGTTGTGTCACATCTGTGCAGGTCACGGCGATACTAAGCATTCATAAATCAGACATATAGGTGGATAAAGCTCAGGGACTACAGGGAAACAATCATGTTTAAAACTAGACAAACTAATGTTTGATGATAAAAAAATCCCCCTGAAAATCTTTGAAGAGACTATTCTTTCTCTGCTGATATTGTACCTGTTGTTGTCCACATAACGGATGAGCATGGGGTAGAAGGCGTAGAGGTCTCTGCAGAGCACAGCAAACTCATCCAGGATGAGCAGCTCGGCCTCCTGGTTGTCACCTTTACTGTCGGCCTTCAGCAGCTCCTCTTCAGCCACAACCTTCGTTTGCAGCACATCAACAACTCATCTCCAGCAATCAATTCATTAGCAAAAATGTCCTCACACAAGACCCTTACTTAGTGGTAACAATCTCCTCCCTGTATGCTCTCTCAGTAAGTGACAGAGGTGTTGTTACTCTCAGCAGGTGTGACTAAGCATAACGTTCGTGGACCAGCTCTTGTGACTACTGACTGCTCCATAAATACACTATAAATTCAGCCCCTTACGATGGAGTCAGCAAACAAATCTACTTTACCCACAAGTGTCATTGAGCATAAGATACAATGTACATTATATTTTAAGCTCCCACCTTCACTGTCTTCAGCCTCAGTTTGTCCAGTGTGGGCAGGAAGTGGGTCCTCAGCAGATCTGCTCCAGCCTTGCAGATGATTGGCTGAGAGTAGACTGGAGACAGAGACAATGGAGAATATATATTGTTGGACATGGGCAGCTGAGATATACAGACACCAAAATCATTCCTCTGTCGCTGGAGATTATTGGCTCTGGTGTCAAGTGTCACAACTGTCAAACTATATTTAGCACTTAGTTTTTAAGTTATATCCGCAATTGCGTTTTTTGTCCTCCAAAAGTACAACACTACGCAAAACAGGAAATATTATTCAAAAAATAGTTTAATACAGGATACACTATATGAATTATTCGCTTGTTTAATTGACTTGTATGTAAAGTAAAATATTTAAATGTGGTTTTAAGAAGTGAGAAAATGCTTCACTTCAATGATCTGCCTTCACAGCACCACAGCAGCTAATTATGTTTATCTGGCCTTTCCTGAACTCCCACTGAGGAATGTGCACTAATAAATGCAAATTTTTCTACAAAAAGAAAATGAACATTACATTACCATGAGGTTTCCACAAGGGCATCATCATTTAGAATCACTTTGGAGAGATTCTATTACGATGCTGAAGTTTCACTTGTTTGTTAATATGTTTTAAAAGAGAAAAGGAGACGGCAGGGTAGTTTCTACATCTGTTGAGAACAAAACTCACCACCTAATGACATGTAATTACTTCCATGAAGCAATTCATTTGTAAAATGCTCTCTTCCGTTTCCCAACAAAGCAAAATAAACCTACTACAAAAGCCCTGCCTTTGCAAGTCTGGAAAAAACACAATCTGACCAGCATGAAACCCTTTCAAATCATATTTCTTCTTTCTCTAACAGCCTGGAGCCTGGCACTTACCTGCAATCCTCTTCATCCAGGGGGCGTCATCGATGCCCAGGTTGTTGTTCAGGATCTTGAGGATGTTTCCCAAGATCAAGCTGAGGTGTTCAGAAGTCACCATAGTGCAGCACTGGGCACCTGTCGGAGAGTTCTCCGAACCTTTCTCCCACCAGTAGGACAGATAGTTGCACAGCATGGGAAGGACCACCTCAATCACCTGCAGGAGAGAGGCTAAAGTTCAAATGTCTGCATGATTGATTTTGAGGCAACACAAGAGCTGTACAAATCGATTTGTGCAACAGTTACTTAAATCTCGGTTGTGCAACACACTGATACGGTCTAATAACAGCCTTGTACTGAAATCTATGTCATTTTTGTTGAACAATTTAGTCACATTTTAGTTGAACAGTGGAGGTTCTTTAGGTACAGAAATAGTTTGATTGCTTCTTTCCCTGTAAATGCAGTGGGTTTCTAGCCATGTTACTTTTAGGTGGATCAGAAAGCTAGAATTCTTCTTGTTTCCATCAATAACAAACTGGATCTTTTGAACTCAACTTGCACATATATTTTTAATGTTTTTTTTAATGTTTTAATGTTAAAATACTTCATAGTAAGACATAAGTTTGGACAACATACAGTATAACATGCATATCTTCCATAAATAGACCATGTTCCATAGCGACTTTTTGTAACTACGCCACGATACTCTTTAGCATTCAAGTAGTGACCATGTGCGACCAAATGCCTAAAAAAAATGCAGCTGTTCGTATACATTCAAATATCCCGTCAGTCCTTCTGACCTCTGGCATGTCGTTGTAGCGAGCACCAGACTCTGAGACGTCGCTGACGTCTTTCAGCAGTCTGTCAAGACGAGGCATCTCCGGAGACATCTCCTCCACTTTGTCCGGCATACTCAGGACTAAAAAATAAAAACACACAGACAACATTTAATGACAACTTTTAATGCTCTAAACGTATAAACGTTACACGGCAACACATTGTAAATGGGTGGGATAATGATCAAAATAGAAAGGAGCATTAGATGGACACTCACTGGCTCTCTCTCGGGGGGTCTTTGTGTTGAACACAGACAGAGGGTTGTGGCCGTTTAGGTGGGGCTCCAGGAACGCCACGGGCATGGCTCCCACCAGCGTCGCCAGGCTCTCCCCCAGCACCGGAAGATGCCTGCAGTACCACATGTACATTTATGAAGTGTAATTAAAAAACAACACCCAAAATGTATCTTTATGTAACTTTCTTTTACAGTTTTATTTTATTGCCAGTTAGAGAATAATGCCACAGAATAATGGTTTTAATGAAAGACAGTTGACACTATGGTGTTTTTCTGTTGTGTCCTTTCCACAAGTTTGATAAGAGTTTAGAAATATAACTAAATAATAAAGCCTTTATACTGTAACGCACACTGTACCATAGAAACTATTGCATAAGTGTATCATAGTATATTTTTAAATAAGTATATGGATACATGAGGTATCATAAATCATAAATCCTCCTGAGTGCATTTGTCACAAATATGAGTTCATCAAAAAGCTTTACAGACATTATCCTAATTAACAGTGACAAGCGTATTACACTTCATGAAATACAATTTCACAGTTCCTTGATACCAATTCTAGTAGATGATAGAAATGATAGCAAGCATTAATCATTACCAAGGAGTCGTAAACTTAATGATCAAATAGACGGTACTGCTCATGTGTTGAGCCAAATACCAATTTAAGAAAAGTTTGGCCACCTACCTCTCCACAAAGACGCTCTTTCCTGTTCCCAGAGAGTAGAAACAAGTCAAGATTCGGTAGCAGGACAGCTGCACATCATCCACTGAAACAAACAAATACATTCAGCAAGCACACAAACCTTTTACTTACATAAAAATTCACAAAGAATGGATTGTTGCTGCCGATAGCACCATTAATTGAGCATCATTTGCGATCGCTCTCTGCCCCGTTGTCACGAAATCAGTGATAAACACAAACTCACACAGCAGGTCCAGTCCAAACTCGTATGTTGTGATGTGCTCAAAGAGGGCAGTGAGGATGGGCAGCAGCGCCACAGTCACATAGTTGATGCTCTGTGTGACGCTCTTCATCTGGGCACGGGACTGCATGAACTTCCCCAGTTTTAGCATCTCTAGCAGCTTCTCCAGGTCCTCCGCCGCGCTCTCAAAGAAAGTCCGAAACCCGGCTTTGACCACCTCTGAGCCGGACTTCATCACCGTTCTGAGAGAGGGGAGGGAACACAGGATGCTAATGTGCGTGCTCAAGACCAGTTTTATTGTCTACTTGATGGGTCACTGTGCATATACAGACGACTTACCTGGTGTCAAGTGTGTGGGAGAGAATGTCCAGACAGCTCACCATCATTGCAGAGTCACTTCCTGTGAGAGAAACAGTTACTGTAGATGTGGAAAGAGATTTCAAAAGCAAAGGGGCACACGAGCATACAGAGGCAATGCCAACCTTACCAAAGAGAGAAATCCTGTGTCTGACAAGAGCTGCCAGCTTACAGAACAAGCTGGAAAAGAAAGACGGTAAGGACAGAATTGAACAAAAAGCTTCAGAGAGAACAGAGAAGAGCTAGAAAAAAAGCAAAGTAAGCAAGGAAATAAGAAAAGTTCTGATGGAAATATTCAAGTGAACCTCTTCACTCCTCCCACTGAGCTAAAAAGGGAGGACTCTCTGAATAGCAAAAACCTGACAATGGAAAAGGCTGATTACACAGATTATCCATCGCTTCTACACAGTACCTGGTGACCATCTCTTTCTCTTTGTTGGAAGCACAGCCACAGCTGCTCAGGCTCTTGCTGGGCGTGGACAGGAAGTAGAGACAGTGGTTCTTGAAAGTTTGATCCATCAGAGGAAGCAACACCTGGAGAGAAGAAATGCAGAGATGAGACTCAAACCCTCACTTAAAGCTTTATTAAGAGTGAATTCAACAACTTGTCAGTGGTTCTGTGGCAAAAAGCGTTCCCGACCTTGGCGAAGAACTTGATTTCCTGGTCATGAGGTGATTTGTCCGTCTTCCCACTAGTGGCCATCGCCTCTGGATTAACAACAGTGTTAAGTGGCGAGGTCAGCGTCGAGGACAAATTCTGAATCAACATAAAGCACCTCTTCGTGCCCTTGTGTTTAAAATGTCACACACTCACCAAGATGAGCGATAAATTCCTGGGCAGAGTCAATGTACTTCAGTAGCCTTTTGAGGAACTTGTAGGAGAAACGCTTCTCCATGGATGATGAGTCCTGCTCCATGTCTTTCTGACCTCTGTCAGATTAAAAAAAGTCAAGAAATCACAAATAGTTACTGTTCAGATTTGGGATGCACCAACAGCAATTTTCCAATGACCGATTACTATTCATCACTTGTATGTTCACAATAAAACATTGGCAATTAAATAACTTAATTTTTCTCCAACAGTTACGAGACCTTTTTATTGCCAAAACCTTGTTTTTAAGGTTGTTCCTCCATTGCTCCTTTTGGACTTAAAGGTGTTACAAATTGCAAACGTTATGTGTTTTTCACTCACACTGAGGAACTTTCACACTGACGTCATGTTGTGTCTGTGTGTGTGTGTGTGTGTGTGGCTGTTATATTCTGTTAGTGCCGCAGCGGCCACTGTAGGTGCAACGTGCATGTTGTGTGTGTGGCTGTGATGTTAGTGTCCGTGTCGATGTACAGCACGTGTGTCTCGATCAATGCTTCTCTAGATCAAATGACTCTTTTTTCAATCAATTACCAAAAGCAAATTGTTTCGATATAAAGAAAAAAAAGGTTTGTATTCATAGCAGTGCTCATTAGGATTTAAACTAGAATTACTTCATTAAGCACAGTCTAAAGTTTTGCCTGACATATACAATACAGGAAACATTTAAAAGTGCCTTGAGCTGTTGAGACATTGTGCTTTGTGTTTCTTAGTGTTACTTATTTCTTTAAGGAAGGACAAACTGGAGGGAGAGGAGGGTAACCTTATGATGGCATAGCCACTGATCTGCAGAAATTTGAAGAGCTCCTGGGCCTTCTCTCGGTCTCTGTACTTCTCTTTAGCGGTCAGGGTGTCATAGGGAACCAGCAGCGGATGGGTCCCTCCTCCTGACAAGTCAAATCAAACAAAAAAATCATTTCAAACCCATTTTACACAGCTCACTAGTCAGAATTAACACAACTCAAAGTGTATTTTTAAACTGCACACTAACGCACCTTTGCTAACGAGCTCAGTTTTCTTCTTCTTGGCCCAGATACTGTGGTAGTTTTCTGCTACAACCTCCACCATGCCCTGCAGGTACAGCACAGAATCAAATGTAATCAAGTCTGAACACATTGGTTTTGTGTTAAAAAAAGAGACAATTCACACACTGAGCCTAGAGCATATGTAACAACTTTTATAGAACAATGATCATATTATTATTATTATGATTATAACAACAATGAGAAAAAGATGAACAAAAACCAACCTGTAACTCTCTAGACAAAGTGACATTGTGCAATTCCATTGGAGCAGGACTGAATCCACTAATCTACAAAGTCAGATAGAGACAATACAAGCACAAACCAGATATTAATATATATATATATATATATATATATATATTAAAAGCTACAAATGCATCAGTCATTTTAAATATCTCTCATCAAATCAATGTGAGGTTTACTACCCTTTGCTAGCTGGCACAACGCAGCTGTGATTTGATCGCTATCTGACTCAAAGTTTTAACATTTGCAGGTCTTAACATTTTGGTAGCTTTTTCCTGGATAAACGCTCTTCTGCACGGGGAGTGATGTGTGGTATGCGTCTGGTTTGGCTACGCTAAACGGAGTAGCATTTCAGCGGTAGGCATGAGCACTGAGCCAACATTCAGAAGCGAAAATAATTAAACTTGATGTTCCAGAACCATCTTTAAAAAGGGAGAATCTTGTGAATTTAAGTGTTAGATAGTAAATAAGTATTACAAAGGAAACATTTGTGAGAACATTAATGTCTAATTGTGATGATCCTACATCAGGATGTTACCTGAGACTCAGAGGTCTTTCGCTGTTTTTCACTTTCTCGTTGTTGGAACATGGCGTCTCCTTCCTTGGTCCTCTCAATGTTCCAGCCCATAGCCAGCATGCTCTTCATTGACTCTCTCACTGGCCAGCGGTATGTTTCTCTCTCCTGCATATTGAACACACAAAAGTTGACGCGACAGTTCAACATGGGGGGAAAGTGTTCATACAAGACAAACCCATCTGATGTGTAAATAAAACTACTTTCTACATTTTCTAGAGGTGATTTTTCTATTGGAGTTTCATGGTAAGAAACTGCAACACTGGCTCGGCCCCTGCATGCAAGCAACACCATTATGTCCGTCTTAAAACAGCTTTGCCACTGTGAGAGATTTCTTTCACTCAGAAAAAAAGTACCTTATGTTTCATACACAATCAGCAGCTGAAAGAATGCTTCCTACTCCCCTAACGGCAGCTGTGTATGTACCAGTGTGCATGTACCTTCTCACTCAGAGCTTTGTAAGGCTTCAGCAGTGGATGGGTTTTGGCCTGCTCGTCCAGGCTGTCTCCATGTTTCCAGCCTGCTGACACCTGCAACAACAGTTGCAGCCTTATAGTACTATGCATTTCAGGAATATAAACTTAAGTTATATATTGTGAGTGCTTGCTGGCCAGGCATGCTACTGTACCAGACAGAAGACAAATAAAATTAGGTTATCAATTTTCTATCAGAGATGGCAAACGGTAAAACCACACGGACAGGGACTAACCTTCTCTGAGGACCACTTGTCATGGGAATGCTCTGCATATTTGTTGGCAATGTACTCAAGCTTTTCAGGAAGAGAGATACTGGAAAGTGAAAAGAATATTTAAAGAATTATTTCAAAGTCAATTTTACGTATATTGAGCAGGCAAAAGCTTTGTTTTGATTTACAAAATGGTGCCTTTTAATCTAAAAGTAAGTAAATGCATTTTCAGACCACTCACTTGGCGGTGTTGATGGGTTTAGGATCAAAGTTGCCCTGTGCATCCACTGATGCCTGTTTTTCCAGTGTTGCTCCAAGACTGGCATCCACGAAGTCTGGAGGCAAGGCTCCAGCGATGGCACACAGGCAGGACATGGCAATTTTGAAAAGGTCCGCATCATACTTCTACAGAAGAGACAGATCAGCAGAATGAGGACATGTCTGCTTAGCTAGTCGATGGACAGACTGAGTAGAGCAAAGACAGGAAGAGAAAACGATGAGGAGGCAAAATAAAAGACAGAAAGCTGGATAAAGTCTGCACCAAGGGATGGCTTGTCACAGACTGATAAATGATTCATCTGTTTTGACTTCAGCCTCAGCTGCACTGCTCCCAGGCACTCCATTGAGCTTACATTTCACTACCAAGAACTTTCTAGTTTTTTGTTGCTCTAAGTTTTGTCTAAAAAACTGAACATAAAAAACCAACAGCTTTAGAGAGCAGACACCAATACACTCCTAAACATTTAGTTATGCAACAGAGAGGGATTGCTTTGCAATAAAACAAAATGAGCAAGAGGAGGAATAGATAAACAAAATAAAGAGAAGTAATACAGCTTTCCAAAATCATAAACGCTACAGACACACACTGTCAGTGAATCTTAATGAATAATCTACACAACAGGGTTTCTGGTTGTACCTTCTGAGACAGGGAGTCAAAGATTCCCCAGAAGAGTTTCTTGGTTAGGAGGAGCTCCTCCTCGGAGGCTATGCCAAAGCCGGCCATACCAGAAGGCAGGCAGTAGTACTTCCAGTTCTGCTCATAGTGGCTGGTCAGAAGCTAGAAATCAAATATAAAAGGAGAAAACGTAACAATTTGAGTTCAACTATATTAAAAATTCTTGCACATCAATGGCCAAAGAGTAAGGTTTTTACTATTTATACTGTATTTCATGTATAAAGGGTAAAATACATGATGCCTAATGTCACCTGCCTTCAAATGGACTTAAAGAAATGCTTGGATGAGGAAACAATGTGTCTGGGCGTTCAACACACAGCAAATGAGGAGGATAAATGAGTTGTGAAATATGGGATGCCTCCGATTGCGCGTTATAATTATGCCATAACTCTTGTTTCAACGAATAAATCAAGCACAATAGTGAAAAGAAACTCGTCTAGTGTCTCACCCCTATGGGTATCTTGCAGTATTCAGTGAGCATAGGAACGTCGAACACCAGCCGCCTGAGTAGCTGCTGCATCATGGAGGGACGCAGGTGCCTGTGAAATATAAGAATTACATTAGTGAAACATAAAAATACAGGAGCAGCGATTCGAGACTCCCTAGATATCATACATTTGGTACAATAGCTCCAATAAATGCAGATTTAATCTATTATACACACCACACTTAATTCTCTCATGTGCAATTAGACCAAGCTGAGCACCTGAACTGAAATATAAATGTACTCTGAAATGTGGCCTTTATCTATGTGGCAGTGTATTCACAAAGCTGCATGATTCAGGGTCAGTCGAGGTTAAACTCTGTCAAAGACATTAAAAATGGCTGCCAACATTATGTGGTTACAATCCTTAAGTATCAGTGCGATCATTCTGTAAATACCAAACTGGCTGTTAGTAAAGTATAACGTTGCTGATGCTAAATTTGGCCCTTATAAAATTTAAATAGTTTAGATAGTAAGGCAGTATTACTCTTTGTGGCAAATTGCACACCTTACATATCTAGCCTTATTCATTATAAAAAATAAACATTTAGGGTTTTAGGTAACAATTACTTTGAGTCCCGACTGAAGTTTACCTGCGTTCACTGTATAAATGTTATAAAGTCAAAAATATCAGATTATTTGAGTCTAAAAGTGCCAAAAGATTGGTTAAGTGGTAAAATAGCCCATAATCTATTATGCCCAATGTCACCGTTTCCTGCAGTTTGTCCTACGTGCTGTTCAATATGTGTTGCACTATGCCCGAGGCAAGCCATTTGACAGCGCCATTGTTTGAAAGAATAATGGCGCAGCCTCTGCAAATCTCCACCCCCCCCCCCTTTTTTTTATTATTTTCCCTCAGCCGAGTCCGATCAAAGCTCAGCGGGCCTTACTTGCAGATAGCCAGCAGACACTCCTCGATGGCGTCCCTTTGGGCTTTGGTGAGTGAGCGTCCTTTGGACAGCCGGTAGATTGTCTGCAGCGTGGAGTCAATCAGCTGTGCGTAGTGCTCTGTGTTGCTGAAGAGAGCGGCACAGCGGGTGAGCAGAGGCAGCAGGGCCGAGCCGATGTACCGGTTCATGGCCAACGCCGTCTCAGTGGTGCTCAACACCTCCTGTGGAACGGAACACAATACATGTGAACTAAAGGATGAAGAGGCACAAAACACATCTGATGATTAATAGAAAGTCGGAGTGAAAATAGGCTCCCGGCGCCAGCAAAAAGAATAGATACGTGTTAAAGGTCCAGTATGTAGGATTTAGCGGGCTCTATTAGCAGAAAAGGAATACGATATCCATAACTCTGTTTTTATTATGGTTTAATCACCTGACACTAAGAATCTTTGTGTTTTCTTAGCTTAGAATGAGTCCTTCATGTCTACATATGGAGCAGTTCTTCTTCACAGACTCCGCCGAGTTGCACAGACATGTTTCTACAGTTTCCCAAAACAGACAAACCTAACACTGGGTTTTGAAGTTAGTTGCAATCTGCAACTTCACCACTAGATGCCACTAAATTATTAGTTTTTATTATTTATTTATCTAATGAGCAAACCGGAAACTCCAACTCACCTGTGTACACAGGAATGATTACTATGATGACATCACCATTACAGTTAGAAATGCAATATGAACAGAGATAGAGAAGACAAAGATCTAATTTTACACATGCTAGCAACAAGTACTTTTACTTTGTGCAACTACAGGCTAAAAGACTGAAATGTACTCTTTTAAGATACATGGGAAACAAATGTTGTGGTTGTTAGTGAGTAACAAAATGAAGGTTTGAAGGTGAAGGTGAGCTAAGGATTTGTAGTGAAAGTTATCGGGGTTTCCTCTCACTCACCGTGTCCAGAGACGCAGAGGCTCGCAGGTCAGGCAGGAAGCCGACCTCCAACATGTGGAGCAGGAAGCTCTGGTCCTCGATGCCGTACACTCGTTCTAGGAAGAGCACCATGGAGGCCTTGTGGTCCGGACAGAAACAGGCTGACATGTCAGGTTCTGTCAGTGTGCCATCTGAAGGTTAAACACATTTTAGGGGGGAAAAGTTTCAGTTCAATGTGCCATGTGTAAACATTGTATTTATTGTTCCTATTAAATTTGATACTTTTCTTAGTATTCCTGACTATTAAAGCGTATTTAACTTAATAAAGTTAATCTTTTAATACAGTATGAAACAATACATAAATGATGTAAAGGTACATTATGAACAAAATATGTAGAAACAAAAAATAAGTGTATTTAAGGTAAAAGTGAGTTCAGGAAAGATAAGCTGTGGAAAGTTATTACAAAAGCAAAATGAGTTCAATCATTTCAGACACAGCTTGCTTTCTAAGAAAATTGGATATGAAGGTAATTTTCTTGTGCGATTGCTGCTGTAGGTGGCTTTTTTTCTTTTTAGGTAAAATGACAACTATAAATAAAATCCTAAAGAAAAGCACAAGCTGCAAAGGTGCTGGAAACTATTTTTCTTTTCAGTAGAAAGAGGGAGAAGTGAGCAGATATTCACTCTGGAAAGCCGGGCTGGTACGACACATTTTCATGATATACCTCCAGAGCTTAGGAGAGCGGAGATGATTTGTGCAGATCCATTAATTTAAGTAATGTAGCATGTTAGTTCAGTAGGCAGCAGAGAAAATTAGAATCTGATATATTGTAGCCTATGTTTGTATATTCGGCTTAAATCAAAATGTGTTATCAGAGTGCTGTTTGTGAGACCAGTTTCAGGATATGAGAGAGAGAGAGAGGAGGAATGCACACCAGTGTTGGTTGATCAAGATGAAAGCAAAAGTGTGAAGGAAGATAGTCACACATTTGTAGCCACGATATAAAGAAATGATTTAATAATTTACCAACGTTTTAACATGACAGTCTCTCCAGGGTACTGAATCCGTTCCTCAAGAGGAGACCTCAAGGGAAATACATAATATCTCACAAATAGATTTAAAATGAACATATCAGAAAACAAACAAACAGAAAAACGTGAAAAGCTGAAAGACAGAGATAGTGGGACGATGCCTTGGTATTACAATACAAAGTCAAAATCAACATTTAGGCCATTAAGGGCGAGATCCGACAAAAACCTATAAGTCTTATAAAAAGTAATTTTCTCTATGTTAATGTAGCATAAAGCATTATTTGCAAGAACAGCCTAAATAAACTGTGTCACAACAGTGTAGTTAATCATTTTACATTATGATGCTGCAATTTGTCACTCAATACCGTGCAGAATACGAAACGCTGGTAAATGATCAAATCATTATTTACATCGTTGCTACGAGTGTGCGACTTTCTTCCTTCACACCTGAAACCAGTTTCAGGCTTCAATCCGGTCCAAAACCCCTTTTTTTCTGCATCAGTTGGAGGATGTTCTGTGTCACCTTTGGCTGCTGTTAAAGGTTTCTTCCCCGCTACATTTTCAAACTGACCATTGCTTGTTTTCTGTCGCTGCACCTCGTTCAACTTCATTTATCTTTTGTTATTCAACCATCAACATCTGCATGACTTCATACAGAAAATAAATACAACAACCACCACTGAGACCAACATACCTTTATTAAGCACAGGCATTTTGAGGGGGATGCTGATGATGCCCACCAGGTCAGTCGTGGGAACCAGAGAGCGCAAGATGGCTCGGATACGCAGCGCTTCACCTTTACCCGCATTGATAAGCTGTAATAGACACAAATAGGAAACAAAAATAATAAATGTTATCTATTGAGGAGAA
This sequence comes from Pholis gunnellus, assembly GCF_910591455.1. NCBI lineage: Eukaryota > Metazoa > Chordata > Actinopteri > Perciformes > Pholidae > Pholis > Pholis gunnellus. The sequence continues at coordinate 8,618,396 of NC_136546.1, read as the reverse complement.
GTACAAAGTGTGTCATGGTCGAAAATTACATAAAATACCAAAATACATTAATAAGGGCAGAGTTAAAAGATTCTGTGCTCTGCAGGAGCCAGAGGACCAATGCCAGTGGATCTCAAACGAGGCAAATGTTCATGAGGGATTAAAAGGTCTTAAATACTGTATAGTCTGGAGCCAGGTCATGAAGAGCTTTAAGGGTAATCAATAGGATCTTAAAATCCATCCTTGAACAAACAGGGAGCCAATGTAAAGAGGCTTTAACAGGTGTGGTATCATCATATCTCTTGGTTGTGGTTAAAAGAGTTCTGTACAATCTGAAGTCGTTTCAGATTTCTTTGATTAAGACCAGATAATCAAGGCGCAAAACGACAAAAGAATCTACATTTTTTAAAGGTCAAATAGAACGTATTTATGATAATTAATATCCAACGCCATATTTCATTCGGGTCATTGTAGTGGCCTCTGTTATTGTATAGAGAGGAGTGTGAGTCTGTGCATGATGAAAAAGCTCCTCACATGCATCTCTGGAGCGCAGCGTCCCAGCAGGTCAATAAGAGCCGAGTAGAAGGACATGATGGCGTTGCCCATGTGATTAACTTCTTCTTCTTCCTCACCAGACCTGAAACGCACAAACACACACATATATAGGATGCTGCACACCTCCCTCTCACTAAGAAAATCAGGAACCATCAGCTCAGCTAGTAATTTGATTCGAGGTAATTGGAGAAGAAAATGGGAACCAGAAGAGAAATAGATTACAGCAATCATGTGAGGAATTATAACAATGCGTTGGCACAATACATGATCTCCAGACAGGCCACTGAGTTATACGCATTGATTTTGACTCGCTTCCCAATCCCTCGCCTCACTTCACGCAATACTAACCTACCCCATTAAAATGCAGTCAGAGTATTACAGTCTTTGCATAATGATGTGAGCCGGCAAGGCCCCAACGCTTTCTACACAGCATTCCATCAATGTCAAAGCTGCTGTATTGTTTCCTCTTAAACCTCTAACTAGACAAGCAGTTCTGTGTGATGTCTTTATGGTAAAGTGATGTCTTAACTTTAATGTTTGGTTATTCAAGACTTACTTAAAAATAATTATATCGCTTGAACGATTAACCTGTTCCCAGCTGTTTTTTTTGTTAAAATGTAGATTGAATAGGGGTGACCCCGAAGTCGAGGATTCCATCTAAGGAGCATGATTCGCAGCACTGGCGGTAAAATGCGATGATGAATCAAAAGATCATTCCAGTCGGGCTATATAGGGGCGCTGAATGTCTGGTTTTAACTAGAATTGCTTTTCTTCCAGTAAATCATGATATATAGCCTATTCCATCTCCTCCTAGGGACAGCGCCGCACCGACACACGCTCCCCCTACAAATAGTTAGTCTAGGACACCCCTCAACTTGAAAATGACCGGATAAGTTAAAATAACCTCTCTGAAAGACTAACTAAATAAAAAATCTAATTGATTACATTTTATATAGCAAGATAATGAAAAAAGGATGTTTTTGCACCATTACAGGGAGATTTTAAAGTCCCCCCCCTCACTCAAAACAGTGTTTTTCTTATTGTTGCTTCACTGTACAGGATGATGAATGTTCAGAGGCGTTCTCATGCCTACAAGCATGATTTTGTGTTATAACGGCTAGTGAACACATTTGCATACTTATATGTACGGTAAGAGGGAGAATGAGTAAATGTGCTTTGAAGAAGAGTATTTTTTTAAACAAATAATTAAACTTCACTCTCCTCATAGTGAGTGAACAGTATAAAATTCAACCTGATATAGCACTATTAATTAGTCTAATAACTAAGAATAATGCTTGTTTGGCTAAGCTCAGAAACACACAGGCAAATCTAACTAAACGTAACAATTCACCACAAAGACAAAGACAATGGGTGACCTCAACACTAGTGAGAGCTCAGTGGGTTTCTAGTGTCTCGTGATGATCTTAATGCTGATTCCCAGGCTTTTCAACACGATGTAAGAAAATGGTGTGGATTCATACCCATTAGTGACCACAGAGAGAGTCGTGGGCAGGTCCAGGGCAGGATCGTCAGAGATCTTGATGGCCTCATTCATGGCTCCCAGCAAACCCTGACCTCCCTCTCCCCTCAGGGCGGGGCCGAAACACTCCGGACGTCTGATCAGCAGCTTCACCACCACGTTGGCATTTTCTTCCACACTCTCACCTGGTGCACAAACACGACAGGGAGACGGGCATTTGAAGGTGGTGATTTGAGTTATTCACAAAAGGATGAGTCAGAGTCTAGAGTCTTTACATCGTGCACTCAGTATGAAAGTCGACATACCATTGCAGAAGACGACGAACCTCAGGAAGGACAAGTAGCGCTCGCCCTCTATGGGGTTCCAGCCGAGGTCTGGGTAACCTTTAGCAAGCAGCATGGCACAACTCTGAAGACCACAGCCTGCCAGATACGTCACCACCTACACACACACACACACACACACACACACACACACACACACACACACACACACACACACACACACACACACACACACACACACACACACACACACACACACACACACACACACACACACACACACACAAATTCAGTTTCACTCCTGGGTATTATAATGACATATTTTGTCTTCTTGACTGTCAGTATGAGAAACAGTGACGGCTTGAAGGCATTTGCTGAGCAGGCTTATTCAGACGGGACAAAATCATACATCATATTGTAATGAGAAAACTTGGATGGCTTGAGGTTTTTATATCTGTCTGGCTCACTTTCACCATACAAAAAGCCAGCAGTGAGCAGTTGTAATAAGAATTAAGGATATATATAATAATAATAATAAGAATCTGCTAATATAACAGAAAATATAATATAATTATAACAACACGTGATTTATTTCTTCATTTACATTTATTTATGTATTGTTGACTGACTGACTGACTTATCAAATGAATGTGTGCATTCACCTGAAGATCACTTGTGTTTTAAAGTCAGTTCCTACTCCCTCATACTGAAATTTACTACATCACACATAGTCGCAATACATTGAGTATATTTGATATATCGCCCACCCATACCATCAAGACGAATATCATCTTACTTTCCCTGTACATGTGCTTTTAGACTAAACGGGTGTTTCGGTGAATTTAAGCTTAACTACGACAAAAAGATCTGGTTCTCTCATCTCAGCATGTTTAATGCAATTTCATTCAAATTTGCAATTTTACAGTGCCTGAAACTCAAGTTAAGCCTATCATAAAGCAGATTAATCTGCTACAACAAATAACTCGAGGTCGTGATAAAAGGAACAAACATTGGCTGGTGATCAGCTCGAAACCACTGGGTGCACTAAATAATAATGTTTCAAGGATCAATAACGGTGTAATTGCAGCAGATTTCGGACTCGATGTTCGTAAACACGTTGGTTTGTTTGCTCAAGTAACAAACCTTCTCCAAGTCAGGCTCCTCCAGGGCCAAAGCCAGGCCGTTGTTGTCCATCACTGAAGATGCTGCCACATCCAGCGGAGTGGAGCCGCGCATAGCTTCAGAGGCTACACACACACACACACGGGTAAGTGTTAACAGCAAAGAAAACTTTACATTTGCGCTGTACTAAACAACAGGGGGCAGTCTATCTCCATATGATATGATATAGAAAATGGCTTTGAACTGAAAATGCTTCATCGCTTCAATGCTGCTCAATTAGAGTTGCAAACATAATGCACATTTTGACAAGTATTATAAAATATACTTAATAGAAATGTATTGAATGTTTTACAGATTAACTGCGTCATTATTAATGGACATACAGTGTATGTCTCCTATTTACTGCAATGATCATTATTGTATTCGATGCTTGTTTTGATAAGCAACCTAATTAATATGCAGATAATTAATCATAACTTAATGAATCCTCTGGGACTCGCTGCCTACATTAATTGTTACGTTCCCATTGGTAACATACTTTAATTTGTATTTAGATTTTAAAAAAATAGATCAGTCATCGGTTTAGAATTATAACTACGTCCTTCATGCAGGCAAAGTTGGACAAAAACAGAACACAAGGCACGTCTCCCAGCACCTTCACATCGATATACGTGATTTATGAGAAAGCAAATATAAAATGTTTCATGTTAGGCATCAAAAACTGGTGTGCTGGCATTCATTGGTCTTCTACACACCATCTCCTCTTTCACAGGCAGCAGCTTTAGTTTACAGAAGCAACAGAGGCAGCAGCAGCAGACAGAGCCCGGTGACTCATCAGTCCTGCCCTAGCATGACTAAATAATCCCCGTCCCTAGTTTTTCCACCTCGATACCTTGGCATACTGTGGGCGATAAGTTTGTATCTCAACTTTAATTAGCTGAAGAACCCTTACAGCAAGTGGCACCTATTGGTTTCAATGAACATTTTGCATTATTTTGGGAGTCGCAAAAGGGCACATTTCAGTTTCTTCTGTTGGGGATTACTTGACATGTTAAATGTCAAGTAATCTATTTGACTTCTTCTCTCAATATTTCTCTCTTCCACTTTTTCTCACCATCGCATATTCCTCTTCTGAAAATCTTTTTTTTCCAGTACCCTTCTGTTCACCCTTTATATTTACCTTCTTCCATACATCTTTAAACCTCTGTCTTTCTCTCTCAGAATGATATACACTAACTGTAATAGAAGAAAAGGCTGAAAGGCAACTGTCAAAAGACAGGAGGAGAGCAGACCGTCTCCTTTGTGAATCTACAAGTACTCACCCAGCCCGACACTGCTGTTCTCCAGCAGGTAGCTCAGGTGGTCAAACATGGCTTTCTGGTTCTGGCGGCTAATACGACAGAAGTAGCACAAGAAACGACAACAGCTGGCCACCATCTTCGGGAAGGCGATCTCCTGTGGACACAAAATAAAAACACAAACGTGAAGACGTGCAACAGACCCTCTTTTTTTATTTTATTTAAACTTTACTTTTATTAAAATCTTCAGGCAAAAAGAAAGGGTTGGCATGGGCAACATTAAACTTGTGACCTACCATGATGACGTACTTTTGTGGGCAGAGCGTAGGTGAAGGCAGAATAATTCAATGGAACACGTTAGTCAACGCTGGCTAGCAAGTTTTTTTAATAATGAAACTGGAATTAGAAAGTCAGCTGGCTTACTAGCCAGCCGTTAAATTAATCAAATTCAACAACTCAATGCTTCATCGATCACACTCTCGTTACAAAGCGTGGGAACGCACATCGTTATCGGCAGATAAATGACGACTTCGTTCTGATCTTTCCCAGTGTGTTGTATGGAAAGTGGGGCAGAATTGGCAGGCGGGCTATGCTGGTTGGCTTCCTGGCTCCCCCATGCTTTGGTGCTGCAGAGGATAGGCCCAACATCAGGCCACCTCTTCATCTCTCTAATAGTTTAGCCTACAAGCAACATTTCTCTCCATCTCTCTAATAAATTTGCCTGCAGCGCAGCCGCCGTGACGGCTGAGGGGGTCAGCAGAAGGCTAAGGTAAAGTATTGGCATCTCCATCTCTGAAATGCTTCGCCTGTCTCGGTTAACACCATTTCATAAATAAAGCTTTGTAGTTGCAAAAAGTATTGTTTTCTTTAAACAGAGCTCTCTCCAGGACCTTGAGTTGGGAGTCTCAGCCCAACTTTACCATATATCATTCCAATCATCTTCAGATATCTTGAGTCCTGATTCTTTCCCCCATTGCTGCTTGATAGACAGTAGTGTACTTGGAATCTATTGGATATGTCTGGAGTCTCATATGCTTGGCTCTGAGAAAAGCTTAAAGTATAATCAATAAACAAAATCTATTTTCTGTTCAGAACACAACTGGAAAATCATTTCACCTCCAAGTCCTCATGCGTATAATGCTGTTAGCGCTTTATCGTCCTCCTTCTAGTATGGCTTCACTCCAAGTGTTCAGGGAGCATAAATCTAAGCGGGAAGTAATTTCTGACATAAATCCACACCTTATCTCAGGCAAATTACACTCCCCAAATATGAACAGCACAGAAAATCACACTCATCATCGGGCAAGTTGCCCTTACTCTTCGGCTATCAACGGTGCCAAATGTTTACACTTCTAAAAGCAGATTCATCACAGTGTTTGACAGCCAAAAGCAATGTCCCCTCTCTAAGCCTTTGTGGAAAAGCTACCTGTGTGGTAGCCCTGTGCACGATTGGGAAACAGCATTTTATTAAAGTCTGGGTTTAAAAATAGAAAACCCATTCTTTTGCAGTCTGCTCATTTTATACCTTGATTATGTAACAGAACTTATCATCAATATGTAATTGTAAGAGCAAATATTGCAAACCTTTTACACTCACAAGCTGTGGTAATGCCACTTTATATGGCCACAGTTAGTGAAGTGCACATATCAGGTGGCATTAAACTGGTCTGGAATTTATGTCCGAGACTGTGTGATGAGACTGTCAGTGTCAGATGTGAAGGCCTGAATGTCTCTCCGAGGTCTTCCTGTCTAGGGTTTTGATTCATGCTTGGCACTAGATGTGACATTAAATCACAACCATCTCTTTCAGCTTCTGTCAGCACTGCCCAAAAAGGACAGGCTTGAGAGGCCTCGCTCTCACCCCTCTCTTGCTCTCCTCTGCCCTCTCCATTACCCTTGTGGCTTTTTCTGCCTATTATGTTGTTGATCTTGATCAACATCATAGGATACAAAGTGCTTTCCTGAGATCAGTATACAACCTATTAGGAATAAAATATTAGTGTCTGTCGGGGGCATTATTTACAAAACTGATCCAAATCAGAAACGTAACAGTTCAGTACTATACGCGCCACCCTGAGATTTGACTAACCTGGGAGTAAGAACCTTTGAAGGGGGGCAGGTATAACAGTTCAGGAAGATACATTTGAACTAAGCTCCTCTGTTCAAAAGGCAGGTTAAAAGTGCCCTGTGAAGCTTTCTTGTAAACAAACACAAGTCATTTTTACAGTGAGTGTTACTTACTTCAAGTCTGACATAAGTGTTGAATGTATTTTCTCCCTTTTTACTTCACAATTGGACCTTCAGTTGAGATGGTTTTGTCAACTGTTCACTTGACAGTAACAACTTGACAGCACTGGGTTGTACCGTGTTGAGTACAGGTAATACTGATAGTCCTATCGAGTCTCAAAAGGTAAATACGCGGTCACGCCTTCGTACCTGTGACTTGTCACCTCCCAGAACGTTGACCATGACCTCCATGACGGTCTCGTGCATGCCCAGCACTCTCATCAAGTTGGGGTGTTGGTAGAAAACCTTGTTGTTCATGATGTCACTGGGAACACATGAAAATAATTAGTGAATGTGTTTTACATTCCATATTTTCTAGGTAATATACAGCACATTGGAAATAGTGCCCGACAGGGTTGGTTATTATCATCAAAAACATTTTTGACGTTCCAAATGATCATTTTGGAGGAGTGGCTTAAAAGAGTGAGGCCTGTCAGTGTGGCTCATTAGCCACACTGACAGGCCTTGCTATATTTAGCAACATCTGGAGCTAGTGCTGCTAGCTACTTCTATTAGCAAAGAGTCTGCAACACTGGGTTGGGTTTTCTGGTTGGATACGTCTTTAGATCTTGCATAGTCTTGCTAGTTTCTCAAGAATACCAACCCTGTCTTCAATGCATGTGTGTAATTATAATTATTATTAATCATTATTTCACATCACAATTTACATTGAATAACATTTTTTTTTAAACTTGAGAAATGTCTGCGTTTATTGGAACACATTTTCTTACCCGAGTCCATCAATCATGAGTTTCTCCTCCTCCTTGCCCATGCGTACTGCCAACAGAGACCTAATTTGACCCAGAGATACCAGCAGGTTAATAGCATCCTGCACGGAGGCGGCGCTGATGGTGTAGGACTTCTTCATGGCCCGGAGCAGCTCCCCGATGCCGTCATACTGCCTCCTTAGCAGGCTGAACATCACTCTGACCAGCTCTGGGTCCTGGATGTGAGACTCCTGAGCCCAGCTGGTTATGGTCTGGGAGATCAGCTCCTTCAGGTTAGCTGGAGAAGTGACAATTCAACATCCAGGTGTGAATAATACGATAGAGTTATTAAAGTTAGCGCAGCTTTTCGATCAGAGAATGGTTTAGTGGCGTGATGACTTGACCACCACTAATCTAAAGTTTTCTAACTTTTACCATCCAATGTTATTGGGAAAAACTGACATGGAAAGTTTATTAAAATTGCTGTAAAAGTACCCACTATATGCAGAGTAGACGGCAACTTTAGTCAATTGTTCTCTGTGCTTTATACAATGCCTAAAGCAATGTGCTGTGCCTGTGTCCGTTTTACAACAGGTGTCCAAAGGTACAGGCACAATGGAGTTCTGCTATTGGGCTTGCAGTCCCATTGTGTTTGTGCTTACTGTACATAAGTCAAGGTTCTCTAGCCGGGCTGTTTTTTTTTTTTGTAATCTTATGTATGAATCACAGGAACCTCTTTAGAAGTGAGAAGTAATTGTTTGCATAGGAGGAATAATTAAATTCGTAATGCATTTGGTACTCTCAGCATTGAGCTTACTACATCATACAGTTTTTTGCTGCTCATAATCAAAACGTATATGATTTCATCAGAAGCCTCAGGGCAGCTTGTTGGCTGTTAGCGGCACTGTGATTATTACATTTACTTTTTTTGGCATTTAGCCAACAGTTTAATCTGAAATGAAGTGCGTAATGTGAGTGAAAGGTGGAGGAAGCTAAAAAAAGGTATGTAGACATGAAGAGCATCTAAGAAGGAGCTTAAGAAGTACAACAACAGTGCAAAGGTGCCAGAAAGAAAGTTAAACATTTGGTGCGATCCACGGAAATGTTGTATCCACAACCAAGCAAAAAGTGATGATTACTTACTTAAAAACAATCTTTATGTATTGCTGTACACTGATGACACTGCCATTATACAGTACATCAGTGTACTTTACAGTAATATCGAGAAATACATGTAGTCTGGGAAAGCAGGTTGTCATTGGTAAGTGTGATCCGTTCCTTTAAACCGACATGACAGTCCAGTCAACAGTACATTTATTAAGAGACATGGTGTGTCAGAAAGATCATTTAAGACGTATAACTGTGATGGTTGTACACATGGTGTCCACATGTCGAAATGGGATTTTTGGATGTTGCATATACAATATGAAGCTGTCATCTCTAGAACTTCACCTATATCACTATCTAAACATATGATTTATTGGTATCGCTCCCTTGTTCCCCCTCATTCTAACAATGCAAAACTCAACACTAACAACATTCACTCATCATTGAGCAAACCTCGACTCTAAAACGTTGGGATTAGAAGATAATGATTGATCTTTTTTTAAGCAAAATGCAGCCACTAAAATAGCTCCTACTACTCTCAACAAACCCTTTTCTTCCTGACGTAAGGTGACTTTAAAAGGTTAGGGTATAATTGACTTTTGCCTATCCTTCAAACTTTTGACTCCTGAAAAGAAAATGTCTAAAATAGTTTCCAAGGACGGTTTAGAAACAGCTGTGGGCTCTGTTCCCCAGGCACCTCAAAAGGTTTTTCATTTAAGAAAAAAAGGGATAACATGTCTCGACCTAATGCATCAGAGCACAAAGTACAAGATAGATATATATATATGTTTTAAGGTGTTTGTCTGGGTAATCCTTTAAAACTTTTTTAAAGTCCTATCAAACTTAAATCTCACAAGACAAGCAACAATACAACGGGGCACAACCACAAAGACACCGTGGTGATACATGATGAGGCTGTAGCTAAATGCCACACCTCTCCATATCGCACATTGTTATTCCACAGCTATCGCTAAACTTTGAGTGTTTAAGTCAAACAGCCAAACAAACATCTGTGGCGAACAAAGGGTCAGATTCGAGCAGAATCCTAATGAGAGACGAGACAGATACAAAAAGAGAAAGAGAGAGAGAGAGAGAGAAAGAGAAAGAGAAAGAGAAAGAGAAAGAGAAAGAGAAAGAGAGAGAGAGAGAGAGAGAGAGAGAGAGAGAGAGAGAGAGAGAGAGAGAGAGAGAGAGAGAGAGAGAGAGAGAGAGAGAGAGGGGAAGCCAGCTGCCCTGAAGGTGAATGTCTCGCAGATTCACATCTGCTCTGCATCGTCTCTAACAGTAGCTCACATGGGGGTCATCACTAACAAACTAAGTCTACCCTGTCGGCAAGCTATATCGCAAATGACCACACACAGTCATTATGGTGCCGTTTATAACAACATTTCAGAGCTGATCCAAGACGGGTTTTCAGCACTGCGCTTGTTTTTAACACCGAGTTGGCCGTACTGTCAATTGTGGCTTCTACAAAAACATCAAAGCTGCCATTTGCTTCTATTCCTTTTTCTAAATACATTTAATGAAGCACGACTACACTGTGTATAGTCACTTACAAAATAACATTGTAGTTTTATCTTTATGAATTCTATCATGATGTGGAGTGATGTAGGAGCGAATTAAAGAAATGTAATTTAGGAGAACGACATGGTGATCACCATGAATAAAACAACTCGTTAGAAACTAAATTCAATCAAGTGTTCCAAAATCAATTGAGATGTGTTGATAACATCTGGATTCTAAACAGGGCACATAAGCAACTCAGTCCCTGAAAGACTATAAGACTAAAGACAAAACATGGAGCTCCTCTTCTTTTGGGTTAAGATTATCTACGAGGAAGCATAATACTACATTTACAGAGATAAGACATGTTTTTATGATAATAACATTTACATTTGACATTGAGGAGCAGCTTGTTTCCTCGCCCATCATTTAACACGTCTGCTTTATTATGATCTTCATGTGATGTTGAAGAGGTGATGCAGAATCATCTCGAATCACATCATCTGTCCACTTATGAAACGTTTGAATTGTGCATGCTAGGTAAGTAAGGCATTAAAATTGATAGGTAGGAATCTTTTAGTAGCTGTCCATTAGTCTGTTCCTATTTGAAAGAGAACATAGCCATGCTTTCAGCAAAGAGCTGCACAAAAGAATAATGAAACCACCGACCCCAGCTTGAAGCAAAGGACTTGTTAAACTAGTAGCCGGGCAGTGTCTTATGTTCTGTATAATATTTATTTATTTCAAGGTTCTTTCAATGCCAATTTGGTGTTTAATGACAAATCAAAAAACACTTTGTTATGGCTTATTGCCTTTCAAGTAGACCTTTAGATATTGAATAGATATAAAATCCGAGTAAGTTGTGTAACACCGAAATTAAATTTAAATAGCTAAAAGCTAGTCTCCCACTTCTATCTGCATCATTGTATAACATTAAGATCCAAGTATCATACAAAGTCAGTTGAAAAGAGTTTACAAAATGTAATGATTTTACTTATTAAACGTTAAAGCTGTCGCGAGACGTTAGACGCGCTCCTGTAGTTTGACAGTTACTTGTATATTGCCTTCTGTAAAGTCTATAGAAATGACTTTATACTTCGGAGGTTAATCTCTGCATCCGATCCCTTATGTCGTCGATTACGAGTGCATTTACATAATTTGCAATTGCACAAAAATACTGTGCTATGAGACGTTCAGAGTGACTTACTGGGAGCAGCCTGCTCCGTCTCTGTGGGTTCCTTCTCTGTCTTCTGAGGTGGACCTTTGATTTTGTAGACTAAAGCGAGGAGACGGCCTTTTATCGAAGTGTCCTGCTCTTCCTCATCCTCCTCCACGGGAATTCCTGCAAGAGGAAACGCATTTCTGTCAGACACTCGGAAATTCGACATTTTGTATCAAGTGCTTAAATGTGCAAAAAACTTGTGATACTAAGTAGTATGAGAGGACATGCTGGTGCTTCATTTTTTCTGATAACAGAGAAGCCTAAAATCAATGTGACTGGTCGCCTCTATTGTGCTTATAATACCCCAAAAAATACTGGTAGTTTTTTTTGTCAACGATCAAGAAGAATCCTTTTGTGTGAGAAGATATCCTTCCTCAGTCGCGTACAATGTATCAACATCAATGCACTAAAATCAACACCATTTGTAAAAGAATTGAGAGAGCTGGACTCTACCACAGTGCAGGCGCAATTCTTCATGGAAGCAGTTGAGTTCTTCCTGGATCTGCTCAGGACATGGGCAGTCCTCCCCTGCAGTGAAATTCAACAGGATGTTGATCTGCAGGAAACAGAGAAACATAAAGAAAAAGGTTAGATGTAGAGAGCGAGGAAGAAAATAAATGTGTTTTAGAGAGCCGGAGGGATGAGGAGAAGGGTGAGAATTGCACAGTGTAGTGTGTGAAAGTGTGAATAAAAGGAGGATGGCATACAGAGCAGATCGCACCATTATTATTCAGAGCAATAACCCAACGGCAGAAACTAGTCTCCTGCAGTGAGTGCTTACGATGGCTGGTTAGATAGTGTCTGTCTGATCAATGCAGACAGAAACAATCTGACGACGGCTTCACACTGGATGCTGACGCATTGCGAAGCACAATGGCTTTCAGAGAAGCTCTGCCCGTGTCCTTTGGCCGCCCATGTAAACCCATTGGGCCGAGCGAGCGAGCGAGAGAGAAGAAAATGTGCAGTAAAAATGGTTCTCTTTAATGGCTTTAATGGTAAATGATTCTAAATAGCTACTAATCTGCTGTGTTTGCTGTATGTCACACGCTAACAGACTAAATATACATGAGGCGCTTCCTTGAGCAAAGCAGATGCAGAGTCCAGCTTAGGCTATTCTGTCTATTTCTGGCATGGCTTTTTAATAAACCATGGGAGGAACATGCAGCAAACTTGGAGAATGTTGCCTACAGTATACACCTGCTGCTGACCGCTACAGTACATCTTTTTCAGGGATGAGCGTAGCTGTAGGCATGTGCTTATCTGCAAGGTTTTGCAGCTCATAGGGAATGCAATTAAACATTTTGAGAACTCTGCAGTCGTGCCGATCTAAACTTTTGGCTCGCTCTTTAAGTCACAGCGGTGTTGTATCCAACAACGCTGCACTAAAGCAAGTGATCTGAGCATAAACAGAAACAAATGGGACTTTCTGGCTAATGGGCAGAAAGAATGATGTTGTACCCCTTCTCTTCCTCTCTACTCTACTCTGGCTCGGAGACACACTGAAAGAAATATGGATGTTAAATGGGGCTGATTCATTAGCTACAAAGATATGAGCCCCTGGCACTTCAGTGCACTGATGCAGTTATTATACACTGGGCTTAAAAAATACTGAAAGCATGTGCTGTAAGGGAGAACTGAGAGCCATTAATATACTTAAGTTTGGTTATAGCAGCAAGATCAAATACTTCAACACAGGCTACTTTTTCAACTGCTTCGATTGAAGCTTTTTAGATCTTTATACATCAGAAAGCAGGAAATAAAAAATAGTTTTCTAAGGAGAACAAAGAGAAATGTGTTTACATCGTTAAACCGTTAGATGATAACATGAGTGCAAGTTGGTCAAGCCATTACCTGTATGTCTAGTATTTATGGTGCATACACACAAGGGTAGAGCTAGACCAATATATCGGCCCGTATAATGTTATTCAGAACAATAGTCATTGTGATTCAATCCCAATTACGGACCTTGTGAAGGATAATAAACAATAAGGGTTACATACATGGCACGATGAGTCTGACCTCTGGAAAGTGAAAAGGGCAGATTGCTTCAACATGTGTTGTGGGAGTAAATAAACCGTCAGGGGGATTATTTTGATCTGCTGGTTTGATTTAGGTGTCCTAGCAGCACCATCCCCATGTCAAATATGTATCTGTGTAAATTTTGCTTCTTGCACTTTGTGTTTTTATAATTTCTTGTGCTCGTTGTTTTGTTTTTTTACACCTGCATTCAATTTCAAATGCCAACATATAAATTAGTGGATTGATTTTGATTCTACAGTTTTCTCACACAATGCATCCTGATCGTTAAATCCCCTTTGGGACTAAAAACTATTTTCTCCTCCTAAATGTCAGCTTTTTACCAACTCACTCAAAGTTCACTTTAGCCTCAAACTTGGCCCAATTTCCCCTACGGCAATGCCAGCTGAAAATAAAGTGAAGAAACAGCTGGAAACTAAAAGTCACTCAGTGAATTACAAAACCCTGTGCTCCAGTATCTGCCTCCGACTCTGAACTGTGAATGATCTAAAGGGCATAGCTACAGGACGTACATCATGCGGGTGTTTTGCGGTAATTGCACGGCTGCATGTAAATTAAAATGGAATATTAATTATCATAAGCAATGTTAGAAACTTAGTAGGAATATTGCCTTTTTCGGAATAAGGTCAAAAACCGAGATACTCTGTGCATGTAAAGGTAGTCATTGATTCTTTTTCTCCCTCAAGCTCAAGTAATCATTCATGGGTTGTGTTCCGATATAATACCTCAAACCACATTGAACATAAATTACGTCTCAAACTGGATGTAAACAGTTTCTCGTGGTGTTTGGTCCATTGCAATGTAGTACCTGCTCATGTGGGGGTGAACGGAACTCTTTCGTCTTCTTGGCAGTGACGGCGGCAGACATGTTGAACGCCAGCATCAGCTCATTGTAGCGGAACTTCTGGTTGAACTGCAGCTTGGACACAAAGCTGTCGGAAAAGGAGACAATGGCCTCGATGCGTTGCTTCAGCTCACAGTCACAGAAGTAGTGCAGCAGCTCACACATCTGAGAAGAAGATATCAATTCAGCAAGGATGGCAATCTAGAGTACGTTTTGAAGTAACAGTTTCTCTTTCTCTCTGTGTCTGTATTGTTTGATGTGTATTGTTTCATATAAACTGATTTAACGTTGTCTGTACGTTAAACAGAGAGAAACCTCACATATTATTAGATTATCTGCCTTCATCTTCATAATGCAGAGATTGTAGCTGTCTACAGCATTTTGAACACTTTGTCATTGATAGAAAACTAGTATTCATCCAGTGCCTTCTTTTGCACTCATGCAGCCACTCCTCAGTGAGATAAATCATAAAAGCTTTGAATTGCTGACAAATGAGGAAGTAGTGTACCAAATCGGAAGAAGGGAAATAAGATGGGGAAGTTTTTAATCTAATTAAAACCTTGGAATATTAATAGATGGACTTAATTTCATGCAACTATTTCCCATCTCACATTTAATCGCTGAAATGTGTGCGCATGTTTTTTGTGATCATTTTCATCACCTGGCGTTTGACAGACTCGGGCAGTGACTTCTCCAACAGACCTCTGACTTGCGGTTTACTTTCCTTTGTTTCCTCCTCTCCGGCCTCCACAGCCTTCTCCTCATTCTTGCTCACATCCTCCTTCTCCCCAATCACAGCCACCTCATCGCCCTTAGCTTCCTCTCCCTCCTTGGCCTCCCCGAATACGTTGGGGTCAATCAGGAGGAGAATCATTCGCACCTCCTCACTGGTTAAGACTCCCATGATTAAAAGCGTTCCAATCAGCTTCAGGATGGGGACAAACTGGTACTCCACGCTGCCGCCTACCGGGTCACGGATGTGTGTGCCTCCGCCCTGCACAGCCTCAGAGAGCATGCTGATGGCTTTCTCTTTCAGGGTGCCCAGAGGGATCTGGGGGCTGTAAAGGTACTGGGCGTGCTTTTTAGTGATGATGCCGACGGCGGAGAAGTTGACCCGAGGTTTGAGGGAGGTGCTCAGGTCCACACCAGGCAGCGAGTGCCGCTTGGACTCGTCAGGGAACAGCTTGATGGAGCGAGTCTCGTCCGTCACAGGGATGATGAACTCGTTGTTCATCATCAGGCGAGCCTCCTTTGCCGTCTCAAGATGAATGCTGGCAATGAGAAGAAGAATCAGTTCAATCATCGTCGGGAGGTTTTGCCCATTACCCTTATCAGGAAGTAACCATTCAGTATTCTAGGCTTAGAAATACATTTCCCTATATGGTATACATGTGCAATTTGTAAGACGTTATAGCTCCACAGCACAAAATGACCTCAATATATCTGTGGGAGGTGACAGGGTTGTCGATCAATACCAGTGAGTCAGCAATTACCTGATGCTGAGATTCTCAGATGCACTGTGGTTTATAATCACAGTTCAAAGCAACAGTCCACCTACATGGATGTGCACACCCTCCACTTGAAACTGCATTTTCAGTGGTTTTTTTTCAGTGACATTATTATGTCTGTCGGTGGTTCATTGACATTGTGTGAAAAAACTCAATGTCAATAAAGACTCAGTTGTACTGGATTACACAGAGGCATTGTCAAGATTTATTCTGACATATTGACGTTGTGGTCTTGTGTGTGGCTCCGTCACTTGATGATGTTGTAATAAAAAAACTACTTTTACATTTCTGAAATGCAGAAAAAAAAAAAATGTTTTCCAAAACTGCAGGAAGGTAAGGAAGAATACAAAATAAAAAAAAATCATATCTGACTACGTTCAATCTAAAACAAAGGCAAATACCACACCTGATTAGTACATTGTAGAAGCCGTCTCTCAGCATGCCGGAGAGGTAATGGTTGTCGATGGTGTTGAGGAGCTGTGATTGGTCCAAGTGACTGCAGAGGGCGTGAGCAACGCGGGTGTTTCCCAGAGCACAGAGGGCACAGTACAGCTTCAGTGTGTGGTAGTGGAATTTTCTCAGGTCGTCATGTTCAGATAACTCCAGGATGTCCATACACCTAGAAAAGAGCAGGAAACGAATGGGATGATGGAGAACTATTTACACTGCAGCAGTATATAGTAGGTGGCACACTAGACATTCATTGTTTTTACCGATTTACGACAGGACAATATATGCTTGAGATGATCTACCACCTGCACACTATGGTGACTGTCCCTTCTATTGTTTCTTGGTGCTTTTGGTCACTGAGGCCAGTATCAGATATAAGTATGGTTTTTTAAACAGTTTGATAAAGTTTCTTGATCTGACGGGTATTTAATTCACTTAATTAGACAAAAACAAACATTACCATCTGGCTATTTATCCAAAAATAGTTGACAAAACAATCTTTCCGAAAGCCAGTCATCATTTTCATAAAAATGACTATCTAATGATAGAGTATGTTATCCATATCGCCCAACCCTAATATGAAGAAACAAACAAATTCTAGCACAGTGCTTCTTACTATAAAGTTATGTTTTTTTTCCAACTTTTAGCATAAAAATCGACTTAATCACATAAACGTTACCACATTAACTTTGAAACAATGCTTTTGCAATTGAGTTTATAAGAAATGTGGTCTTAATATGAACAAAACATTGTTTAAATGATTGTTAATCATTTACTAAGGTGTTACATACAGTCGTGTGATTGACAATATATTCAAAGAATCATGGCTCTCGTATGGCCGAGGGGATTTTTTTTCTCAATGATGTAAAGACACCATAACAATGTGGGACTGAACCAGTCACACACAGCAGGTGTAGCTGTTTGCAGATCAAGTTGTAAGTCTACTTCGCATCCTTGTTGCACACCTGTTCTCTTCGGGTATATGTACGGCCAACATCTCCAGCGGCTCGAGGCACTGGACCACCCAGCCATGCCTCTCGCTGACCCGAGCAGTTTCCACGTGGAGGAAGGTGTTCGGCATCCGGCTCCACAGCACGGACACGATGGTCTGCACATCCAGACGGGGCGGGCACTGCGGCACCGGGTTCCTGTGCTCACTCTTAAATATGGCAGACGAGAGCGGCATCGCATCCTGGGAGAAGAGGGAGAAGAACGGTACTATAAACAGGAAAGACAATAGGAAAACTATTTTTCACTAGTTGATGGACCATGTGCTTTTGGTTTTAATATTACAATTTCTTGAATAAATATGTTGATTCTAAAAACACTTCTAAGGCATTACAAAATGTAAGAAGAAGCTAAATCGTTATACATAGCATGGCCATCTATTAATTACAGTTACGAGGCGTGTACAACAATACTCGTAAATTAAGAAGACTAAAATGGTTTAAATCGTTCTGCTCGTTCTGGCAATACCCACATCCAGTACTACACACCACATCGTGTCCAAGCATTGCAAATTGTTGGATTTGAAGAGAGACTAACCTTGATCTTGACAAATTCAAACTGGAAGAGGTTTGCACTGGTAGGGCGTACAAACACAGCTGGGAAGAGCTTAGTATTTGGCTCCACCTGAAAATCAATATCATCAATATCATAGATTTAATCATTTGGATTTACAGGAGTTAATAATAATGCAACAAATGAAAACAAGTCAGACCTGCCCTGAACAAACCCCTGAGAGGAATCTAAGTTCTTATTCAAATTCTTGTTTCAGATCATTGCAGATCTGATGCTCAGCATTCTGCTCTTTCTAGTGTCAGAAGGCTTTAAACCTCTAAGCACATTGGATTAGCTGGCATTTTAAATCCAAGTTCAATACGTTTAAGTATCGATGATAGTGACCTGAGACAAACGATGAATACAAAGAGAGAGGAGAAACAACTGAAGCCATAAAAAGACAAGAAGCTTTTCATCAAGTTCTAATCAAGGACTGGAAAGAAAAGAGAAGAAACGGGTGGCAATAACAGACGAAGTAACATTTCATGGTCTGGTCAGGTATTCAATATGAGTCGTTAAAATCTTCAGATCAGAGAGGCGAGACAAGGATTCCTTTGTTAAGATTCTGGTGTTGAAAACAGATGAGAATTCAACAGTGTAATTTCCTAACTGCCGGTCTAATTTACTGTAATGCAAATTTGTTTACTTCACAGTACCTGAAGGGAAGATATAAAAGGATGATATTTTGAGTATGTGCGGCAATAGAAATATGTGGGAGCCATCATCCCAACGATTTATTACAACACTTAACACTTATTAAAACACTTCAAAGTTCTCAATCTCTGAATGTAATGGTTTTAATAGAATATAAATACCGTATATTTACCACAGGAGAGAGAAATAACGAAGTGCACATACTGAAGTTCATAAGGGAGACTGTCCTTGTGCGTTAGTCCTCTGCACCCAACTACTGTGCTTTTATCCTTATTACCTGATATGTTGTGGACAGCTCCTTGCCGTTGGCCGTGAAAGAGACGAGGCCAGTGGCCAGGTCGATCAGACAGCCGATCTCCAGGTCAGAGCGGCTGGAGGAAGACGTGCCGACTGCGTCCGCTCCACACACCATGTAGCAGTTGCTCCTCTGGACACTGCAGCAACAGCAGACAATGAGCTTAGCGTACATAAATGTGAACATGAACAACCACAGGACAACAAAGATTATTGAAAAATAACTAATTTGTGCACAATGTATTTTCATTATGTGTCACATTCATCGATCTGTATTGACTTGTGACTCTTGCCTCATTCATAATCATTATGTTGCACACAGAATCTCTCTTCCCCATTAACTCCCCCGACTACTGGATGGAAAAGGGAAGATAAAAAGTCAATATATAGTCTTTGGTTCCTCCGCCGAAGATACAGCGCCACTCCAAGGTCAATTAAGGCTTATGGGTCATTTACAAGTGTAAGCTTGCCATACTAATTCAAATGTGTAAGTCATTTCAAAATATATATCGGGCTGATTGACGATGATATAGGTATTGTGTTGTTTTTTTTGGTAGTAGAATGCTACATGTTCATCTGGACTCCTGCATCTTTGCTATCTTTAAATCAAGCACCGCAATTGGAAAAACGTTTTGGGAATTAATTGTGTTCTCTTTTTGTCACTAACTTGTGAAACCGTATTTGTGGTTTCAAATGTTACCATTGCCAAAGTTTGCTCTTGTAAATTAATTTGCTATATGGACAGAGACTGACATTTCAGAAGTTATTGCCTAATATACTTTTGCCTTTTCTTTCAATACCTTTTTTTCGGACAGCCAGAATTGATTATCTCCCCCCCCGTCGAGACATTTTTGAAACACAAAACGCTACCCGACAATGATGGGATGAACTTAATGAACTCTACTTTGATCAACATATTAAAAGGACTTTCATTTCTGTAAACCTATTTCACACGACGTCCTCAGGGGCTCTGTGCAGCGCAAGATTCACACCGTGGCCCTCAAACAACATTTCATGAACAATATTGAATGACCTTCCCTAAATTACTAAAAGGTGACACATTTTTGATATTCTCAGATACTCCGATTTCCTCGGACAACCCAGCAAATCTGCTGACTCTCCTCGTCTACATTACACCTCTCTATGTTCCATGATAGCTTGCCTCTCATGGACTCGGCCCCTCTCATCCCCCAGGGTGACGGTGACTGTTCGGGTCTTGCTGAGGCTGAAGTTCTTGCTATAGTAATGATAGTCCGGTGTGACCCAGCCAACCCACACTGACGCAGGGTCTTGTCCAGCAAACACTCTCACTGAGTGGTAGTACTGCCATAAAAAAACACACACAGCACAATAGTTTACGCATGACGAACAGAGAGAAGTCGTCCATAAAATATGTTTTCAGACTTTGTTTCTTTGAATATACGAGGTGATTTACAGTTGTGATGCTTCCGTAGTCAACAGTTCCATCTTCTTTTGGCGGATGGCTGCGGAGAAAAAAAATGCAGCTTTTAAGAACAACAAGGGAATCTTTCTTTCCCTTTTTTTGTATTGCACTTGCCTTTTAGGCTAAAGGGCAAATAAAGGGACTTGGCTCTTCCAGTCTGCATGTCAAAGTTTCCTTGGGGTGAACCCCAAAGTGCTTATAAATCCTAAAGGGCAGGTGGCAACTTGCATGGCAGCCTCTGCCATCAGTGTATGAATGGGTGAGCAAATGGGTGAAGAAATGTGTAGACATGTTGTTTTAAAGCACTTTGAGTGGTCGGAAATACTGGCTGTAAAAGTCCATTTACAAATAGGCGATCACAATAGAACAATTCCACTGCTGTTCCTTCAAAATGATATATGTCTTTGAACCATAACACTACTCTCCACTGCAGTGTAGTGGTGATGTCTGACCTGAGTTTTCGTGATTCGTCCAGTATCTTGTCTGCGGAGTAGAACTCCACAGGCATGCTCATTCTACAGTAGGCCATGTCACTGTTGCTGTTCTGCGTGCCAAACGTCTTGTGGGTGACCTTAAGGCAGGGAGGGCTGTCTACCGTTCCGTCAATCCTTGTCACCTGAGGAGTTAAGAGTCAGGGGGAGGGAATGAACATCCAAAGAAGGAAATTGATATGCGTCATCAATATGTCCATCACCCCCGGCAGCACTGTTCATTATAGCTATGTATGCTTAGAGCAAGTTCAAAACTGGCCAAACACTGAATCGCCGGTTATCAAAGCTGTAAACATCTAAAAAGGACAATCCCAGCAGCAACAATAATAATCACGAAAAGGCTTTTTCACCTCGATATGCATGTGGCCTTCGGGTATGTTGACAAAGGTGGGAAGGCGCTTGCTGAACCACATGGTGATATCTCTGTTCATGTTGACACCGAAGGGTTCAAAGCCTTCCTGGAGACCACACATGGTGTAGTACTTAAAAGCACTGGCGTTCTTGCCCAGGTTCATATGTCCAATCTGAGACGTGCCCATACTGCACACAGGGATGAATCCTGGAGGAGAGTTAAGGGAAATTGGTGGGTTAGCCAGGCCAATATTGGTTAGTCCTTAAGTGTGAAATATCATCCAGTCATGTCATGCCTTGTTCCAATGTGAGAGGTTCCTTTCCTGAACAAAGTTGGAAAACCTTCCTTTGCACATTCATTAAAAACTAACTTAGATGTTTCAGTACCATTAACAATCTGTGATCTGCCTCTGTGCCATCAAGAGCTAGACTTAATTAGTCCGGTGAACTTAAAACCCTGGGGAAAAACAATCTCCGCACATTGCACAAAAGAAAATTATCTTTGAAAAAAAAGAATTATAAAACTTGATTTTAACGCGCACAATTTTACTAAAATCGGCACCTTTATTAGCCTTAAGGAAATCACATCAGTGTACGGTCATGTATGTAAAATGTCTATACAGAAGAATCCATCACGCCATCAACTATGAAAATGAACTTGAATCATTTAACTTTATTGAAATGTGACTCTCTCTCTTGTCCTGAAGTAATGGGCCAAAGTCTCAATGGACTTCATTAGGTTGCAACATCATTAACATTTTGTAGTAGTTTTTTGTTTTGTTTTGCCTCATACCAAACAAACCCAGTCCCACCTCTAGAGATACTGTGGATGAAACACACGCAGAATAAATGAATGAATTAACGCTAAAGTTCTCTGGATTGTGGAGCCCTCACCGTCCTCCGTCTCAAAGTCAGCGAAGGCAAGCTCAGAGCCCTTGCTGGTGATCATGAGCTCTCCGTTCAGGGTGAAAATCATGGATTTGTCCTCCATGTTGATCATGCAACCGACCACGTCGCCCTTTTTCCAAGGCTGTCCAAAGTAGCGGCTGCCTGCGTGCATTCGTCGACCCTTCACAACAAAGACAAAGTTGTTTCACAGCATGTATCATATGATCCCCAATCACTCATAAAACAGTTATGATCAAAGTGATCCTATTGTACAAGCTGCCAAAAATACTGTGGAATCTATTTAACCCAAATGTTTTTATACTAAATAATACATTTGAAATATATCTCCTTTCATACTGATTCATCATTGGTATTGCACCGTCCACAAAATCCTAACAGAGCTGGTTTACCATGTATCCGTCGAAGACGAAGGCCTGGTCATCTGTTCCTAGTTCCACATCCGGCCTGCAGCCTGGTCTGGCCCAGCCAACCCTCATATCACCTCCACTCAGTGCCTCAAACTCAAAGTACCACTTTCCCGTCTTCACTGCATACGTCTGCTCCACACGGAAGAAGCGGATGGTGTCGATGCTCTGATCATTAACCACATGGACGGCTAGGTAAGGAGAGAGACAGGAGAAAGTGATGCTTTGACTTCATAGGTACATTACAAACCGACCGACACCAATAGCATATGAAGCTAATTTTACGCGTCATTGTCAGTATCGGTATGAAATTATATGATTACATCCTGGCTATGCCACTAAATATGAAAATATTCAGAGCACTTACTAGATATACTGTAATAATTTGTGCTGACAATATCCCAGCAAAGATCTTGGTGTAGGATAGATTTAAAAAAAAAACATTTATACCATAACATTTACTGATTTAGTTGCTTCAAAATAAAAGCTTTGAAATAACAAAATAACGGGGGACTTTAATTGGTAAGAATTTATAAGAAATGAAATGTACTTATCAGAGAATTAGCAGAGCTATGTTAGCAGCTGTTCTTCAATAAAAACAACTTTACAAATACTTCAACGAGGAAGAGAAAGCAGCAAAAATAACAGGGTACAGACTTTTATTGTGACGAATTTATGGAAATTAAATATCTTCATCCACTGTTTTACAGCCAGTTCTTTTGACCTCGAAATAATCCAATCACTGTCCTTTTAGGCAGGTTACATTGAAGTGTCAAGAGCAGACACACATATGTGAACACAGCTGAGTTGCGATCTGGCAAATCCGATCACAAAAGTCAAACTGAAAAGACAAGTGCAACCACGGCCTTTGTAGCGCTAGTTCACGACAGTTTCCATAGTTGTTTTAATAAAATAAAAATGAATACTATAGTCCTATTTCACTTGACACTCAAGCCGTATGTTATGCACATCACCACTTTGGAAATGCTAACTGGACTACAGATGTGATGGCAGACGATTCACAGTACCTTGTGAAATGAATGTACACAGGTTTAATTGGCCAAACACATTCAATCGTTCTAAATAGCATCTGGCCTTCTATATTTTTAACTTAAAACAGGAATTTTAAGAGTTTTGTATGTCAGCTGTGTCAGCAATATGGTCTCACCCTCCTGGTCTGGGGGGTCAATGTCATATCCATATCCAACCATGGTCCTGATGGCCTCTCTCAAACTGTCTCTGTTAGATTTCTTAGTGCGCTCGTCCAGAAAAGCATATGGCACCAAGCGGGGATTACGCCTGTTCTTCAGATCCTGAGACAAACAAGAAAAACATGTCAGTAGGAGAAAGACGCGCATGAAATACAAATAACACTCTTTCAGCAAAAATCTTCAACAGAATATCTACTTTATCATCAACTATACTCTAATTTAAAGACCAGACCAGTGTTCTGCCAGTTGCTTTCTAAATGTAAAGAATGATGCCTGTTACCTGCTGGATTCCATAGGTCCATCCTTGTTTAATTCTGTCTTTGGCCCACACGTTGTGTGCATTCTCGGCCAGTTTATCAACTAGAACCTCCTGACCTGCAGTCAGTTTCACGTCAGAGAGATCAAGTGGCGCAGGCTTATAACCATTAGACATCATGTAGCTGCAGAAGAAACAACATCACAAAGGAAAAAAAATTACTTAAGTATAAAATCACATTCCCATTTCCCTGGACACTAACACTCAAATTGGGTAAATTTATATCCAATTACATTACTTACATTACTTTAGTGGTAAGACCAATCAGGCATTACAGCTTGAAGGCAAGGGACTAACATATCAGAGTAATGTTCTAAATCAATACAATAAATATAACCAATACACAGTAAATCTGCAGTGACTTATATTTGGCAGCGTATTTTTCAGACATTCGCCCTTACAGATTGAGTGTATTCCTGACTGTTGTACTAACAGTTATAAATGTTGGTAAAATCATTTTGTTACAGGGATAAACCACAACATATAAATGCTGTTTTCACATGACGATATCGTGAAACACACACAGCAAAATGCATCATATGTGTTTCTAGGATGTCATGAGAAAAAAATAAACTGCTAACTTACTCTTTGGGAAGTTTGATTTTCTTCAGATCATCCTCAGCGTTAACATAGACCTGGGCAACATGGCATCCAAGAGCCAACAGGGTCCTGAGGATAAAAGAGACATTTAAAACAGAAAGAGAGACAAAGACAATAACTGATATCAATACTCAAGCCCCATTACACTTTGTTCGATGTTTCAACGTTACACCAGCAGGACCCATTGAGCGACCGCTGCATTTTAACACAGCTCATTAGCCATTGATAAATCTTAGAAGATCAATAGTTGCACTGCAAATAGTAGCCGGATATGGCTGTGTGGATACGAGGCAGTTATTGAGCATTTGGCTTGGCTTTATTGAGCCAAAGCCAAATGTTTTGACAGTGAGGGGACTCAGTCAGTTGGCTCACATTTCTTAAAAATCAATACTGGAATTCACTCAAGAGATGCAAGTCATTACAAGCACTGCTTTAATCTGAGCCTTAATCTGCTTCTGCGCAGCATTCAGCAAAGAGCCGAGGCAATGCCATGAATAGATAATTGGATTATTTAGCCGACTGCTCGGTCTTACTTAAGTGTTTCACTCGACATCTGCACGTTGTAGTTCCTTTCAGTTTCAGGCAGCTTTCCGAAATCCACAAGGCAAGGGTGCTGCCTCTTGTTGTCATCCCGAACCTGAGGAGAAAGCAGTTGGGTGTCACTACTGTTCGATGCACAGCAACAAATGTGGATTATTTTTTCTCTTCCTTTTGTGTCTATGAGCCTGTCTATCCAGAACAATGCAAAAATACGAAGAAGCCGGGCTCAGTGTTTAGAAATGTAAAACGTGGACTGCAGCTGAATTTATCTGAAGTAGACATTGGCAGATGCATTTTTGTTTGTTTTGCACGTGGATTAATTCAAGCCTCAGGTGTTTTTTTTAATGAAGCAGATTCAAGCCTTAATCAGCTCAGAGAAATGAGTCCCAGTGGAAAGAGACTCAGTTGTGAGTGATCCGGTCGAGAAAAACTCTAAACAAGACGCTGCCTGTGACTCTTTTCTCTGATAATATTCAAAGTTTAAAAAACAGAAATGAGGTGAACAAAAGGTCTCCGCTATACACAGTGAGGTCAAGCACGCAGATACGAAACAATGAATCCGTATCCAACTTCACTATCATTCTGCTTGCCAAGTATCTGCTGCTCGTTCAAAGAGCCCTCTGTCTTGGAGTCAATCGATGTAACTTTGAGCTCACTGAGGCTTGGTACAGATTAAACACCAAGCAGCTGCTTTGGACCTATATGTTGTCCTTAATAACAATAAGAAATGAATTATCCCTTTGAGTGGAGCTTTCGCCCAGTCTTAACTAATGAGGATGTCATACGCTTGGAAAGTGAGACTCTCATTAAATTTGCTAAACGGCTGGTGTGACGACGGACTCGGTGGGATATGATTCTGCGATAACCACTACAGTACAAAAGAGGCAGCGTGTGCGCTCAGACTTCTTACAAACCGCTCTTCAGCGAGCAGGAAGAGTGACGAACACGTGGGGGAAAAATTGTGTAGGCAAGAGGAATTAAAACATAGTTTAGATGTCATAAAGGTTGACTTCTGTTACCCACTTCCAACTGAAAAATGCAGTTTCTGATCTAATAAAAATAACTCAGAACCAACCAGAAAGGGTTAGAAGATCCTTTGAAGGACATAAAACCTTTGAGAGAAAGCGGGTATTTTTGATAAAAATGGCAAAGATGAAGACACTTTCTTTACATGTTTCTTTCTTTCGCATGTAAATTCCTGAAACTGAAGATTTGATTTGTCAACAAAACTCATCTAAAATTAAATTCGCTTTGAATACTTGAGAACATAATGTTCATTCTTGTTAACTCTTACTTAGTTAAGGATTTGATTCTTTCTCCTCTGTTTTTCTGAAGCTGTTTACAAACAGCAAATTGAAGCAGCAGCCAGACCCAAACTGGCGCCAGTTCAAGAGGAGACAGAGATTTTAGAGGTAATTAGCCATTAGCCTGCATTTTGCTGGAAGGGGCTCAAGTTGACATTTGGCACCCACCGTCTACAAATGTACCCAGTGTGTGTGTTTGTGCATTGAACGTGATGATGCACAGCAGCTTTACCTTGCCATAGGTCCAGCCTAGTTCAATCTTGTTCATCCCCCACAGCTCGTGGATGTTTTCTGCCAGTTTGTCCCGGACGTTGTCCAGGTGAGGGGGAAGAACAATCTGCAGAGCGAGAAGGGGGACAGATGGTACAGTTGGATGATAAAAAATACGCCAATTGGCCAACAAATGAAGATGGTTGTTATTTTTTTTTTCTCCTGGCTAAGCAACTGTTAGTGTCCAGCGGATTGTAGAAACGTTCGCATTATTTTGGCTTTGTTATAGAGTGGTATCAAGTCGGCATTTATTTTACATTTGTGCGTCAGCCTCTGAACCCTTTTAATTTGATTCATAATGTACATGAATCTTGTATTTGCTGATGCAAAAGGAAGATTTCCTTGATGGCGTTATGCTCACCTGGCTGGTGTCAACTGGAGTGGGGACGAAGGAGGCCTGAGAGAGGAACTTGGTGGTTCCCAGCAGGTCACGAACCCCATCATGGTCCCTCTTGTAATCCTTCACAGGCTCTACATGCATCTTCTCTTTGGGCAACAGCGCCTCATAGCACGGAGAGTAACCAGCGGGTGGCAGGAACTTGAAATCTCCGTGGCGTCCACCCAACAGGAAGCGGGCTCTGAGATGAGAAGTTGCATAACATTGCAAGATGTAATAACTCTCAACTTCACCAGTGTATTATAAATGTCTCTTTACTTATTTTTTCAATGCATTTTGAATTACATAATACAAGGGCTGCAATCTATCCAACTTTTTGTAAATATTTCTACCACCAGTTAATTGTGTACTTAGTAACACCTGGTATAAATATAATTAAAGTTTTAAGAGCAGCTTTTGACTTTGTGTGGCTCTTAAGGAAAGATCTGTTTTCTTTGGGTAGTATTATTTGTTGATCGCTGGCAGGATTTAGTCATCTTTTAATATAAAACTACATAATTGCTTTTTATATAAAGCAGTCACAGGCTGACAATCTGTAATTGCATCTCAAGTGTAAAAACAGCACCAGAAAGGAAAAATAAATACAAGCCATTCTATGGGGATTGCTTCGTCATCTCATCTCCCATTTAAAAATGCGGAGCCTTACTTGACACCTGCAGAGAAGCTGACGACAGGGAAGAAGAATCCATCGGTGTTAAAGTCCTCGAACATGCCCTGGACAGGCTGCCCGTTGATCCTGAAGGACATGCTCGGAGCGCCCAAATCCAGACAGCAGCTGACCACATCGTCTGAGTTCAGCAGGTGCAGGTTAATGGAGGCCACGGCCCTCGGGATTCGACCTAGACAACATTGGGCAGAGACGGAGAGGGAGGATGGATGGCTGTTACACCAGCAACGTCATTGCAAATGTAGGGCAGGATGATGGGCGAGGGGGAGAGAGGGGAGAGATCGGGGATGAGTGCTTTAAAAAGGGATGACATGAAATGAATGAGGGGAGGTGATGGATCTTTTAGTAGATTTGGAAAGGAAGAGAGGTGGAAAAGGTGTTATGCTTTTAAGGTGAGAGCAGAGAATAGGGGGCATTCAAGGACTCACTGCATTTGCCGACAGTTGGCTAAACAAAATGCAAACACTGATGTTGTTTTCTTGTCGGCAGAGAACAAGTCTGCATGTCTTTAACTGGCCTTCACCTTTGCGGTGTGTGCAGCTTGAAGATATTAGGCATGTGATGTAAAGTCCTTAGGGAAGGTTAAGGTGGAGGTTTTAATGGTGGAATTTGATATCACTGGCAGTGCTGTGGTAAATAAAGAGAACAACGTAGAGAGTGGACAGCGGGCTCCTGCATTATTCACAGTAAGTTCTTTCAAGGCAAAGTCCTTCCAAATCCACAGGACCTTACTTTTGTATTGCACACCATGATTTGGAATTATTTCACCGTAATGGTGCAAATTATCAAAGAAAGATATTTACCAGTATATTCTATACAAAATAGATCCAAGTCAAACGTAACAGAACACACTTTTTTACTTCTAATTTACTAGTATTTGCTGGCTTGCCACAGAGAAAACTTCAAAAAGGGCTTCAGTTTAGAGACTGCTTTACAAGTTTCATTTATGTTTTTTCTGTAACATTAAATTTGATGAAAAATCATCTTAAAAGGTTAAATTAATGCAGAACAACCCACTCAAACCTTGCATACTCCATGGAGGTAAAATGAACACTAACTGTTCAAACTCAGCTCCGGGTGAACAGTTGGGTTTCTACGAGTCCAAATAGGTTTCCAATCTCTATCACCCTCGTATTATAAAACTAGCCAGTGGTGCTGGCCTTAAATAAGATGCCTACCTGACCAGAGATGAAGTCCATCAAAGCTGTAAGAGTACAGGTCATCCCCGACACCATTGCCACCCCATCCTTCTCCTCCACCGGGGTACGGAGCGTAGCCTTTAGTGTTGGCCCAGCCTACCCTCAGGTGTGTCGGCTGGCCAGTTAAAAAGTGGTCCACCTGGTCGATCACCATCTCAAAATACCACTTCTTGTACTGAGCTGAACCTTCAGCCACGCCCAGGAAGATGTTCGGCCTCATACTGGAGGTGATAAGAGAGGAAGAAGCTTCTATGATGCAAAGCGTCAGAATATAAATCATTGAATCATTCTGTTGAGCTACCATGATGACACTAAAACAAGTTTGAACCCATAAACACTTATTCATAAGTTAATGAATAAAACTAGTAAGAGGCTTTTCTCTTTCTTTACCTCTGAACGTCATTGACTAGTCGAGTCTGAAGCAGCAGGTCCCTCTTGGGAAGCAGGTTGTCACAGATGAGATTCTGGTTGGCTCTCACTGCCACCCCGTTACAAACACAGAGGGAACACAAGACATCCAGAATCTGAGAGAAGAAAAAAAATGGAAATAACACTATTATTAATCGCTCTCTTTTGTTTTATAAATACGTTGCACCAATGTAAAAGAAAGTGCATTCACACACCCTAAGATGAAAATCCACACCTTGTTTCAGAGTTAAATGACTGAGTTGTTTGTTCAGATTCTCTGCGAGCTGCCATGCTTGTAGCATATGCACACTGTAAACAGGGCCTACTCAACCATAGACTTCCACCTGCCATTCATAAAATGACAGCTGTTTACGAGGATACCCTTTTATGCCTGCTACAATTTACCCTGTAAATTGTGACTGTATTACACCTTGTAAATTGTGACTGTGACAATGTCGTTAGATGTCAGTCCTTGTGACAAATATTAAATCGTTAGTTTAACTTTTGCTCAACAGTGACTGAAGTTTGAAGACTAAAGGTATTATTCACAGTCAAATTCTGTTTTGTCCAGTAAGAGTAACTTGAATTGTTAAATACTCAGAAGAGAATAACGAAATAAAAACATAGATTTCAATTAAGTAGACATCATGAGTAACCTCATGTATTTCCCTGGATTTAGGAGACATATTTGTACATAAAATATTTCTGAAATCACCAGGACCGCATGTAGCTTTGTACAACATATTTGGATTTTTCAGCATAGTACTTTGTCTCTTTACCAAGGAAAACATGAAGTGCAACAGGCCTCTTCCTTCACCATAATAGTTACTATTGTAATTTTTGGTCACGTTAGCAGTGGTCGAAAGTGGTCTTAAGTATTGGACTGGAGCAAAGGATCTCGGTGATGCAGTAGCATGAAATCTTTCACCAAATAAGCTAACCTGCATGTATTTGGACTGTGGGAGGCAGCCTGAGAACCCAGAGAAAACCCATGCTGGCACGAGGAGAACATGTTAGAGTAACATGCTAGCGTTAGCATGGTAACTATAGGCAGGTTAACATGCTAACATTAGCATCCAGCTCAAAGCACAGCTTAGCAAAGTGTGAGTCATTTAAATTAACCACGAGATGAAGCACAGTTGTGTCTCCATAGTTTTTATCCATTCAATATTTGTGTTTGTCTACTTTGTTATGAGCTTAACAGCTTCAGTGACTTTAAACAGTATGACACTACTTGAGCTATTAAACATGGTGTAATACAGGTTCAAACCAGGAGTTGAACCAATTGCATTCAGTCTTTCACCTTTAGCTGATATTCAGGCTACTGCGTACACGTATTTCTGCCCACCTTATGGTTGCGTCCATGCTTGTAGAGCAGAGAGATGATGGATTTAATGTGACCTTTCTGAATGATGTTCAGAGCCTCCGGACTTTCTAACAAAATACAGTGGAGGACTTCCAGGATCCCTGAGAGGTCAGACAAAATTTGCGTCGTTATCAGAACAAATGTAAATATAATAGATCACATATTAGCATCGGTGGAGCAATTTTTGTCTGATACTCATTTTCATCCTATAAGGGTTTGGTATTTCCCATAATACCTGATGAAGATTCCAGTCTCTCCAGTTTGCTGACCAACCAGTCCAAGTTCCGGGAAAACTGGGTGCAGTTGTTCCTGTTCCCACGAATCAGTGCAGCTGAACAAAAGACAACACGTTCACAAGGTTTAAGGACACAAATCCAATAGAGACAAGCAGACTTGTACGCGAGTTGGTGTTCCAGACCGTATGAGTTTTAATGAAAAACAGTCCAACCTTTTTTCTGTGAACACAAGTCATTGTGTGACATCCTCGGTCCAGAGGTAGATATTACAATTCTTTAAATCTGACACACCTGACACCTACTATTATGAACTCTTTCTCAAAGAAAATACATGAGACAGAATTTGAAGTTATAGGTGCTCTATGTTCTACAAAATGTTGAGGGGCATTCCCTTGTGCCCTTTCTCTATCACCGTGGTGACATTAAGAAGACTCCACATTACTTTCCTGTCTCATGGTTCACCATTAGGATTCAGGGACACTCGAGTGATAATACCCGTGAAACAATTTAACAGCTCTTTGTGCCAAAGGAATACTGATGAGTGTCTAATCTCTTTTAATTCTGTCTTTTCAGGAAAGCTACTGTTCAATATGAACACATGGATAGAGCCGCGTGGCAAAGGCAAAGGATGTTCATTGTGAATGTGAAATTAAAAGTCAAGAGACTGAGAGGAGAACCTGAGGCTCCACAGACGACAGACTTTAAATAATGGTCACATTAGCATACACTATAAGTAATTTAGTGATTTAGAAAGCTACCACTATCTACCTCCAATTAAGTAGGACGGAGCTTTTAGCAACAATAATACTGGCATCATATCAATAAAGATAAAGAATTGTGAAAGGGTTTGTGCAAAATCATCATCAGGTTGACAGGTTTTGCACATGGAATAAGAAGTTGCCATCAGAAGAGCTTCCTCTAGTTTGAAGGAATCTTTCACAATGATATGGAACATTTTAAAGAAGCACATATCTGTAATTCTTAAATCATACCTACACAATGTATTATAACGCACACTAGTTACTTAAAACCGAACAAATGATCTGACCTCCAGAGCATAAACTTCTCAACTTGCTGCAGTGAAGTACAGGTGTACAGTTCCTATAAATCCTCATAATGCACACTGAGATATCATAAAGAGGTAATTACTTGTAAAGTACAAGGTTCAAGGTACTTTACAAGGATAAATATAGTAACTGCTCAAAGGGCTGACTAATCGTTTTGCATAAAGGGGGAAAGGTTTTGTGTGTACTTTTATTGGTTGACCTAAAGCAGGTAAGACACTGATGAGACCGTTTTTACAACTGCTGATTCCAGGATCAAGAATGAGCTCTGAAACGCAACTCTTATAATGCTTTATAATGCATTATGTAGGTTATCTACAATACAATATAGGCATGTTTTATATACATTGGCTATTTTAAATAGCCAATGTAACCAGGTTAATTTTTCAACTAGTTCAAAGCACTTGTGTAAAGAGGTAAATCTTCCCCTGGAGTAACTAAAACTAATGAGTTACCATGATGCATGATTTTGAGGTCCATGTCCTTATCAATAAACAGGTAAGTTGAACACCTGCACAGTCAACTTACACTGATAATTAGCCTTTGAAAAAGACTGTCAGAGTTAATATGGAAAGAAGAAGAGGTCAGGACAAACACAATCTATCATGCACCCTTCATCACCAGACTGCATTTGCATTTTTTGGCTGACCCCTCTGTGGGCAAGGCTGGAGTGTACTCATTTATTTGTAGGTTCTGAGCGCGTGTGTTTAATGTGTGTGCATGTGGGAGTACATGCTGGGGAGGTGATGAATATAAGGGCAGTCAAGGTGAGCTGAAGGGAAGCCGTGGATGGGAAAGCTCCAATGACAGCAAAACAAACAACCCAAGAAAAAGTTGTCCAGATTAAAGACTTTTCAGGGTCAAAGCTTTAATATACATGACTCAAAGGGGGTCCCAAGAGGACGGGCTAATGCCAGCACCTGTGATGACTGTCATTATGTTAATGATGCTATCATTTCTTCAGATAATGCAGTTCAACATTTTGCAATGTGTCCACACTGATCTCAGAGAACGATGTCCGAAATGGAAGGCAGGAATTGTTACAAAGAGTTTACAAATGAATGTCTCACAAAAGGTGTCGGCAGCTGTGATCTCCAGAAGTGGCATAGAAGAGAAGAAGAGTAAGGAGGAGGGAGTTGATGGAGGGGGAAAGAAGAAAGTAAGAGGAGAGGAACACAGCCAAGTTAAGAAGCGTGAAGTGTGCAGGAGAGGATGACGATTTGTCGAAGATTAATACTGCATTTCTGTCCAGGGTCAACAGCTGACAGAAGATGTGGATATTTCATGTGATTCATCACTCGGGCCCGCTTACCTAAGAGCTCATAGAGGAGATTGAGAATGTCCTTCCACGCTGCGCCTGCCTCCTCCCCTGCCATCTCTCCGAAGTGGGCAGCGTTGTTGTAGAGGTTCATCCGGTCGATGCATTTGGATAGCAGTGCCAGCATGCCCTAAGAAGACGCAGGATTATTCCCATGAATAATCTATGATTCACCTCATTACACAGACGGTATATTCCTTTTTGCAAAAAGATGTAAAATAATTATCTTGAACTTCCCGCAATGGGGTGAACTGAAAATCATTTTTGAAGTCACGTGACATATTAATTGACTGTATTTAAAAGAAAATTGGAAACAAACGCAAAAGCAACATAGAAAACAAACATTTTAAGGGATAAGAGTTTTACAACAGGCTCCAAGTGTATTTGGATTACTTATTCTCGCTCTGGTTTCACCCTGATCCTAAGATTAAAGAAGTAAGATCTTCATTATACGAGGGACACATTTATTGCACATAAAAGAAGCCACAAATACACAAAGCAGACACTAGAATGTTGCTCGTCATTCCCCGTTCCTCCACTCATTTCCTCCCG
The DNA here is from genome assembly GCF_910591455.1 of Pholis gunnellus. NCBI lineage: Eukaryota > Metazoa > Chordata > Actinopteri > Perciformes > Pholidae > Pholis > Pholis gunnellus. The sequence goes on along the minus strand of NC_136546.1, from coordinate 8,584,459 downwards.
TCTCTCTAGTGTCAAAATCTTTAATAAAAGGCATACAAATTATGAATTATGTCAGTCCAATATAAACTGTCTCAACTGTTATCCATCTTGGACGCTGCTCCAGTGGGTTTAAAGAAGTATCTTTTGGTTTACTAAGAATTATCCTCGCATGGCAACTTCACAATCCGCATTTCGTTAGCGCGTCTTAATTAGAAGTTTATGGCTCTCACCTCATCTTTGAAGACGTCTTGTCGTTTGATGAGTGAACGGAGAAGACACTGTTTCTCCTCGTGCTCCAGCTCCGAATCGGGCTGTTTGAAGTACTCGATCAGGTCATTCAGTGTTTGCAGCACCTCTTCAACATACCCAGCCACCGCCATGGACTCACTCTCCGCAATGCTGTCCAAAGCGCTGGGGGGGGTAAAGACAGGGAAGATCAAGACGGAGAATCAAGCTGTAAAACTAGAAAAATAAACCCAGCCAAAACTAACATTGTGTCATGTTGTGTGACAGAGAATAACCCCTTGTCATTACTTAATAAAGTTGGTAAAGAGGATCGTGGTGTTGCGGATGATGCGGGCAGCTCGAGACTCCTCATTCTGACAGCGCTGCAGGATAAGCCCATCGTCCATGTGGCCCTCAGTATGCAGGCAGGCCTGGACAAGGACAAACACACACATAAATATATGTATTTCATCATTACCACAGGATCAACACCATGGCATTTATAAAGCAATGACACATCACAGCATCAGTGAATCGTCCAATTAGACTTTTTTTTGTCCCATAGATGGATGTTTTTAACAGCTTTTAGAGTTCGTGAAATATGCATAAATACACAATCCCAGTCATATCTCAACATTGAAAATTCTCAAATGTAACTGTAAAGTTTAAGCAGATACTCTGTAAGCTTTGAAAAAAGTTATTTATATATATATAGGGTATAAAGGGAGTCTCCTGCAGCTGGTGGGTATATTTACACCACTACAGCTCAGTGAAACCTGACTCACTGTAATCACACGGCATAATCATGAAAAGGGACGAGGTGGGGGGTCTAAGTGTAGAATGACTCTCACCTCCAACATATCAGGTGCATTAGTATGCTGCCAAGGCTGCAGGAACTGCCTGGCGCTAGCATGAAGGGACGTTTGATGTCGCTGAAAGCGTGACCAGCGATGAGCTGCGTTCATGTGCCGCCCTAATCCCCTCTGTCTCACCCTAAACTAACTGTCACCCTCCAAATGGCCCATTATCACGTTTTAAATGGGGTTGCTACATGATGTGTGCAGGACGGGTGAGTGTCGGTGGAGAGGGGTTGGGTCAAGAGTATCCAGGGTAGACAATGATTTCAAGTAGAGTGGAAAATAAATGTTTGCTTGCCTAAGTGTTTAATTAAATAGCCATATAGCACATGAGGTGTCTGAGACGAGCTATGGCAGGCATTCAGGATCTCACTGTAAGCACAGGTAGAGGTAGAGAGATCCCAGATACCATATACATTGATATTTGTCTCACTTTGCACCAGTGCAATCATAATTATGCAACAGGCACTGTCACCTATGAAGTATGATGAGCCTAAAATATGGTCCTAAATGGCTAGTAGGTCACAAGGGCCACAATTAATTGTGAATTATGGGAATAAAAAAAACCAAGGCTGGAAGAAAACCAGTATTTTTGAAATATCAATACACTATGAATCATGATTTGGCAAATTTATGCAAAAATCACAACTAAATAGTGGACATGTTTGGATTATTTTGTCAAATGTAAACTCTAAATCTTTAACTTTGTCAGTTTTTGTTTACAATATGCTTGACATTACCTGACATTCTGATATGATCCTTTCGTCACAATGCAAAGCCCAACCCTTGTTGCTTATTCATATACCATATAGCTGTAAAAGATGTGTTATAATGCAACCTCTGGACTAATCGGTGAAACATAAAAAGTTTTTATCCAATTTACCCTTCTTTTCAGCGGCCCTAGGCGAGATGATTTGGCATCAGGTGCCAGATAAGACAGCCACAGTCCTGTCGCCACATGCATGACGAAGCACATAGAGTCTCCGTACTTGATCTCTGGCACTCCCATGCCGTCGATGTCCCTCTTTGGACCCGAGTCACCCTTTTCCTGTTCGCATTAAGAGGCACATACACACATTACCAAAAAACCACACAGAGAAAAGCAGCACACGTGGGCATGGAAAGATGACAAAGGAAGATACATTGTGATTAGATGGTAATCAGAGAGGCAGGTTGAGTAGAGAGCAAGGAGGTTGCTGCCGGCCTCATTAGCTCTACTACATTTCTGCCTCGGCAGAGTTGGAGCGATGCAGCTGATTACAGTCGACAGCAAGAGGTGGAGAACATATTAACGCCCGTGTTCAACATTGCAAAGCATTGACCTTTTCAGATACATGAACCAACTGGCACTGGGGGTGCGTGTATCATGGGTGGAGAGAGAAGAGCTTACGAAATACATCAAAAAGAAGAGTTTTTTTACATATTTCTATTTTTCGAAAGTAGCATGACTCCCCAGTAATCCCAAAACACCTGCAAAAATAGTGATTACTGAGGGCAATTACACTGTGTTGTGGAATATTAAAGCCTCCGAAGTGGACAGCACTCAGGGGGATTTCATACTGAACCTATTGTAGATAAAAGGATACCCACAGGGACACAATCCCTGGACTCTGTGAAGGTGACTCCGGGCATTGAGCTGTTTATGTGGCTGTAGCCATTTTACCACAGGATAAAAATGTAGGATTCAACAAAAAAACATAAATTAACTGCAGGAATCAAAGTCACAAAGAGAAATAAAACTGAGAAGTGAGACAATCTTCCTCCTGGAGCAACTTCTACATCTAAACGGCACAATTTACATGTAAACACCTCACCGAACAACATCACTAAAATACCCTTTTTTCAATTTGAACTCCAGTAAGCCATGGGCTATTTTTGGCAGTGAGACATTATTCTTGGAATGCGCACTATCAAAACAAAAGAGCTGTAGAGTCCTCGGAATCAGAGAGAGTTCAAAACAGAGCATGGGAAAATAAAAGGGTGGGGTATTGAGGGAAATAAGGAAAGGCAAATGAAAGAATACTTAGTAACTATTCTGAAATCCCCCAATGCATAAGAGTTACTCTTGATACCGTAGTGTTGATGGTAGATTTATCTTGACTCCTCCTGAATGAGAATGGCTACATCCCAACCAGTTGCTGTTGGGTCAGTGGACAACGTAAATGTTTGCTTCAACATTAACGCATTACCATTAAAACTGTCTGATTTATCGTGACAAAACATGAGCTCATTAACAGCTCACAGACCCGTCTTGGGAGTCCATCGTGAAGCAGTCAGAGGACGATATTTGAGTCCTCTTTTAATAGGGTTGAGTTGACGGAGAATATCTATTTACATCGACACTCGCGGCAGCTTTTAGATGGTACAACTGAGCTAGTTGTTAAAATAGAAAACATTTCAAATGAATTATCGCTAATGAGCACTGACCTTGGAAGGCCTGAAGCAGAAGGATGTGGCCTCGGTGTCGGACTTCAACCTGTCCTGCAGGACCAGTCCGCGGTCCTGAGTCCGGGCCAGGTAATGGCCAGTAGCGAGGTGACGTAGTCGGAAGGCCTGACCCCAGCGAATGTGGCTACCGCTCCAGCTTAACACAGAGTACTGGTGTCACAAACTTTGGATATGACTCGGGATTGTCTGTATTTTGCAACACTGGAGACCTCACATGGCTGACTTTACCTTTATTTTGCAAATGACAGGTGACAGGTACAGTGACAATAATATAACACTTTTCTGGCTTTTTTAAGGAGTTTTTCTGGAGCATAATGACAATAAGCATTTAATGTTGTTGTATCTCTTAATGCAAAGCATTATGTAGTTACATTTTGCCTGACTGAGAATGAGAGCTGCTGTGGAGTAGGACTGGATATCAAAATCCTATATATAATACTTTCTTGGTACTAATTGAAATGTGTCTTAAGCACCGAGTATCAGAAACTCTCAAGTACCGAAAGATGGCATAAAAGTGTTGTTTACTTATTCCTTGGTTGGACAGATACTGATCTGGATCACATTTTTGATAGATTAATATCTATTTTGACACATTTTCCTGTGGCTACTTACATGTAACAACATTCAATATTTCAAAAAGTATTTTGTTAAATGAAAAAATAAATAAAAAAGTATTGTTCTGGTATCTGTACCAAACCTATGATATCATTTATTTTCAAAAATTGAACACCCAGCCCAATTGTGGAGGCCGATTAGGTTAATTACTGGTGAGAAATAACACATTTACTTTAGCAAAATCATTCATCCACGTTAGCTATTAGCATTAGTTGAACCTCAAAAATCATAAAGCCTGACTTCGTGAATTATTGAATAAGGATGCCACTGATATATATTCATTTACATGTCGAAAGGAATTCCTTCCTTTTCTATAACAGAAAGTGCTTTTTCACCGTTCATTGAAGATTAAATCAACCAATGAGAATATTTTTGAAATGTTTGTAAAACCCAATCTGCAAGCGGAATGAGAATGTCAAATGAGAAATAGATCAAGTTTGACTTTTTTCCTGCCAGTGGTGCTCATACGGCTAATGTAGTGTGGGAAATACTGTTCAGAATTCACCCCTACACCGAAAAGGAGAACAAGTGCCTTAATAGATGCACCTGCGGCATTTCAAAGTGTACAGACTCTGACAGGCAGTCCCAATGAGAGCTGGCAGACGATGTGACTGGAGGGAAATTGCGTGGGTGGCGAGTTAAAGAAAGGACAGAAAGAAGATGGAGGGGGAAGAGAAGCAGATCGAAGGGGATGTTGAACAGAACCTCACCCTCTGAGGGACTTTGCCAGCTAATTGGTAGTGGCAGTTCAAAGTAGGAGGTGAAGTATATTTATAACTTACAGTAGACTGGTTGTGACATTTGTGCATAAAGCACCAATTCTACTTATTCTTCATGAAGGGATCTCATCAAATAAGGAAACACCTCTATACATTTCTGAGGGAGATCTATTCCAGGGTTTTCTGTTACTTTACTGAGGTAATTTGATTCACTGTGTGTGAGTATTCGGGTGTGATCTCACCTGATCCTGAGAGGCTCCAGTCTCCAAAGTGAGCGGGCCCTTGACGCTCCCTTACCCGCTTCATAGTTGACTATCCTGAGAGCACAAAGACACAAGTGGGGGCTTCTATGATGTACGACTCTTTCAAGTCACAGTGGGAACAATATAACGTGAAAAATGTCTGCTACTGCTAAACAGTTCCAGCACAGGGGATACCAGCGATGTTGATTAAGTCTCGCTGTTTAGACATTTGGACAAGAAATTATTTAAAGTGAAACAGTATCTTGCAAAAGCACAATGTTTTCAATGGAGATACATATATTTTTCAAATTCTGTATGTGTTATGCTAATGACAAAAAAAAACGAGTCTTGGGACGAAGGTGAATTGTAACATTATGATGTGTTTCACTCCCGGGTTCTAACACTTTTAACACTTATTTGTTCCTCTGGTGTAGCGCTAGTAAATCTCCTGCGCGGCGGAGCGCAGCGACTGGCTCTCGTTTGGCTTGGAAAGTGAAAGTGGCTCGTGGCTCCGGTGGTGTAAGCTTTACAGCAACGCTCGTCTTGACTTTGCCGCTTTGGCAAGGGATACAAGGCCGCAAACTTTGTGCTCACTGAGCCCTCTCTCCCTGGGGAGAGTTTCGGAGCCCCCCCCCCCCGCTCCCTTGGGGACTGTTAACCAGGGAACGGAGTATGCACCCGAGCCCTCACAATTCAAGGTCCACCCACCATAGTCTCACAGAATCCTGTGGGAAACACTGTACCGAGCTGATTATCTACTAACCGATTCTCCTGCTCACTCTTGTTGTCTGCTCCAGGGATGGTCAAGCTCTCATCATGCCCATGACAAAGACGCATCACATGTCCACCAGTCAAATACCCTAATGATGGCAAAAACAACACTGTGACACAAGATACTCCACATTTTCCTCTTTGATCATACGGAAATTATAATCTAGAAATCTATATTATAGTTGTTTGGTCGCTCTCTTATCCAGAGACTGACCATACGGTGAAAAAGATGGCATGAAAACATTGACATTTAAAGAATACAAGATCAAAATTCTTGCTAGCTATTGTCTGCAAATATTATGGCGAGTTTACAGCTTTAACAGATTTGTTCCGTATTGCTTACAGGCTTAACATGTCCAGATTAGACACAAGAAAACAATACTATTTGAATACAAACAAATGTGTTAAACTGTCTTGGAGGAGAGACAGTTGTTACAGTGGTTGTTGCTTTTGTTGCTGGAGTCATGAACTTGCCTACAGCCATGTTGCCTGAAGAGCAGGTAGGCTGGATGTTCCACAGGGTCTGCATGAAGGAGGCATCCACCTGGATGTTGCCATTGGAGATAGACAGGTGCTGCAAGAGAGAATCATGTTATCCAGGGCTTAGGACAGAAGAGTGAAGAATGCCAGTAAAGGAGGGACATGTGACATGTCCCAGTGTTGGGATTCGAAAAAAAAGATTAAAACAACTTTGTGTCCTTCCTCCTGAGCTGCCAAACAGTGTTAGTACGCTGTGGGCTAAAAAGCACTGCTGCATCCGAGTTTCTCTGTGCAGCAATGTTCAGTTTATACAATTATTCCTTCCAGCAGAAACACTTAGAGTGGCTCCCTTTTCCCTACAGGCAGGTTTCAGATGGGAGTGAAAGCTCAAAAGGATCCTAGCCTTAAAACTAATGCACTTTTACACCATTGTTGGATTGATATTGGTCTGTATTGGTGTTTCAAAAATGTACAGTAGACCATGCATTTTAGTGCAACTGTCCCTTAATGCTTACAAAAGATATGCATTGATGGAGTGCTGTGCATGAAAATATTGCAAACCAGTGTGTGGATTACAATTGGATTCTTCATTTTAAAGCGAAACTTTCATGCAATTCAGCCTAACTGGACACCAATACGCAAAGCAAGAAGCACTTACGTCCTAAAAAGACAATGTCACAACCTCTGTGATTGTTCACATTACTGGAGCACTTGATCGTTTTATGCCTGAATTTCTGATGTGTCCCATTCTCAAAAGCTGAGCTTCTGTCGGGCCAAAGCAGGTGAAGATTTCCCTACGGAGGAGATGAAAGGCTGGCTCTTTGCCAGAGTAGCTGTAATTGCACATTTCCCTCCCTGAAAGGCCAGAGCAGCGACTAGAAGCCAGCGCGGCTCACTCTCCTATGCGTGGCACGTCGCTGTCCCTCCTTCTTTCATTTTCTCTCTCAGCCTGTTCACTCGCCCTCTCCCTTTTTCCAAATCTGCCTCTCCTCACTCTTTACCAAGTAAGTTAATTGAGGTCGGGTGTATGGCTCTGCATAAGGGGGAAAGTATTCACTCCAAGCTCAAAAAAATATTTAAAAGAAAACTGCACAGGAGGGCTTTGCAAGTAATCAGATTTCAATTACAGATAGCAGAGCAAAGTTTTCAAGTGTTTCCCTTGAATTGCCTTGTCACTCTGAAGAGGGCTGGAGTGAGACGGGTATCAGAGCTATCCGACGGCTATGAAACTTTCCAAAGTGCCTTTTTGAGATAGACAGTGAACCAAAGCAGAAAACCTATGAGACGCGCATATGCTCCGAAAAACACAACAACCCCCTCTATGCACTTTGCACATCGTCTGCCTCTAAACTCTTGCAAGTGTAGAGCAGACAATTCGGTCCGACATGAAAACATTTGGTAGAGAAATAAAGAAGCCCCCCAAAACAATAGTGAAGAAAATCTGAATTATGAGCGATCTGACAAGCAAACCAGACAAAGGGGAAACGGGGGATGATACAGTGTGTACCAGAAACAAGAGACTGTACCTGATGTATCCAGGCTGTCTGAAAACTGTAAATATTCATGAGAGAAAAACCTCTTATCTGGAAATGAGAAACTAAGTGGACGCTGTGAGAATTGCTCGAGCTGCAATTAACCCGTTATCTTTGAAAAACAGCATCTTCTTTCAAGTGTGTGATGGTAAGTTTGAAACGGATGATTCCCAATGACGCTGTCTCCTACTTTTCAAAGAGGAGTTGCCTTGGGAGTGCTTTGGTTCATGAAAATCTAAATGCTGAGTGACCATGATGTCTGATCGTTGGTATTGTTTACAGCAAGCTAAATCACACTTTGGAAAAGCAAGCCACATATGAAACATAATGTATGTGCAGTGTGGCGTGTGCCTGTATTTGTCTGCATATTTATAAATTAACAAAGAAACATAAATGCAATTTTGAAAGTTATCAGTGGCAGACATATTTATCTGAAATGAAGAAACAGCATTAGCAACTTTCCTCTGAAGTCGTCATTAGGCTTCATTACTTTATGTGTAATTGAGGAGACACTAAAAAGGATCAAAACAATTCCATGTATGGTTTTCAAGACATGGTTTTGTATCTTATAAGCTTTGATAGCTTAAGCTTAAGCAATAAGTTACTCTATAACTCATTGCTGGTGTATCTGTTGACCAGGGTAGCAAGTTGCAGCTACACAATATAAGTATGGTAAGTATGGTTTTATGTTATTGAATTGATTAAATTCTGGCAACATCACTTCTTTGTACTGGTTTAAAATATATATATATAATACTGAGACATTGGACTTGAACTACCAGGTATCTCTCTGTCGACACGCTGACTAGGATCAGGTCGTCTCCAATGCGGACTTTCTCTCCCTCGGATCTCTGCTTGGACGCAGGGTGGATGGTCCACCAGCAGGCCTCTCCTATTGACACCAATACACAAAATACATACATTTGAGCGGTCTCTTGTCCCACACAGACATAAAAGTGACATTTTAGATAATCGTGACTCCTCTCTGTTGTTAAAGCATCTTGTTCTATTCTGGGTGGCAAAAGGCCTAAAAACAGCCATCATCTAAAGAAGACCGAAGCTTTCTGCTTGTCACATGGCTTTAAAAAGTTCGGTAGTTCAGATGGCAAATATAGCACTGTAACTGTGCTTCACAATCTTTCTCTTGTGGGTATCGATTTCATCTCAAGGTTAAGTCAACCTGAAACGGCTACTCGTGAGGGCTGAATTCAATTCAAAGCAGAAAAAAAGTCTGTGAGGTGCCTGTTAGTAATACTGTACCTATTGAATCTTCTTGTAGTCCGACATCAAATGACAGCTTGTCTGTTAGAGACCTTGATGTCTTCAAACAGGTCAGGTACTGGAGCGGGACAAATGAATTCGTGTTAAGCCAAAGGAAACATTACGACAAGCTGAGAGCAGAACTTAGCTCTTGTACAGACTTCTAATAAAATGATGACCTACATTATATATTTGTGGATCAAAATAACAAATACTTTTGGACAAAGAAATATAAATATACAACGCTAAAAACATTTAGTTATTTGATTGATTAAGCACATTTATTGACAAAGTAAAAATACCAAAACGTTTGTGGGTTTCAGTTACTTAAATGTGATTTGTAAATTAAGTCCCTTTGGGATTTTATTCTCACAAATAAGTACAAAGTGCTGGATAAACGTGTGCATTTCACATTGTCTATCAAATTGCAAGTTGATACTCACCATATCGCTGAAGGAGTGGCGAAGGAGGATGGCATGACCGTAGAGGAGAGTCCGGTGTCCGCCCCCCTGACCCGCCTGCCAGGAAATACACAGATGACAGATTACCATCATGTCCTAGCATCCTTGACCTCTGGACCCTGTCAGGTTTGACTTATCGCATCCACAGTGTACTTTATTAACCTCTTTGTCAGATATAAAGTTAAGAGTTTCCTCTGCGTTTGACCCCGTGTGGGTAAGACTGCACAGGACTGAATGGATAAAGTATCTTCAACTTCAGACCTCCGTTCCAAGTGCAAGCAGGACGAGGACAAATAAAGAAGGTGGGAACAAACAAAACCACACACAAAATCAAACAAACTAACAAAACAGATACAGTCATTGGACAACTTGCCCAGTCTACCCACAAGCAACTGTAGCACGATGGCAGAGGAAATGTGAGGAAATAGTTGAGCAAAAAAGAATAAAATACATGATTTGTTCTTCACCGGTGAGGTGAATAAAGAACACATACTTACCCTTTTAATCAACCTCTAGCAGCAGAAGAAAAAAGGAGAGAAGGTACCATAAGCAGTGACATCAAAATCATCTGTGCATCAACAATGTTTATGCGAGCTGCATAAACACAGAATCGGAACAGGCCCTTTTCAAATCAATTGAATGAGTCCAAACTCATAAACATAGGTACACGACGTTTTCCATTTGAGGATTATAATACTGTCTGATGTTTAGGGGGTTTCATTTTAAAATGAATGGACAACGAAGTTGCTCATTCTTTCATATTCTCTACTTGTTAGGCCTAGATATTTCTCATTGCCACATTGGAAATTCCTTTTTTACTAATAAACAGAGTGTTAGAGTGTCCTGTCTACCAGATTTGACTTGTCTTTTGAGTTGACAAAACAATATTTAAACTCCTAAGAGAGACAGCTGGGACCAAGCCCTGGACTGGCACTGAAACCAGTGTGACACCCAACTGTCCCCTGAATCTGACCCCAGTCAAATTCTTTTTTGGCTACCAAGTCTCTCCCAGGTGGCTTGTAAGACAGACCAAAAAGGAAACAGAGATTGATCAAAAGAAAAATGGGAAGAGTATCCAGCAACAGCTGGGAGTGAGGGAGGGTTACAGAGAGAGCAAGAGAGAGCGAGAGAGAGAGCCTGACTGTATTTCAGGACTGCTGACGCATCAATACCAGGAACTGTGACCTTTGGTTTGGTGCCTCTCTAGTTGTAAGTACTGCATCCTAAACAGCTATGCTCTGTGGATTTGTGTGAAAACAAAGACAGAGAAGTTTGTGTCAATGTATTTTGCACGCATGTATGTGTTAGGGGAGGAGGTGGGTTGTGCCATATTGTGTCTTAAATGAATACTGAACGTTTTTGTAAATTTAACTGGCTCACGAGGACATAGCTAGACACTCAAATTATCCTTTGTGTCGTGGTAGATTGCTGCCTCTGACACTAAGATGTACCATTTAGCTTCAGATTAGCCCTGAGGAGCACATTTAGTAACATTTGAGGCTCTTCTATCATGAAGAACCCATCATAGATTTACAGTAAAATAAAGATTGAGAAAACAAAGCCACCAAAGTTACTTTAAACGTCTCAGCAGTTCAATGATGGCTGATTCCCACACTATTGCCAGTTTAGGTAAGCTAGCATTACACCTAGCTAAAAATAAGTATCACACTACCTTATATTTTCCCATTTAGATGAAGGTAGCTAGAATAACACCACAAATATACCCTCAAAAATCGCCATAACGTTGAACCAACATCTGTCAAAAACTGTTTGAACTAAAATCGGGCGTTATAAAAAGTTAAGTGTTTTTCTATCTAATGTAGCTAGCTAGCTAGCTTAGTGGACAACTCCTTCAGCAATCCCATCTTCCAGGCATGGCAGCATTTATCCAGTTGAACAGCACTCCATAAATTATGCGAGCCTAATACATATAAATGAAATAGCGATAACATATTCTATTTCTATGGCCTAACAGCTCCACAGCGCTGTGTCTGCGCTAGAAATGGTATTAATTGTGCGCCGTTTTTATGTTTTGTTGTTGTTGCTATTTACCTGTAATCAGAACAAGGCGGGCTATTGTAAACAAGCCTTACATCGACGTGAATTCTTCTTTAATATTACAGAGAATTGTCGCTGCCCCTCAGCAAGTTAGCTTGCAAAATGTCTTTAACGGTTATTGCTTCTCTCACAGAGATAACCTAAAACCTAGAAACGCAGCGTTGGACAACTTCACGATAGTCACGTTGACTTAGTCTCCCAATGACATCATCACGCCAAACGTTATTACGTCACCTATGTCACCTGTTTTAGGACTATTATTTACCTGTGTTCATGTTCAATCGATGTTCGTGGTATCCCGGTTGTCTACAGTTCATCTTTATACTCTGAAAGACTGTGCCAAGTTCGAGTAACCTAATTTGAGTGTCATCATCGATCCAGCCTCCTAGATCGTATTTCTTCTTCTTCAGTCAATGAACGTGAAGAGCAGCAGCGGTGGAGTCCGCTACTCAGATTTATATTTATAAATAGAAATACCACACTGTACTGGGTTGCAAGTAAAAATCATGGATTCAAAGTATTATCAACAAAATGTACTTCAGTAGGCTACCAAACGCAAAAGTACTCATACGAGTGAACGGCTTATTCATGAAATTGGTGGAACCTCAAAACGTGCAGTATTTATATTTCTTATATTTTTGTTTGTTTTTTAAAAATACATTTGGATCTGGTAAGTTGTGCCAAAAGTGCCATCGCTATCCAATTTACAATAATAAAGGCTGTAAGCAGAAAATGTTTGGCGTTTAGCCTCTGCTTAATAAATAACTTCTAACCAGTTCTAAAACATTGTCAAATAAGTTATTTACTACTTTGAAAGCAGTGTAATGGTCCAGTGTAAAATAAAAAACACTTCTAACACGCGGACGATTCTGCTGGCGTTGTTACGATCACTGATATTCAGCCAACCACTCAATGATTTTTTTTTTATTTTCCAGCCTGCTAGGCTTAAGAATGAAACAGTGTGTGCTTTCTATTTGCTAAAACCTGACAGAGCCATTACACCAAACTATGACTAAGTAATTTTCCTAAATGTTCACTTCATATATTAATAGCTTATGTTATACGGAAGAGCCTGAGCATGGAAATAGCGCACTAATCACTTTCTCAAGGCTGTGAAGAAGGGAGTCATGCCAGACTCATTAGTTAAGTACCATCTGATATATTGATTCACATGTATAAATTCAAGGCCCTGTCCTTCAAATAATTTGGATAATGAGATGCTGATTGTGCTCTATTTGCTTTATATTTACTTCATAAGTCCATTAAAATATGATGTAATATCTGAAAGTTAGGAAAGAAAAAAAAGAACTTTAGAAACACAATATACATCCGGCCATGTTATTCTAAAAATAGTGTGTAGTGCGTTGGCAGTCCAGCGTGAGTTATATGAAAAACAGATGAATAATCACCTACAACAGCTTTGCTCAACAGTAGTGTGCGTGACCACTCTGAAATCAGAACTGATTTCAGGACATTTTCTCGTGTCAATACCCTTAAACGTAATTGATGTTAGAGACCAAACCCAGAGAAAACAGAGGAGCACACCCAAACCACAAAGTGAGTTTTCTGCCAACGCGTGGGTTTGTCAGATCCGTTCATTTAGATTCAGTAAATTAGATAAATAAGGGAGCTCATTACTACCTACGGTAAGCAGAATCTTATGAAATATGTATAAGTATAAACATTTAAAAGCACAAAACGGTAAGCTCTAGACTAAGACTTGAACCGTATGCATTGAAATCAGAAAAGGGATAAGGAATACTACAAATGAGATGCAGACACTCTCACTTGAAAGTGTTTGCACGCTTGCACACAAAGTAGTCTTCAGAGGCAAGACAAAACATTTGACTCCCGTGAACAAGGTGACAAAACCAACGGATGTCTATTTCAAGATTGCCATAAGTTCAGAGATATCTTCAACAAGCTAATTGATTGTCTTTCAGGCAGGCTGGGGGAAAGAGAACATGTTGAGCTACGATGAGGTGAAAGCTGAGTTTACTATCCAGAGGGAGTCTAAATGTGTTTTGATATCCATTTGTACAATATGTGCTGAGAAGTCAAAATTTAAATGTATTACCATTAGCTAATGTATTACATTGCAGTACCTGCCATGGATGTCTAAACTAAATGCCGTACACGCTATAAATGCAGCAATTTATGGCAATCGGGAAATGGTCATCACTTCACGTGAAAGTGCCGAAACGTCAACCCTTTCGCCTGGCAGTCTATCATGCACACTGACAACATGATGGATGAACGAACTGATGGACCTCTACCCATTTTTCATGGTCAGCACTCTCGTAACACACAAATACAAATGAAAAGTATGTGTTATTGGGTTGTATGGCAGTCAATTACACAAATCTGAGCGCAACAAGGGAGAGAAATGGGCCCTTATAGTGGGAAAGGAAAGAGGAGGGTGATTTATTAGCCTTGCTAGCAGAGCGTTTGTATTCAAGCCAACATACCCTTGTCTTGCCAAACAAGGCCAGACTACAATGTTGCACTGTTGAGCACAAAACAAATCTGCTACCCAGGCTAATAACAATGCAGGTCTGATTCACCAGTTGAGAGGACCGAAATTGTGTAAAAAAAGAAGACACTTTAAGATCTATCGGTGTCAGAAGGCAATGCTGTGCATGAAAGTACAGTGGTAGCCAGAGCCATCCAGCATAACACACACATTTCAGGCTATCTTGCGTTAGTTTTGCACTCAATTCATCTTGCAAATAGCACCGTAATGCTGGTTTCTCCAATTGCTGCAGCTGTACTGCACAGGGATTTATGCAAACCATAGCTTCGTCATCCCAGTTCCTACATACCTGTGGTCTGTCCAAAGCTAATAATAAGAACTGGGCCCATCAATTGAGGAACTTTCAAAATCAACACAGACCATGTGTATCCAATAGGAACAGTGATGAAAATGAACAAAAAAAACCGAACAAGCAGTTTCTTTGCATGACCAGATTTAATGCTGGTATCTGTTTTGAGAACTAAGCACTGTTTTCTCTTTGTTTTTCACCAAACACATTCGCATTCCATCCAAATATGTGACGCCATCCCTCATCCCATATCTTGACCTCCCCCTCTGGATCTAGAAGGGCTGGGTGATGAGATTAAATGACACATGAAATGCCTCTGTTGGAGCGCAGCAGCATGAGTGAATGTGAACATCTGACAGGGGTTTACAGACCACACGTATAGCCTACTGTAGTACTTCATTGCCTGTCAATGACCCCCACCCCACCCCACCCCACCCCCACCCTCGTGGCATGACAGAGCCCCTGTCCAATCAAAGATTACTTACATACTCTAATAAACATGCCAAGTGAGCTGGAGCGGAGCAGAGAGGGAAGGGGCTCACACTTTAGTATAAATCAGAAGAGCGGAGGTAGAGGAGACAGGAGGCTGTGGATGTACTGCAGCACTCTCAGATAATATCTCTCTTTTCTTTGAACACACACACACACACACACACACACACACACACACACACACACACACACACACACACACACACACACACACACACACACACACACACACACACACACACACACACACACACACACACACACACTTTTGATGATCATTGTCTGATCTCTTTTTGCAAAAACATTTAGAAACAATTGCAGTTCCTGCTGTTAAAGAAGTTTGGAGTATTGCTATATCGGGTCCGTCTGCTTTGCCTTTGGGAGTTAATCCCATGTTCGCTTTTCAAAGTCAAACCTTAGTCCAGAAACATGTGCAGGATAATCACACTGTCAACGAGTAATTAAGCAACATTTGTCAGTTTATACTTACATCTTAGACCTGGCAGCAACATTTGGTGCAGCGCTTGAAGGGAGGTTTTTAGATTTCCGTCCGTTTATACAGTGTTCTCGGGTAATGCATTAGAGTGCTCGGCCATTACAGTTATTGCAGTTCTCCAGTGAATCAGTTACTTCTTCAGACTTAGACTACAGAGGTTTGAAGTTGTTCTTCGTTCTGTAAAGTTTATATTCCTGAAAAAACCTGACAGTATTTGAATGCATCATTTTTGGACCAACAACAGAATCGTCACGGCTGCCTCGAAGCACATTTAGTGCATTTGTTACTGCTTTGCCAGCAAGTGATTTATTCTCAAGATCACTCAATCAATAACCCGTTAGCTAAATTACACTAACTATAAAACATTTGTGAAGATTATAATTCTGTTACACTCGTTTTAAAAAGCAATATCGCAGAAATATAGTATGAGACTTCTAACAGAAACTTATATTTAAGAAAACAACCTAAAGGGCATTTTGCAACACACACACACAGAGAGAGAGACAGAGACAGAGACAGAGACAGAGACAGAGACAGAGACAGAGAGAGAGAGAGAGAGAGAGAGAGACTCACCCCTTCGCTGTTCGGCCCAGTCTTAGCCAGCATCTCCTGCAGGGCCCGCACCGACAGGGACTGCTCCAGCACAAAGTTACAAACACACAAGTCTGGAGGAACATCCTGTGGGACGTAAGGGAGAGACGGTTGGAAGGAAAGAAACATTAGTCGAAGAGGCATCGACAAGATGTTTTGAGCAAAATCCAGCTTCTCTTGTGAGCACAAAAACTATGTGCCAGGAGTTTATTCTCCCTGACTCAAAGTGGGCTATATAAAACTTGCATTGTCAGTCCTGACAAATGCCTGTTACGACACTACAAATACATTTTTTTGGAACCACTTTTTTGAACTGACATTAGAAAGATTTATATTCTAATTCATCAAAACCAGCTGAGAGTGCAGGCAACAAGACACCGCATTTATTTTTGGTGCCTATATAAATATTTTTCTACTCTGTAGCTCATGTTTGCTGCATCTGTCATCTCAGTTTTACTCTGGTGACAGTAATGCTGCACACAAAATCCTATTTATTATGTTCAATGTATCTATATGCATCTTAAATAAAGGAAACTGAATTAACAGAGAAATGCAGGAATATAAAATATGTTGATCAATTAAACGCATGCGCACACATGCATGTAAAATTGTACCGACTTTCTCATATTTACTAAATATTGCCGCAGCAGTCATTAGCTACTAAATAGATTGCAGGCGCCGATATGAGACAAGAGACAAATGATAAGATTAAACTGCTCAGTGAATAACGGTGCTCATAAATAATTCTGATGACTTGCAACTTCTTTGCCATCATGGTGTGTTGCTAACGAGTAGCTGGGGATTATGAGGAGGGCTGTCAAAAGGTGTGCAGCCCACGGCTGCAATAACAAATAATTAGTTGGGCTTGGGCTCATTCCTCAGCACACAGCGTTGTAAAAAATCCCACACCCTCATATCAGGTCACATACCAAACCGAATTTCTTTGAATGATCCTCAAATTATTTAGTACATACTTAGTGTTTATGACAACAATAGCCGGCTTCGCATCACATGCTATCCATCTCTCCCCGGCACAGAAGAGGACAAGTCATGATTTAAAGGTGTTGGGTGCATGCCCTGACTTAGTAACACAACTGGCTGACCCTTGAACTCGGCCGTGAAGTGAAACATGTGAGCAGAAGGGAGGGCTGCTGGGCGATAATGAGGATGGCGCTGCTCTGTAACGCAACACAAACGTGCATGGGAACCTCCAACACCACTGTGTGTGCGTGCGTCCAGTTCTAAGTGCTGCCAGCAACAGCCAGCACACAAATGTTGTCTACTCAGATATTTATCATTTAATTACATTTATACGCGGATAAGATGTTTCCAGTGACAAACAATCCAGGAAGATATCAGGGAGAAATCTAGCTATCTCACCACAAAACCTTAGAAAGCGAGAGTTGAGTATTTACATTTGCCTGTATGACCTGTGGTGTCGTGAGTAACTCTTAACCTGATGAAGACCTGACAGCACTAATGAATTATTCACCGTCAATATTCCAATTATCATACTTCCAGGGTTGGGCAGACATACTGAACATGTTGCATGTCTGGGAATAGTAGAGACTGTCTCACCGGTCACAATAACCTTTAGAAAGTCTGCAGTACAATACAGTAATATAAGCCGTGAAAATGTGTAAAGTGATCCTTCAAAAGATTAAACAGTCTAGAGCCTTGCATCACATGCAAGCTATTCAAAAGAGATAAAAAAGAAATCTTCTCAAGGTCGTCCATTGTTGTAAATCCCATTCGCTTCCTCATCATAAAGACATGTAAGATAAAATGAGTGCTTTTTAAATGTTAAATAGAACTATGTGACATTAAAGGACATAGCTGATATTGTGTGATATGCGTTTGTTATTGACAATAAATTCCATGAAAAGTCAAATCCAACAACTGATCCTACACTAAAAACATGATGATGAACATGGGCACTGTGGTTTATTTTTCTAATCCGACATACACCGTCCTAAAAATGCTCACTCGTGCTCCAAGTGGGTGTTAATAATCCATGACTGAAAATAGTGCCCAAAAAAAAAGTTTGATTGACAGTGTTTTGTTTAGTCTTTTTAAAATCTAAGTATATATTCATGATCTGTTTTTACATTTGCATCTTCAGGAAGAACAATATAAGAAGTAAATGAATCAATGCAGAAATAGGCAAATCTGTGCAGTATGTGCTGTAAATATATATCAAGCCATTTGTTTTATACACTTGAATGGAATTATTATGAACTTCGTATTATAGGATTTCACTTAATTTAAAGATGGTATTTTACCTCTTGAATATTATAATATATGAATAAATGATGCCACTAATGGCCCGAGTCTATAATATGTAATGGTAGTACATAAGTGGAGCAACATCATATTTAAAAAATTGCCTCAGAACTCTTCTTTAAATTGGATCCAATTCACTCAGGCCTCATTTCTCCCGACTAGCAGCAACAAGCAGCCAGGCTTCATATTTAAGGGAAATGAGGTGTCAACACCTGAGATCCGCCAGCAGATGACAGCCCCTCACCTCGTGCCAAGCCGTGCCATCACCCTGTACACTCAGCCACATTTCACACCCAAGGAGGCCCGAAGCATTGTCGCCGGTACCCAAGGTGAGAGGGGAGAGGTGTTTGTGATTGGTTGCCATAGCGCTCCGCAGGTGTTGCCCTCCGACTCAACAACAGTTCCAGGTGGGTGAACGGAAACAAGTCCCCAAATTTCATTACATTTCTTACTGATCAGTGGCTAAATTAAATCAGGCTTTACTTGCTATGCACAGCTCATAAACATCCTGGCATTGGAGAGTTTTCTTTGCTTGTGATCATGTGATTATCACTCTGACACAAAGTATGTGTGAAACCTAAAATAAAACAGTAAGAACATCATCAGTATTAAATATATAGGCTGCATTGTTGATCCCATGGAGATCTCCATTACTGACTGACAACAAACTTGCTCCCCCCATTGAAAGTGCTCAGAAACCTTCCTATGACGAGGCATATTCTCCAAAGCCAAAATGATCTGCTTCATTTCAACGATTGTTTTTTAGGAAGACAATACCATACGTCTTGTCAGAAAGAAGATTAATGAGACATGTAACAGAGTACTGACAGCTCTGTTGTGTTGCTACAACACTACAGGCAGCAAAATGCTCATTTTCATCACACAATCACAAAAAGAAACTATACGCTCTTTTAACAACAAAAGGGGTCAAAACCATCCTCTATATATTATGTATTGATGTAGTTTTCTCGGCCTCGGTGCCATGACCAATCACTGGGATGCACCAGTGCAGAAACAAGGACTTGAGCCACAACTGGCCCCGTAAACACTGTCAGTTGTGTTTGTTGGGGTTCTGGCCAAGCTGGAAGCACCAGAGCCAGGAACTGAATCTGGATCCGCGCGGGGATGAGGGTTTGGATGTATTTTCTCCGCACCACCAAGGCACCCATTTGAGATTGTTTTTTAATCTAAGTAGTTTGCACCATAGGGCCTTCTACTTCATCCCTACTATTTGACAGGAAATACCATCTCAATAAAGAGTGGGTGGAGCGGACAGTGGAGTTAAAGAGGTGGGTTTCAGTTAAGTATCTCTTTGATTTATGCTCCATCGTGAAGAGAGGCTGCCAAGGAACAAAACTGGACTGCAGACTTTTTTTTTGAGGCAACACTATTTTGTGCATCTGTTAAACTATGCAGGAGAAATACTTTTTCAAATTGTTCAATGAATAAATTACTGGAAGATGTAATTATTTCTTTGAGAGGAAATGACAAAACAGAAATACCAATATAGCTCCAACGTTTTCCGTTGATGTTGTTTGAGTTAAAACTTCACCAAATTAACATCGTCCTCCAGATTAAGGAAATCAATCATATTCAAATAAAATAGTTTCAAACAGAAAAATCTGCACTTCCAGTTTATAAGATGGTGGTGAGAACTAGTTTTCAGTCTAAGGATTTTCAGTTGCAAGCATGCCCAGAGTATTACATTACAGTCATTTAGCTGACGCTTTTATCGCTTTTTGTCGCTTTTATCCAAAGCTAGTGGTGCCGGATTTGAACCGAGCCAGGGTTTGAACCACCAACCCTCTGATTGAAAGACGGCCCTGCTCTCCACTCAGCCACAGTCGCCCCTAAAGGTCATTCGTATGCAAGCTATGGTTGCTTGTTTCATGCCAAACTGTGCCACTGACTTCCCATTTCTTCATAATATCTATACGCAAAACAAAGCTGTGTGCCATCCTCACCTTGGCTTCAGATGTGGGTTCCAGGTAACACACCCGGTTTCCGAGTCCCTCGACGGCCAGGCAAAACTTGCGATGGTCCTTCTGGATGGTGGCCACACATTGGAGCACGACCTCGTCATCCTGCCAGAGAGAAAGAGGAGCGTTTAAGCCAAATATGTTTTGACAGTGACCTACCCAAAAAAATGAACAAGACAAAATGAGAGGAAAATAATCTACATTGGCTCAGATTTGTTGCCTATCATGCCACCCTCACTTGGAATGAGGTTTTTAAACTGATACCCAGAAAGGGTCTGGTCACAAAGCTTTCAGAGAAAAAGCAACCATTGCAAAGAAAAAAACCTGACTGTATAGAAACGAGAATAGGGGCGTTGTTTTATACAACAGTACAACAAAATGCATTTTATTATTTCTCGAGTTTTGGTTATTAAACTGTTAGGGAAATCAGATAACGGGAAATGTATTGTTGACAAACTTGAACAGAACCATTTCAGCAGCAGAGAGTACGATCTTTGAGTACTATCATTTCTAAACCTGTTACACAGTCCTTAGTATCTCTATGGGAGAGGAAACCCTCGATTCAATCAGTGCAACCAATAAATGAACATCTGTATCTGTCAGGGTCCAGAGGTTCTGGCTGTATTTGGTGTGTGTGTGTGTGTGTGTGTGTGTCTCCTGCCAGCTCACGTCCCACACTAATCTGAGCTGATGGTTGCCATGGTTCTGGCTCCCGCCTCCTTCACAGCAGTATTAATTCAATGGAGATACAAGCTGCACAGCACCCACAGACTCAGGAGGCGAGATATCAGACCCTGACAAGATTTCAAAACAATGACCGAAAGCTAGAAAATTGTGTGCGATCACAAAGTTAAAGCCCCTTCTGGGTCTTCAAACTCTTGTGTGAAGAAAACAATTTAAGATGTTTTTTTTAGCTTTAGATGCACTTCATTATACCATCAGACGTTTTATTTTATTAGAAAGCATTCTCCCGTCTATCCAGCAATACATCTGTCTAAAAAATTCTAGTCTGAAGTCTAATCTGTAATTCCACACTGCTATACAGATGGAAATAACATTGAAACAAAGTGTTTTTATTAAAATTAATAAAAACTTTCTGGGAATTAGGACATATCTTTCATCTCTTTCAGCAGATGTAAAAGTTCAAACAGACATTGCAGGAGGACTGAAGTCAATCTCTTTGTTTCGTATTTATCGTGAGGTGTTCACATTATGTGTTGGCGTTAGACCACAAATTAGATCTTGGGTCTTTCTGGTTTATATATGTGGGAGGTGTTTGCAATGAAAAAGGTGGTGACTGGACTGTCTTCGACTCTTCTCCCTCAACAATAGCACACTGGAAAATCAATAACCGAGCAGTATGAAGCTGTTCTTGTGAAGTTTTATTATTATTCGTGACAGGCTAGAAGAAGGTTATTTTTACTTTAAAAGGGGACATATGCTCATTTTTAGATTCATACTTGTATTATGGGTTTCTACTATAACATGTTTACAGACTTTATTTTCCTCACACTGTCTGAAACACTTATTTTTTTCGTGCCCGTCTCTTTATTTTGCAAGAAAAATATCATGAAAGGTATAGTTCTCAAGCCGTGTGGGGAGATACTGAGATGACGGGCGGTATATTCTAAAGAGCCTGCATGTGACATAGTCTGAATGGCTTGTTGAATCACATTCGCAGCACACATAAGACTGAGTTGTTGTCTTATTTGTGGGTTGGTAGGCACTCCAGATACCTAAATGTATGTGCATAGCACTGAAAAGAGGAGTTTTACATAATATGTCCGCTTTAATATATTTTATCCTGAGTAAAAACATAATAATCATAACAACAACACACTGTTCAGATAAATTAATGTCTGCCTCAGAGATGTATTCAATATTATTTCACAGAAACACTTTAAAGTTGGAACAGAAACAGCAGCTAATGAGTAAAGAAGCTAAATTGAGCAGATCCAACAAAATGTCTTCGGGATAGACCAACAACCAAATAAAATCATATTTTTAAACTGTCAGTTTGTGATGTGGGGCACTACGAAATGTATCTACGAGCACTTTTAATGGCTAAAGTGAATGACAGTAGAGTTAGCTGTCACAGTGAAGTGAATGAGGGGCTGAGCTGGCACAGCTATCCATACCAGCAGTGTTTTAAATACCCCAAGACCCAACTTTGGGCTTCAGGGAGGTGATTACTGATGGCAGAAAGCATCAATGTTGGCTCGGAGTCCCTGCTGTAGCGTTCCCGGTAGTCGTGTGATGGAGCAAAGACAGCTTGTTGTTTCAGGCTACAGATAGGGAAACTCAATATGGCCACGGGATGACCGAAGACTTGTCACCTTTTTAAAATCAATTAAATACACCTTTCTTTTCAGCTGTTTGTGGCGGTCGTGGCCTTATGAAACCAGCAGGGTGCCTGGCACCATTAGTGGCATTCTATACCTACGTGTGTATGTAGCATGCCATTGTTAAGGCTTACGAAACTGCTAACAGGGGATTTTTAGTGCAAAATTGTTCTATTACTGTGATTAATTTCATTAAATGATTTGTTTGTCAGTATGGAAAATCATCGAAAGGAGCAATTTGATCACTAACAAGTCATCAATGTGCTGTGAAAGCCAGACAGTGACACATATTCATGCATACCTGAATTTGACAACCACACTGAAAGGCTCAGATGCACATAAATTGATTTTTGCTCACTTTCGATAGTGCAGCTCCAGAACCAGAAGTGGTCAGAGTTGCACTGGGATAAAAAGGCTACATAGACTGGATACCATCGGAAGGGTGAAGCAATGGAAGATCAGAAGAGCAGTGCGGATGATAATGCCAGCATTGTTTTAAATAATTACAACCTCAAGAGACACTGTGTATGGGAGGCTTTAATGCTAAGAATGGATACATAGTGGTATTTTCTTATAGAAATCCAATTGCTATCGTCAGATCTCAACAACTAACGAAATAGCCATGTGTTCCCACTGCCAAGACAGTCTCTTCTGTACTGACAGTCTCTCTGCACCCCTGACTTGATCCCAAGCCAGAGAATCTGGTGAATCTGAGGCAAAGCGATCCTTGCAGCAGCAGTGTGACCATCTGCTAGCAGCATCAGCACTAAGTATAGGGTCCCGGGCCTGCAGCAGGATGAGGTTCGGTGGCTGCTTTACCCAGCTTCCAAGTGTAGAGCGGGAACTTGACCCTGCCCACTCCCAACTCAACCCCACCCGTCCTAACTACCACTGTGGATCCTGCAGGTCCGACACTTCTCCACCCTATCAAACAAAAGAGTGTCACTCTGGTTGGAGCTTCCATTGAACGGCCACTGGCACCACCGGATGCGTCTTCAACAGACCCTTTATCGCTCTTATCTTGCTTTATTTTCTTCTCCTACTTCGTTCACTAAGCTGCCAGTGTCCCCAACAGACAGCGACAGGTGTCTATGTTTGTGTGTGTGTGTGCGTGTGTGTGTGCAGCCCGATGCATCCACCAGCCGAAACCCGAGAGCTACAGATGGTACGGCGTGCCAAATGAACTCCCACAACTCACCCACTGCTGCCACCAATGTGAACTTGAGAAAAGGTGAATCTGTTCAATCCCTCAGCACTGCTATTTTGACACACATGCTTTGCACATGCTCAGTGGAGATCAACAGGAAGACTTTGAAAAGAGGAAAAAAGGAAGACGGGGGGTTTGAAACTAAAGGGAATTAAGAAAATTCCAGCCTGTTTTGTCTCCTTGTTCACACTGTCTCGGTGTGTAGTCTGTCTGAATCGCTCTGACTTCTCAGGGGTCGTGTTTCCTGTAAATGTCAAGCAGGGTGCTAAGTGCAGGCTGAGCTACGTGTTTCTAGTGAAGCTTAGCTTACAGCATCAAAAGCAAAGAAGATACAGTGTAGATGTGTGAGAACTACAACCTGACAAGCCAGATAAAAGGCTGATGTTGGTTCAAATCAGATAATCTGGTTTTAAAGTGAGATTGAAATGTTAGTTTCTGATATGAAATACAAGAATTTCCACAGAGCCCGTGTCCCAAAATTGTGAAATAAAACGTACTATTTTTGGATCGCAGGCTGTGAAAATGTCACAGCTAACACAGATCTAATGAGTCGCTGTCAACCACGAGCACCTGACCCTTCACAATGTTCAAACTTTAAAGTAGTAGTACTAGTAGTTACATTTTCAAAACCTTGTAATAAATGGGAGAATTAGTGAGACTGTGAAAAAATGATTTAAGGCAGCAGAGAACCTGACACAATGCAGTGATGCTGAAAAATAGGACTTGAAGCCTAAACAGAATCACAGAACAGAGAGACAGAGGACGGTTGACAAATTTACTTTCAGGCAATTTATCATTTTAGCTCGACAGTCGTAGCTTTTCCAGCCAAAGATCCACAGTGTTTCTGGTTCATGGGAAAGCGATACATGTAACTGCTTTGGCCCCAGTCTGTCGCTGCTCCGTCTATCAATCCGTTATTATACAAGTCAAGTCTGTCTGCTGCAACCACATCGCTATCTTTCAACAGAAACAGGGATGCAATGGATTTCCATTTAAAGACCTGGTATCTTTTGTTATGATGTCTGACTGGTTCGATTATTAAGATAAGATCGATAGACAAATTATCCAATTATGTCTAAACATATAACAATAAACAACCCCAGCCCTACCCCAAGGAAAGAAACAAGGGTACTACAAGGACTTGTACCATTCAAGTCTACCAAACCATGTGACTGCAATATTCATTCAGTAGCGCCAAAATTCCTGTCAACTTTGATGACAGTGCGTATTATCTATGAGTGACCGCCATTAGACATTGTAATACATTCTTGTAACTTTCTTGAAAAGTTTGGAGCAAATTCAAGTCTTTGTAAATTAAATAAACAGCATTTGTTCCAGTTAGTCTTTCAAGTAATAGCAGGGTTCAGTAAATGTAGTAAATTAACAAATGCCATGGAGACGGGTGACTTATAGGTTTAAAAATTGGTCATTAAATAAATATAAGAACTTTGTTGTCATGACAAAAATTCAAGCTTTTTTTATTGACACCAGAAGCTGAGTTTAAACTTCGCCGGTTATTCATTTGGAGTCAAATATTTGGAGAAAGTGACAGAGAAATTAAGGTGGAGCTGAAGTTTAAACTTCCACAGAAGCCCACAGCAAATCACAATGGGGCATTTGCCCTAAAATGTATGAGGCAGTTCACACCGCTGTCTGAAAGCAGTAGAAATTGTATTCTAACAAAAAACTAAAAGACATTTATTTATATTTTTTATTCAAATAATACATGAGTACATAAGGAATTATGACATCTGTTATTATATGAATCAATGGAGAAAAAAACAAAAACAAAATGAAACATTATGCCTCTCTCTTGCTCACACTCTGTCAAAGCTGATTTCAGTTCAAGCAGCAAAGCTTGAATGACAACACCTTCAGAGAGGAGTCCTACAGAGGCTCGAAGGGACCCTGAACCAAAAGGTTGAGCAAAATTGCAGCCTGCGAGGCTCACGAAACCTTCACCTGAAATAGTGGGCGGACCATACCATGTATAACTAAATTGAATTGGTACAATCCTCTTCTTTAGATTGTGTCAGATTGATATCCGGCCAGAAGCTAGGGGGCGATTTTCAGATTGCACGACATCTCAGAGGAAAATAATGGTCTGCACCGAGATTACAAACATGATCTAATTGAATATGATGCATTGCTTTAGATTAAACTAACCAATAGTATATAAAAGGAGTTAAAAACATGCAGCATACATGTGAATGCAGCAATATATATCCTAAAACATCAGATATAATAAACAGGGTCAATTTCACTCCACGGGTACTTTTACTTTAGGTACTTTAAGTACATCTTGCTGATTATGACATAATTATCTAAGGACATTTACTCGTTGTGGATTGTTTCATCAGTATGGATCTGAATATTTTTTCATCCACTAATTACTTGTCAGTGATTTAAGTTTGGGAACTCACTTGGCAAACAGTTAATATACAGACAGTGGTTAGGGTTAAGGGCTCCAGATCAATGAGCGGGTCCAAATTCTTGCTCAGAGTACTACGACGACGATGTGTTTCTCTTGTAAAGAGAAATACTATGAGCAGACTGTGAGAGCAAGAATTTGGAACCGGTAAAGGATCTGGAGCCAGGGTTAGGAACCACTGTTTGTATATTAAATGTAATCAAATGAGTTCCCAAACTTAAATAACGTACAAGTAATTAGTGGATGGAAAAATATTCAGATGCAGTAAAAGTACTAATACAATACTGATGAAACAATCCACGACGAGTAAACGTACTTCAAGTACCAAAAGTACACAAACTTTAATACCATGATTTTTAACAGCCGATTCAGACACATAGTATAAATATCTTGAATGTAATGTTAAGTCCCCTTTTCTATACTCTAAGCGATAAGTAGGGACGAACACACGACAACAAAAGAATGTGAAATAGTCCAAAGTGGAAGTAACAATTTAAAAATATTTATTTAATCTCAGCTATATTCAATTAAAAGATTCTCAAACAAAGTGGGAGAGGATGGGACACATGTGGTCGTGCCAAAGAAATTTAAATTGATATAACAAAACTAGGCCTGGCTGCTTCTCTAAACATGTCTTTACCAAAACAAATACAGAGGGGGCACCGACCAATACACCTAGTGTATCAGATCTGTGAAGTTGAAGCTTAAAATCTGCACATACAATATTCATATTTCTAAAAATGATGCACAAATCACATTTGTAAATCTTATTTTTCATTTGTAGATCATGCAATACACATTTGTGACCATTTTGAGATCACTTTTGCTCCAGAGCATTTAACATTATGCCATTGCCAACACACACCATGTGCAGAGCGGACACAGGCAAGATGTGCGAGTGTGAAGAGCTAGAAAGGACTGCGTGTGTGTGTGTGTGTGTGTGTGTGTGTGTGTGTGTGTGTGTGTGTGTGTGTGTGTGTGTGTGTGTGTGTGTGTGTGTGTGTGTGTGTGTGTGTGTGTGTGTGTGTGTGTGTGTGTGTCGCTGTGAAAGAGAAGTGCAGAGATCAGGTGAAGTGAAACATTAATTTAAGCCATGATTTCTTCCTTTAAGCTCATGACAGTTGTTTTCACCCTGCATCCTGTACTTGTCAAATTTGATGCAAACTTTAAATAATTTAAGCTCTCACGCCACAAAAGCCTCCGGAGACAGCGACGAGACGAGAGAAGGCGGGCACTTTTTCTTGGGAATAGATTTCACAGAGGTCAGATCTTCGTTCCTCAGACAGAGCGAATAGCTATGGGTCAATAAGAAGACAGGACACGAGCTAAATTCAATGGGCATTTAAGTGTTTCGCAATACTTCAGCGGCAGTCTGTGACAAGGTAAATCTACCTCCTTACAAGGGCTGGAAATCGTTTCCAGATCCATCAATCTCGCAGCTGTCATGGTCAGATGCACACAGCAAATAGAACATGGGGTTTCTTAGATGTTGGTGGGCTTACTGAGAAAGTAAAGATGAGCAAATTATCATGTTTTCCCAAAGTGAGACATCCCTAAATCCCATCTTGTCAGAAATGTAATTTAAATGGGATCAGTAATTCAAACAATGGATCATTTCTTAGCAGCAAGAAAATTGGGTTTTGAATTGATTGACTACTTGATCCTCCCCTTATCATTACTATAAGGTGCCTTTGGGCAAGGCTCTTAGCAACCAACTGCACCAACAGAGCTCTTCATTGGCTGTATAGCAAGGTGATCCTGTAAAAGAGCTTTCATACTCAGCAAATTCAAACAAAACAAACTTGAAATCTTAAAAAAGGGCCTAAATCCTTATAATAACTATGTCTCTATGACAATGTGACAGTTTCAGCTCATTGTTTTGCTGTCCGGCCCATAACTTTACTGTTTAGGTTCATTCTCATAACATGGTTTTCAGCAAAAAAACAACAACCTCTGTACACGACCTGCTTAGCACCAAACAGCAGACAAACACAGTTTGCAACAAGCTGGTGAACATAGAGGAGCATATTCCCTTCGGAGTTGGTGGAGACCAAAAAAAAGCTTTAAAAAAAAGTCACACTACTAATATTACATTTATCATCAGGTAGACTCAAACACAGTACCAATTCAAATATATAGTTTCTCCATAACTGCTGAACAATACGAAACTGTTGCCAACAAGTTTGCCCTATGAAGTATTTCTCTATAACATTGAATATTCTTGTCTAAATAGGGAACTTTGTTGTTATTATAAAGAATCTGCAGTCCAACTTTCATCAGGTTGCGATTCAAATGTTGCCAAGGTCTGATCGGTGCACGAAAGTAAGTGACATCATCTTTTTGAGACCCGTCGGCTTCAAACTAGCAGAAAGCAAAACATATAAAAAATGTCTCATATGAAACAAACAAGACTGTTCAAACTGTGGTAGAAAAGAATGTGTTCATCTAGGATCCCTTTACATTCAGCAAGAGGCTGAATGAGAAAATACACATTCCTTAAGTTGGATTAATAAAAAGGCAACAAACAACACCAACTGCTCTTAAGAACAAAACCATTATGGCCACAGAGCTGATAACAAATTCAACCATGTAGGTGTTAAATGAAAATGAACCGAGTGACCAAAGGGACACTTAAACCGGCAAGAGGCTCACGTCTGCACCTCGTTCAGTCCTCTGTTGATTAATGAAGGTAATTATTTGAGTTGAGAGTCATTCACTCTGCTGCTGCTCTTAATAGAATTCTAGTGCCAACTCTGGACCACCACCACACACCGCATCGTTCCTGCTGAAACATATCAAGTTCAAATGAAGTTAAATGAATGGGTATTTCAGATTATTATGATGCAAACTGAAAGGAATTATATTGTAGAGTAAGTGCATTTAGAGACAATCATTTAAATGCCGAATGGACTTTAACTGTATCAGGTTTATTTATTTAAATAAGTCGATTGATTTCAAGGCAAAATAATTCAAGTAGAAACATATCGGTAACTTATATCCTGTAACATTTCGATAGATGATTTTAGGAATGAACACATGGCCAAACCTAGCCGGAATGACTTTCATAATTGATGGGTATTTTATAAGCTTTACAACACCAGTCCGAGGTTTAAGACGAAGAATAATGTAAAGATAAGACAGTCGTCTCTCTGGAAAACAAAAGAGCACAAAATGATTTTCTCAATGCAAGAGAACAACTCCATGTCGATTTGAGGCCAAAACAAATTGTTCAGTATTTACTCTCAATTTGTTAATCTTCGTCTGAAGCTAGTTCTCACAAAAAAACCCTCACATCTTACATTAAACAGCAACAAAGAGTATTAGTGACGTAAGGTCCTGCCCCCTTTACATCGAGGCTGTTTAAACGATGGGGGTGGCAGCAGACTTGCTGCCCTTCAGCGCTCACGACGAGAGAGCAGGAGCTGCCAAAGAACACACCGTTGCTTTGCCATCACAGCCTGCTCAATCAATACAGAGGAAATCCTTCCCATTCAATTTAAATCCATCGGAGGGAGGTTCACCAGAGGCCGCAGGCTAACGCTGCCTCTCTCTCCAGCTCTCATTGAAGAGGCAAACTTTGCAAGGGCGTCGACTAGCCCAATATAGTAAATGTTGCATGCTGGAATGATGACTGGAGGACTCTGAGATGGTGAAGACTTTCTTTGCACAAATAAATGACAAGTCCACGGTGCTCCTACAGTATAACTTCTACTTAGGCGTCTTGATATCAAACTATTTTTAATAGGTTTTGGAAGCCGTGTCTCCAAGGTGATATTTTTGTGTTCAATCATACTGAACATCAGCAACACAAACTTCATTGTTGCTGACTCTCATGTGATATGATCAAAAGCTCCAGAGCAGCCACTAAATGGACCCGACAGAGGTGAGATTGTTGAGTCAGCTGCTGTTTTCAAGGGAGAGAATGTAGTGTGTTGTTTTAAACCCACAGTGACGGGAAATCCACAAAAAAGGTTTTTAAGATTCCAACATTTCAACGGTCAGGTTGATTATATTCATGTAATATGATGAAACGCCCAAGAACAACCTTAAAGATGGTCAGACAATTGTTGAACTTAAAGCATGAAAATAAATCTATCGTAAAAAATACAATGACAAAGGATACAAACCACCATCTTTGGTGTCAAAATCAAACGCATTGTTCCCTCATCGCCTACATTTGAAGGGAAACAGTAGAAAACAGGATTGTCCATGGAGATCAATTATTAATATCAAACCATTGGGCCTCTTTTGTCTTTATTTAAATGTGTCTAGTAAACCAGTTTAAACTCTTAAATGTTAAATGTTATTTATTTTAAAAAGGAGAAAGAAAAACTTAAATACATATTGCCGTACTATTTTCTTGGTTAGTTGTCTGACACAGTAAAGTTTGTATTTCCTCCTCTTCATTTTCACTGACACTTGACTCCACTCTTCCAACCAATTACATCAGAGGAGCTCAACCAATCATCACAACACTCAACGAGAAATAAGATTATACTCTTCATCACTTGATTTAAGATCAAAAACCTCATGTGTTTACAGATTACCATTGTTCAACAAGTGTGACTTCAACCTTCTCTAGCCGTCTATGTGCATTACACAACTATTGGACGTACTGTATGTGATTAACAACTATGCCATCTGTTGAACCTTAAGTAATAAATTATCATAGATACATCATCTAACAAGTTGTACCATATTACACATTTCTAGATTTAATGCAACTCTCAGTGACACCGTCTATCACTTTGACAGAATAAGCTTAAGACAATGCTGTAGAGTACTGTGTGGCTTCAAGCACTTGATTTCTAAATGCTACTTTATCTTATAAACATGGTGTTAATAAAGAGTCACTGGTCTTGTGCTGCCTCAACTCAAGCTCTTCCCCCGGTGTTGTTTAGTGCCAGGGGAGCAGAGCTGTATGTGCTGTGGAAGCATCATCAGGCTAAATTTAAACCCCCGTCTTGGTATGCAGAAGGCTTCCAAAACAACATAAACTCCAAATAAGCCCAGAGGAGCTACTGGTGGACTGCAAGCCTCAATCACCTGGTTTTAAAAAAGGTGTAACAGTGACAGCTCACCTGGACAGCAGAGTTTAAATTAAACTTAATATCTCTAACAAGTGCAGTAAAAATGTACTGGCCTTTAGTTTCACCCCATTTAGTGACTGTGGCTACACCTGCCTAGCTTTCTATTCTCATGCATGTGCAGTTTACAATGAGAACAGCTGGAAATTTACCACAATTAAGTCTCAGTAATTTGATAAACAATGGGTTTTTGATTTCAGACAGAAGTCAACAAAGGCAGACTTCTAATTTAGCCAATTAAACATTTTAAACATAAAATCTATCCGAAGGACTTTTTCTCCAAATCAGCAATAACGAACGATGTACCCTTTTTCACAGCAACTGTCGAACATTATCTTCGATGTGACGAGCCTGCAGAAATCCTGATTGATCTTGATAATTCCTGTCTGCACGCTCTTCAGTCTATGAGCCACACATGTAGCAAGTATGTTAGCATCATGACATTGAAGTGATCTTAAGTTGGCCTTAAGTATCGAGGAGATGCATTTCTGGGAACCAGACAATTATACAAAAGGAGAAATTAAAAAATAAGAAATCAAAGGACTTTTGGTTTCAATGGCTATACCACTGATTCCTGGTGCTTTTCCTGATTCAAACACATTACAGCAGGAAGAATGTTGTGTTAACTCTTAACTCCTTATTCGCTGAATATCGCTCTCACTGATACCTCATGCAAACCTCTTCAGCATGTGGAGAAATCCAAAGCTTTGCGAGCCTAGATACTGTTGCTGAGCTATGAATCACTATCTGGGGGAGAGCGGTTAGTTTAAGCTCGAAAACATAGAAATACTTATATTTCCAATATAGCATGACAATCACCTGGTTAAACAGTATTCAGCCGACGATGACACGTTGATATTTCTTCTTTGTATCATTATGTCACACAGCAACACAACCAATAAGTAGCAGTACAACAAATAACACATGTGAACACTGAACACACATTACTATCTGATAGTCACATTAAGTGTTCTTCTAACACTGCACTGAGAAAATGACTTGCACAATTTCTGATTCCTGCATAAATTAAAGCCAAAAAACCTTGTTTGGAGCACAAGCCAGAGCTGAACGCAGATCATTTCCTAAAGATAACCACCGAACCACCAAAGATTTTCACTGAAGTGTGACATTTGTTTCCCCCCCTTCAACATCAAATCTCTGGGGAGTTAAAGAACTGCAGAAAGTAAATCGCTAAGCAAATCATTTCAATGCTGCCACTAATTTAAAACTTGTGTATCTCCATTATCAGCTTCAGTGTTGGTCTATAAAGTTACAGCAAGGCCTGCGGTCTTCATCTTGCAGTAGAGGTGTAACATTTTCCTCAGTTTCCTTTGACAGAGCTCCGCTTATCGCTGCCAGCTTTCCCAACGTTACACATCAACAGCAAGGTGAGACCGCGACCGTGCTGAAATTGAATCACAATGTCAGGACTTCTGTCAACACCTGACAGCCGTCTCCAATAACAGGAGACTTTGACATTTTATTTCTTATAAACAT
This sequence comes from Pholis gunnellus, assembly GCF_910591455.1. Lineage (NCBI taxonomy): Eukaryota > Metazoa > Chordata > Actinopteri > Perciformes > Pholidae > Pholis > Pholis gunnellus. The sequence continues at coordinate 8,551,585 of NC_136546.1, read as the reverse complement.
CGGACTTGGAAAAAGTAGAAAACCCAACAACAGCTACAAATCCTACCACATTTTGTCCTGCAACTGTTTTCCTTCCAAAAAATATAATCAATGAAAGAAAAGACCTGCCAGTTGTACTCCGGCTTAGACCGTAATGTTCAACAGATTGTAATGTCTTGTATTTCAATTATCGCTCCTATTTTAGGGCTTTGTGTGAGGAAACGTTTCTCTCACCACTGAGGTTTGATAACAAGGTTCTGAGGAGCTCAGGGGAACCCCCCCTCCTCTCAAACCGCTGTTGTCATCAAATTACCAGGATGCCATTGTGACAGTAGAATGTGAGAGGCGTGGGTCAGCATATCACAAATAGTAGGAGCTGTGAAGGGTCCCGCCTGCCACTAACAACCAACCAAGCCTTCACAGGGATTATATATGCATTAATAATACTGTGTATGTCAACATCTCAAAGCCCTGAGAGAGGAGTACACTGTTGTCAGGCATTCAGCCAAATAGACATCAATGGAGAACGTCACTTATAAAAAAAAAGGACCAAACCAGCATGTATAGTTCACTTATGAATCACATTGTATGAATATAGATTGGTTTTACTCGTCGTGAAGTATTATAGACTTAAAACTTGTGTCTTATTCTGTTAACGTTCACCACGCAAGCGGGTCTAATGAGAGAAGATATCAAGTTGCATATGGGAAATGAGGATCAAGGAACTAACCACTAGGTGCTGAAAGTCGGGATATCTCGGCCTCTGCTGTTACCGCTCAAAAGTAATTTTAAGAATTATTAATATTACGCTAAATTGCTGGAATATCTCTATTGTTTTGTGTATGTCTCCTACAGTTTTAAGCAGCCATTGGCTTCCATTTATGTCTGTACGCAATCCGTTAGCGCACTGTAAAAACGTGTGCATCACATGCATGACCTTACTGCAACAATTTAACTTGCTGTAAACCGTGATGGGTTACACAACTCAAACAAGTTCCTAGAGTGGACTAGTACAGTAGGTTTTTCATATCGTACAAACATGAATTCCATTAGCAAAAACACTGCAAATCCACATTTCAAAATCACAACCACGTTGTTTGTATAATGGTGACTGATTTAAAAGTACGAGTGATTTGTAGTAAATTGGCTTAAACATGCAAAACCGCAGGTTATAGTCCTAAGATCTAAATCTCAATAAATGTATTATTTGGATAGTGGAAAACAACAGATTTCAACCAGCAAATACCTTGAAAACAAACTGCTATGACAAAAGGAAAAGTTGTGTTTTATAAATCCATGGTGATTGAAAGTGGGGGCCCAGAGACATGGGGGTCCTGGACAAACTTCAAGGTTGTCAAGTGTCAACAACACTAGACATCATACCAATACAGGATATTGGACAATTCAAATCAAATGCAGTGCATGAAACTATAGCTAAACATCCCTGCTGAGCATGTTGCAAGTGTCATAAATCATATTGCTCTTCATGCAACACCCGAGTCACAAAGCTTCATAAGGCAAGAGAAGAATAAGGGTGCGACAAAATATTCCCACCACCCCAACATACAAGCTGTCATATCATTTACAAGGATAACTGCTCTGCATATCCACGTAGAGCAGCAGCAACGTAAGCAATCTGCGTCAAACAACTAAAATAGTAATAAGCAGAGGGTGGCTTGGGTGTGTGAGCACAACTTATCGAAACGCTTCTCTTCGAGGAGGAAAATATCCATAAAAAGTAAAAACATAAAAGACCCGTGAGAAATTACATTTTCTTTTTTGCACAAGACGTTCCCGAGAAAACAAAAAACAGATCAGACAATGGGGGGGGGGGGGGACGAGGGGGGGACGAGAAGGGGCACGTCTTACGAAATGGCAAGACAGTGTGAAGTCATATCTGCCCTTGCATCAGCAGACGGGTTGTCTCATTGAGATCACCCACATCAAGAGTCCTGTCGACAGGTGCGCGGTGGCCGCGAGGTGCAGCGTGCAACCTGCGGCTATACTTCCATCATCAAATCATCATTCATGCATAAGCAAACTCAAAATTAACCACTGACGGTGCATTTTCTTCCCAAAAACTTCCACAATAATCCAACTTGGATCGGGGCTTTACTTAATTGACGTGCAGTCTGCCGCCTCTGGGTGTTAATTGGCCAAAGGAAAAAGGCGCACGCTATGAAACGGCTCCGCAGCACGCACCCTGGAAACTGTCTTTACTTACAGTTCTCAAGAACTGGATCTCGTCTTCCCCTTCTCCGCCCTCAGCCATGGCTGTGAAGGAGCCTGCTCAGACTCTGGAAGCCACCACTGACTGCCGGCAGAAACGCGATGCTGTGCCTCTCAAGCCGATATTAGCATACAGCTCATCCACAGCCATATAGGGCAGCCCGGCCAAGCCCCCCCTCCTCCTCCTCCTCCTCCTCTCTTCTCCCACCTGCCTACCCCTCTTCCTCCTCCTCTTCTCCCCCCTCCTCCCTGCGCCCCGACGCTGCTCAGCAGCAGCAGTGCGGACGGACGGAGCCGGGGTATCAGAGGACGAACCCCCGGTGGTGGTGATGCTGCTCTACCGGTGATGATGCGTAGGAGCTCAAATATTACCGATGTACTTTTTCAAAATGTTTTGTGGTGAAAACCTCCTCTGCAAAAAAATAGAGTCAGCAGTTTCGACGGCTCCCTACAATGACGCATGGTGGTCAGATGAATGGCAGTAGTGGGGTTGAATATAAAGTTATGAATGCTCTCTGTTTGCACCCACCTCACCCGTTCATACACCTGAAAACTTGCAATGCAATTTTAGTTTACGGTCATATTTTTTCATTGTTTGTTTTTGATCCTGGGAGGAAGAGCAACTCTCACAAAACTTGCTTGTTTTTGTGCTTACCAGGCATTGGCTACTTACTGTCATGCTTAATTGCATATTTCCCTACTTAAATTTGTGCTCATAAACCTCACCTGCTTATTTACTTACTTGACATGCTTCCTTTGCTTATTCATTTAGGAGAAGGTAAAGTGATAAATAGATCATTTTTATGGTTAAGTTGGCCCAAATGTCTGTTTTTATTGCACTGTATAAAAGTCATCAGCTAGGCTAGAAGTTATGTCATTTGAAATTAGCTATAAGAACTACCAGTGGCTCTATTGTTAACCGTAAAGCCCCTTGTTGCAGAGAAACTGACTCCATTAACTTGACTGTACAATGTAAAGGTACATTGTTTCTCCTTTTCAATAAATTAAAAACAGATTTAGAAGGAGAGTTATAGTTTCAACTTCAAATCTCATAATGTAGAGGTCATCTAAAATATTTCACTCATACTAAAGGTCATGCATACGCAGTCCAGATTATGAACAGAGAATCCATCCATCCATCCAAATGATCGAGCTTGATTGCATCGACCTTTAACGTCAGTTTCTACACAGAGCAAAGCCCAATTGTCAACTGTCAGGTGTCTATTTGTTCAATTCATGTGGTCTCATTCAATGATCAGGGGACACACAAGAAGAATCAGCTCCAGATCCAGAGTCCTGCTAGCACATCGCTGACATCTAGTGGACATATTGTGAACCTCCAGTTTCACTGTGTTTACTTGCCAAACTACAGAAATCTAAGTTTTTTGTTAATGTTTTACCATTTAAGAAATATTATGCTATAGTAATATGTCTGTTTTAAAAAAACGTTTTATTATCAGTTGTGTGACATCTGTACAATTTAGCAGGTTTGTTGTTCAATTCATTGTCCATTTGACTTACCTGAGTTGTGTTTCTGTATGTAATTGGAGGGAAATGACAGATGTGTCCACTTACTGGTCCATTATAATGATCCTTTGTAACCACTGCTGGTGAATGGGAGATTCAATTAATTTTACAGGCTGCAGTTGTGATGCAGAATTTAAATTACATTTGCAGTTGTTTTTTTTTGGAGTAACCCTAAACTACCTGTAAAGATGACGTTGTTGTGGTTTCAGTGAAGTTAACAGCTGTTTGCTTTCTTTAAACTTCTGTAATCCTTCAGAGACAGCTGACCAGTAGGTGAGATAATTCCGGTAAACGCACTGACCAGTGTGCAGCTCAGCGTGCTGCACAGCTGACCTACATAAAGTCCATGGTCAGTATGGCAGGAGGGCAGATGTAACTGCTTCAGGTCAATATAGAGAGTATACACAGCCTTTGGCCCTAACTCACAAGCAGCAACATCATTTATCCTCAGACAGTGGTGGATTAAAGTACCGCACTAAAAGTAGGAACATTTGAGTCGAAAATATTGTACTTTTAAAAATGTATTTGACATGTAGTTACAAGTTATTTTGCCCATTGAGATTTTACATATAAAACAGGTTATCAGTTCACAATTATTTAAACCAAAGTACCAACATACACACAGTAGTTAAAGTTAGCTCGAACTCCTCCAGCTACAACATGAAAATACTTACAAAGTAATAGATCAGTAATATTAAGACGATATTACAATATGTATTCATCTAAAGTTGAGAGGGCCATTCTGCTGTATAATGGGTATATTTACTTTTTCACGTTTTGAAGTTTTTGTAAATTGAGTCGTGTTTTTACCTTTAACTTTATTTTCACAATTCAAAATAACAAGTAATAATATACAGTGGAGTGTTATAGAGAATGAATTCCTGAATACCTCTGAATACCCCTCTACTTCTTGAATGTACGTGGTACTGTGTCACGTTATTAAAGCCACTACTGCAACTTTGTCATTGCAAAAATCTGTCCTAACACAAATACGCGAAAGAAAAAACTAAAAGAAATAAACAACACAGTAAACACTTGTTTATTATGTTCATTCAATTGATCTCAAATGGATCGCATGATTACGGGGAAATCCTCACTAAGCCCCGTCTGTTTGTCTACATGATCGCTACAGTACCTGACAATAGTCAAAGGATTAGGGGTAGTGAATCTTATCTGAGGAACCAATAGGAGTCTCTAGCATCCATACGAGCAGCGCTGACTGGATGCAACCTGTTGATGTCACTTCAGTGGGCGGGGAGCTGTCTTCTGTCACCTGAGGGTCGCTGCAACAGAAGAGAAACCTGCTGCTGCACGGAGAGATGAGACAGTTCCGAGTAAGTGAGTGCTTCTAAACATTTAGAATGTGAATATTAGCCTAATCTTTAAATTAAAAAAAAGCATAGTCAATAAGACGTTTTCTAAAAAACTAGTTTTAGCATTTTGTTTTAGTTGTGTTTAGATGTGCTTAGATTGTTTAGTAACTTTGTCAAGTTAAACGTTGATAATGTAAGCGTGGAAGTACTCAGATCTTTTATTTAAGTAAAAGATGCAATACTACAATGTCAAAATAATCTGTTTCAAGTAAAAGTCCTGCATTCAAGTGCAAGTACACAAGTATTAGCAACCCAAATATATTTAAAGTGCCAAAAGTAAAATTGTAACAACATAATTGGATTAATATGTGAGTATCACTAATATTGCAGCTGGTAAAGGTGGGGCCAATTGTAACGATTTCATATTCTGCCTTGTACTGTAACTTAATCCATGCTAATCCATTTAAGTAATAGTTGAATATATTATGCTAAATAATTTGAATTTGCAAAATTTACAGTAGAGTACAACATTGACTACTATGATGTAGTAGAGTGGAAGTGTTATAAATATAGAATGGAAATTGTGATATCTAATGATATTAGTTATTAAATGCAGAGACTTCATCTTCAGTTTCTTTTATTCATGCATATGCACTCATTTAAATCTTTCTTTGTTAGGATTCATGTTGTTGTCCAGTGGTCTAACCGCTCCTAAGAATCTATTCCTGCTGTAAAGGACTCGTCTCCTGCTTTAATCAAATAAATCACATCATGGAGGGCACTCGCGCTACCTTAAACCTCTACGTCCCGGTCAGCGAGAGGATCTGTGTGAGTCCATCCCTCTCCCACTGCAGGGGCCCAGCTCCCCCCTTTAAAGCCCCTCTGAAGCACCAAGGAGGACTAACCACAAACTACAGGGAGGAGGGTCCAGCTGGAGCAGCGAAGCAGGGTCAAGCAGACAAATGTGTGCTTTCAGACTTGAAAGAAAAAGTCAAAGTGTTGGATGACTCCTCTGAGTTCTGGCCCACAGAGTTGTTCCCGTTGTGTTTGGAGTGCCAGACTTCAATGAGCATGGGCAACCAACAGAGTACCAAGAATAAGCAGAACCTTCACGGTTACACAGAGAGTCGGGATGCTTTACCGAAATCCCCCCGACTACAGATTCCTCGGAAAAGGAGGAGGAGAGTTGAGGGTCTCGTTTACTCCGGCGGCTTTCAGCACAACCTCAAGACGACACCCGGGACTCAACGGGCGCCTCCCAAGGCGAATAGGCTGACAAAACTCACCATCACGAGCTCTCCTACATTTGGGGTGTGGGACTTTGAGGAAGTCGGGCCGATGATGTGCACTCCTGCTGCTCAGAGAAAGAGAGTTATGGGAAAAGAAAGAATTTCATCGTTGGAGGAGAGAAACCGGAGTCAACAGGAGTTAAAGCCAAAGTGGAGAGTGAAGCTGCCTGATGCCTTGTCAGTGAAGGAAGAATGTGCCCTCCCTGACTCTGACACAGACCTCTCTGAATATGACAATGATGTGCACTCTACATATATCTCCCCCACTATGAAGACAGAAGGCAGTACCAGGAATACTCAAAAAGCCAAGATCTTCAAGGCAGCAAGAGATGCAGATGAGGAAAAGAAGGCAGGAGGCGTAGAGGATGAGTCCTCTCAATGGTGGTACGAGGAGAAGGCTGCAGCACAGCGTGTAATGGGCAAGATTGAGGAGGTGGAGGGGATCATACGTCGGGTGAGTGTCACCAGTTCAGACTGGATCAAAGAAGGCAGCGACGGGAGGGATGAGGCTCAGTTTATCTCAGATGGATGCTTTGGTGAGACCCAGAACAAGGGGTGCAATGAAGACGAGCCTCTGCTGGTCGAGGAGCTTCAAGCTCTGGGTGAAGCTCTGAGTCAGAGTCTGCGTCAGGTCCTGAAGATGGAGGCAGCAAAAGCAGAGCGTGAACCCTTCACAGAGAACAAGAAAACGTCTTATAAGCCAAACCTTGAAGGATCAACGAGAAGGCCCCCAAACCTACCGTCATATTCTCACCACTTCGCCTCTACTGTGGCAAATAATTGCTCCCCCTCTCTTTCACCTTCGCCGTCTCTGTCTGCACTCCTGGATTTTTCTCCGAGATCATCTGGCAGCATCGAAAGCATGTCTCCCGCCCTGTCGCCTCTATTCACGTCCAGTCTGTCCAGCGAGCGCTCTCTGCCTCGGAGCCGGACCGACCAGCAGGAAAAAGACACCTGTGAGTGTCACGTAAGGTGGAGAAGCTCGGTTGAAGACAGTTTATTCCCTCAGGGGGCTGCAGAACGTGGTGGGACAGGAAATGACCAGAACAATATCAGGAAGAGGGAACAGAACCAGATACTGAGGTGCAGATGCACCAGTGAGACAGAGACCAGTCAAGATGATCTACTCTCTTCAGGTAATGATGCTAATCATGCTACTACAACAACGAGTCACATAGGTCTGGGCAATAACTCAATGTTATTGTTTATCAATGTTCAGATGCATCATAATTATGATGATACGATCACATTATGTTACAGTTCTACTAACTCTATTGTTCCAATAAATCATTCCACGCAAACTAAATGATGAATTGAAACTGAGGTTCTGAAGTTCAGTTTTGACCTTGCAAGCAGCAGTCTCACCACAGAGTCGATGTAGCTGCTCTAGAGCTTTTGATTGCATCACATGATCTACATCAGCAGATTGTCGAAAGGAAATACATTAAAAAAAAAGGCAAATAGTGGCGTCAGTTAGAAGCTTTCTGATCAAATAGTTTTTGATTGATAGCAGAGATGTGGAATGGAGTCACATGATCAGGCTCAAGTCACAAATTTGATGACTTTAGACTCAATAATGTGAAAACTTCGAACTCGACTTGGACTTAAACATCATTGACTCGTGACTTCACTTGGACTTGAATCTGTTGACTGATACCTTCCTCTACAAGCCCGAAGATTGAAATGTGTTTTATTTAAAAAGTGTGCCGCAAATCAATTCATTTCCTGAATCAACACTATTCATTCCCAGCAAGCCGACACTTAAATCCCCAGATCTCTTTTTAATGATTAAGTTCAGTCATTTAAAAACCATTAATGATATTACTCTGTCGTTAAAATGGCATTACATTTGGTGGAGAGAGTGATATAAGACTTATTTATTTTTCATGGTCAGTTAGTGTACGGTGGGTTAAGGAGGACAGAATACCTTTAGAGACAAAGAAACAGAATGAAGTTGACTTATAGTGGCTGTTAGTGAACCGAGGAGGAAGAAGAGCAGATGTCTTTAAAGGTGGTACATGCTGAGTGTAGTCTGACTCTCTCACCCACACGTACACACACACTGACACACGCACACACACACACACACACACACACACACACACACACACACACACACACACACACACACACACACGTGCACACTTCTTTACCACAGCTGCTGAAGCAGACTGGAAGGATGTGTGGTAGTCTGTAAATAATGACCCCTTGCTGATCTGACATACCACCACGTCTGTGTGTGTGTGTGTGTGTGTGTGTGTGTGTGTGTGTGTGTGTGTGTGTGTGTGTGTGTGTGTGTGTGTGTATGTGTGTGTGTGTGTGTGTTAGCTCAGGCATGATGTACCAGTGAGCACCTGATGTGGATATAGCTCGTAGTCCTGCACTGACCTGAGACGACCAGAGTTTCCATTTAAAGAGCAGCAAGACAAATTGAGTGTGTGTGTATGTTTCTTTGTAGATGAATGCAAACATTAAACACTTCACTGGATCAATGATAAGAAAAGAAAAGGTTGCGCTGTAGTTGCACATACCTCTCATACCTCTCTATGCCTCTTACGCCTCTCATGGTACATGATAAGGACATTTTGTTTCTCTGGTTTGTCCATCTCTAAACACTCCATGGACACAATAATTCATGAGGAATGCATGTTGGAGCGACTTTCTGCTTGGATGAGTGCTCGACCAGGCTGTGCAGCAGGACACGTAGCTGTCAGTGTGATCAAATGCAGGACAGATAACACAACTCCATAAACTGTTTAATCCGGCTTTGAGGACAGTCATGTGTCCGCTGAAAGTTCCACAACTATCATCTCTGTTGGCGCTCCGATCTGAAATGATACAGATGGATTTACTGCAGAATAGCTTCCTCTCTTTACCCAAATGATAGAGCGAGGACTGTGTGACCAGCTCGGCAATAAATGGGGGAAATCTGGATGCAGGAAGTGACAGAAAACAAGATTGAGCCGCCTTTCATCACATTACAACTTAGTAATGTGATTGTTGAAAAGAAATAGATAAATGTATAGTTTGCGTACTTAAATATATATCCAAATAAAGTTGAAACATCATCATCCATACAGCATAGCAGGTGACTTATAGGGATGTCAATGCTTAATAAAACACTACAAATAGCTGAATCTGCTCTCATGTATGTTGTTTATTATGACAGGTCAGCTAAATTTGCGCATCTTCAGAGCAGCTTTCAGGGTTCAGACTCTGCTTTCGTGTCTGTTTAGTTTATTATTCTTCACTATAAGATTAGAATATGTGTGTTTTTACTATGCTTAGCAATGAATACATTCTCAAGAGAAGAAACTGCCTCTCTCATTCTGGAGCATTTGCTAAACCAACCATCCAACATTTTGAAAATAAATAATTTTGGATACTGGCATAACCGAGATTGCTGGTAGTTGATCAGTTTTAGTTCTTTATCCGGCTTAAAACATTTCCACAAGCATCACATTATAAACACATCTCAACAGGTGTCCACTGACGAGAGGACAATGGATTAAGAGTCAAAAGTGGAAAGCAAAGAATCCTATCAAACAGTTAAACAAGTTAAAACAGTCAAATAAAGGTGTGACAACCAGAATGCTGGTGATGCTTTTTGCTCCTTTTGAGCTGCAAACATTGCAGAGAGAGGTTTTTTTCTATTCATTTATAGCTGAAGTTCTGTCTTATATCCTCATGGTGACACTGTAGCATAACCCAGAAGATTTGCTGCAGGTCTGGGGAATCACTCAAAGATCTCAGCGTTGGTTCATTTGATTTAGTTTGGTTGGTTTAGAGGCAAGTTAACAGTCCTAGTCATGGGCAATTGTCATGTGTGGAAAGCATTTTCCCTCATTTCTTTTTTCAGAGGCACCAGCTGCTGTTGCACTTTGATATTGAAATACTATAGACTTTTAATGACACTTCCGACTGTATATCAGATATGTGCCAGATGTAAGAGCACATGTAAAAAGGTGCCCAAATCAGAGTTTTTTTTCTCTTTTGATGCTTCTGCACTGGTCACAATGAAACAAACTGTGCTGTGGGCCACTTTTACTTGCAGTGTGACAAAATAATGATTCTGCTCTGATGGTGATTTGACTCCTCTCCCCCCAGATGAGGCTCTGCAGAGACAGGAGAAGATCTGGCAGCAGGAGGTGGAGGAGTCTCTCTTCTTCTGCAAGTCACTTTCTCATCCCTCCAGACCGAAACACATCGACTTCCTGCGCATCACTGCTCCTGAAGATGACATCATTGATACACCGACATCCACGCCTCTCCCACCGGAGTTATGGGTGAGTTGTTTTGAAGACTTTATCTGTGTTACGCTGTCTGAGAGTTTAAAGTATTACCACAACCTAAAAGTCAGCAGGTTTTTTCATCTGAGCATGTGACACTTAAATTAGCTGAAAAGACAATTTGCAGATTATTGGCTCATGATGGTGAGCCAAAGTAATCCAGACCACAATACCCAACCATTGACTTGCTCTAAAACACAACAGCTGACAGACACTGGGCCAACATCAGGGAGTGGGACATAAAGAGACACTCTTATGAAATGTGGGTAATCTGGGGTGAAAACAACATGACATGCATCATGGTGTAAGTGCATGTTAAACGCACATAATGTACTTTCTGCATGGGTGGTGATGGAAAAGTTATAATCAAGAAAAAGTGTTTATATCTTGTTCTTGTAGCTTTGGACTTAGATGCACTTTTGCCTGTGGTGAAGTCTGATTTCAATGAAAATACATTTTCTTAACACTGAAAAAATAATAAAAAATGTTTAAATGTAATATTCCATCATATTCACACTACAGTGGAATCTGGTCTCTTGCTTCACAGTCCTGTGGATTCAGGTTAAAGAAAAGCCTCATACAGTGTGTGTGTGTGTGTGTGTGTGTGTGTGTGTGTGTGTGTGTGACAAAGAGTTCCTTGTTGTTAAATAATAGAAGGGATTTAATGCGACTCTGTAGGTGCATTGTATAAGCAATGGTGTCTGTATTAGCAGGAAATGGTAGTTTACTGGGGTTTAAAGCTCTAAACCTCTTTCCCTCTGTACACATGAGTGTGTGGAGCTGAGAGTTGAGACAAAATTCATATTTGACATTGTGAACATTCTTCACACTAAGGTAACACATTGCATGAGGAACATAGACAATAATAATAACAATGTTTGTAATATAATTAATACAAATATGCAATATAAATATATATATATATACACATACATAAAAAAACATTAAACATTGAAAAAGTCTTCATTTAAGAAAAAGTTTTCATTGAAAGTAGAAAGAATACAGGAGATAATATGGACATATTCTTTAAACACCATATCCAGTCTGATGCTACTCTGAACTCAAACAAGCTCTAAAGTTATGGAGAATCCAAAACCAGACAATTCAACAACATCAACAGAAATTATTTGGTAAGTTTACATTTGTAACCATTCATAAAGAGCAATTGACCACAGTTACATTATAGTGTGTTATGTTGATCTACTGTATAAGGCACACACTGTATTTCTGCTGCCTTATGCTGGATTCAGTCCAGTGTGTTTGCTCAGGAGAGTTGTGCGTGTGCTCTCTGATTATAATGCTATTTCATGGGATTATCTGTATTAATTCCTATTACATAAACATAGCTCACATAATAAAGGCCACACTGTCCCTCCAAAGGGAATGCAAAAAACACTTTATTAGTATTCCTACGGTTAAGTGTAAGTTAAGACGCCGCTGCAGAGTTTCAGACTCGTCTCTGAGTAGAGTAATTGTAAGAGAAAGTTAAACAGTGAAGTGACATCCAGTAAACATGTCACTTACCTGCTTCTGGCTGTGATAATGTAACATAAAAGCAAATAAGGGTGGAACCTGAGAACTAAGAATAACCCGAACCAGGGAAGGAGGAAGTTTACAGTCTCATTTTGATTTTTTTAAACTCAGGAATCCAGAAAAAGAGTTCTCATCCATTTAGTGCCAGTGTCTGTGTGCATGTAAAGCACATGAAATATTCTTACTTTTCTGTATTAAATGGCTTTTTTCACATCTTTAATCACACCTTTAAGATATTGTATTGTATTTTGTTTTGTTTTTATGTTACACTGCTTAATTCTATGTTTCATCTTTTTTTTAAATTTGTTTTAATCGGTTCGTTTGTTTATTGCATAATAATAAAGGCAAAGCAGGGCAAGTTTATTAATAATATAATGCATTAAAAACAGTTAACACATTAGACTGCTAAGCCAATAACTTTGTCACTGAACACAGTAGAGAGTACAACCGATAATCTGACAGACTTTCTCTGTCTCTCCACAGTGTATGTTTGATGTAATGTGAGCTGATTAACAGTACAGTGCTGGTGGGGCTAGACCCGCTAAGACGCCCTGATTAGCAGAGTGCTGCTCAGTACCTGCAGGGTAGCTGAGCGAGCTCCCTGTGAATGTGGATTTACAGGCCATAATGTTTAGCAAGTGATCCCTGGCAGTCCTGTTTACCCTCCTTCAGCTCTGGGTGTGGTGCCCTCCTCCATCTGTACTGGGTGGCTTTCTTTGCCCAATGCCTCGCGGATCTGTCAGGGTGTTGTCACAAACAGTGGCTTAAGTCACCATCTGCTTCCAATTACAGGATGACAGTCTGCAGGGTGTCGTCCAAGATGCTGCTCTGTAAACTACAGAAGCCATAGAGGAGCCAGAGGGAATAGGAGGCAAAACTTGGAAGCCAGGACTTGGATCTGACTTTTAATTATGGTTGAGTCACTCTAACCGGCAGAGCCATGGAGCCGGGGCTTGGAAAGCTTCCCTTTTCCATTACTGTGTGGATTTCTCCCCTGTTATTGGTGTCTCCAAGTGACTAACTTCCAGTTTTAGGTCTGGAAATGTAGTTCTGCTGTAAGACATGAAGGAGCTGTTGTAGCGGGGAAAAATAAATCTATTTCTTCTCGTCAAACTGGAACGGAAACAGGTCGGATGTTCACAAGTTGTGATATACCTTTATTGACTTTTCTTTCTCATTATATTTTAATAGTAAATGGATGTTGCATGATCCTGGAATCAGCTATACAAATGAGTGCATGCCATACAGATGCCTGAACACCAATTCCACCGTCTAAGACTACATTTTTCGAATGTAAGATAGCACAAAGTTGCACTTCTCAAGTATGAGCAGTTTAAATAGGTACAATGTTGCACAATGTTGACATTGTGGGAAAAGCTTTTCAAGACTTTTGAAGATGCTGTGGAGAACAGTAGAGACTCCTTATCAGGCATTGTATTGCCTCACGTAGGGGAGGAGATAACTTCTAAATCCGAGGGAGACATAAGTAGGAGAGAAGCAGGAAATGACTCAGATATGACGGAAGAGGAGCGGAATAATGTCAACCTAACAGAGCAGCAAAGCGTGGCTGTAAACGAGAACTCGCTGTCTGAGCGTACCTTGAAGGAGTCTCTGCAACCAAAACGTCAACAGATTTCAAATGACTGCACGAATACAGGTTGTGAATGTGTTGCAGCAGTCAGTGTCACGCAGGATGATGCTGAAGAAGCTAATCAGAGAGGAATAGAAGGCAACGAAAATGTTCACTGCCAGGAAGATTTTGCCACAAGTACATCAAGTTCAGATGTGAGTTTTGACTCCGAGGAATATGTGAAAAGTAGATCCTCTAAAACCAAACATGTAGTGATAATGGTGACTCGGACAGGACCTGCGGTTGAGGAAGAGGTTGAACCCATAGTAGCACCGTCACTGGAGCAAACCGATGGCCCTTCCTGCTTCAAAAATAACGATGAGGAGGAGAGAACAGGTGCAGAGGAGGACAGCGAAGAAGAAGAAGAGAAAAGAGATTCATTTCCAGATTTTTCCGCCCAATCTCACAATCCTCCCAGCACCAAAGACACCTCACCAAATATTCTGATAACATCTGCAGCCAATAACCCTCCACCTGGATCCACCAGCACCAGAGCCACCTTCACCCCAGTCTCCCCAACGGACAAGCAGATCAAGATCCCGGCACTCTTCAGCGGCCTGAGGGTCCTGAGGAAGGGGGTAGTCGGGCCTGAGCACGACACCGTGGACCAGATCAAAGCTTCCTCTCAAGGAACAAGGAGGGACATTTTCCCTGAGAAGCAGGGGGATGCTAAAGTTCAGGGGACCTTCCTGGACCAGATCTCCCAATTCCTGAAAAAAGAAAAGAGAGGGGACGAGAAAGAGGAAAGGGAGGAAATGGAGGCTGAGGGAGATCAGGAAGAGAATGAGAAGATAGACCAGATAGAAGAAAGTCAAGAGGGTGAGAAGAAAGAACTTGAAACAGGGGAGGTTGCGGGGGTTTCACTTGAGTCTCCGAAACCCTCTGTGTCCAGTGCAGAAGCTGCATTTGATGCCTTCAAATCTTTTTTCACCCCAAAGCCGTTGAAGAAGGACCCAACAGAGAAGGTGGACCTGGATGCAGTGAGGTGGAAGATAAGAGCAGATAAAGAAGCGCTTAGAGTGCTTTTCGAGAAAACCTCCAACAAGACGCCGGAGAAGAAAGAACCACCTCATGGCAAAGTACGAGTTGCGTATAAATAAAGCATCAACTAGCTTTACCAGAGCCGTGTTTGGAATACTGTCCTGTGCGTAAAGAAGCTCTATTTGTAATTGATTGTAATGAATCTAATGTCAAAGTCTCCCCCCCCTCCTCCTAGTCAGAAGCACCCACCCCAGCAGAGGGAGAGGAAAGAACTCCTGGTCGCCTACAAGCCGTCTGGCCGCCACTTAAGGAAGAAAAAGTTGGGCTGAAATACACAGAAGCAGGTACTCACAGATTAATATACATTCATATTTTTGTCATAAAAAGGTTTGGGATCACACAGACTCCTCTTCTGTATGAAGATTTTTCTTCAAATATGTTTTTTCTTTTCTTCTAGCCTCATTCAAATCCAATCTGTAGAAAAGTATTTAAGTGCAATCCTCTCCTTTTGCTACAAACTGAGCTTGCACATTTGATGAAGGTGACATCAAAATGAACATCAAATATTGTAATTAGACTAAGCAAAGAAATATCTTGCTTCATAAGGTGAGCTATAGCAGTGGTTCTCAACTGGTCTGGCTGCGGGACCCACCATCACCCCTTAATGACAGGCCGCGACCCAAACCGAGGAAAATTTTCAACTTCTCAAATGTATTTAATGACAATATGGTGCAGTTTGAACCTGAGATGAAAATGTCCTCTGCAGTCGTAGTATAGGGAGCTCTCTTGTGCAGAGATATTGTTCCTGTAAGTCCCTGTCCCACACATGTTTCACGTAAACGAGTAAAACTGCTTTGTTTGTCTGAAGATTCGTTTGTAATGCAAAATGACACCTTAATTCGAGCTATGGTCTGTTGTTTGATGTCATCCGACATGTCTTCAATTCGTCTACTTATAGTGTCATTTGACAGAGGTATAGTTTTCAGTTTATCCTCTGCTGATATTAGCATTACAAGGCATTAACGCCAAACATTGTTAAGGAGTGTGAATTTTCTTTTCAGGCAAAGGCCCACCAGTTGAGAATCACTGAGCTATAGGATGAACAACTATATAGTCCTTTATTTGCCAGAAAGTTTATTAAATTAAATGTACGTTATGTCAGGTCAGTTAGACCTCTAATACTAATCGACTCCTCTTATCATTTGGGATTTGGGAGGGTAAACGTTGCGTTAAAAGTTGGTTTTGCAGTATTCAAGACCACAAAAAAAAGTAATCTGGCGTTTATGAATCTGAATACATACAATGAATACATCACCAGCCTGTAAAATGAAAATAAAAATCCACACAGACTCATCATGACAGACAGCTCATTTGAGACGGAGCTGTAGAGGGAGTGGGAATGTTTGCTCTGTGATATCACATGATGGAAGTGATATCAAGCTCCACTGCTTTGGTAAACACAGCTCCACCCTGTGAGCGTCCACAGCAAACCAGCCTGTCAGACTCCAGCACCTTCAGGATGTGAAGGGACTGAACTGGACTGAACAATTCTTAGTTTGTTTTACTTAAAATAAGTCAGTCTTTGCATTTGTGAAAACGGTCTAACTTGCATAAAACTAATCTGAGGTCAAAATTAAGTCTGGCCTGACTACAGACCAGTCTGAAACACCTTGTCTTCACATATTAAACCATAATAAGAAGCTGGCAAAACAATGCTTTTTAAAGGAGTAATGAGTCTCAACTAATAGACACGTTCAAAGTATGTCACTCACAGCTTGTTAAAGGAACAAAGGTGGTCCTGCTTCTTTTGAATGAGTATAATAATCTCACCTAACTTGAAAAATGTCCTCATTTATCAGAAGGTTCATCAAACGTTGTTTGAGCAGGGATAAACTGATGTGCTTCATGTGTACACACACGCCATCCTTTGTTCAAGATGCCAGTAAGCCGTGCGCTGTAAGCTTTTCTTACATGTGAAGCTCTACTGCCAGCATCTGGTCAAGCTTTGTATTGCTGGTATATCCTCAAACAGCCCTCAGCCTCCTGCAGTGCTAAAACGTGAATTGGATTTGTCATGCAGAATTATTCACAGTTCTCAAGTGTCTCACAGTTGTCGTAGTTTGCTCGTCCTCAGCTTGTCCCCGTCCACATCGGTAATGTAGCCATTGGGATAAAGAAAGCACTCTCGGGCTCCACAGCTGTAATAAAAAACACCTGTTTGTGGTACAAGAAGGAACACAAAGCTGTTGTAAAATGTTATTGTGCTCTGTTTCCTCTCAGAGCACCAGGCTGCTCTCCTGCAGCTGAAGAGAGAATGCAAAGAGGAGCTGGAGAATTTACAGGTCAGTATGAATGATACAGTGAGGAGTTGAACCATGGTGTGCTGCTGAATCGTTTGACATTTTGGGATATTCACTGTATGTGCTTCTTGCTGAGACTTCTCGTCTACCTTTCAGCAAAAAAGCATTTCCTAAAAGGAAAAAAACTGGGCCGTTACCATCATCCCCATTGATGTAGAGTCTAACTAGCCTCAGTTTGTAACTCTCATGCATTAAATATCATTACATTAGAGTCTGATAGATAAAGCCTGCTATTTTTGCAAAAGCCAAAAGGTGTTAATCCTCAAAGACCCTTCTGTTCATCTGAGTTAAAACACTTTCTGATTGCTGCACGATGATTTTTTTCTAACCTGTTTGCTGAGTTGCAACTCTGTGTTCTAATCCAAACAAAGATGGCTGGAAGTGACACATACGCGTTTTAAGCACACATTTCATTATCAGAATCATTTATTTATATTCACGTCAACAATACCATGTCTATATTTATCTTGCGTCGTGGAAGTCAAGCACAGTGATATGTCACATCTGGTTACTGACTATGTCTGAGTTAGGACAGAGTCTCAACTTGGGAAATGTGTCAATAATTAAAAAAGTGAATTCCTTAACATTTTTTTTAATTTCTTGGAAATAACCATGTAACCAGTAAATGTGTTAGTGTAACCTAGAGTATCTGCAAGTCATCTCAACATGCAAGACAGGGAAGCATGCAATCCAACTTATATTGAGAATTATATAATGTCCAATAAGATATATTTTTAAGTTAAGTTAATGTGTAAAGAAAATCTTACTGTATTTCCAGATGCAGTGGACAAAATATAGTTTTTTTATCCTGATAATAAGATTCTGGAAATACCTTTAAAATGCAGTAAGATTACTCGAGATTTACAGTAAATTTATGAAAAACTGATGCTTAATTCTGTGACTTGACTGTAGTGATGACGCTCAAGAGGGTCAAAGTAGGACTGAGTGTGACTTTTATTATTTCCAGGAGGGCTTCGATAAGGAACTCTCCAGACTGAGGCTAGAGAACGAGAACCATGTCGCCCGTCTGGCTGAGCTGCAGGCCGAACTCTCCCAGGTTGGGACGCGCCGTTGTGGAGAACTCAAAGACGTCGCAGTATCAACGGAAGACGACTTTGTACACAAGTCCTTCCGCACAGTGTGCATCCAGACCGACCGAGAGACATTTGTTAAGACTCACGAGGATGGAGAAGATTCAGGGAGAGTCTGCACCAGCCCTCAGCAGCAGAAGGTGGCCCCCAAAAAGCTGGACCTGGCTTCTATCAGCCTCAGTCTGGCAGGTCAGAGGGACGATACTTCCTCCTCAACACATGACGCTCCATCCCAAACATCTCCTCCACCTGGAGCCACGCTGCCTCCATCAGAACAACTTCCTGCTCCTTCTCAGACAACCAAAACAGACAATCTGCCTCCTCCTCCTCCACCTGCACCTCCGCCATGTTTGTGTTCACCCTTAAACCACATGCAGCTGTCAAATGGCCCTCCACCTCCGCCACCACCCCCACCTCCTCCTCCTCCATCCATGCCAGGCTTTGCTCCCCCACCAACTCCTCCTCCTCCTCCTCCATCCATACCAGGCTTTACTCCCCCACCACCACCACCTCCTCCTCCATCCATACCAGGCTTTACTCCCCCACCACCCCCACCTCCTCCTCCTCCATCCATGCCAGGCTTTGCTCCCCCACCACCTCCTCCTCCTCCTCCATCCATGCCAGGCTTTGCTCCCCCACCACCTCCTCCTCCTCCTCCTCCATCCATGCCAGGCTTTGCTCCCCCACCACCTCCTCCTCCTCCTCCATCCATGTCAGGCTTTGCTCCCCCACCACCTCCTCCTCCTCCATCCATGCCAGGCTTTACTCCCCCACCACCTCCTGCTTGGGGTCTCACTGTTGAAAAACCTCCTAGGAAACTGACAGTGGAGCCTTCCCAACCCATGAAGCCTCTTTACTGGACCAGAATCCAGATCCAGGACACCAAGTAGGTTCACAATAAATCGGAAAATACACAAGATGAGTATTATATGTCTGTGACTGTGAAAATCAATCTAATGAAATCAAAATGTCAATATTTCCAAAAGGGTCAAATGAGTCGTAGTTCTCCTAAATGGCTATTAGACAAATAACTAAAACACATGAAATGAATTTAAAATATTTTGAATCTAAGGTGTTGAAGTTAAAGAGAGGGTTTGTGCTGAAAGCAGTAGACATTTTATTAAAACACATTTATTTATATTTTGTATTCAAATAATATCTGAATACATAAGGAATTATGAAATCAGTTATTATATGAATCAATCTAGTAAAAAAATAATTATGATCTAAAAACACACATTTTAAAATAAAAGTAAATACAATTGAAACACAGGCTGATTAAACATTATGCCTCTCTCTCTCTCTCTCACTCTCTCTCTCTCTCTCTCTCTCACTCAGGAACAAGACACTATGGGATATTTTAGAGGAACCAAATATCATGAACACCAGCGAGTTTGAGGATCTCTTCTCCAAAACCACCACACAGACCAAGAAGAAGCCACTGTCAGAGGCTTTCAACAATAAAGCCAAAGACAGGAAGGTAACACTCCAAATTAGCTGGAACATCATGCAAAGACACACTTTAATTTGCGGGTTTGTTTGCTTTATGTTGTTAGTCCACTAGAGGGGGTGGATGCCGTCGAGTCTTCAACTGCCAGGTCGTTAAAAGAAGAGCATTATAAATCCTGATTGAGACACAATTATGAGACTTTTGGAGGACAAAGACACTAAAGAATTCCCCCATGTTTGAGTTTACGTCCTCCAAATACCAAGCGTTTTATATTCAACTAACAGTTGTGATTTACTTTGTTGTTTGTTTTGCTCCTTCTTTTTACAATAAACTCTTTGCTAATGACTCACTAATGGTTTCTATCGTGGTAAAGTGGTCATAGCAACTGTGTGTGTGTGTGTGTGTGTGTGTGTGTGTGTGCTCAGATCATTAAGCTGTTGGACGGAAAGCGCTCTCAGGCCGTGGGCATCCTCATATCGAGCCTCCACCTGGACATGAAAGACATACAACAAGGTCAGTTGTATGAGAGTAAAATAAAAGTTTGAATTTAAATAGAGCAACATTTTTTTTCTTTTATCATAATTGTTTCATAGCTCAATATCAAAATATATAAAGCCTACATTTGCCACGTTAGCCATATCAATTCATCGATCAAAAAAGTTCATAAAAGTGGCTTCAGAAGTATCTGTAGTATCATAGATCAGGATGTAAACAAAGCTTGTGTTGAAGTACTTTTACTCCTCTACACTTCATTGTACTTTTTATTCCTTTGTACTCTATCACATCTGACAGCTAGAGCTTTGCAGAACAGCTCAACAGTATATAAAATGAGTAAAACTAGCTCTATGACAGACGGCTACAATATTCAATTGCTGCTTCCATGTTGATGTATCGTAATAATCCAATAGTATAGCATATGGTGATCTAATACTGACAGTCTATTTTGGTGAGTACTTTTACACATAAAGTACATTTTACTGAGTATTTCAGAATTTTAGAATTGCTACTTTTATTAAAAATAAGGATCTGAAAACTTCTCCCACCACTGGCCAGTATTATTTACATTACGTTAGCTTGCTGAGACGAAATTTTAAATGTTCCCATATTTATACATTCTCAGTGTTTCTCCCATGATATTCTTGTCGTGGTGGACGAGCCTATCATGAGCATTATCATTAAAACCTCAAAATGTGTGTACTCAAACAAACATCATCGTGTTTACGACATGAGATTAGAGATTACAGTAAATCACTAAACTGGCTGTATAAGACAGGATACCTCTGTAAACATTTACGTGACTAGCTCCCTGAACATCCCAAACTCCGGCATCACCCTGTACTTCACTCTGAATAAGAGCCGTTGGTGAATATAAAGTAGGATTAAAGGCTGACACACTCGCCACAATGTCAGCATGACAGTTACAGACAGACAATCTGAATTGCTAATCCCAATCTTTGTCACAAACAGCAGACTGAGAGGAGCGTGTGCATGTTCCTCTGGAGATCTGCAGCTCTCTGTTTGGCCTCTTCACTTTTCCTGTTTTGTTCTTTTCAGTCGATTTTCACAGTGTCCTATTACCCGCCTTATCTCACATTTGTGTCTGGTCTTATTAACATCCCCCTTGTAGCTGTACTGGCAGTGGACCACTCTGTGGTGGACCTGGAGACGATCGAGGCACTGTATGAAAATGTAGGTTTCACAGCCCACTACCACCACAACATACTGCGGTTTAACTGCAAAATGCAAATTGTACGATTATGAACCCCTTTTATTGTCAACGTGTCAGAGAGCGCAGCCGGAGGAAATGGAGAGAATCAAGAAACACTACGAGACGTCAGAAGAAGGGGAAGTTAAACTGCTGGACAAACCCGAACAGTCAGTATTTCACCTGCTAACAGAAATGTTTAGAGGCTGCACCAGTAATTGATTTGTGTTTATGTATGCTGACGAGACAAATATACTATGTGCTGTGTCTTAACTCAGTTCTAAGAAGGATGGACAATATCATCACATTTTGTGCTCTTACTGTTGATGTGGTTGTGCTGCAGGTTCCTGTACGAGCTCTCTCAGATCCCAGACTTTGTAGGCAGAGCTCACTGCATCATCTTCCAGTCGGCCTTCATCGATGGGATCACGTCCATCCAAAGAAAGCTCAACGCGGTCTCCTCTGTCTGCAAGGTAGGAAGGACAGCTACACATGATCGATCTTCTCTTGATATATCAAGTTACTGTATATTGTACAGCTGTCTGTAGTGTTAACATGCCTTTCACTGATCATTGTATTCTAAGTAGCACCTACAGTATGCATGTCTGACTCCCTCTGGTTCAATGATGAGATGTTCAGTGTATTTTTCCGAAATTTGGATTTACCATACAGCTCTGTTTGGGTGATTGGGACCATGAGGATATACAGTTTATATGCATGCATATAAATGACATCACCTAACTCAAAAAGGCTTTAAGTGTAAATCAAACAGGATTTAATGTGTGGATCATCCTGAGTGGAGTTGATCCTGTGAGTGTTTTCTGTTTGAAGGCTCTGCTGGAGAACGACGGTGTAACGTATGTGATGGGGCTGGTGTTGGCTCTGGGGAACCACATGAACGGAGGCAACAGGATCAGAGGTCAGGCTGACGGCTTTGGTCTGGACATTCTGCCTAAACTGAAGGATGTGAAGAGCAGAGTAAGGCCTTGATAACGGTTGGAGAACTGGAGCGGCTCCTTTAGATGCTGCTTTTTAAATACTGCAGAATTTACTCATGCTAAATATTGTTTTTTTCAGGGAGTATATGTATATAAGTGTAAGAAGTCAAACTTATTGAGCATTGGCCAAGAGCAGAGAACTAGTCTCTAGTGTAAATGGTTAACAATATGTGAGGATGTGGCAGGAACCTGCTGAGCAGGTGCTGAGGAGGTCGTTTTTTTATATTAAAAAATATTTATATAGAATAAGTGAATACCATATCTTATCGTGAGCATGCTTTCCATAATAAGGGCAATCCAATAAAATAAACATATGTCATTTTATTTTACAGAGACCAGATATTTACTGCCATATCTTTGATTGATGTTCAAGTCACTTTTCAAACCCTTTCATGAGAACATTAACTTAATTATATAATATATAATATAATATGAAAAGTTTTGCTTAAAACAAACTATAAGGTGCTCATCGGGTTACAGCATGTCACCTAGGAGGCCAAACTCCTGGTGATAAAAGAAAGGTGAACTAAATGACTTCAACATTTGTATCCACTCACAGAAACTGAATTTATTCTCTCAACACATATATCAAACATATCAAATCTGTCCGAGTGATCCCATAGAGAGTAAAGCCTTTCATGCAGCATGAACATCTTTTCTAGGAGACTTTTTATGAAAAGCTTTTACTTTCTACTGATGCAGTTGTGACTCCTCTCCTGCTTTTCTTCTCAGGACAATCGTATCAGCCTGGTGGACTATGTAGTGTCGTACTACCTGCACAATGTGGATGAGGTATTAGTTGAAAAACAATCATTCACTATTCTAGGTTGACTATATTTGTCTTTACCCATTTTGACTCAGATCTAAAATAGTTTTTTGAGTCAAAAGAAACATTACATTTCTCAGTTTCTGATGTTATTGATGTTTCTTTTTTTTTTATTGTATTCCACCAGAACGCCGGCACAGACGAGAGTATATTCCCACTTCCTGAACCTCAGGATGTCTTCCTGGCTGCACAGGTCAAGTTTGATGACCTCAACAGAGACCTGAGTCAGCTTGGACGAGATCTGACACGTATGTGACGTCACCACTGCAACCTTTATTTATTCCAGCTCCGTCTCTCTACAAAAAGGAGACCCTCTTGGTTAATAATATTAGATGATAATCCCCAAAGCATTAGTTCCACTCTGAGCTTCAGCATCCATGTGACTGGGTGACCGGAATAGTCTCGCCTTGTGGTCATTTTGTTGTGTGTTTTTGTTTGAAAACCTCAGCGGGGCTGTGTAACTCTATCCCTCTGATTTTGAGAAGTTCCCACAGACCAAACCTCGGCCCTGGTCTGGCATCGTTTTTCCTCAGACACACCCCCCCCCCCCCCCCAACTCAACACCATAGTTTCCCATCACCGGCCCCAGCCATTGAGTAACTGTTTATACTTCAGGCTAAAGGCCTGCTTCTTTTACCAAACTTGAGTTCGCTAAAGCCCCAGAACAAAAGATTTCCTCTCGTCTTTCTTATCCTTCTAGCCTGTTCTCCTCTCTCTCTAAGTGTGCCCATATGACGCCACTCAGCAATGCCAGCCAGTTAGAGTCCCGTTGAGGACAATGCTTACTCGTACATGCGTACGATTGTGAGCGAGTGCATTGTTGTAGCACTATGTATACATTTGTTTTTGCCTGCACTTCACTGTGCGTGTAGTCAGAGACTATAGTCTTGCTGCTGATACAGGCCTGGCGCCTTTCAGATCCAGCTTCTAATCCTCCTGCCCATCAGATCTCCCATCGTTGTGCCTTTGTGCCCCTGTCGCCAGAGCAGGGAGACCACAGCGTCCCACTTATGTAATCTCCAGACCTCCAGTATCCGTAGCGTCTCTGCACGGGCCTCTGCAGAGATGCACAGATGCTCAACCTGCTCGGCTGTATCACCTGGGCTCCAGTGTGGCCCCCAGATGTGCGCCGCAGATAGCTTTCTTTAGCTCTCAACACAGCTTTGTCTTATCGGCCCGTCTACCCAAACCACCGTGCAATCTGGATTGCCCGTCGCGGGTTCCTTTTCTTCTGCTTGTTTGAACCGTCTTTGTGCTTCGTTTCTGTCGTTCTTCACTCTCCCTGTGTTTTCTGTTTGGTTGGTTTGAAATGTTTCCCAACAAAGTGACGGGGAAATTAGTTTCTCGTAAGTCATCCATGTTGACCGTTGAAGGAAATGAGATCCAAAGACTATTCTACATTAAAAAGACCGTATTCACTGTAAACAGTTTCAAATTCATCCAAATTACTATCAAAAACACATTTTCTCAATTGCCTGTCAGTGGTATCTACATGTGGACATGCAGATTTGGTTTCATTTGTCCAGGCTCTGAGATATCTTCTTCTTTCCCAAATTCAATGGTGAGTAGAATTCCGTCTATGCTGCCCCCACAGCGTTAAACATTTACATTTAAAAAATCCCCAGCCGTGTATTCAGCAGTAAAACTCGGCACACACATAATATATACATGAGAACATAAGGATCCCCTAAATGTGTCAATAGCCACGCTATCTGCATAACTATGGATGGAAATGTCGGTCGGTTGTTTGGTCCAACACTTTGGTCCAGAGCAAAATATCTCAACTACTATCAGATGGATTGTCATAAAATGCTGTGCAGACATTCATGATCCCCAGAGGATGGATCCAACAAACTTTGTTGAGGCACTGACTTCTTCCTTTAGAAGAACTGGTTGTTGTCATGAAATTTGGTCCACACATTCAAATTCCCCTCAGGATGATTCGCTAGCTTTAGTGATCCCTTAACTTTTCCTGTAGCTTCAAGCATCAGGTCAAGGTTACTTTGGTTACTTTTGGCCTCAGTTGTACTTTGTGATTATAGCTAATTAGCAAATGTTAGCATGCATCACCAAAACTTTAAAATCTCCCTAAGTATGAAACCAAATGTCTGCTTCAGTCTCACATCTGAAAGCACCACACCCCTCATCAGGCGACTCTGTTTATGTGAAGGTCTTTAACCCTCTTCGGTCTGAAATAAGCAAACTTCTGTCGAACACAAAAGGCAGACAAAAGAAAGAAAGGAGAGAGAGAGATACCCGCCTCCACAGTTTACATAAATTCCGAATGAAAACAGTATTCTTTTGTAATCTTATCTGGGAGATGTTGATCGAGCATCAGGGTGCGGGGAGGTGGCGGGGCAGGGGCTCGGCTCCCTCTGCAGCCTCTATTATGACTGGCTCTGCAGACTGGCTCCTCTGATCCACTGATTGGACGCAGATCAACATGGAGCCACAGACTGGCAGAGGGACAGAGAGAGAGAGAGAGAGAGAGAGAGAGAGAGAGAGAGAGAGAGAGAGAGAGAGAGAGAGAGAGAGAGTTTGCAGTCGCCATCTCTGGGTGAATCTAAACAAGTGATATCTGCTGTAGAGAGGAAGCTGCATTGATAACCTGCTTCTGCACAGGTGGAGCTAGTTTAAACCAGAACACGCTCTCCTCCCTATGGAAGCCCATTTCCACCAGTAAAATGAAAAAAAAAGATCCTTTATGTAGTTTTAATGACAAACGTTGTCAACATCTGAAAATGATGACTAAAGGCCGTATTTTTCATAAGCTTTACTTTAATCCTTCATCAGATAAAAATTGCTATCCACAGAAACCCTGCACACTGAGTTTGATGCATTTGTATTGTTCTATTTTTGCAAAATGAGATAAAACTGAATTATTACATGGATGCAATGGACAGTGCTAGTTCCAAACGGGGCTAATGAATCAATGACATTAGCAAGAAGCTATCGATTAGCTGCCTAGCACATGTTTACCGATGCTACTGTCACATTTTTGGTAGCTTTGTTTTGCTCCCATCCCTGATTCCAAGCTGTTCTGAATCACACCACAACCCTTGAATTCTGCATCTGTGTATGCTTTACTTTGTTCATCGTGAACTGCTTTGTGAATCAGTTAATCAGATGAAATGTTGGATTATTACGTTTGCATGGACGGTGGCTCTGAGTGGTCAGACAACGCTCTTTTGGCTTTCGATGGATGCGGAAAAAAATGCAGAAAATCAAAACTGTTCCAAAAACTTTAAAGGCGACGAAAGTTTCGGAGTCGGTGCGTAAATGTGATTGTAACAACGTGAGTTCGTATTTATTTTTAAACTACAACAAATACGGACTTGGTGTACAAAAGCCTTTAGTTTCTCAACATGATGACTTAATAAATCAAAAAACAAGAAACTTTCTCAGAATAAAGACAGATAATTACTTATCTCAACGACTTACTTGTGGCAAAAAGTTTTGAAGCAAACAAATCAGAACATCATGAAACCTGGATTCAACAGCACTGATACATATTTGATGCGATGATTTCCCTTTCCTCCGCAGCTACACTTTGTCTTCTTCTCAAACATAAAAAAAGTGTCTGAACCGTTCTCTCGTTTATTTTTTTGAAATCAGGATGTGAGAAAGATGTACAGAACGTTTGCTCTGCTTCTCCTGAAGAAAACCTGCAGCCGTTTCAGGACAAAATGGAGGCTTTTATTCTCAGCGGTAAGTAATTAAAGTCGTATATTGTTCAGCTGTGACCTGAGTGACTATAGGTGAGATTTAGGTGAGATTTAAGACCGGCATCATTTTTCAGTGTTCAACAAGGTAGATTTCTTTCTGGAGACTTCGTTCTTGGTAAAGAAAAACACACATTTTAAGACCTCTGAAGCCATTTTAAGGCTCAGATTTAATATTCAACAGTACTGCAAATACTTAACTTCAGATGATTTCATTTAAACGCAACGCAAACTCCCCCAGGAATGATCATCGGCAACCTGTCAACTTCATCCTTCAATTATTCTCTCTGTATGCTTCATCTAAACTCTGCTATTGTCTATGACAGTCAGTTAAATCTTGTGACTGCCTGTGTGTTTGTGAAGGGCAGATAGGATGGATTGAGAGTAAAGGCTAGACACTCAGATTGGGATCAGACACATTTGGCAACGACTGAGAGACTCCTGCCTGAGACACACCGGCAACTGGGAAATATTTATCCGACCAACCGATGTCCCGCGTTAAAGAGCTTCCTGTTCGCAGCATTTTGAAATGGCACAGATGTACTGTAATGTTAAATGCATGTCTTGTTTTGAATACCACCACTTTTTTCTGCCTGTGATGAAAAGTGACACATCAAAGCGTACAGAGACCGCTGGACTTATGTTAGATCTTTTGTCCGTTGTATCACGTGTGTTTCATTTGATATACAATGCATTCAGAGAGCATTCAGGCCTTCACTTTTTCATTTTGTTGCAGTTTTATGCTAAAACTCTTTAAATGGTTTTAGCATGAGACTGCAAAGTAACAAAACATAACAAAGTGAAGGGTTCTGAATACTTTCTGAATGCACTGTAAAACAATTAAAGATAAATCGGAGATGTGTGTGCATTTTTCTGAAACAATTTGTGGTATTTTCTACAAGACGTTACAGTCGGTGTAAAATAAAACACGCATTAAGATGTTTCTAAGACGAGCATCACAATTGTACAACCATCAAACAAACTAAGATTTATAAGAGAATGTGTCATCATGAAAAGAAAATTGGTCTAAATTGCAGCAGAATAAAGTCAAATGATCTCTATTGCTTCCAAATCCGAGAGACTAAATGCTTGTCTGGCTCACCATCATACAAGATATTTGTATTGTATTTTTAGTATCTAATACTAAGTATTTATATTAAAAGGGATTATAATTGTTTAAAAGTGTTTGGGAGTAGTCTGGCTATAACTAAACTGTTTCCTCGTCTGTTTCTTTGCAGCACGAAAGGAACACGCAGAAGCTTCGTGTCAGTTGATGGCTGTACAAAAAAGGTTGGAGAATTGAATCATGCTGGCCTTTGAATTTGGGGATTTAGTTTAGTTTCATTTTCTGCAATAATCCAAAATCTTGTCGAGGGAACCAGTGAGATGGTTATTTAAGGAGTTGGCCTATAGAAATACTCCATCCTTGCAGCACTCTATCACGGATTGCCAGTATTTTAAGGTGATGCTGAGCAGCAACTTCACCTCGTTGTCCGTCCACACACGAGTTCACATTTTGGTTTTGCCATAGCACCTCGTACCAGAAAGATGTTAAATAAATAGGTACCAAATATTTATGAATAAAGAAATAATAAGTCAATATGTTTTGCTTTGTTAATACGCCAAAGGAAAATAAGTTCACTATGCATGCTTAAAAACTTATTTTCTGGTATTTGACGTATCTTTGACGTAGCCTTAATCGTATCTTTTGTAAAACAAAGGTTGTGTGGACAAAGTTTCTTATTTAAAAAAAGGAGAAAATATCTGTTTACGTGTAATGGGCTTAAGACCTACAGTAACACTCAAGATGGGAAGCAACCAGGATAAACACCTCCATCTTGGTTTATTGTGCTTTTCATCCTCTCTTTTTCATATTTGCTGTTCAGTTTTCAGGACTTGGTTCTGTACTTTGGACTGAAGCCCAAGACGGGAGAGAATGAGGTGATCCCCGGTCATCTCTTCATGCTGTGGTTTGAGTTTTGTGCAGACTTCAAGGCCAGGTGGAAGAGGGAGAACAAGAACATCTCTAAAGAGAGGTAACAGATAGCTCTGGGTTTTTAAAATGTAATTTTTAAAATTGGATTCAGTTCGGAATCGGAAAATGAATAGTGTCGGGTGACGCAAGAAAATGAGCAGGTTGATCCAGTTGGCTTCTCTAAATTAATGCAATTGTACAAATCTAAAGTCACCTCATGTTTTGTAAAAAGTCCAGTCAGCAATGGGAAGTATTGCATGTGACGGATTCACAGACAGTGGAGCGCCACACTTCATGTCGTTGGAAAAAATCTTTTCTTTGGTTTGATTGAACTGAACTTATACTGACTGACTGCCAATATTTAATTTATTCATTTTCTGTAATGATGGCAGAGAAAATCAACTAAATCGTTACTGTGAGTATCACTCATACTGTGAGTAACTTAACTTTTCATTTTCAGGCCAAAGTCTGAACAACAAATGAAACCAATGAAGTTGACACATTGTTTCTGTTTCTGCAGATTAAAAGAGGCTCAGCGGTCAGTGAAGAGGATCACAGCAGAGAAGAAGGTGGAGACCAGACAGATCAACCCCAACAGCCTGGTAAGACGGGATTCAGGATGGAGTCCATAAACTGAGGACACAAAGAGATTTTCTTCTAAAAACGCATATTTCCTAATCCAGGCCTTCAACATACAATGCATATAAATACACATTCACATACATACTCATGCTCTCATACTATGAGACACCACATATTACAAAACACTTCTGTCTTGCTGCTTTGATTGAATTGTGAATATGCAGTGTTTTTGGACTCTATTTATAACACTAACCATTTTTTCCTTTCAACAGAAAGACAGACTGCGTCAGAAAAAATCAAACTTGTCTTCAACATGAGAGTCTTAAGAGAGAAGGTGTATAAAACTGATAGATCGGCATCATTACAAAATTGTCATAAATGTGCAATATTTAGAAATTATTATTATCACTTTAAGTGCTGTGTTAATATTCTTGTTTTGAACTTTCTACGCAAATTATTTGCTTTGATTTTGACATCTTAATATTCTTAGAATATGTTTTTCTCTGAATAAAATCACTGATCAGAAAGTATGTGATGTCATAGCTTTTTTTTATTCACAAGCAACTTTACAATACACGATACACATATAATACACAGTCAT
The DNA here is from genome assembly GCF_910591455.1 of Pholis gunnellus. Taxonomy (NCBI): domain Eukaryota; kingdom Metazoa; phylum Chordata; class Actinopteri; order Perciformes; family Pholidae; genus Pholis; species Pholis gunnellus. The sequence continues at coordinate 8,521,505 of NC_136546.1, read as the reverse complement.
AAAATGAAGTGACAGTTAGCAGTGCAGGTTGAAAAGAAAAAAAACTCTATACGATCAGCTTTACATCCCACACAGTGGAAACAATACAACCATCCAAGTCCTTCATAGACTTGTCTTTGTATTCTGAGAAGATGCTGCACATCTATCTGCCTGCTTGCTGCAACAACCTGCCTTAAACTTAAACACTGTTTTAGGTCATCAGTTCACTTCTTAACTAAACCTTAAACTTTGGCAAAGTCCTCGCACCTAAAACTATTTGACAAATCCACTTAATCTGTTCAAACCAAAAACTGACGTTGTGGAAGCAATGATAACTGATAACTGACAAGATATTTGGACAGTGATGAATTATTAATTGCAGCTCATACTATCATTTTAGAGGGAAAAGATATTGTCTATCAGCATCTTCTCTCCAATACAATGATCAAAACAAAACTCAGGTAAGTTCATCGCCTTCCCATCGCACTTACTTCTAACGTGTCCTTTAAGAAAAATACACTTTCCGGTTGTTGTTTTTTTTGCAAAGCTGCAATTGTCTTCTAATTGAAAGCGGATATTATCAACCTGGATGAGTCGGTTTGCGTCTAATCCGCATCTATTGTTGTGCAGCGACACTGCTTGACGCGCTGGATCCGTTTCTTCCTCGTGCTGGGTGTCTGACCAGGGCAGAAGAGAGTGTACGTGACGGTGCTGAAGGTTTTGGGTTTGCAGGCAGAGCAGGACTGAAAGGCGTCTCCGTCCTGGTAATCATGCCTCGGGATGTAGAAGGAGTTGCACTGCCCGTAGCAAAACCGGTTGATGATGGTGCGGCTCAGGCAGCCCTCCTCCTGGATGGTCTGCTTTAGCGGCTGCGTCTTGCACCAGTCCAGCCGCAGGTACCGACGCTCCGTGACGTGCAGCGCCTCCTGACTGGACTCCAGCACTTCGTCGGTAGAGGTTACAGGTCCCATCCCGCGGGAAATTAGTCCACTGATGGCGGGTTGCTGGCATCTATCCGATTCGTTTGGGTTGTATTTGTTTGGGTGTGGGAACGCGCCCTGATATGTGGCAGCATCTGTGCTCCTTAGCGGGCCGAGCAGCAACACCAAAACTGCTGCGGAGATCAGCACTGATTGTGTCCTCATCACTGAAGCTGAAGGAGAAAGAGTATTTTACGTTTTACGCACAACCTTTACGCGCGCATTACGCACCAAACAAGCAGCAAATAAACAAGCAAATACACGACATTTAGGAGTTCAGTTGGCAAACAAAATCAGCAGTTACTGAATTGAGTTACCTGTTGTTGATTTAAGATCCTCACAAGAAGACTTTGTACAGTCACACTACAGTATGTGTTTCTTCTGCAGGTCCTTCTCCCTCTTTAGTGGCTTTATGAATGACATGCTGAGGGGGTTTCTACACTCTCTTGAGCCACAGAGCTTCAGCAGAACACGCCCCCCTTCCCCCCAAACCCAGATCCTAACTTCTTCTGTCTGAAATGGGGGAAACAATCCAACTCCAAACTTTGTCAATGCAGATAAATCGTTTATTTGACTTCACAGAGCTAAAACATAACACGGACATGTTTTGGTAAGGTGAGACTCAGCGCTGCCTGTAGAGGCTGGTGTTAACTGCAGTATGGTGATGAGAACAGATACTAATGAGAATGAGAGCTACAATATTTGCCTTGCGACAGTGACATAGTTCAAAGTCATGTCTTACATGACAAAGCAAAGCTGCTACCGTTTATAATGAACTTAACCAAGAATAGGAACTGTATTGAACTGTTGCTTCTGAAGACACAGAGGTGATTAACTGGTTATATCAAGACATACAAAAACTTCAGAAACGTCAGTGAGCAAATTGATTTCTGTACAGTCGTGAGTAATTATGACTTTCTCATTCAACATTCCTCCAAATCAAAATATCTTTATACGTCTTATTATAATACAGTTGTAGATATACTGACAGTCAAGACTTAAACACATAGTATTTTAGCATTTTGGATTAAACGGTCGAATCTCAGGCAATGTGACTATTCTGTATAAAATTGGTTGGTATAAGTGAACTGAGAAACACTTTTCAGGCACATGCTGTCTAATTAATGAACAAGATCTGGGCTAATTAATATGACTGCTATACAATAAAAAGTGCCTCTCTTTTATCTGCATACTATTTCTTATTTTACAGTATTGCCATGAAGTCAGAAATCCATTGCTTGTTAAGCAAAATGCTTAAATATGTAGTGTAACAAACTTGTATCTGAGAGTATACTTTAATATTACAGTGAGTGTTGCAGGTGCAGGAGTTTAGGTTGTAGATTTGCTGGCAGCAGAGACAGTTGGTGGCTCTTCCTCTTCTTCCTCAGAGAAGTGAGGAACAGATTTTTTGGCGACCACATTGTCCAGCCTCTGGCCCATTAGATACGGGTTGACACTCTGCAGGGAGGCAGGGAAATATATTATATTAACTGTAAACATGTGCGTAAAGACCAAATAGAAGACAGTTTTATTTAAAAAAATAAGTATGTGGCTCCCTTAAGGGGTAGATTTCAGTGCTGGTGATGTGTTTTTTTCAGACACAATACTTAAAATGAAGAAGACAACAAACACGATACCCTTTTTCTTCTTTTTGGTCCTCCCTTCAGTTTCTGGTACAAAAGCTCCTTGTTCTGAAAGGAAACAGGCATTAGATCACGAATCCTTTGTTTTATAGCGAGTCCCTTTGTTCCTAAATTACTGTCATCAATTTGCCTGAATGCCTTTTCCGGGAACAGTCAGAGGGGTGATTTATTTCAGACCAGAACGAATCAATGCAAATTACAAACAAGTTTAGTTTGATCTTTTAATGGCAAAAGTCATCATTTTGTTTTTAAACAGCCACCAGCAAGTTCCTTATTCCCAACATCCATTTCATCCAGGATTTCTTAGTTTAATTGAATGCTGTTGGACCACTCCATAGGACTCAGTTGTGTCTTATTTCTTTTTAAAAGTAAACCCCTAAACACTTGTTGTGTAGCAATCAGAACACTCTCTTAGTTCGCTTGAGAGGGTTGCACTTCCAGTAGCTGATGACTTTGAATTCCTGCGGTGTTCAAATGCATGTACATTGCTTTAAACAAAAGCATGTGCCGAATGAATGTAAAAATGAATTAATAAAGTAATATTAATGAGTACATGTTTACCTGGTTCACATGTGCACCTAATATTGTGTCCCAGGTAAATGTAAACGCAGACTTGATTTGCAGGTGAAAGACTGGAGAACTGTTAATAAGGTGTGCACATTAATATTCAATTAATTCATAATTTCATCAAGAGTTGCTGCTTTTCTCTGCTTTGTATCATTGTTTGTGACTGTTGTTTAGTCAGGACAAGCGATTTGGGAACTAAACAGGAGCATTTTTCACCATTTAATTGATCTGTGATCAAAAAAAATAAAGATACACATTTCTCTGTAGAATTCTCACCCATTTCGCCAGTGCTGGGTAGTCGTGCTCTGGGTCAAAAAGGTGCTGGTGTTTTTGAAACTCTCTGCTGAACTCGGCTGTGTCCGGAGCATTTTCCAAACACCCGTCTACTGCTGTGATGAGGTGCAGAAGAATACAATAAAACCCCAATAAAAAACAGAAAGAACGGGCCCTGTGGTGTCATTAATAGCAACATTAGTTCATTAGTATGTTAATAAATGAAGTGCTTAGTACAAGAGTGTCTACCTGTCTTTCCCAGGGGACAGGGGTTTGGAGGGTCTGGGTATCCGTGATCATCACTGAAGTCTTTGGGAACGTTGTCGCCGGTCAGCTCGGCCACGATGTTTGGGATGTTGCCGAAGGGGCCGAGGTGCTGCAGCCCTTCGTGAGCACCACCTTGTGGAGGAAGACACGCATTGCAATCACCACAAAAACCAGAGCAGGCATCACTGAAGCATTTTCACTTATGCAAATATCATACATGACAATATTGTCCACGTCACAGCAGCATTGGTCCCCCTTCTTTTTAAGTTGTATTAGTTGTTTCAGCACATGATGAAGCCCCATCAATGATCAATGATATTACTTGCATTCAGCATTTAAATGGACCTAAATAAATGTAAAATAAATAAATAAACTATTTTGAGAATAGATTGATTGCTTCAGTCAATTTTTAAGCAATACAAAAAAAAAATCTGTGAATGGTTTTATTTATTATGTATGAATAATAGTAAATAGTAAATTGATATCTTTGACTTGTGGACTGATAAAACAGTATTAGACAGATTATATATAGTGGGATGAATAGAGAGAATATATCACTGGTTCCTTGAAACAGTGGGTCACCAATCAAACCTGAAACAATGTATTGTTCTGATCCAGTGCTAGTGTTATTATTTATAATCAGAATGAGGGGGAAAGGAAGAGAATTGCAGAAAAAACCCCCATATGAGTGCAGGATTAAGACAGATGAGATAGGACAAATAAAATGAATATACAATGTGTAAACAACTCACAAGCCCTTGCACCCTCCCAACTGTCAGCGTTCAGCTAAAGTATCTTTCTCCTGGATTCACCTGGTTCGTCTACAGATATACTTTATACCATTTAATGCACCCAACATACCCTGTATGCTCTGAGGCCCGACAATGTTGGTAGCCTGATGTGCAGGATACTCCACCCTCGGCCGAGCGATGCCCAGCTGCTCCATGACGCCGTGCAGGATTCGCTGGATGTCGGCCTCAGACACCTGGTCCACCGTGCGGGGGCTGCGGGCTGGAGCCCTGCCGACCTGCAGGCACAGGAGGAAGCCGAGCAACGAAAACCGCACCGCGGAGCCAATTGCCATCTGCGGAGGAAAAGCACATAAGGCCACCGCACAATAGATGGACATCAATCATGTGCAAACACAGCTGCATTTTCTGTTAGTCACATGGCAGGCTATTTAAATAATGATACGGAAATAGTGGTTGTATTTATTAATTGCATCTGTTGTGGTTAGTAGAAACTGTAAAAGGTTATAAATTGTCTATAAATTGAATAAAGTCTCGGTGCGACAATCACTTTGTAAACAGAGCCAAGGACAATGTGAATAGACTACATATTGTGTCTATAAAAAATAAAAAACACTATAATTTATAATATAAGCTGTATTCAATGACACTTATTTGATGACATGTATATTTGTGTTGATAGAAAACATCACAAAGGAGCAAATAAGCAATTTCCTAGTATTTCTTTCTTACCGTGTCGTCGATGATGATGGGACCTGCGTACTGCGCGAGACCGCTGTCATGACAGAACAAATATATTTATTTCCGTATTCCACAATAAAAGCTTGCTTCACAAACACGATGAAACAATGTATTCCAAAATCAGTTTTTCGACATTTTTTTAACCAACAATCATTTTGCATTATTATAAATGATAATGCTTTCTTGTTGCTCTAAAATAAGTGACCTAAATGTTTTACGTCCCCATATTCCTTTTCTCCATCTTTATTTTGAAGGAAAAACACTTCACTATTCACACTGTCATCATAAGTGCCTGTTATGCAACCTTGCTGGAGGACACAATCCACCTCACTTCACGGTTCAGATACAGTTGCTAAGATACCAATAAATCCTCTCTTCTCATTGGCTATTACATTCTGGCAATCATTAGCACAGGGCCCCAAAAAAAGCACTGCACTATAAGAAGTCTCAGTAAGACCATACCATGAAAACATTTTTAAATCAATTTCTGAGAAGAAATCTAATCGTGTAATCATTTTCAATAGGTGGTTAGATTGATAACTTATCAGCATGCAGTGTTCAAATTGAGATAAATCAGACTACAAACCAAAATATGTTCCTTCTGTATTTATCTCCATTTTACTTCTGCTTTGCTTCCTTTCATACTGCCATTGTATCATTTAAGATTCTGATATTTTTATAATTCTCCATTACTGGTATTGTGCTTATTTCTGTCTGTACTTTTATTTAACTGCGTATGTGGATTGCTTTTATGGGCCTCTGTGGTCAGGGCATCTCTTACTTGATATGATTAATTGAATAAAATGCAACTGTTGAATTCTTGTTTTTAATCCTCTACCGATATGCACTTTTAGAATGCTTCTATATAGATTCCTGACTGAGTTTGAATCTTTGGTTTGCATCAAAGATAAACTGATAAACATTACCTTATCATAGCCACTTAACAGCCATAATAAAATGCACAACGTGCATAGGTAAAAGAGAAAGAAAGTTGGGGAAAAAAAACATTTATTCACTTGATATGAAACTTTGGTGTAAGTTAATCCATAGTGAAACATTTTTTTATTAAAAATAAAACATAAGATTCTATTTAAACAGTTCCAAGCCACAATATATATATATATTTAAAAACAATCCATCAGACACCATAACCTAAAATGAATTAGTAATGTGGGGCAAAACTACATGACAACTTCTTAATATTTAAAAAAATTACAGCGAAATGCGTCTTCTCCAAGGTGTGAGCTGCACCTTCCCGACACCAGTGATCACAGCAGAGCCGTCTGCGTCCTGTCCTCTGGTGAACGTCGGAAAGTGACCCAAACGCAGATCTCTGAAAACAAAAAAAAGGGGACACAAACTAAATAAACATCACATTTATGTTCATCAGATTTCACCATCAACATTCTTAAATCTCACATTTCCCTTCCATCTTATTAATCCTGTAAAATGTATTTCCATGCTTTTATCATTTACCTTGCTGGTCTTTGTGGGGTCTTGCATGCCTCTTTGCCAACAGGGCTGTGACCGCCTAACAAAGCCACTGCAGGTCTGAAACTTTGCTCTATAAACAATTTAGGTATAATCACATTTGGTTCAAAATTGTAAAATTCACATTCATTACAGCCAGTTTCTTTCTTCATGCTGCGTTTACCTGCAAAAGGCATACAGGTTCTGAACAGCAGGACATTAGGGAAAGTCTCTAGGCCGAGGCTTCTCCTGAGCGGTACTTTGTCTCCTGGGGTGGACTCTTGACTCCGCTCAGGGACTGGAGGACTGTCCTTTGACCTCCCCTGACTCCAGGGCACCGTCTTCACAGACCACTTCGCTGTAAGTATTTGAGATTTGAGATATTTGAAATTATATTGAAGTGTTCAGTTGAGAAAAGGCAAATAACAGTTTTCCATTTTTCTGATCGCTTAGTGTGTTACCTTTGAAACTGTGCCCTTTTCTGCGACCTCTCTTTGCGTCTTTCAGAGGATGTAAATTAATCAGAAAATCCATACTGTCCATTACAGCTTTGGGAATCGCACCTATAGGGAGAAGATCTTAAAAGTTGCAGATATCCAGTCTGTCCAAAAGACCATTATTTAGAAGAATGCGTCAGGACTGGATGATTGTTTTGTTACCGAATAAGTGAGGATTTTCAATGAAGGTGCGTAAGACAAGAACTCTGAGTTCAAGTCGCCTTTCAGACATCTCTGCCTTGTTGGGAGGCGGTAAAAGACACGGAGCGAAGACCGTGGCTATGTTGAGGCTGGTCATTAAGTTTTCGGTGCATCTGACACATATGAACAGAGAATAAAGAGAAAAACACAAGGAATTTAAATCATTTGTACATCACTTGAAATTCACTTCACATTTGTGGAATCCTGTCTCAAGAACAACTTTCAGGAGTTTCAGCTCATCCAAAAAAGGAACAAGAAAGAAAGGAAACAGCCCATAACGTTAAGCCAATTATACTTCTATCACACCGTAGATCCGTGGTTCCCAACCTGGGTTCAGGACCCCCCCACCCTTGATACATCTGAGGGGTCACAAGATGATTACAGGTAAGCAAAGAAAAATACACCAAACTCATTTTTTTCTGTTTTGCTATTTCTTGTGAAACCAATGGATACTTTATTCTCTTCAGGCTTCTAAAGACTAATAAAATAATCAGAGAAGGAAACAAATATTTAGTTGTTTGAACTTAATCTGGATGAGTGATTACAAGCATACATTGCTTCATTTTAAGGGGTCGCAAATAGTTGGGAACCACGGCGGCAGGTGGCTTTAAATATTGCTTTCTAATGACTAACGCACTTCCATGCGCTCTAAACACCCTTTGTCCATAAGGGTTTGATTTCCCCACATTAAGTTCTCCCTCAAACCTTTGGGAGACTTTAGAAAGGAAGTCAAACAGGTAATTCAGACAGGAGGCTTTTCTGGCGGGTAGCAAACAGGACAGCAGCTGGAGGGCTGAAGTCCTGTCCTGTAGACTGGACAGCGCCTGGGCTTGGAGCAGAGCTGCGTGGAGCTCAGAGGGGAACAAAGGCTCCGGCAGCTCCCTGCAAAACTGTTTGATGAGCGTTGAAATATCGTTGGGGAAGGATGTGGTCAGACAACCCTCTCCTCTATTCAACTTGGCCTGCAACACACACACAAGGATGGCAAAAGATATGTACATCTTGCCACAATAAAGCCACTCCAGGTCAGATACAGAGCAGTGTTTCCTCAAACCACCATCATGGCGCTATTGCTCCAGCAGGACTTATATTAGTGCGAGGTAAACAGGTTAAAATCGTACCCTGAGGGCCTTAATGCGAGGAAGAGAGCCTGGTTTCCTGAACAGGCCAACAGTCCCAGCACGCTCCAGTAGAAATGAACAAGCATTCACCAAAAAGCTGAGACACAATATGTTAAAAACAAAGAGTTAATCCTGGGACCTGACATCCCAGTTTAAGTTGATAAACTTCCTTATTTTGCTACTCTTACTCACCAGGGCACCAGTCCAAACTCAGGAATGTACTGACGGGGTAAATTCTCCAGAGGAACACCAAAGATCTTTGCACCACTGACGGACAGTCTCTCCTTTTTCTTCACTAAGCTCTTTACAGTAATCCCATGTAAAACTTGAAGGTGAAACCGAATGACATTACTGTCTGTAACCTTCATGTTGAAATGTTCAACAACCTTTGACTAAAACACCGCAAACCTCCTTCACTCACTTGGTAAAATCTCTGGTGAATGAAGGAGGCCGGCTTTATTATGCTCATTCATATCACCTGTGGCTCAGGTGGCAAGGAAGTGAAGGAAAGGTGTTGTGTTCAGGACACATAGGGAAAGTGGTAAATATGAACTTTTTCAATTTGAAAATAACTTTTACTCCACCTTTAGGGTGGTGATGGCTCTGATTGCCTATACATTCTGAATATTAAAAACACTGATAAGAAATGTTTTGTGGTCAAATGTCCCAATATATAATAGCTCTCTCAATCTAATCATAAAAATACCTTGTTCAGCTGTGAAACACTTTAGAGTAGACTTTTGTGAATACAACTGAGACTATACTGATAAGGAAAATAAGTCTTTAAGGGTCAAGATTTTAGTATAAAGACAACTTTATGTGTATTAGGGGGGAGATGTTTATTTACTATTCAGAGTATGATTTAACTCCATCACCTGAGGCTATATTTTCCTTTTAGCGGCATTTTAGATAAAGTAAGTTATTTACTTTTATCAAAAAAGGAAAATACTAAGTTTGTCATTCCTTTGTTGTTAGGTGGGAAACTAAAATGCCTTTTTTAATCTCACATAGTGAAAAAAGTATATAAATCAACACAGATTAATGTTTGATTTAATTAGGTTTTTCTGTGAATTTGTCTTCTAATTTCAAGGTTCATAGAGAATACAACGCTTTCTATAATTGTCCCTTGAATTATAAAATCTAAGCAGAAGTCACACATTATAAAAGACATTTAAGAATCATGTTCTGCAGACAAATCCATTTCTGAGTCAGAGTTAATATGATCAAATAAAATGATGAGTCAACAGACATCTTAAATGTTCATGGACCTGCTCGCTACCTGCATGTTCAAATTCCAACACTCCAGACTGTTACTGTTAAAAGCAACTATTTTTATTACAACAAAACATGTATATACAGCAAAAGGCAAAGTAGAAATACAAATATGGATGGAGAGCTGGTGCAGTTGGTGTGTGGGTTTTTTTTTCTTTTGGTGTGGGTTGGAGATTTAGAAGCACTTCCTGTGCACGATGGAGGGGCCAGCCTCATCGTATTCCTGCTTGCTGATCCACATCTGCTGGAAGGTGGACAGGGAGGCCAAGATGGAGCCGCCGATCCAGACGGAGTATTTCCTCTCAGGGGGAGCGATGATCTGCAAGGAGGAGCAGAGGCACAGGTTGGATACGATACGACTTCCTGTCAGCTGGATTTAACCAGTCAGTGCTGATCAATAAGGCTCACCTTGATCTTCATGGTGCTGGGGGCCAGGGCGGTGATCTCCTTCTGCATACGGTCAGCAATACCAGGGTACATGGTGGTTCCACCGGACAGCACATTGTTGGCGTACAGGTCCTTGCGGATATCAATGTCGCACTTCATGATGCTGTTGTATGCGGTCTCATGGATACCAGCAGACTCCATGCCTGGGCAGGTGAGAGGAGAAAGGAGAGTGTTCATAAGGCTGACAGGATATGAGCACCAATACGTAAATAATTACAGAAATATTCAAATGAATAATAATAACAATGATAATGAGAGTATTGTAAACATTAAGAGAAAGCTATAAAATAAACACTTTTACTTTTACCTTTTACTTAACTATGAAATGTTTATATAATACCTATAAAAACTAAATATGTGTAAAATAAAGTAGGCTACACATGAAATATAATCAGCCACAGTGACGGTGTTCACAGCGTGTTGGTGTTGGTGGGCAGCTGTCCTGACTCACCGATGAAGGAGGGCTGGAACAGGGTCTCGGGGCAGCGGAAACGCTCATTACCAATGGTGATGACCTGACCGTCGGGCAGCTCGTAGCTCTTCTCCAGAGAGGAGGAGGAGGCGGCGGTGGCCATCTCGTTCTCAAAGTCCAGAGCAACGTAACACAGCTTCTCCTTGATGTCACGCACGATCTCACGCTCAGCTGGAGGGAGGACAATAATCACAGTTTAGTCTGTTAACTTCACATTATCACGTTATTACTCAGTTTACTGCATGCGCTGACTATCACTGCAACATAATCTACAAACAGCTGTCTGTGTTCACTTCTGGAGCCAGGAGTTCAGTAAAATGGAAGTAGGCTGAACTTCGAGTTTCTCTCACAAATAAAAAGTATAATTCATGAGAAATAAAATGGGGCTTTGCATCACATATTCTTTCCAATTCATCCCATTCTGACACTTCGTCAGACCCCTTGGCATCACCGTCTAACGCACTGGGTAGCCTCGTGCACGATAGCAGCAAACACGTGGTGAACGTCGTGATCTCAAACAAAAACACTTGCTTAGATTTAGGCAACATAACCACTTAGTTATGCAAAAGTAAGTCATCCCCGCAGCACTCTATTGCAATGAGAACACTCTAAATGAGCCAACTATGAAGTCGCGACTGAAAACACTATGAAAAGCAAATATTTACATCTGTCCACGCTAAAATCTTTCCTCTGAGGTTGCCTTGACTATGATACATCTGCCCAATATAGTTTGATTTTGTATAAGCTTATTCAAATCAATGCCATTCATTGCGTTTATGAGTTAGGTTTTTATTCTGATCAGAGCTTAAGTATCATAACCTCTTAATTAGATTTGGGTAGGCATATCTTATTTATCAATTTAATTGGAAAGTAACTAAGTACATTTACTCATTACAGTAATAACCTAATAAATGAACTTTATTTTTTTCTTATAGGTTATAATTTGTTGGTGTCCCGTTAGTTGTTGGGTCCTTCTCACCAGTGGTGACGAAGGAGTAGCCACGTTCAGTCAGGATCTTCATCAGGTAGTCCGTCAGGTCGCGACCGGCCAGATCCAGACGCATGATGGCGTGGGGCAGAGCATAACCCTCATAGATGGGCACGTTGTGGGTCACACCGTCACCAGAGTCCAGCACGATACCTGTCCCCAAAAAGCAGCAGTTAGTCAGAAGAAAGCACATAAAGAGTGTGTGTTTTAAAATCGGCCAGTCAAAGAGTTAAAGTCCTCGGTTCGAGACTCACCGGTGGTACGACCGGAGGCGTACAGGGACAGCACAGCCTGAATAGCCACGTACATGGCGGGGACGTTGAAGGTCTCAAACATGATCTGGGTCATCTTCTCCCTGTTGGCCTTGGGGTTGAGGGGGGCTTCAGTCAGCAGGGTGGGATGCTCCTCTGGGGCCACACGGAGCTCGTTGTAGAACGTGTGGTGCCAGATCTGTGAAACAGGAACAGGGAGGAATATGTCAGGGACAGAAGTGACTCTAAACAGAAATACAAGGAAACATATTAGGTATTGCGGTTTTCCTTCACCTTCTCCATGTCGTCCCAGTTGGTGATGATGCCGTGCTCGATGGGGTACTTCAGAGTCAGGATACCTCGCTTGCTCTGGGCCTCGTCTCCCACATAGCTGTCCTTCTGACCCATACCCACCATCACACCCTGAGAACGCAATGCAAACATAACTCAGAAAACATAGACACTCACAGTCAGCCAGCAACAAAGCTTTAGAAACGTTTATCTTTCAGAAACTTGTGGCCCCTTCAGTGTTCCTACCTGGTGACGGGGGCGTCCAACAATGGAAGGGAAGACAGCACGGGGAGCGTCATCACCGGCGAACCCAGCCTTGACCAGGCCAGAGCCGTTGTCGCACACCAGGGCGGTGGTCTCGTCGTCGTCACACATGTTTGGTCTTTTCTGGGTCGGCCTTCTGTGGATGGAAACACAGGCTAAACTTTAGTTTGCAATATTGTCTGGATCAAGGTTTTTATCAAACTCTCAGTAAATCAAGGTGATTCATCGAGGAAACAATACCATTATCATGTTTAAATGTGTACTATTTCCATTTAAAGTGTGAAAAAAAAGAAAACCTGCAAGTCTGAGAAACAATGCAGCACTATGTTGAGTATGAAGACACGTCTGAGTGCTCTAATCTCCTCTCTGAGTCTCACAGCTGCCGGAATAGCCAAAACTGGACGTGGCCTGTCCCCCCCCCCATGCACACTCTTGGGTCTATTTTCAGCCTCGGGACCCTTGTCACCCTCCTCTGCCCCGACAACCCGTCCTCTGTATCTCATCGTTAAGCCGGGCCCAGTTAACAGCTGAGGAGTTGTGTCTTTTGACAAGAGGCAGGAGGAGGCCAGCGTCTCAGCTGTCGCCACATAGTGGACTCCTCTGTTTGGAGCTGCACCATGTGCCCTGATCCCTCCAAGATCCCTGGACGCAGCCCACATCCCCACTGCATCCTGCATCTTCCCTCCTCATACAGGCTTCCCTCATCCAAATCAACATTTGCATGTTCAATTTAAATGGCTTTTTTTTGCATTCTTGGTAAAGATTTCATAGAAATCAGCCTCTGTACTGCAAATGATGCTTATGAAGCAGTAAAAATGTACTTTGACAAAACTCTAAATGAGCCAATTATGAAGTTACAACTGAAAATATGTGGAAAATTAAGAATGAACTGCCTCAGTCCACTCTTAAATTCCTCTTCTAACGTGGCTCTGATACGTCGGGCCAATATTGTCGAATGCTTGATAAACTTTTACAAATCAAGGCCATTCATTGCAGATATGAGTTTGGTTCTTTTTCCACCAGAGCTTAAGAACAACAATCTCTGAATCAACATCAATTCAACATGTTCAACTATACTTGCAGCTAAACATTGTCTTGTCATTCCAAGGTAGTACAACTTCTTTTTTTGTTAAAAATATAGAATAAATAAGTGTTAACCTTGTGCAACATTATTTAGATGGCAATTGGTATTCTGGAGTTTTTACATAGTGTACCACTCTGCAGAATGACTTGACTACCTTTTCCATTAATAATAAACATTTTTTTTTATTTTTTGAAATGTCCTGGACAGGATAAGCAGACTAGACTTTGATTGTTGTGGGTTTGAGTGGAGTGTTATAAATGTTAACCTGCTTTGTAAATATTCACTGTAATTCAATGAGTTGTTTGGTTCTTTTTGGTATTAAAATCAAAGAAATGTAACATTATCTATTTAATCTAAAAGTATTTCAATATTGATGGAAGTTAACAAGTTCTCTCTGGTTGTATCTACGTTGAGTCAGAGCTGCCTCTTCACATTAAGCATCCTATCACTGCCTCAGAGTCTTTCCTGGTCTGCAGAGTGCAGGTCACTGTAAATCTGGACTTTTCCATAGTTCTCTGAACTGTTCAATTTTAGTTTCTCTCTTTCTTTCAAATTCTCCCCCCTCTCTTATGCTCAACCTTCATCCTTAGATCACAGAAACAACTTGAAACTGTAAAAAAAACAAAAAAAATTCCTCCATCCTCCCTGATTCCTGCGGTCCAAAAAAAACAAACAATAAATGCAAGAAGACTGAAAAGGGACTCACCAAGTTATAACCACAAGACTGGAGTTTCCACTGGGACAAAGGGCCGAGGGGCGCGAAGTGGTCCTTAAATACGTCCCAGCGTCCTGAGACTGGGGGGCCAGTGGGCGGGCTCAGGAGTTCACACAAGCCCAAATTAAGTGCTGCTGAGCAAAATGGTTCAGTAAAGTGGATACTGTGTAACAGACGCCATCAAACTGGGGAGATGTTGCCTTGGAGATGAATGGCCAAGGACAGGAGTAGTGAGAAGTTTAAAGATGACTTTTGCCTGGATGGATGAAAACAACACACCCACTTGAGACAAAAATACATGGTTTGTACATTAGTAAGCTGTATCTTAGTTGTAGTTTAGGTGTCAAATTATTTGTGTTGATTCTTTCAGAAGCAAGTAATGCCCTTTAAATTAAATGTGGCAGAGAGACAAACCCCTCAAACATGCAATATCGTCAGCTAGATCAGTTCAGATTGTTTCCTCATACTTGGCAGCATCTTTCTCCCACTCATGCTTTGTGGAGCTGCCCTTCAGGTCCCTAAGGAAGTGTTAATATGACTAAGCTCAAGCAGGGTACTGGGGATGTTGGAGGTTGGAGGGTGCGACAGCAATCTGGTTAAGGAGCCGTCTAAGGGGAACCATGCCTGTGACAGTTTGCCAGTGTTGTTGCATGTGTGTGGAAGGAAGGAGTGGGGGGGGGGGCAAAAACATGCCAGACAGCTGAGAGGCAATATTGTAAGAGGGGGGCGGGGGTCGGGCTGAGGCCAGGGCCCAGGACTCCAGTAGACGACAGATCTCTGGGACGGCCTGTGCGCCGAGCGGTGATTCTGTGCTCTGATTGGCTCCAGTGTCTCCTTTTAGGGAAATGGAGTGTAACAGTTGCCAGTGGCTGCATGTTGCCACAGACTTCGGCCGGAGCTCAGGCTCCTTATTCGTCACCTCGCACTGCCCTCAGCATGCTTACGTCCCCATGCTGGAGCCCTATCGGGCCACTGTGAGTGCAATAAGAATGTAAATACCCCCCACGAACATCAACATGTTGAAATATTCCATTTGTAGCCGTGTGCTGTAATGTACCTCAGAGGGAAACGCTACTAACCTACTTGTCTATTTTCTATTTCAAGCATTTACATAACCGAGAGCTACTTTCACATTGTGTTTCTTTGCCAACTGATAACTGTTCGGGTGAATTTCCTGATGAATCATCACAGTCTGTTTTGTGTCTTGTGAAGGTTCTTATAAGGGTTCAAGGAAAAATCAACCGACACAATAATCTACAAAAGTAGAGTTAAAGCGACCTCATACATCTATCAAACCAAGGAAATAAAAGCATATGATGATCCTGTTGTTGAAGTTGGACACATGGATTAGATGTTGTTCTTCTGGCCGCAGCGAAGCTTCTATATACTTTTTTTTACAGCAGCAGTAGAGATAGTGAGTGAATGCAGTCCTACAAGATTATTTTGCCCTCTGATCATTTGAAACAGTTTGTGGTGGAAGAAGCATTGCTTGAGTAAAAGTAGCTGTACCGAACCATAAAAACACATTTAAAACTTGCTCCAAAACAACAGTGAATCTGGGGTAGGCTTTCACCTGCTGGTGGGCATCCAACCCATTTTCATTTCCAACTCGTCACATACGAACGTGCGGCCGGACCCCTGGGCGTCACTTTCTAACGCACTGGTAGCTCAGGGTTAAAATATGAAGCTCCTCCACGGTCGGGGTCAAATAAGTCCATTCCAATTTTTGGTTTCACACGGGACATGAACAGTGGTCTCCAGGTGAAAGTCCTTAGTTCAGGGAATGAACCCAGGGAAGGGCACCCCAACCCATATTGAGCTGGGGAGATGGGTTCAACTTTGAAAATTGTGTTTACAAACCGCAGCCAACAAATCCAAAAAATGTATGAAGAAAAAAAAGAAAACTACAAACAGAAAGACACAAGCTTAGTGTGTTAGTGCTTGATAGAATGATTCTTGATTGAATTGATTGATTGATTTCATATTTACATAAACTGCACACATGTAAAATTAGACTTATTACTGGAATACGTGCTTCAATAAGTGTTTGTTTGGAACAGACTCTCTTGTTCAGTAAAGGGAACAAATGCTTCACATTGTTGAGCAAAATGTAGGAGTCAGAGACATCCCGTTGGATGAAACCGGTGCTGTGTTTTGTCAACAGCTCCCTTCAAGTTAGGGAAGCACTTTTTGGCAGAGTCCTATCTTTATCACCAGGTCTTTATCAGGATAAAGCAGATTGGTCCTAAATGGGTCATGGTTTTGAGGGACATTCGTCCTTATACGGGCATGTAAGAAGCACAGAGTTTGTCTGATATGACAGCTGCCCCCTCTGCACTGGACCCCCCTACCTCTTCCAACACACACACACACACACACACACACACACACACACAGACACACACACCTCAGCAGCTGTTAGCAACAACTGCTTTTTTAATAGTAAAGTCCTGCTTCGACAGTTGTTTTTTCACATTGAGGATGGACTGTTACATGTTACAATGGCTAAAGAAAATGAGCACAGGAAAACTAAGCTGGTGCATTTTGTTTCATATTTTCTGCAAAGATGGCACATTTGTGCAATAAATGTGAGAAATTATAATGGCTTTTTGGTATTTGAATGAAAAAAAAACTAATTTGACCACCAGGTCAGGATTGTAACATTTGCTAAAATCAAGCTGATACTTCAGTTAAGTTACAGTACTAATTTCAAGATTATAAAAAAATGAATAGATGTTACTTAAATAACAATAAAACTACTAATACTAGTAGTCTGATTACCATGTTTTGCACACTCCCATAGCACTGGAGGATTACAATTAACTCTGTCACTGCAGGGGAATTCGTTTCAGTAAACAGCCATTGACAGTCAACATGTAGTCATCCAAATGTGCCACATGCCTGCTGTTAACAGCTGCTGGCTCGGCATCGTTTGACGAACTGCCTGCTGGTTGACATGATAATCACAACAATCACATTAGCGAGAACAAACTGGCTTCTTAAAGACCAATAATAATGCAGATTTCTTAAAAGTCTTAAAATCAGATATCGGATGATACATTCATTTAAAAGCTGGCTGTTGTTTTTCACTTGTTTCTAGACATAACATGTGAAGTGGCGGGTGAGTGTATGTGTCGATGCAATATATCTATTGGGCAATAACAACGGACAATTTATTGGTCGTGCTCCGATTCTCTCAGAACAAAATGGAATATCGTAAAATAAGTTGTGCTTCATTTTAATACATTTTTTTTAGATTCCTGTTCATTCCGTGAATGAAATTTCTAAACTTCCCTCATTTGAAATACACGTCTCAGCACAGCATGACATGATAATTCAGGAATTACAGGACTTCCAATCCTAATTTAAATTTAGAGGTTCACTATACATGGCAAGAAACCATGAAGCAGTTCCCTTCAGAACCGCTGTGCTTTAAATATATATATATCAGGGTGTGTTTTACTAAGTGCTGAGACCTGGAGAGCAGACACCATCAAGCACTGCCAGCAGTTTCTCAGATAATGTCAGCTCTATAAATATATGGGGTGCTTTGAAAGTTACCATGTTAGCGTGTCATTGTCCTGCGCCATGACGGGATAAATAAGCCCACGTATATGTGTGCTTGAGGGGGCAGGAGTTATGGGGAGCTGCATGGGGGGTGATAAATAGGAGAATTAGAGGAATACATAGTGACACCAGTGTGGAATGTAACTAAGTACATTTACTCAAGAACCAAGTACAATTTAGAGGTACTTTATTGAGTATTTTCATGCAATTTTAGACTTCTACATTTCATTAGATTGCTTTAATTTAGTTACTTTGCAGATTTAGATTATCCAACCAATAAATAGATTGGGATGTATTGTTAAAGGTTAAGCTCCCTGGCAGTATATAAAGTAATTTAAAGTAGCTCCACCTTTGCCATGAGCTGCAACATTTTTGAATGAAGACGTTTTACTTGTGAAAGTGATGCTGTGGTACTGATACTTTTACTGAAGTAAAAGATAAGAATATGTACTTGTCCATCACTGTGTGACACCATGTAAAAAGTGGTACAATAAGACTAATAACACATATCTAATGTTTTAAGTTTCCTATATCATAGGCTACAACTTCTCTTTGAAAACTGCAACAGGACGTTACATTATATTAATGCAACAACAGCATGATGGGACAGAAATATGCCATGGTGCATGAATGGAGAACTAAAATGTTACATATGTGCACAAATGAACGTCTATGATCAATATGTACAGTAAGTCATATTCCAGTATGTTTAGACTCAATATGTTTGAATTTGAATACTTTAAGCAACAAAATAATAAATGAAGGGTTTAACATTTCACCTAGGGTGGCAGTACGTGAAGTCACGTGACGTCTCAACATTACGCATTCTCAGCGTTGCATTTCATTGGCTGACCCGTGGCAACCGAAGTGAGTCCATAGTAACGGACCCCGGAAGCAACAGTAATAACTAGCTATACTACTTCGTCAGTAAAAACTTTAACTCAATTCCTTTAAGTCATAAAGTTAATCGTTACTACAAAAAAAGCTTAGGGCATATGTAACCGCAAATCCTCGCCTTTTAAAAAATGGGGGACAAAAAGAAACAAACTCGTCCCAAACGTATTTTTATCAACGACGTCGACAGATATTCCTCCAAACACATCGCTAAGGTAACGTTCGCTAAGCTACATACGTTGCTACCCGCTAACGTAACATAAGATGGGGTGTCGTCCACAAGTGTTACAGTGTTCATTCTGAGCGTCTCAACAGTTTCTATCGACATCGCGCGTGGCCGGGGAGGAGGAAGAAGAAGAAGAAGAAGAAGCCGCCTCCCCTCGAGGGGAACCTGCTTTTCAGATAGTGGGAACTGTGTCTCCTTCCACCAGAGATGGCAAAGACAACTTTCTGCTCGAACAGTATACGGTGAGTCAGGAGTTAAATGACGAGTAACGTTGTCATTCTTCAGTTCGTCTGCGCACATTTGATGCATATTGTTTCTGGGCTTTTCTTTCAAATGCAACAGGTAAAGAAAGTAACAAAGTACATCTACTCAAGCATTAACGTTATACTTATAGGCTACATACGATTTTGAGGTACTTGCACATTACATGACACAGATTTCTTTTTACAAATCATAGCCTACAATATGATTCATTGCTATAGATTGAGCTACCCCATAGGTAAAATTGGCTCCTCATATACACTAAGGAAAAGCTGCTTTTAAAATGCATCATTAATAATCATATACGATTCTGTTATTGAGTCATTCTGCATAGAGAGTACTTTTATGTTTTAACAGCCCCGTTTGAAACGATTTAGGTTTTAACGTATTAATGCTAAGTATGTTTTTCTGATAATACTTTGAATGCAGGGGCTTTTACTTAATTGAGTATTTTATATTGCTTTTACTTGCCATAACAAGTAACTATAATAACTATATGTACATTATGACTATTTCTGGACAATGCAAATTACAGACTATGTGTAATTGGATATCTGATCTCTTTTGGTAGTCACCAACTCGAGACGAGCTTCTCGAGCGCCTGCTGGAGTGTGACGTGGTGGTGTACAACATCTCAGAAAGTGCTACAGAACAGCAGATTGAAGAAGCAACATGGGCAATCACCGGTAAGGGAGTAAGTATAGGCTTATTATGCAGAGGACTGGCTTCGCTGTTTCCTTTGTCATGCTGTTTCCTGTCTTTTACAACAGCCCTCATTGCCGAGATGGAGAACTTCAAGTCTCCAAAAATGTTCATCTTAGTCTCAAGTGTGATGACCTGGGCCATGACCAAGCCACAGAATCTGGTGAGCCTGTAGGAAAAGCTTGGCCAACATGTCCTGTGAATAAAACACGACCATTTATGTTATAACGTGTCTCTTCAGGAAGAAACAGATGTTCCGCTATCAGAGGCAAAGTTCAGAAGAAGAAGGCCACATCACAATTTCAGAAAACACAATAATGTGGAGAATCTTGTGCTGGAACTGCGTAGAGGTGTATGTACACGTTAGGGATGAAAAGTTCAACATACTCGACAAATATGCCAGCAGCATGGTAGCATTTTACTCCATGAAATGTATTAAGTAAGGCCTTTAACATGAAAATGTTGTATGCATGTAAACGTCACAGATTCTGTGTTATTTTCCAATCTTACAGAAAAAGTTCAAGCTTTCTGGATATGTTGTAGCTTGTGGTCTTCAGTACGGAAAAGGAGAGAACCTCTTTCACTACTTTTTCAAGGTAGATATTAATGTGTACTGTAATGACTCAGTATATTGTATGGTTGTGTATATATATATACACACTAATACCTTCATTTGCAATATCATCTTCTGTAAAAATGTTTTTGTGTTTTGAGCAGGTGTCTTGGTTGATGCAGCTTCCAAAAGTTCCTCTCTTTGGACAGGGCACGAATCACATCCCCATGATTCACGTGAATGATCTTGGAGGGTGATTTAGATTTCTGTACTCCTACATATAAACTGTTTATTTTTTATTTTTTGATAATTACTGAAGGGCTGGATGGTCTTTCTTTTTTAGAGTGATCCAAAACATCGTTGAACTCAAGCCAAAGTCAAAGTACATTCTTGCTGTCGATGACTCCAAGAACACTTTGGAGGATATTGTAACGGTAACTTTATTGAAAACATGAATGCAGCAGTACATTGAAGACAATGAAGAGGTTGTAAAACACTACAGTAGGTCGACCTGGTCACCCAATATTGATTAGAATCCTGCTGGGGACTCTATTGTGAGCGTTCTACTGTGAACAAAAGGAAAATGACAAAAAGAAAGTTCCAAAAATGCTTCAAAAGTAATCCTATTCTCTGACTCTTAACCCTTCAGATGATAAGCGACACACTTGGGTCCGGAAAAATTAACAAAGTACCCGAGCAGGATGCCATCGCCATGAAGGCTTTTAAGGTACAGTGTGAAATGTTTATTCTTATTTTAAATAAATAAGAATCTAGTCTGGATTATCTCTTAATGTGCATATTCAAGTCTTTCAGCATTTGTGAATTTATTTTCATACCCTTGACTTATTTCAGCCAGATGAATTGGATTACCTCTATATCGACCTCCGCCTGGATGGTTTCATTATAAAAGACTCCTTCAGTCTCCGCTGGACGTCTAAAGCTGGGATGGTTGAAAACATGAGGAGCATTGTTGAGGAGTACAAAGACACCAGGCAGCTTCTGGTGAGTGTTATGTACAGATAGCAGGAAAGATTTAAACATATTTAAATCATTTCTGTTACTCAGATCTACAGTGTGCCCAGATTCAATATGTTAGTCCACAAGTAACCCACAACATTACAAACACATTGATGGGGTATTTGGGGCGTAAAAGCTATTTTGATACCAGATAAAAGCTGCCATGATTTCCCTTTTTCCCCCCGTTTATTTTTCACAGCCAATCAGAATCTTCCTGGTTGGACCTCCAGCTGTGGGTAAAACCACCATTGCAGAGAAGCTCTGCAGTCATTATCAAATAAACCACATCAAGGTCAAAGAGGTCATTGAGGAAAAGATCACACAGCTGGTCAGTGGAATAAAAGCATTTGCCTCCCAGACAGATTACATTGCTGTGAAGTAACTAAAGGAAATATACTGCCCTCTTGTGGAAGGCCTTCTTTGCAATTTCAGACTCAATACTCATTGTTCATTTTTCGTGTTTCTTGTTCTATGCTGCAGAAGGAGATAGTGAATGAAGCCGACCCTGAAATTGACAGTGAAGAGGTAGCGACTGCTGCACAGAAACAACTGGAACAATTTAACAATAGCATGGAAATGAATGCAGGTTAGTTAGAGAACCACAGCCCAAAATAAGAGCGGCATGGTTTGTTGGTATTAAAAGTTGTGGTTTGGATGTTTGACTGCAGCAGCTTTTGGATTAATTCAAACTTGTACGCTGAAACTGTTGATCACAATGTTATAAGATATTAAAAGTGAGAAAGAAACAGGTGTGACGCCGAGGGTTGTGCTCATTTTGCTGAGACCTTTGATTGTTGGTGGGTTGTTGTTGCATAGAGAGTCTTTTAGTTCCTCACTTTAGGTTCTAACAACTGTGTTGGTCCCTTAGGTCGACTGGATGACCATCTAGTTGTTGACATTATGAGAGAAAAGCTGAATTCAAAGCCATGCAGGAACCAAGGATTTGTTCTCGATGGCTTCCCTAAGTCTTATGAGCAGGCAACGCTGATTTTCTCTGGTATGTTTGATCCATTCATTTAATTACGATGTAATGTTTATATATATGTTAAAAGACTAATGTAGATGTGGTGTTTTTATTATGCAGATGAAACAGAGAACCGGAATGTGAACCCCAAAAAACCCGTGTGCAACGAGAAGATCACTCCAGGTTGTTGATGTACTTGTTACTTTAATTAACCACAAATCAAAACCCCTTCAGTTCTTGCAGAATAGCAGGCAATCCCCCCCAAACTCTCTTCTCTAATATTACAAAGCATTCTTATTCTACTTGTTTCATGTTTTGCAGAGCATATTTTTGTCCTCAACGCGACAGATGATTTCCTGACAGAGAGAGCTCAGAGACTTCCACAGAGTGTTGCAGAGAAAATGCGCTACACTCAGGAGGAATTTGTCCCTCGCCTGACGAGATACAGACAACTCAGTGCCGCGGAGCAAACCGTGCTGGACTACTTTGATGAGCTTGAGATTCTCCTGGAACCTATTGGTACTCTCCTCAAAAGACAACGTAGTTCATACTAGACCATCAAGAGAATATTTACCTATATTACCTTATATTTACCTGAGATGTAGAAAATTAAATCATAGAAAATGTGAGTCTGAGTTCTGTCTGTGTTTAACAGCGCTTTGTGTCACGTTTTATACGTGGCAACTGAAAAAAGTGACCATGTCTAAGATTTAGGTTTTTGTATTTTAGTCATAGAGTTCCTTGAAATCAAATGAATCAAACTTCCTGTAACAGTTGCTTCATATTTCAAAGACCATGTTGCTTCTTAGTTTAAAAAAAAAAAGAAATAGTTCAACCTTTTAGGGAAATATTTATTTGCTTTGTTGTAGAGAAGATTTTGTTTTGTTGCCAGGCAGGCTAGCTGTTTCCCCCTGCTTCCATTCTTTATGCTTAGCTAAGCTAACCAGCTGCTGGCTCCACCATACTGACGTGCGAGTCATATCGATCTTCTCATCTAACTCTTGTTAAGAAACCAAGTAAACAAACTGTTGATCGACATGCTGGATGTCATGTTTCCTTTAGTTCCCCCCCACTTCTTCCAGCATCTGACACATTAAGAAAGACAGCAATCTTCCTATTTCGTGCCATGAATCGATCTCATTGTGTAACCTCGTGGCAAGCGACTTAATGTTCTGCGGAGAGGCTTGTAGAGGTCGCCAACTCACTTCCCAATGGTTCTGTTTCTTATCAGTAAGTGTGTCTCTCTCTCCAGAGGTCACCACAGGGGATTCAGAGTACACAGATGTGATGAAGAAGATCACAGAGATAGTGGGGATTCCCAAAAACTGCGGCCTGAGTCCAGCGGAGCAGGAGGTGGAGGACAGAAGGAAAGAGGAAGAGAGGAAGCAGAAACTGTCTGCAGACGCTGCTGAGAAGAAACGTAGGAATGAAGCTACACTGGCTGGGATGGCTGCTCAGTATGAGGAGTGGGTAAGTGTTGTGTAGTGCATTCATAGACGGTGGAGATTGATTACCATGCCACATCGGGTTTATGTACTTCGCTGGAACACAATGACTTGTAAATACTATCGGCTAATTAAAATATTTCATCATTCAATAGCAGAGGGATTTGTCCGAGGTGGAGCGACAGGAGAACGAGCTGCTGGAAGCTCACTCTCTTCCTCTGAGGAACTATCTGATGAAGTACGTGATGCCCTCGCTCACTGAAGCCATGTTGGAGTGCTCCAAGAACAAACCAGAGGACCCCGTCGACTTTTTGGTATTTACACAGTAGAGGTTCTCACATTGAGCATATCGGGGCCTTCTGTTAAATACTGTGTGAGTGAATTGATGCAGCAGCTGATATGTCGCGTTTTGTTTTTTTGCAGGCTGAACATCTGCTAAGAAACAACCAACAACAACCATGAATCTAATGAGGAAATGAGCCCATACATGTTATTTCTTTGAGGCTTTGTTGTTCCTACAGTAATATAATGAAAGATGATTGTAACATTAAAAGAGTGCTGCATCAGTGTTAAAGGCTTATATTATTTATGAAGGAATTCCATTAGAAGGTTGTCCCTGTAGATGTGACTTTAACGCCACAGATTTGATTCATAAAACTTGTGCCTTTGTTGTCATTTATTAGTTTACCTGAAGCAAAGAGGGCAAACACTGAGCGGGCATAGATAATACTTTATTTAAGGTATTTGTTTTTTCTGCAATAAGTCCCTGGTCAATAATACTCAACTATTTAATACTCCTTGTTAGATAATTCACAAGCCATTAATAAGAGCAGCTGTTGGGTTGGTGTGTCATTAATTTGTCGTTATACATTCTGTATACATATTAATAAAGGGTTGTGTTTCCCATCCAGTCTGCAGATGTAAGGGGTTACATTGGGGTTGTTAATGAATGGGTTGTTGTCCAGATGTCCCGCAGCCCTTTTTAAAAGGTCAGAGGTCAAATGCTCCATTGGAGGGTCTACACCTTCATACACGTATTGATTGATTGATTGATTGGAAATCAGAGTTCAAGAAAGAATCTCAGCTAGCCGTCAAAGTGGAAAATAAAGTATTGGGTCCTGCACATTGAGAATATGAAAGCCAAACTATGAATGACTTCATCCAGAGAAACGTGTGTGCATAACACTCATTAGTGCAAAACAAAATACGAATAATCGTCGAATAAAAGAAAAAAACCTTAATTTAAACTGTGTTTTAACATAGTACACAAACACATAGAGAGTAATACAATACTTCACAGGTATATTGTGATATGGTATAAGTATACACATTCATAACACATTAAGAACTACATGAAAAAATACTAATGTGTCTCTGGGCGCAGTGTTTGTTAGGAAGGTTTACATTTCAGCCAGGTTTCCACTCGTTTCAGATCGGTCCTTTTACAGCCTCCATCTGGTCTATGACTCAACTCCCACTCTGATGAAGAGTCAGAGCTTACTGGAAGAAGCGTGCGGACCGGTTATAATCCAGCAAAGATGTAACACAACAATCTTCTGCTGAAGCTGAGACAGTAGAGACAGATTACAAACTAATTAATAAAAAAGGCATGAGATAAAAATCAACGTCATTCCAATATTTCATTGCTGAAAGAAAACGTGGTTACTCGAAATTTATCACTAAAAAGAAATGTAATAATTCTTCCTTTGCTCATAAAAAAGTCAGAATGAAAACAAAACGTATGCCTACAATACATACTGTTAGGAAAATTATCAAAATATGTTTCTTTCATATGTGAATCACATTCATTCAGGCTACAAGTCTGCTTTTTCAACACAAGGTGGTGCAGGAATTCTATCTTGAGACTCGACAGAGGCATTAAAGAGAGACAAGCGCCTGTATTCAAGTATTTAAATGTCTGTTTAAATGTTTCTGTTTCTCTCAATTCAACCTAAAGACAATGGAGCGATACGATGCATTGTCTTGCTTTGTTGAGCTTTTATACTTACATTAGTCTGGCTTTGGAAAAGGGCCTTTGTTCTGATATTGTTGTAAAATAAAATAAGAATGTTTTGCTCTACTTGTTGTGGAGGTCAATCTGTTGTCTGGATTTGCTTTGTAGTTTCTTTATGACTGAGAATCTGTGGAATCAAGCAGCTAATTAGAAGCTGTTTACCGGCTCGCTCATATGGAAACTAAATCATTGCAGAAGCACTTCCTGTCACACAGTCTCTTTATGTACAAAGTATGACCACAATAAAATGGCAAGAATAGCCTTTTATAGGTTGTTAAAGCTTTAAAAGCTAAACTATGTAATTGTTTCTGTAGCTGTGGGGGATTATATCCATACTTGAGGTTATTGTACAGTAACTTTTCCTAAATTTTACATACCGAAACACATCTCTACTGTATTTTTAAGTTCTAAAATGATAGTAGTATCCGGTACAGACATGAGGCTGATTAAATCTCTTCCACCTTATTTAACCAGTCCTACCTGTGCTGTGGTAAGAGTAAGAGAAAACACCTGTTCACCACTGCTCGTGAGAAACAGATTTTATTGATTCAGTAAATACGACTCAAATGCACGGCACTTGACAGGGAAGGTAAAAGCAATGTCCGCCGTGTCGCTGTTCAAAGCGGGAAGCAAGCAGGCCGTCCAAACAGGCAGGAGACTTGAAAAAGGGCAGTCAATGTGTCAAAACAAGCCAGGAACAAAGAGGACAAAGGGCTCTGGGAACAATCGCTCAAGGAAAATAGAAATGGGGAGCTGATGAGGGAATTTGGAGCAGGTGTGGAGGTCATGTGACGGTAAAAAGGAATGACAGCTTCTTAAATAAAAATGACTAGGGAGTAAAATACTGGCAAGAGACACTGTAATTTGCAACAGGGCAAAGGGTCGGCCCAATCAGCCAAAATAAAAGTGTTGTTCATGACACTGAGAGAGGCAGAGTGGTCTGACATGACAAATTAGGACCGACATCCCCGGCAGGGAGCAGGTCCAGCTCTGTCACTGACATTTCATTTCATATTTATGGGGAGAAACGACGAGATGTTCTGCCAAACACACACGGTTCCCATAATTCATGTCTTCAATATGTGTAGTTCAGCTTTTTACTGGACCCCAAAGTCAGCCAGCCCCTTCCTCGTTTCCAGTATTTCACTGCTGTAACTGGAGGATATTATTCTCCCTAATTAGAGTTGTTTTTACCACGATACACTTGAGCAAGTTAAGTTCCTTAGTAGCGTTATCCTCAAGCTGTAAACTCTCAAAAAAATAGTTTCGGAGAAATGCAGAGAATCCACTGTAAATAGCTGAGGCTGTATTTGCTCTCAGGTCCGTTTTGGAAAACATGAGTCATCATACCCAGATGGTCCAGCTGCCTCCTGTTGTACCGAGACATCTCACTGGCTCCAAAGCATGCTGGGAAGAGACATCTTAACTGGCTAAATACAGTGTACTACTCCTACTGTACTGTTACTATACATATTACAGATATTACTAGTACTCTGACTATCATTACTGTACCATTTCTCTCCACCGCTACTACTTTTACCTCACTGCAATTATAAAATCTATCACACTTTGATATCATTATTATTACGTATACTAATATGATAGTTAATAAAAAAACATTCAGTCTAAAACCCCTAAGTGGTCACAGCCACAGAGGTCGCTGTCTGTTCTACCATAATGGCCGGTCTCCAATGGAAAACGTTTCATTTAGGATGCCAGAAATAGTGTAATAATGAGAACTTTCACTTGAACAAGCGAGGAAGAAAGGTCTCATTCTGTGGTGCAGGGCGTCGGCTTAACCGGCTCAAATACAGAACGTTCATGGTGGATAGATACTCCTCTATCCTTGACCTTGTTTGACTGCCTGCTTTATTTAATTCATTTTTTGTTTTGAGCTATTTTACTTCTGATTGCTTGCTAATGTTATATCCTCATTATGTTTTTCTTGCGTAAACTCTGATGAAATGTGTTATTCTAACCTTGGTTTTGTGGGGGTATTATCAATAACAGTACTTAGCTCAAGTACTGTCATTGGTGGGGTGTATGCGTGTGTGTTTGTGTGCGTGTGTACCTGTGTATTCTCCATCCTCCACCTACAGCAGAGAGACAGAGACGAGTCATGTAAAAGAAAAGGGAACCTGTTTCTAAAATTACCCACGGTGTGTGTGTGTGTGTGTGTGTGTGTGTGTGTGTGTGTGTGTGTGTGTGTGTGTGTGTGTGTGTGCGTGTGTGTGTGTGTGTGTGTAGAGTCAAGGTGAGGACTGAGGTGGTCTCAGTTAGCCTTATTGTTTTATCTGCTATAGCTGCAGTCACAATAACCTCTTCCACCCTTGTAGTGGTCTCAAACACATGCACACACACACACACACACACACACACACACACACACACACACACAGCAAACATTGAAATAGCATATACCACCCCTGTGGTGGTCACTCTAACATCTGCTGGTGGTTGAAAATGCTAGAAGTGGACCACACACACACACACCTACACACACAGCATACCATAGACGTATGTTGACAGGGAAGTGTATTGAACCATCTCAGTGTTTCTCATTGACACACACACACACACAAACATGAATACCACGAGTAGTCCTGCTGCATATATTGTCTACACACTTCAGGAAAGAAATTAATAATTCGGACCCCATGTGTCGGCCTTATTGACCCACTGTACTGTACCTCACAGCAGAGCAGAGTGTCACATGTTCATGCACACACACACACACACACACACACACACACACACACACACACACACACACACACACACACACTCTTCTTACCAAGCTGTGTTTAACAGCAGTGTTTGCTTTTGTTGGATAATGAAACAGCCAGAAGAGAGACAGAGGGTGTGTGTGTGTGTGTGTGTGTGTGTGTGTGTGTGTGTGTCCTTGCATACAGACATGCTTCACCGTGCATGCAAACCAGTCACCCACAAGGGGTCCAAAAGGTCGGGCAACATGTTGTGTCTGTGTGTTGTTGCTGGTGAACATGTAGGTTTCACATGTTGTGCAGCATCATGTGTCTTTGAGTTCTTTAGCTGCTCAGAGAAAGAAACTTTAAGATGCAAAACAAAAGCTGGGAATGAACTTCATCAAAATCTGTTTACAGGTTTTGGGGAGAATTGCCTCAGGTGATGTCAGTTGAGGCGGCGTCGGTTGGTGCTGAAGACGACAAGTTTAAAAATGAAAAAAAGTTGGAGGTGTGGAGTTAGAAAGAGGTGATCTTACCAGACCTCTGTTGCTGATTCTCGTCTCGGTTGCAGACTAGTGGCTTGAGGCTACATTAGCTGCTACATGGATGATACACCAGAACCTCTGACTAAACGGTCAGTGGACGAGTTGCATCATGGGTAGTGTAGACGCCATGTTTTGACGGTAAGTAAGAAGGAAGAAAAAAGATAATATCCTTTGTTCTGCTGCATCAACTTTTATCTTCTTTTTAACTGTCCATCCTGAGTCGAAAAATGTTTTAGTGCAATGCTGAATCGGTGGAATTGTCTTTAAAGATTATATAAACAATCTACAAAGACTATTTTCGACTAACATGCACTGATTTTTTTCATCTTGACAGAAAAAAGGTAAAGATACCACAGTATTATGTATCTCCTCCAGCACCGTGGTGTTGAGCATCTTATAGTTTAGACCAAAATAAACCCAATACCATCATACTTTCATATAAAAAATTAACTTGGATCTTAAAAATCCAAGTTTTATTTTAGATTGTACTTTGCAGTAGCTAAAGTGGTGAGTCAGTGGCATCCTGCACATTTAGTTCAAATAATCTCTGCTCTCAAGTTTATGATCAGACTTATTAAGGACATGCAGCTAACACAGACCAGGTGATGTTCTGCAGTCCTGTGAGATGTATTTTCCTACTTCCAGCATGTGTGCTCCAGCTGTTCAATCTGGCAGCCACTTGCGGTTGTGTGTGCGTGAGTTTTGCACACAACATGTTTATGAATTTGTGGTTATTTACAGTTAAAAGTGCTGGGGATCTAACAGCTCTGACCCCCATTTACTTCACTCATTGTCAAATTAAACGCAATGCATCGATGCGGGTATCGTAAATGAATGACACTGTGGTGAGATGTTGACACTGTGGTGAGATGTTGTTTCCTTTTGCAAACCGGATGTTGCTGCAGAAAAATCTATTTTATCTGATAAAAAATATATATATATATTTAGTTTAGATGTTGCAAAAAAGGATAGCAAATGAATGTATCGCACACAGATCTGCACAAATGCCTGTTTCCAGCAAAGCTAGTTGGTATTGTGCACCTCTGACATGAAAGGTATGACACTTTATCACTTATTTACTACATCTTCTTGACTGCGTAATGAAACCTCTGGGGGGTGTGTGTGTGGGGGGGGGGTTCGTGTAATCCTTCTGGATCATCAGTTCCAGTAGAGGAAGTTTCAGCAGTTTCTACTCATAACTTCTCAGCAGGCGCCAGGGTAAACGGGCACTCTCGATCAATCACAGATTCCAAATGCTAATGGAACCCAGGTCTGCTGCGGCCTCGGAGTAGAGGTTCCTGCGAAGCAGTAAGAGGAATGTTTGGACAGCGAGAAGAAGCTGTTCGGATATACAAAGAGGAAAAATGTGATTTGTGATGCAACACAGAAAGAGTTACCAGGAAAAGTCGGAAAATCCATCATCGTGCAGAATGAAAGGGTCTTCTGGTTAGGAATACTTTGAGCCTGCTGACAAACGAACCGAACTCAAAGCATTTAGGCAGAGGTAATAAGAGGGATCTAACTCAATCTTGGATCTTGTTTTTCTGTGTTTACATCAGTGATTGAGTGAAGAATGTGCTGAGTAGGTGGGTGGTTACGCGTGCGTACATGTTTACGCGTGTCTCAGGCAATGACATTATAAACATCCCATAATTATCTCTGATTGCCCCGGGGACCCCCTGACTCCTGCAGCTGCTATCAAAACGTTAAAGGCCCAGTCACATCATTTATTGCTTCGCCGTAAATCTGCTCCCCATGGAAGGGATTATCTGTGCTGAAATGGATTTGTTTACATTAAAAGGACATTTTGTTTGTCACATTTCACTGTGTCTGTGTTTCACCTACTAGTACATTTACAGTGCAGTACATACTGTCCTGACACCAACACATAACAAGCAAACGCCACATCTGGATCCACTACACACTCTATGTGTATATATATACTCTATATGCTGTGCTGGGGAAGCTACTTTGAAACTATAGCTTTGCAAGGTATCCATTACTTCACACTGGAAGGAGCTGAACTACAGTAAAGTGACCCTCGAAGGAAATGTAGTATGGTTAACTAAAGCTACTTAGGAAAAGTAATTCAAA
The DNA here is from genome assembly GCF_910591455.1 of Pholis gunnellus. Classification (NCBI taxonomy): domain Eukaryota; kingdom Metazoa; phylum Chordata; class Actinopteri; order Perciformes; family Pholidae; genus Pholis; species Pholis gunnellus. The sequence continues at coordinate 8,490,246 of NC_136546.1, read as the reverse complement.
CTGCTTTGGAAAAAGAAATGGTAAAATTGACAATGTACATGTGATACGAAATTAGAACAACATATAATACAAATAACTTTATTAAATAAAACTATAGACGGGAGGTCTCTTTCATTGCTTACATGTGCAAATGAAACCCAGACAAAAACAAGTCATTTCATGCACATGTGTGTCGTGTTTATGTTTAGTGAGTTGTAGTAAGGGCAGCATTAGAGCATGGAAGAAAACAGATGTATGGCAGGGTATGGAGCCTGGTATACGTAACACAGGGAAGAGGATATTTAAATTAGCAATGGCCAACATTCCTCCTCTGGCAGAGCTGCTGCACTGAATGAATGAGGCTCTGCTTCACTTGAGATAAAACAGAGAGCAGAGAGAAAGAGCAGAGCTAAGTGAGTTGAGCAGCTGCACTTCTGTTATTCTAAACACATGGAGGGAAATGAGGAGAGGATTTTATACTGCAGCTCCTCCCAGAAACACTGGATGAGGGTGAACCAAGGGTCTGACTGTGTGTCTGCACAGGGTCATGCGTTGGGTGCAGCTTTCAAAGAAACACACCATGTTTTATTATCACAAACCTTCAAAAGACAGTACATAGAACTAAAACCAATAAAGTCGTGGGTTTTAAAACCAAAACAATGAGCTGAAAGATGCTAGAATGCTCCATAGAGCCGGGTGATAAATATTGGTGGGTTTGTCACTAAAGCAGCACCTTACATTATATTAAATAACGTACAAAGTATTTCTTAATGCAGCCTGAAAGACACAAGTCCATTTTATTGGAAACTCATGGCTCACTCTTCTGCTGCTACATCAGCTGCATAAAGGTCTCTTGTTTTTTAAGCCACCGCCTCATTGAACTGATTATCTCGTCTTGAAAACACAATCTTGAAGAGAAAGATAATGAACCATCGGGAAAAGTTTTATTGCTAAAACGTGGAGTGTAATGGTGACATACAACTGTATCGTTTCTTTGACGCCTGATGTGTGGAAAATCTTCGCAAAACAAGCTTTTGACCGTTAAGTGATGAGCACCAGAGTTTGCAAAAGATTTATAGAGGATGGCGAAGCAGATGAGAGATGTCTTTTTTTCCCCCCAATCAAACTGTTTTTCAATGTTGAGAGACTGTCACGGCTCGTCCTCTCGGTTACCACAGCTGTCTGCCATGTGGGGCTTTGCGTGACTCGTACAGTTTCACCAAACAACAAAAGGCTACGAGAGGAAACCCACCAACCCACAACAAGACCACCGTCATATTGCTGCTCCACTGCAATGGCGATATTCAGGACCCGGAGGTTCTAGCTGTTACTTTTAAATTGATGTTTGGTAAAGATGAGGAGCAAAGACGAAGGGCGAATGTAGTTCATAAACAAGGCATCTCAGATTGCAAAAGAGGATTTCAGATGACACACTCAGAAAAAACTCTTTCATGGAAATGTTGATAACAGAACTGGACAGTTTTTCACATGCTTGTTTTAATATTTGTGGAAGATGACAAAATGAAAATAACAAAGTTAACTCTGTTTATTACAATTCTGTGTCTAGAATTGTAGTGATCTTTCTGTTGTTCATTGAACGGTCGGCCGTACGATTCCTCGGCAGGCTTCAATAACTGGGATGAAACATTTCATTGGAATTAGCCTCAATAAACTAAGCATTCAAAAGCTGAACCAGTTCACATGACAGTTTCTGGAGCCAATACAGGACACGCTGGATCAATGTGCCAGAAATAAAACGAGGGAAAACAAATCAGCCAATGTTCTCCTGACGGTGACTGCAGAATAATCTTCCTCATTGGACTGAAGCTACACTCCGAACTCCAACCACATGGTAATAATAATACAATACCTATTTTTTTCCCCTGCTGCCACGCAAAGCAAACAAACATAGAATACTTTAATTTGGTCTCTGTATGAAACGTTAGGTTACTTATTGAAATAACTTCAGAGCGCCTGGAGGAAGCGGTTTTGCAGGCGAGTCATTTTACCTCTAGTGGAGGAAAACAGCCTCAGAGAGCGGATTAGGAGCCGGACCGGTGCTCAAGGTAAACAGGTGTGTGATGTGAAAATTGCAAGTCTGTATTTTCACATCTATTATGTAGGAGGGCTTTCTTATGGTGTTTTTTTCTTTGACCAGATCTCCATCATGTTGATGCTATCTTTCCCTTTTTGAAAGTCTCTCTGAGGTTCTCGTCTCGGAATTTACCACTTTTCACTTGGTCTCATCTCAGTCTCAGACAAAGAAAAATGTGGATTTTATTCCAAGAACAGTCGAGAACCAGAATAGCAGGAGAAATCACTAAACCGCCTGTGCATTGTCTGATGTATTTGTTTACATCATTACTGTGATTGCTCATAGCAAACAAAGGAAAATTCCGAAGCATAAAATTGATTATTTGATCAATACATTTCTCATGGTACACTTATACAGTATGTATGGCAATGAAAGAGGCGAAACTTGTGAAGTACATCGGTGGGGCAAAAACAGGGTTGAGACTGTTTCTTCCTCATCTTGTCACTCTGCTGACGGTCTTGTGCACTGAGCGAGTCCTCACCCTCCTCTTTGCACTCACTGCCAATAGAAATACCGTCCCAGCTGGGTGACTTTAAAGGTTCAAACAATCCGCCCAAGACCCCTTTTTCAAGTCAATATTTTGAGAAATATTTGCCCAGACTTGTTCATTTCAGGAGGCACTGAGAGATTATCCTATATTCTGTCTTTTAGGTGTGAGGACTTTGAACTTATCCTTGCATGGCACAGCATGGCAATCACAATTTGTGCATTTCAATCACAGGCCCAAATACTCTATTTATTTTCAGAGTTACTTGCTGACTCACTACACACATTGCAGCAGGTGTGATTACCCCCCCCACACACACACACACACACACACACACACGTATAGAATAATGGTTACCTGAGCCAGAGGGCCAAGTGTGTTTTTACAGCTGTATACGTAATGAGGTCTTTGGGGGCCTGTCAAGTCAACTGTTAGCTAATGTCTCAAATTGAGTGTGTGTGTGTGTGTGTGTGTGTGTGTGTGTGTGTGTGTGTGTGTGTGTGTGTGTGTGTGTTGGTCCAGGTTAGGTAATGTCTCTCTGTGAGCCAACTCCCACTCCTGGCAGATTTAATGTCGTCATGACTGAGACTACACAACCTGATCTGCACATTTTGATCTCTTCTAAAAGATAAGAAGGGAACATCTGGAAAATGAATTGACCTGTGTTACAAAGTTGTAAGCAATCGCAAAGTTAAGCAGTCAGTGACTATGAAGAATAAACATGTCCATCAAAAGGCTTTGGTGAGGTCAAAATAGAATGTCAGGGTGTGAAAAGTTTATTTTTGTCTTTGGAAAATATTAAATCAAGGGTTAATTTTAAGTTTTCAATGGCACGACAGTGGACTGACTCTTCGCAGAGATAGCGCAGCTGTCATAACGAGACAAAGTTTGGCGTTGAATGTGAGAATGTATATATAAGGATGTAAATGTTTCATTCTGGCAAAAAATGTGTCAATGCTGCAGTTCTGCAAATGGCCACTTGAGGCGGGCTCCAAAAGCGAGTCAATGTTCATGAACCCCCAAGTTAAAATATCCAACTTTACAGCAGAATTAAACTTTACAACCAGGTACAAAAACGGTTTTGCTCTCTGTAGCTATTTTCTCATTCATGTTAACTGTACGGGGGGTGAATTTTGATGTAAGTCACCCTTTTTTTATTGTACTAATGCTTAAATTTAGGCATAATTAATTAAGGTCGTGGCCGCTTTAAGTTCAGGTGAGTGTCGTCTCAAGTCGCTAGCTGTCTGCTTTGCTTGGTCACCCGCTTCCACCTCAGCTCCACAAACGATCTTTCTCTTTGCCTATTTTTGGAATTGCCGTGAGTTAGGCTATTTCTAAGGTGGCGACGGCTGGAGGAACCCACTTTGAGCTTCGGTGTGACGTCACGGAGACTACGTCTACATTGTATACAGTTTATACATCATTCTCACAATGACAATGCTCCCCTTCTTAGTTTTGTGTGTTAACGTGCTAAGTTTTGCTAAATAGCACTAAACACAACATGAACATATACATCTAATTGTTGTTAAGACATTTCACTTAAAAAGTCAACCTCATGGTGATGTTAGAGGAAGAAAGACCAACAAAGTCAGTAGGATTCATCCTCTGGGGAACATGAATGAAATGTAATATTATTGTTTAAATTTTCGCACACTCATCACCTCAGGCATGACATCACATCACTGAGTCAGCAGAAAGCACTGGTCCTGTGCGGTGCGTCGGCCAGCGAACCATTACGCCAGCGCAGTACATCACAGCTACTCAATCCACCTCACAGCCAATCAGCTTTTAAGTGTGCATGTGGAAAGAGGGAGGGAGGTGTTACGTCCCGATCATTAATAACTCCCAGAAAAATAAATCCTGATGTTAGAGCTTTCAGCCTGTTGCTAAGCCCCTGGGGTCAGAAAATTACCCGTGCATGAAGCGGTGAAACATATTCCACCTGGGAGAGTCAAGCCTGGTTCCAGAAAGCACATCTGGCCTTTAGGTTTTCTGGCTCGGTCTGGTGTTTTTCACCACAGCTATAGCACCCCATGCCCACACTTCTCACACGTCTTACTTCACTTCCTTTGTCTCTCTTTCTCTCTGTTCAGTTTCAAAATGTTCATGTTTTAACTTTTTTCTCTTTGCTGTAGTTTAAAAGTATACTACCTTCAGGTTAATTCAACCTTTTCAAAACCCATGATGAAAACACTGCTGATTTTCTGAGTCACCAGAAAGACGCCACTACAGAGGTTTTCATCGTTTTCTTCCTCTAGGGTTAGAGTTGCTGAGCCACTATAACAATAATTAAACTCCTCCAAAAATCCCCCTCCAGCGACCTCTGGTCATTTTAAAGTTCTTAAATATACCTTGGAAGTAGGCATATGGTGTACACAGCAAACCAAAATGAACAAGTGATTCCTGCCAATGTAAACACTGGTTGGTTCCCAAGACCCCTTTTCCCATATTACTCAAGTGAACCTCAGTTTGATGGCGGGCTGACAATCTGAAACATGAATCACTGCATGTTGCTGAGCTGATAAAGTGCTGAGGCTGGAACAGGCAATTTGAAAAGATGAAATATTGATGGATGAAACCTCCACATAAAGGAATGAATTATCAAGAACAGGTGTAGTATTCAAAGAGTCAGGATTAGCCTAACTAAAGCTTCAATGTAATGCTCGAGGTTTGGAAAAGTTGTACAAATGTACGGTCATATTTTATCACCGCAGCTTAAGTCAATCATCGACTGACATTTATTTTACTGTTAAAGCTGCATTACATCATTTTTTGGCCACTTTTACCAGCTCTACAACAAGCTGAACAACCCACAGCCCCATCAAATGGCATCAAAAGTGTTTTACAGCCCTTTTTGCTTTTGACTCTCTAATTAATAATCACCTGCCAATCTCTGTTATCACCTGTTATCTTCCTTGGCTTAGGATTGGCTCAATCACACGTCTATTAACACAAGTGAAGCTGTTGCAGGTGCTAGGAATTAGTAATTAGTGTTTCTCACAGTCCAAGGCAGAAAGGGCTCTAAAAATACAGCAAATGCCTCGTTAGAAAATCTACTCTACACACAATGAAACATGTAATGAATACACCCAAAAAACCAGACACAAACACAAAAGATTGCTCCCAAATATTTCTACTTTATGACACTTCATCCAGTAGAGACTGAGAGACTTGATTTCACATCTTAAATACACATTTAACCCTGATTTTAGGTCAGAACATCCAAAGTCATTATGTTGCATTCTGTCTCTATCTGAACGCCGTTCATCGACCAGACAATGTTGTTGTCATACTCTTAGGTGTTGAAATTACCCACTGAAGTTATATGGGAAGATTTACCATTACTAACTAACTTTAAAATCACTTTTTGTGTGTCAGGGCAAAATTCACATTCTTGACATTATATTAAGCAAGTGAGGTAACCTACATGCATCTATGGGGTTTGAATGACTTTAAAGTCCTCTCCTTCTCGTTCTCACATTTGCCATTAATTCTCCTTCTTTCTTTCATTGTCTCTTTGCTTTCTCGGTGCGTCTCTCTCGTGGCTGCATGTGGTAACCTTTGTTATAAAGTGGACTGTCCAATAATTTAGCAACGGTCCGTGATTTATGGCACGACATGTGGGAATAGTTTGTCTGCAGGAGGACTCCCTCACCACAAGAAGAAAAACTGTGCTAGTCAGATTGAAGGATGTCTGACGTATGAATAAAGCATTCAAATCAGGACCATATAAATCTAATCCTGGATTTTATATCAACCATATTTTCCTGCTTCATAGATCAGAAACAGCAGCAATTTTACGCCCTTGCATCAAGTTTCTCAGGTGAAAACAGCGAGTGATTTAGAGCAAATGTTCCATGCTTATAATTAATAGTTATGAGGACTGCAGGAATGAGGGATTTGGGTGGATTCATGAAGGAAGTTTTTGTTAGAGATCAGGTTCCTAACATCCCACAAGGCCTGTCATGTTCCAGCTCCGAGAAAGTGAAAATATCCGTCAGCAGGAGATCAGTGCCCACTGGCTTCAACAGTTTTTCTCCAGCAACACACCCACATAAGCCTTTCTCAGACATTGCTGTTTGCTGATTGTCACATTAAAATATTCTGAAAAGTATTTGGAAAGGGACATATGCTTTCCTTAACTCTTATTTTTTTCATTTGTAACCTACACTGTGAACTGCAATGAGCACCGACGTTAAAACAACAGAGTAAATCTAGACAATCGAATATCTTTTGAATCATTGGAAGAAAACCTCAAAAATCTAATGGGAGGGGTTTGACATGTGTTTAGAATTAACGGCTGCTTCGTTTCCCTCATGGGGCAACAATAGCACTCTGCTTTGGAAGTACAGTAAGAAACTGACAATAAAAAGTCTGTTAAAAAAAAGAAGCTTTATTGAAGTTCGATGCAAACCAGTCACATTTCACTACCAAACACAGGTTTACAAAAATTATACATTTCCCTTTTTGTAAGTCGTTTTTGTTTCTGTGATATAAAAGGTTATTTATGTGTGTATCATAAGACCTAAACCCTCTTATAAGTCAATACTCTGTTATCTCAAGTGTTATAAACTGAGGAAAAATGTGTTTTTTTATTATATTACTTGTCATGTTTACAACCATTTATTTGTTGTCGTTATTGATTTATGTGTTGAATGAGTTTTATTAGTTTCCTAGCCTTCATACCTAAGGAATAGTTCAACATTTTGTGAAATATGTATATTCATTTATTTTCTTTCCATGAGTTTGATGAGAGGATTGATTCCACGTTTAAAAGGGGCGATACTACCAGGATGTATCTTGTTTTTGTAATTTGATTGGACAAAAATTTACAATAATTAAGTTACAGGGAGTTATGTGCTGTTATGAATTCTGATTGAGACGTAAGAATGGAGTTGATAGATGACATCTAAGATCGGATTGTTTAACAAGTAGCCAGTTTACAAGCTATTTTTTAACTAATAAAAAGCTAAATTATCAACAGACAATAGCTGGTCGGTTCAGAGATTGCATTTGGCTAATGCGTTCCACCTCTTTTGGTCTTCACACAGACTCTTTACCTGCATGCAACCGAAGTCCACTCAAACGTGATTTTTCAATATGCATTCACATGCACAATCTGTTTTTAGAGATTAGGCTAGCTATTTTCCCCTGCTTACAGTCTTTATGCTAAGCTAGGCTAATCACCCCCTGGCTCCGGCTCCAGCTACAAGCATGAGATTGGTATCAATCTTCTCATCAAACTCTCAGAGAGAAAGCAAATTAGTTGTTTTTCCAAAATGTTTTCACAAACATGTCAACAAGAGTTACAGTACTTTCTTCATTTATACAGCAACAATAATAGCAAATCTTGCATACAATGTAAAACAAAGGTCATCAGAGCACAAATGATTTCTGCAAATGTACTTCTTCAAATGCTGATCATAAAATGAAAGCTTTGCCCAGAAGAGGAAAGACATGTCTTCAGAGTACCTGCTCTGAAATGCTAAAAGAGAAACAAACTAACTTTAATGTTCACACTTTAAGAACCAATAAAGTGCCAACCATCAGAAAAGGATGTGTCAATGTGTAGATGATGTGAAGAAAAATACATGTTTTTTTCTGTGCCCATATAGAAGTGCATGGGAATGTAGTTTGAGTTTTCTGGATGGGAAAAACACCACTACTTTAGTCCAAATCCGTGGTTAAAAGACCCCCTTTTTATTACGCCCCCTGAGGTTTTGGTGGTTTGACAACAACCTCAAAAATGTCCTTTGCTTCCAGTACATTCAACAAGACTTTAATAATAGATGTGTTTTGTTTTTATATTCCTGGTATCTCATCATCTAACGCCCATTTTTAATTCTGGTAAAATCTCATGCTATGTCATTTATATATGAACGGAGCTTGTTATCTTTGGGTTTTCTTTGGTTATGATGTACAAGGAGCGAGCCATCAAAAATTATAATGAGACTGTGTATGAAGGCAGTTTTCTCCAACATACTACAAAATTCATATTTTGTACAAACATGGGCAATTTCACTTCTCGACAACAGTTCAGTTCTGTTTTCTAGTTTCTAGATCTTCTTCTTGGTTCATTTCATGTGGCCATGTCATAAAAGCCCCATCTTGAATTAGATTTGTCACATTTGTTCATGAAGTTCTCAATTGTCTTGCATAATTCCATCAAAGTGGATTATTGCATCTCCAGTCACAATGGGTGACATTCCTTCATCTGTCAATAATTCTTCTTTGTACTGGACAAATCAACTCTTAGTTCACGTCTTCGTCCATCTTTCTACTGTCTCTTGGACCCGGTAGCAGGTGTCACGGTCCGCTGCTGGGTGTTGATTTGTGCATGGGGGGAAGGCAAGCACAGAGGTCCAGGGGTTCCTGGTGATCCAGGTGGCCCTGCTGGCCCTGGTATCCCCCCTGCTCCTGGTGGCCCAGTGAGGCCCGGTAGTCCTGCCACACCCCGGTGCCCTTGAGGCCCTGCAGGTCCTGGGGGGCCTTCTTTACCGGAGAGGCCAACGTCACCTTTCTGGCCCGTCTCACCAGTTGGTCCTAGCAGGCCAAGAGGCCCTTTAGCACCTTTGATTCCCACTGGCCCTCTATTGCCACTTGGTCCTGATTCACCTGATCCTCCTTTGGGCCCAAGCAAACCCTTCTCTCCAGAAGTTCCACGGCCTCCAATAGGGCCTCGGTCACCTTTGCTCCCAGTCAGTCCCAAGGGTCCTTTTGAGCCAGTCTCACCACGGTTCCCTTTGGGTCCTGGTGGTCCAGGAGCACCTGTTGAGAGAAGACCGTGAGGTTAAGTTGAAAAATAAAGTGTACATTTCATATATGACAACATCTACTTTACCTTTTAGTATAGTAAAGTTCTTTATGAGCTGGATATGGTGAACATCCACAAGCTTCAGCTCCTCCATCACCATGGACAGGTTCCTAATGTCCACATCCAGTTGTACATTCAACAACATGTTTTGCTGTCTCAGTGTGTCGGCCAAGTGGAGGAGTAACACGACTGAGTTGTTAAGGTTCTGCACAAAAGAGAGGAGGATGTGAGGGTAAATATATGCAGCAAAATGAGACCCGAGAGAGTAGAAGAATGACAAAGGGGGAGGAGAAATTTGGTAAATTTAAGTACAAAAATCTCATCAACATTTAAGCTATGTGATATGTCATCGCTGTCAATAATATCAAGAAAAACTGTTTTTAATAACAAACAATTCAAAGATTTAGCTAGCTAGTTATAGCTAACTTTTCATTATTTAGTCACGAAATATCCGTGTTCTAGCAGCACATGTATCATCAGACAAAATAGGTAGGGTTAATTCTTATAAAGGAGGTCTGGTTTTTTAAAAAGGTGCTTTTCAAAGGTGATATACTATAGAACAATCGAAAATATAATATTTTTCTGTGCAGAGCTTCAGCTCTCAATCTGCATTTTTTTGTGTGTTCATTGATAGAACCATAAGCAAGAAGACAGAAATCTTCTGTGTTTACTACCTGTAGATCTTCAGAGTGTCTGCCCATGCGACTCTGGCAGGATGAGCTCTCGATGTTGATGTACTTGTACATGCTCTGGACGTGGCTGACGGTGGCGTTGATGCTGGAGGAGATTGTGTCGATCTCCATGGAGATGGAGTTCAGACGACCATCCAAAGCAGAGAAACGTTCACCTGTCCGGTTCTCATAGTACCTAAAGAGGGATGGTTACAGTGTGAGTTTTTGTTTTTCCTTAATGAAAATACTCTTTCTTTCTGTGTCTGCATGTTGAGTGTGTGTGTGTGTGTTTGTATTATATATTCCCTGCTTTGTGGGGACATATGTTTACAATGCCACATGTGGGGACTCACCTCCCATCTGAGACAAAAGCTGGTCGCCACAAGGTAAATACACTTTTAAGAGTTGACTTTAGGGTTAAGGTTATGATTTGACTCAGGATAAGGTTTTTTGTGGCTGTTGGTTTATGGGGTTAAACCCTTTAGTGCACAGACCTACCGACTTTGCCAGCCATGGGGTAAAGGTTGAGATCAGGATCAGGAGTAAAGTTTTGGGGCAAAGGTAGGGATAAGGCATTAAAGGTAACGGTTCTCCTCCAGGGGATTGATGTAAGTCAATACAATGTCATCTAATGTGTAGTAGTACATGTGTGTTACCTGGAATGGTAGTGAAGGTCATGCATGGTCTCCTCATGTTCATCCATGAAAGACGTCACATTGTCAAGTTGCATATGCAGGTTCATCACCTGGAAGAAATACAGACATGTCGTACTTCTTAACTCATAAAAAGGTATAATATGTTACATTTGTCGGTTTGTAACACACTGCATTCAAAGTTTGCCACTCAAGCCAGTCAACATGCAAGCGAGGGAGAGAGCAACGATGGTCGAGTGAGCTATAGAGTGAAAACCTTTGACATATATGAGATTCTCATATACGGGTAAGAAAAATCATTGAGGGGATTGAAATTACCTGTGGCCTACGACAACTGCAGTTACAACAATTACAACACTTCTTTTTCTTAAATAAAATGTTTCTTTAAATGCACATGGGGTGGGTGTTCTATGCAGCAAACACACACACCTGCTGGGTGAGGTCGTAGTACACCTCAGTGGACATGGCGATTCTCTGGTGATCTGCTACTATGTTGTTTTGGAGGAAGCGCATCGTTTGTGTGGTGCTGCTAGTGTTGGATTTGATGGCGCTCAGAACTCGGCTGTAGTTCTGCCATTCGGTGGTTAACTTCTGGAGGACCAGAGTCTCCTCATCCGCTTTTCTCTGCAGAGCATCTATCCAAATTGTACTGGAGAGCAGAGGAAAACGCAGAAGATATGTGAGATGCAGCATTCACATTATTTTTCAAACTGTGTCTGCTGTATTTATCTTTTTACTGTACTAACTATAGAAGCAGCCAAAAGTGTATAAGTATATATTTTTTATTTAACCACTATTTTAACTATCTATCTAAATAACTGAATGAAGAAAACACAAGATTCCCTTGTTAATAAATCATGTACACATTAAAAAATATATCATCACCCTATCAAAATGTATAGTATTTCAATACAATAACAAAAAAAATTGATGATGAACTCCATTGTTAACAATCTATAGTCAGCATTATGTATCACAGCTGTGCCTTTTTCAAGTAATGATATAATGATTTACTTCAACTCTGGCGTCATGCCCCGGATTTTAGGTTAACACTTAGCAAGTTCACTAAAAGATAATTAACATGTCGACAGCTAACAAGGCCTGATAATAATCTAGCATGGGGTATGGCCGAACGGGCTGAGCAGAAGCCTCCGCCGGCTGTATTACACCTGTAGTGTCTGGTCAGAGAGGGGGTGTGTAATGCCCAGAGTCAGCAGCTTCAAAACATTTTTAAGAGATGGCCTGCAAATAGGACTTTGAGTGCACCGGTCACACGATGAAATGTGCTGCTTTAAAAACACAAGTCTGTGCTCTATATTAACCAAGACGTTAAAGCACTCCTCTGGTCACGGTGGTCCCGCACGCTGCAGGTGGAGTTTCATCCCCTGCCCCACTCCCCATTTGGCCCCAGCCAGGTGCAAATAGTATTATTGTCTTCTAACACCTGGGTGCTAATAGCATCTGCCATAATATAATTGCTACACATCAATTTAAAGCTAAATTGAGTCTATTTGTGACATATACCAATTATCAAAATGTTTTATTATCATTATTCTCATGTGGAAAATTGATTTGGGGCTTGAATGTTTGAAAATGTTTTATTTTGTATGTAAATGAGTACAAACTATTATAGTATTTATCTTAAACGTTACTGTATATTTACCTGCAAAGCTTGCAATCACAATAAAGCTGAATAATTAATGTGTCACGTAGTGGATATCTCTTTTTCAAGTATAAAATAGATCTTTTCATTCACCTGAGTGCCACTGTAGTGTTAACCTGCTGTGCCGTAGCTTTGATGTCGTATTGATCATCCGCCATCGTCTTCATTTTCTCTTCAGTTTCCTCGATCACCTCCTTCCAGCCTTCAACCCGATCCAGGTATCTTTCCAGCGACTGGTTTAGAAGTTTGATTGACATGAGGTGGTTTTGCATGTCGCGTGTCAGCCGGTTGCTGGTGGTCTTAAGGGTGGCCTGTGTTTGGGAGGCCTGATCCAGGACCTGGAGGTGGACAGGGATCAAAGAGACAGAGTTTGTGAATAGAAATGTATGAAGTCATAGGCTGCAACAGGTTTTTGTTTTCTGTTTGAACAAAACAAGTTTGTTTTTTGATTCACCACACATTACCTGCTCCTGACCCAGTATCATTCTCTGGATGTCTTCAAACTCCCTCTTCAGCCTGCTGATCTCCTCGCTGTACAGAGTCACATCCAGACAGCCTGAACAGTTAGAGGTGGAGCTCAGATCTGAGAGATAGAGTCAGAGAACAAAAAGGAGGGAAGATAAGAGACAGTGAGGCAGGATTAAAAGTTCAAGTTTGTGTCATCTTGCTCAGCAGATGGGAGGTTACTAAATGTGACTAAATGTAATTGTAACTGTTCCAAACAGCTACTAAATGTATTATAATTGTAAATTCTCAATTTTTAAGCCATCACGAATGAGAAGTTCTTATGGTGGTCATAAAAATGGAAACTTGAACTTTTACATTTCCATGACTACTGAGCAAACGATGCAGAATGGACCTTGTGATGAGATTGATTTGTTGAGGTCAAGAAAGAACTTCTAAACAATTCTCAAGACCAGAAAACAGCAAATATTTGTTTTGTTTTATTAAATGTACGACATCTGAATAAATATATATATCTCTACACATATACATATACATATATATATAGGGTTTTTAGTTATTACTCCAAGACACCTTGAAGACTTTTCCATGTGCATAAGTCTCTTTCCATTGATTTTGTTTCCCCATAATTTAGGGTATACGAGGCCATCCAGACTCAAAATAGTCTAAAATAAAGTAATTTCAGCTACTTTACCCTCTATTCTTTGTTGAACCCTGTTAATCTTCTTGTGGTAGACGGACTCCTCCTCAGACAGGTTGTCAACCTTCCTGAACACTGGAGACACAGAGAAGTCGATAAAGTAAATACAAGTAAATATGTTAAAGGATTGTAAAATTACATATTCTTTTCTTGAGTTCTGGATTTAAGCTTCAGTGAAAGAACACTGCTTTGTTCTTGTGTAAGTCAGTGTAAGTCAATAATACTTAAACCATTCATTTTAAAAATGCAAATAACCATGGAGGATGGTTCTGAAAGCTGAGGAGTGGATACAGAAATGATTATCATTATTAGTACTTCAGTGTTAACAGGACATAGGAAGTATTTAAAGGAGTAAAAACAGGAAGTTGAAATTCAAGCCCAGGCAACAAAACACGTATAGTTTTCATTAGCTAACAAAGATAACCAAAACACTGATGAATGATGGTTTAGCCAGCTGGCCAGGTCCTACTCTCCCAAATTATTTCCCAAGAGAGCAACAACAATTTAGTGAGTGTGCGTTTGAGAAGTGTGCAAGAGAGCGCATGAATAATGTGTGTTTGCAGACCTTTTCAGCATCCTAAGTCCTGACTCAGGGGATTAATGAATGTCCGTTCCATGGTGTGTTTGCATATATAAATGCTTCCAGATGCACATATCACCTGCTCTACTGTATTAGCTGCTGTAACAGTGATGCTGAAAACGGCTTATAGATTTGCTAAATTCTAAGCATAAGTAGAAATACATAAGCAATATTCTTATAGACTGTGTAAATCAACCGCTAGATCTCTTCACATGCATTATCAGTATTAGATTTTTGTTTAATGTTTTGGGTGTGACGCCTTGGCAAGATGTATTCCATGTGTTACTTCATTCCACATTTGTTATTTAAAATATTTTTGCTGAAGAATTGTTTGAATAAAATGGCTGTTCAGCAGGGAACAGAACATCTAAAGTTATTATTTTCTGTTTTTCCATGTGCACATGCACAGTTTGGGAATTGCAGCCAAGTGAAATATCTTTTCTGTTTATACTTAGGTTTCCAGGGCTTTGGTGTTGTACAGCTGTGCTGGAAGTTGACACAAACATAAACTAGAGGCTGTCTTGCGATGGGATCACACCAGCTATGATTAAAAATGGGGCCAAGGGCGTACGCCAAACGTAAGCCATCTTATCTTAACTATGATATGTTTTCCCCTAAATCTAATCAAGTAGTTGTGTTGCCTAAACCAAAATAGTTTCTGTGGTGGCGGCACGTAATTTTAACATATTACAAGGACACACCATCAATGGTGTTCCATCCAATGAAACATGTTGTATGTCCCATTTAGTTGTTGTTTTTCAACAAAAATTATCTTTTGTCAAAACATTTATCCTTCTTGGTCGGCACAAATTTCGTCTTTGTTTCTTCCTCAAACATCCTCAAACTACCATCAAAATGGTCGATAAGTTTAAAATGACTAACATCTACCTGGCTGTCATCCATAGCTCTCCTCTTCTCTTCCCTGCTAAGGTCTTCCCGCCCACCTCGGAATGCCGAGCCCCCCCCCCCCCCCCCACCCAAACAGCATGTCCACATGTTTCCAGTATGTACTAGGTGAATTCATATTTATCATACTTCTGTATCTGAATACAAACTTGTTCATGTTATGTGGGATCTTACGTCATTCTCACCCAACCCCGTTTCCTCTCTACTCCTGAGATCCCCGAACGGGAGTAAAAGATGAAGATTTACGACTTTCAAACCCAACAAAATGTGATGTTAATGTGAAAAGCATCTGTTGGTGCAGAGCAGCTGTCAGGTAAAACATGGCACACGAGGCCCAGGACCACATTCATTTGATCTATGGGAGTAAACTGTGTTTTATTAAGACACCCTCATACATAGAAAAGTATGATTTTCTTTCCCATGACAAGCCTACTTCTTCTTTTTAATGCATAGTTTAAGCATTAATCAGTAGGATAACCTAATTAATGGAGATGTGTGTCTCTGTGTGAGAGTCAGATAATATAAAGGGTATTTTTGGATTTGAGACTTTTACCCACCAAGCGACGCCAGCACTGCCACAACAATGATGAGGAGTGCAACAAATCCATAGAGGACTTTGATAGCCAGCTGGAGGGAGTGGCTCTGCTGGCACCTCATACAGCCACCTCTGCTCCGACCTGGAGGGACGTTGAAAGAACACACACATATAAATATGAACAAAAATGTCAGAATCCAACAGGTACGTGCGCCTACATTTGATCTGATTAGCTGTACATGTAATATATATTGTATAGTAAATACAATATATATTGTATATTGTACTATACAATATAAATATAGTACAATGTAATTATAATACAAGTATCAGAAGTAAAAGTACTCATTATGAAGAATGGCCCCTTTTGTGTTGTACAGTTTAGTGTGTTATACATTCTGATCTGTAGGGCTACAAGTACTTATTGTTTTCATCATTAATTAATCTGCCAGTTTTTGTTTTGAATGACCAAATCAATACTCTGGTCTATATAATGTCCCAAATCTCTTGTTGTCATACAAAATGTACTTGTTTTATACATCTTACAGTTCATAAGCTGAACTATAGTTTACAATCAAATAAGACTAAGAAACTGCATTTTTCCCATACATTTTAGTTTTTACTATTAATCAATTTTGTCAAAATTGTTACAGATTAATTTATATACTGGACTGTATATCAGATATGTTTTACTGATAGCAGCATTTCAATAGTAGAAGTGGAGCTAATCTTTAACAATGCGGATTATTTTATCATATGCTCGTATGTTTTGTCTGCAAAGTTGGAACTATAGCCATCAAATAAATGTAGTTGAGGAATTATCTCCTTCTGAAATGTAGTGAAGCAATGTCATTGCAGAGCCACACTCTTGACATTTATATACACGTCATGCATGTACACACATATGGCCTATGTACACAGTATGTCATTGGTAAAATAAAAAACATCATGCAAATTACATTATTTGTAAGACTTGTGTGTATGTTTGTGTGTGTGTGTGTGTGTGTGTGTGTGTGTGTGTGTGTGTGTGGCCTTCACCTCTAAATGAAGGCATTTCCTCCTCTCCAGTGAAATCCTCCTCTAAAAAACAAGACAAGAAGAAAAAATGCAAACATGACCAGGGCTCAACACAAACTTTTAAAAGTTGTTGCCAGGCTGCCAATGCTATGCCACGCAGTTATACGTCAGCTTAATGATGAAAATGTGACATGAATACATGTCGTGTGTATGTTGGATATGATTTGGAGTATAACTTACAATCTAGGTCAAACATGGTGGGATACTTTGCTTCCCAAGACTTCGCCAATTTCCTTTTTGTTTTTTTTGCTCAGGTTCATCTGGTTCTTTGTCAGTTTCAATTTGCAAAATTCAATTGTGATTAATTGGTTAGTCGAACTTTTCACCCCACAGTCAAACTACTTGATTTGCTTCTCGCAAGTAAATGCATCAAAACATGTGCAGTGTTGCCTGGTTCCAGTACTGACAGCAATACTTAAATATCACTAATGCAGCAAATACTAATACTAAAAATCTATTTGTTTTGCAGTGTACATTTAGCTGTTTGCTGTTGAATTGGTTGCCCATATTGTCTCTCATACTGTCGAGCCCTCATGACAATTTGAAAACCAAATAACAAAGAAATCATGGAATTCTCAAGTTTTATTATTAAAGTTTGTTGTCATGTCATTTAAAGTTAAAGTTGTGAAAAAATATGACGAGTCAGAAATACGTAAAAGGGAGTAATATTATTCTTCCTTCTTATTTTTGGGGAAATACACTTTTTTTATTGAGATAGATTAGAAGACTGATAGCTCTTTCATATCGGTCACTTAAATATAGAGCTAGAGCGAGGAGGCCATTAGTTTAGCTTAGCATAAAGACTGGAAACAGGAAGAAACGGCTAGCCACTTAATGCACAGACATGAAAGTGGTGTCCATTTTTTCATCACACACTCTTCAAGAAAGGAAATAAAAGTCCCAAAATGTCAAACTATTATTTTAAAATAAATAAATCTGTACAACATCCCATTCATAATGTGGCTGACGACCACGTATCGTGCACTGGTTGACATTTATGTTTCTTAGACAATAGAAAACTTTGAGCATTACCTTTGAAAAGCTGGTTCTCGTATCCACCATAGTTGTCTGCCAAAACAGAAAGAAAGACAGAAAAAGGGTATTTAATGGACTGAAACCAATTCTGTTGGAGCCACCAACAGGTTTTATTAATCATGTTATAAATCATACAAACTGCTGCCTCACAATCCCCTGCAGCCTCCTCCTGAAGTCTCTGTATTGTACTGACCATGTTAAGTACGATACTGCTTTCTTGGCAGAATAAAAAGAATGGTTCTTGTTCTGCTCAAATGTTTCCTCTGAGCTGAGCAGCTTACTCAGGAGAAAACAGTCCCTCGGTGGTTCAAAGTATGAGAACAGCTGTTGGTTTTGTGTGCTGATTCTGGTGGGAGTATTGTGCGCCTGAGGAAGTTGTCATCACACATTCTTTGGTGGAAAAGACTGAAATAAGATGCATGACGTCCACAGAATTAAACCAGAGGACCTAATAAACCACACAAGGCCTAGACAAATGCATTTACTGTCATGTTATAAGTGTATGTAACAGCAATGAACTTACAACACGTCATTAACTGTACACCACCCCAACCTCACACTTTGTTGCAGGGGAGCCTGTTTCTGAATGAAAAGACATTCATATACACTCATGAACAGGAAAAAAAAAAAAGATCTGGCAGGGTGCTGAGTAGCTGAAGAAAAACAGTTGGACTCCAACTGCCAAAAGAGCTGGCCTTCAAGCAAACAGTGTCAGACAGCGGAAATATTGCTGTATAATGTAATATACATTACACATGCTACTGCAAATTTACTTCAGAACTGCACTTGAAAATGAGCACAGCAAAATGACTTTGCAATGAGTTTTCTGATTGTGGAAATGTGGAAAATGTGTGGACGGAGTCTAGACAGATGTGATGTAATTTTAAACAATATTCCACCAGAAATGTAGCTTGTGAGTCCAATTCTAAGCATAGGATGGCCCTGAAAGGTTTCAAGAGTTCCCAAAGTCCTTGTACGTAAATGGGGCTTAGCATTAGCTCAGGCTGAAGTCATGCTTGCAATAGCTGTTTGGCATCAGCTGCTCATTCATGACTAGTGAAATCCAGTCATATTCACACAGGTAAACACAGCAGCCTTTATAGTCTTGTATTTATTTTTGTGAAAATGTAGCAATGGAACAAATAAGCATACGATAGTTTGAGAAAAAAAAATGGGTCCCTAGTTTGGAATTTATTGTAGTTGTTCCAAATCCAAGATGAATACATTAATGTTTAAGGATCAAGCTAAAATGTGACTGTTTAGTGCTTGTAACATAGGCAGACGAAGTTATTTCATAAATACTACAATACATTTGTGGAGACTACATCAGAAGTTACAATACTCAATGTAAGGGTTACAAAATGCTAATGTATGAAAATGACATGTTTATGTAATTCGTGGCATGTTTATCCACATTCATGGATCACACTTCTGATCCATGAAGTGTGACTTTGGTTGTCTGTCAGGTTTGTCAGGCCCATTGTTCCGACTGACCATTATTTCTAAACCCCTATAGTCTGAAAAATATCCAATTGGACCGAAGCCCATTTGTCCGACAGCCCGTTATTCCAGAAACAAATGCCCATTGCTCTGAAAATACAAAATCTCCCTGCATCAAACAAAGGCACATGGCTAATTATTATGCAGAATGATGTCATCGGATCTTCTCAATTTTTTCACTTACTGGCAAATGCATGACCCACCACTCTGCCTCTTACTACTCTTTGCCTTCGATGGTTGGTTTAGTCAGGTTTAGGTATGAGGAGTAAGATTTGTTAGGTTAAGGATAAGAATGCTAGAGAAGGCCAACCAGAGGCAGAGTACGGCGGGTCATGTTTTTGCCTTGGTAGGGAAAATAAATAGCAACTGGTAAGGTCCAATGTTTGTAATTTCGCATAATAATTAGCCATGTGCTTCTCTTTGTTGCAGGAAGAGTTCATATTTTCAGAGCAATGGGCCTGCGGAACAATGGGAGTTTGTTTTCAGGATAACAGGCTGTTGGATAAATGGGCCTCTGGTCCAATGGGACTTTGAGGTTTCGGAACAATGGCCTGCACCATCCGTCACCCCACTGTGCAACCTTAACTTCTGTCCCTTTGTGTGTTTTTATGTTAATTAAAAATGGGTGTAACTGTTAGCGTGGATTTACTAGTTTACAGACCATTTTTAGTTGTAAAAAGATCTTCTATTTTTGTGTTTTATTACATTTCTAGAGCCAATAAAAAATGTTGCAAAATCATTTCTGAAACCAAATGTTTGCTGTGGATCAATATCTGTGGTTGAACCCAATCAGCTCATCATGTAGAGAAGTCTGGCTTCTTATAGGAAGAGAACAAGAGAAAATGTCTGGGAGAATAAAACCAGGAGTAATTGCACACAATGTCTGATGTCATTTCTCATGAATAAAGTATCTTTTAACAAATATACACCTTGTTATTTCTTGTGTTCTCAGCACTTCTATTCCAGACTGTTTTAGTGTAAATATTTGACCTACAACTGCTAATTCGTAATGAATTCAAAGAGAGAACATCTTGCATAGCATTATGGGATAGGTGGTGACACAAACAGGGATTTTATTTGAGAATTCTAATGTTAAGTTTTGCACATATGAAATTATTGTTAAACCAAATAAAGAAAACACATGATATGATCTCCATAAACAATGACGGTAAAGTTTTGATGGTAAAAGTAAACTTGGCCTGCAAACCCCACAATGAGGTGAATGTTTATGTCAATCAGCGGAGGATCAGCTGAGGTCAGGTCTGAGTCACAAAACACTGACGCAGACATAATGATGGAGGGAGAGAGGGAGGGGAAAACAGGAGGAGAGGAGTAAAGGATGTTGAACATAGGAAGCAAGAAAGACAAAGAATTGCATGTCCACCCCGGATATTTTTTGGCAGAAAATTCAAACTCAATTGTCGCCCTGCAGTTGCTAAAACATATCATGGTGGTTCACGAGGACAAGAGGAAACTCTTCCAGGGTTACGATGACTGATACCTGGGTTTATTAATATAGTCAGCCAGTATTTGCCTTTTATTAGAAACATGAATGCATGAGCAACATCTATGTGGAGCCAGTTATTCAATTACATCTTTCCGTTATTTACTTTCTGATGAGGCCATGCTATCTGTGATTACAAAGAGAAGTGCAGATGAACTATTAACTAGCAACAAAGTCTCCAAACTGAATGACAAAACAGGTTGTCTCTGATTGTCTGAACAATTAAGCTGCACTATTTGTTTATGTTGTGTGGGGTCAAGGGTGTTGTTTTGACAAACCAAATGGCAACTGAAGGTACACTGAAGGTATACACGTGCTGTTTTTGCTTTTTAATGATTGTAACAGTGAATAAAGACCTACCCCGCTTTACAGGAACAGTGTTGTTCCTTAATTTCACTGTCCTCTGTCTCGATCACCAGGTGATGTGGTGGTTCACTTGTATCCTGTGATCTGTAGGCTTTTGCTTCGATCTTTATCTTTTTAATCTGTTTTCACTGCGTAATTCTTGGATAAATCCTTCAAACACATATTGTGGACCCTTCTGTCTGCTTCTCCCAGAAAACGCTTTTTACGTTTTATCCAATAATGAAATATTATTTCCGCAGGGAGTGCAGTCAGTGACAGTGTGGGCTTCATGGTAGCTCTGACAGCTTGATGGAGTAGCAGAAGGGGGCGGGACTTAGCAAAGGGTCAATCGGTGGCTGTGGCTAGAGAGTGAAATATTTATCTCAGGATTTGGTGAAGACCAACACAGAGCTAAAAGAAGAGGGAATGTTGGACTTGAAAAACAACATGAATGATTACGTCTGTGTCTCCTGGATGTGTAAATATGCAACTGTTTACATGATGCTTACATGACCATCAACTTTAATTTAAAGGCAGTAGTAGAAGAAAAAGTAGTTCAAATAGTAACATCACATAACATCATATTTCTGGGGTTCTGAGTTTTTATGTCCCATATGGTCTAAATCTCATTTCAGAGAATTTTCCCACCCTGATTAAAGTATATTTCTGAGGGGAAAACTGAATTCCTCTCATATTTTGGACTTCTGTGGCATAAAAATGGTCAGATTCAAATGTTTGATTGTCAGCACATTATTTGCTATTGGAAGCTAAAATTCCAAAATATGCCTTTCAGTATCCACCCTCAAATATCTGCCTGCGTCTCGTTTCTCCTTCCTCACCTCCCTCCCTAACTTTTTCTCTTTCCTCATGTTTTCCTTTCTCTCTGTGGAAAAAAACCCTCATGTCTGTCTCGTTAGTGAGGAAGTCAACCTGTCCAACACTCACAGAGCAGAACTGAGCTGATCTGACCTGACAGCAGCACAACATGGCCCCTACCAGGTCACACCTATACAGTCAGGCAATGGCAAAACACTGCGAAACTGGTTCAGTCTTAATCAGTGGACACACTCTTTCTTTGTCAGATTTACACTTCAATTTGATAATGCTCCAAAGTGTCAAGTGAGTTGTTCTTCATCAATAACTTCATTGCTCAGAAATTTGCTGCAGCAAAGAAACTTGGAGCATCTACATAAAACTTTCATGACATGTTTAAAAAGTAAGGCACTTTGCTTTACTGTTTAATTTTACCTCCTCGGGACTTTAACAATTACTCAAATATAGGGAGGCATTGAGAAAATGATGAATATTTATCCAAATTCGAAATGTAATCATACAAAGACTTGTAATCGAACAAATGACCATGAAAATACACAACATTTGTGACAATATCAAAGCTTTTTAGTGTCAAATTGAGAAATAAATTTGATGGAAAAACCTGTAATGCAACCGATATTATAATATGGAATTTTTGGATTAGGTGTTCTGCAGAAAAGACCAAACGAGACGTGTTTTTTTGGCTGTTTATCCAGACGGTGAGGCAGACTCAGGATGGAAACATTTGGCTGCAGTGTGTATAGTGGGCACTTGTGCTGTGACAAGAAGTAAATATACTATTTGAAAGAGAAGCTTGAAATGTAAAATGTATTAAACAAAATCTAACAAAACTAAACATTTCAAAAAGGTTTTGTTTCCAAAGGATGTAATGAATAGTGGATAATTCAACATAAGTACAACAAGGTCGGGAAAGACTATATTTCCAAATTTGTAATACTTTTTGTGACTAATTACTGGTGTAGGTTACTGGACTAAAAATAATACTGCTGCCAGCCACATAAATGCTACAATACATGTTGTATTTGGTTAAATACACTTGATGACCTTAAGTATGTATGTGGACACCCCAACATTACACCCATATACTGTTCTCCCTCCCAAAATCAGACAAAAGATCCGCACCCTGTACTATACTTTCCAGCTATTCAAATTTGATAGAGCAACGTTTTGATCCAACACGGATTGTCAAATCACCATCACAAAGCAGAACAAGACACAAACACATCCATCACTCAGGTTGGTTGTGATATCAGACTCTGTTGTCATTCCCCCAAACCGTTGCCACAAAGAGCTGAACCGCTAGCCTTATATGGCAATTTCAGCGGCGTTGACTATGTCAATGACCAGGAACTGAGGAGGCTGCAACTTGCAATCTATGACAAGTTTGTGCCGTTAAGAGAAGTTAAACCTCTCAGAAAAAAGTAAGAGAATATGAAATAGCATGAGGCCCAACATCTTTCCAAAAAGATAATCACACAATCACAAAATCCTCTCACATATGGCTTTCAAAGCAACCTTATCTTCTTAACTGTTCAGACAGGAAGGCGCTTGCAGTGGTTCCAGTCAGTACACTGTACTGTATATTGCTGGTTCAGATGGTGTACAGTGGACCAGCCACCACACCTATGAAAATATCAAGGCAAGCAGCAAGTTAAAACAGCACACACAGGATATGAGACAGACATGTTACAGGTTACTTTACAGAGCTGTTCTATACATTTCTGATTGTTTCTAATCAGTTCCATAAGGTCACATGTACAGGTGAATGTGGGCAAGTAAAAGTAGAAGACTAGAAGATTCATGAAGTACAAAAAGTGAAAATATCGGATGTTGTTCTTTCATCCACATGGAGACACTCGTAATTGAGAGTGCAGTTTAGTTGTATGGGAACATAATTTCGTAGGAGACAGGGTTGCTTCCCTCCATCCTGTTTTACCATCGGACCTTTGGTGTTTGTGAACACAGTGCCAGGCCTGAGTCAGCTAACCCTCAGCACCACTTCATGTCTGTGGCGGTTTCTCTTAGGGGCTTTTTGGACTTTCAAAACCCCTTTCCCACCCTGTCCCTCCCTTCATGACCCCTGTGGACGAAACTTTAGCCAGGGGATTGAGCAAAATGTTGTCCTTGGTGGGTAACATTCCCTTAATTTCCTGTAATGTCACATCACTGAAAGATACAATTTAACATGGAAATACCCTACCCACGAGCAGATGCATATATCAAACATATCGTGCTGTTCTGTGTTCCTGTCTTTCATTAATTCATTTAAGTTATTTCGACCAGAAAATTCCCCTCAAGAACCTCAGCAAATCCTAACTTTAAGTGAAACCAGGAGTCCCGAGATGGGCCCTGCTCCAGATCAGAGTGGAGGTCTGGACCACAACTCATAAAGCCAAATGAGTCCTTCTCCAAACCTCTGTTGACATCCAAGCCATTTAGGTGCCCTCTGACTGGAATGTGTGGTCTTCTTGCAAAACTATAAACGCCCGGTATATGTTTCTGAAGACGGCGAAGCTGAAGTTATAGACAAGTCATTACAAGAAAATGTTCTTTTATTGTGGTCAGGCAGTGAAATGGGAGAGTTTCAGAGTCACGATCCCATAAACGTATCATATTTTTCTCACAACTAAAACCTATTTGGACAGCCACGCTAAGACACAGAGACAAGCCTGGATAAGTTTACAGGGCTGCGAGGCCAAAGGGCGTGTGCAATATTCCCTAATGCTTTGTTAGCAGGCCTCTCAGTGTTTCTTTTTTACTTGCCCTCAAACTTCACATGCTCACCCTCTTGTAGGAACTTTCCAGAGAGACAGAATAATGATAAGAATAAGAAAAGCTTTCCAAAAGCAAGTTATAATCTATGGTTTACAGTGTGTGGACACCTGTCATATTTAGCCTATAGTTATACCATCAGTGTTTACTAAAGAGAATATTTACACATCTGTAAATTAAAACAGGTTGTACCACATAAACTAGTAGTTAGTAAGTAAGTTGTCATTGATTGTCACTAAAAGCATAAACCCAGAAACTGCCAGGTGTAACCGTTAGCTAACAAAACCAACACAACTAATGTTAGCTAGCTTGTTAATATACCTGTTCAGATTGAAGAGATAATGGGTCAAAATATTGTCTCAAAATAATTGAATTTGTCTCTAATTTTGAAGATCGTGATGTTACTGTAACTTCCTGTTGACATAGTTGTTGGTTTTTTTTATTTTTCATGGTGCTACGTGAATAACTATGAAACTAGTAGTTGACATTTTGGAGTTTACACACAGTCAGCCATAGATTTATGAATAACTACCAACCCAATAATTGGTTTGTGTGCACAGGCTTTGTTATGCTGAAACAGAAAAACTGTTGACCCAAAGTTAGAGGCAGAAAATTGTTCCAATATCAACAAACCAAACCAAAATACACAGACGTATGTGAGCAAAAATAAATGAAAAAGTACACACTGCGTACAGAAAGAACAAGTCAATATGACATCATCCTTGTTCTCCTTTCAACTCAAATTCAAAATGCTTTGACTGTAAATGTATAACGCTGGCACAGCAAAAGTGGAATTGAAAACAACAAGATCTCTCTGTCTTGTACCTCCCTTTCTCTACTCTTCTCCCCTTCCCTCACTCTTTCCTTCTCCTTTGCCAGCCATACACCTGCCTCAGCTCTTCTGACTCCCACCCCCTCCTCCCCTCCAGCCCTGTTAGGAATGTATGAGGCAGCATGTTTAGATCTGGTCGGCCAGGGCTGGAAACCACATTAACAGACCTCCTGTACTGTTCGCTGACAACTGTATGTTCTTGGGAGTTAATTTGCTGTATCGAAAAGAAACACAGCAGTGAGCAGTGACAGCCACCATACCGGTTTGTTATGCCCCGCCTCCATAGTTACAGTTGCCTTTTTTCCGTTCTTGTACAACACAAAATGCAGTCTCTGATAATGGTGGCAGATTTACTACACAAAATACATACTTATTTTGTTTAAGGTCCTTGACGTCAGAGAAAGCCTCCAGAAATTTCTCATTTCAAACGTCAGTTTGTCCGGCTGAATTGACAAATGTTGCAAGCAGACTTTATCGGCTGTATATAGCTAATGAAGCTAAGTCTTTGAGTGAAAACCTCTTCAGACTTTTCAATATTTCAAGCTGACTTATTTCAAAATGAGAACCCAGTAAAAGACATCTTAGATATGAACTTGCTGGCCACCTATATGATATCGTGCTAAAAGCCTGAAGCTAAAGCTACGCCCTGCGCTCAAAGCATTTTCTCAAGTTGAAGATCGATGTAGATCACAAACTAACACCAAACTAAGAAACCGCAGTGTTCTTGCATTGCAGTGTAAAGCTGATTTGTTCAAGTAAAATTATTATTATGAGGAAAAATGTATGTTTCATTTTAACAGATTCAGATTCATATATAGATTCAACGTTGCAAGAGAATCGGCTGTTAGGATGATGACTAAACAATCATAACGCTATCTCAACGTTGGCGGGGGTTGCTGGATTGTAGCTACAGTTGCTAAGCTATGATTGGATAATTGCTGTTTAGGTTCAGTGTGTAGTCTATTAAAGTAGCACCAAAGGGAAACAAAATCAAAGGAAAGAGGCATTACGTTTTTAATTTAGTAAGATTTAAGTTAACAACAATAATAAATACAGGAATTAAGCTATCATAAATGCCAATTACAGTTGGTAATGATTATGTCAACACATCTTAACATCTTGTTGGGATGTATTCCTGCTCCCTCTTATTCCCCTCTTTCTCACTATCCTCCATCTCTGTCAGCCTTTCACTTCTTATTCTATATGTCTGTGAATCATGAACGAGCACCGGCCCTCTTCAAAGCCGGTGGCAGCTCTCCTGTCATGCCATGTTGTGAGAAAGCTCAAATTCAGATGTTATGTTTTCTTTCCCCCTTTCTTTAAAGGGGAATATTAAGTCAATCTGCGGCAGATTGGCAGGGCTAGGGAACATTTTATGTTTTGTGAAACGGTGCTGTGGTGTGCGCGCACACGCATAGAGATTTAAAGCTGACTGATCAAAGTCTTACATCCAAGAACAACAAACCGGCACTTTCTCATGGATCCACACTGCCAAGATTCACAGCAGATGAGAAGCATATGTGGTCGCTGGTACTCTGTGCAGGTGCCTGCCTGAATGCCACAATGACGGTTACTGTTCATGTCCATGTTTTTAAGTATTTTTACCAGTGGGAAATGCACACAGGTATTGGTTAGATTATTTTTTTTGCATGTCTAGAGAGTAGGAAGATGGAATTTGTAGGTGCTCAGACTTAACACAATATATTAACCCTTAAGAAATCAGAGAAATGACTCTACCTTTCATGATTCTTCACTCAAGAATCCTTTACAAACAAGCTGTGGTCTAGTTTGCTGATGTTGAACTTGATAGCGGTAATATGGCAGTCCTCTTCACCTTTTTTTCCACAAAGAAGGTGTCCAGGAACAACAAAGGTGGTCAGCAATGTAGCTTTGAGGTGCCAAAAGTCATCCGTGAAACATTTTCCAGTTTTGCAAAGGAAGAAGAAAGCCCAAAAGTCCCAAAATGTCTTACTTCCACATATTCAAAATCGGTGAACAAAAAGCAAAGACTTCAGCTTTCAGCCACATTGAATGTTATTCCATATGGGCAAAATGCAAATGCGTCTGTGCAACCCAAAAACTGTCTGATTTCTGGATTATTTCAAAGATTCTTGCAAGTCTATCAGTGCTGAAGGACAAAGCTCCTCTTGAGTTTGAACATGTGCTTTCTGGTATCATCCCTCTCCCATCCAGAGCCTGAGGAAACTAAACCTCTTCAGACAGAAACCATGTGCAACTTTTGAGAGGGAGGGAGGAAATGGAGCGAGAGGGGATGAAAACAAAGAAGAAGTTGGTAAGAAAGAGAGAGAGAGAGAGAGAGAGAGAGAGAGAGAGAGAGATATGGGAGGGGAACAAAGAAACTGGAAAATGAGGGAGGGACTGGAAAAGGGACAGGCTGAAAAAAAGAAAAGAGAGAGAGCGGGAGGGAGGGTCCATGTGTTTTGTTGAAAGTCAGTTTTGTGGCTGAGGCTAATTGCTAACAAATGTTTGACATTGTGGTGTGAGCACCTTGAATATCTATGGCCTTGGCCTGCAAGACAGGAAAATAGTTTCAGTGAACACACACTTACTCTCACACATGTCAAAGCTATAATCCCTGTCTGGCACCAGCTCACAGTCTTCTCAGCTTGATCCCGCTAACCTCGACTACCAGTGTGTAAGACTAAACAGCAGGTGTAATATTCTCACCAACGCACGCATCCGGCCTTCCAGCTGACGAGGACCTAACAGTGGAGATTCAGCTCCTTTATTTCCTCTCCTGCACTCACTATGACACTTTAAAATATACATACACACACAGTAATATGAAGATGTGTGTATGTTCTAGTTATTATACTCATGCTCATCCACAAAAGGTGAACACAACTCCTGTGTATTTTCAGAGACTTAAGCAGTGGTGGAAGTACTCAGGTCATTTAGTTAAGTAGCAACAGCCCTGTGTAGAAATACTCTGTTACAAGTTAAATTCCTGCAATCAAATTTAAAGCTACTAGGAACTTTAATTTTGTGTTGATTTTGGCGGTCCCTGTGGATAAAAGCGGTAGTGTAGGTGGTCAACAAATGGTCAGCAGATAAAGAAAAACAATTTAGAGAAACACTTTCCAGGCCCAAAAGACCATTGACTGCAATAGATTACTACAGAAGATCTTCAGAAGATCTCATCACAACATCTCAGTGCTGCCAAATGTTTCTGCATTACAACTCAACCTTAATCTAAGTGAATAATGCCCTTTTGTTCATTACTTCCCTGAATGGCTTTGAAGCCTCATCCTTCTCTCTGCCGTCTTCTCCTTTTCAAGTTATTTTGGCTTTGTAAAAATGAGGATCCCATGAGGTAATGTAATGACCAACATCAGTCAGCTGGACTTTATCACGAAGCCACTAGCCTTTGATCATAACGTGACGTTTCTTAATCATTCGGTTCATGCACATTCCAACACACTCATACTCAGAAACACGATTTCCCCTAAATTGATCCCAGAATCGTCCAAATGTTTGAAGTTCATCTGTAGCTCGTCAGTCACGGGTCATTCAGTTCCACCAATGGGACCAATTAAGCTTGATGATAATCATGTTTTGTGTTTGAAGCCAGAGCAGCTCATTTAAAGCTCCCTGCATCAGTGTGTTTAATTGTTCAAATCCATGCCACTGGCTGAGGATTGGCCGCAGAGCTTCATGGTTTCAAATCACTAGATGGCCAATTAAACACTAAAGCAGCTTGGCACATGATGCCCACACACACACACACACACACACACACACACACACCCACACACACACACACACAGACACACACACACACAGACAAAGTGGAGTAAAAAAGTTTGCAAAGGGTCACGTAACAGATAATTGGTTTAGTCACACTGGATCTGCAGCTTGTAAACTGTCCACACAACGCAACACAAACTGAACAAACCTCGAGGCCAGCAAGTTTTAACTCCAGCACTGTTGGCCTGTGTAGTGTTAAGATCAAGCTTACGTAAGTTACTGGTAACTACGTAAACAAAGGAAGTAAGAGTCGATGGTTGGTTACCCTTTTCTCACTTCAGTAGTGCTGCTTTGGCCAGAGCTGCAGACTTGAAGAGATTTCAAGACTTAGACTCTGGAATCTTCTGTTCTAAAGGAGATAATAAAGGAAGCATTGAAACAGAAACTAGAAACATTATGAGCCAAGCAAGTACACAGGCAACCTCGTCACATTCCCTGACATGCTAATGTGATTAAGATGTGTAGTTAACTTATCTACTAACACCAGAACAAAGTGACAATCCCAACATAATAAAATAAAATAAGATAATCCTTCATTAGTCCCGCAGTGGGGACATTTACAGGATTACAGCAGTATAGTGGATAGTGCAAACAAGAGACATAGTAAAAAAACAATAATAAGTGTTAATAGGGAACACAAAGAGGAGGCTTTGTTACACAGTCATCTTAAAAAAGAAAAAACGTGCATGAGTTTTCCAGAACTGTTTATCAGAAACCTTCTGTAGCTACATTCTGGTGTTGGTAATTGATATCAGTAACTATACAGTATACCATAGTTTCAAAATGCTAAAAATGCCATAGCATCTTTTAGTTTTTATTGTTTTGCATGTACATTATGGGATGAGGAGCATTTCTTTTAGGAACGCTGTGAGTGTGAGTGAGTTCAGTGTGGCTGTAAATCATCGTAAAGGATAAACACTGCAAGATCCCCCAAGAGTCCCATCTCCTGCACTGCTGCCTGACAGAAAATTGCTCTTTTACAACAACAAGCATCTTGGGTTGATGAAGCTCCATCCGGAGCACGTCGTGAAGCAAACAAGTCTCCAGAAGAAGAGAAAAACAAATGACTAACACAAAGTGTTGTGTCACTCCTCACCACATGATCACTGATTTTAGTGCTGCCATTTCCATGCCATGTTTTCAATGGATAGAAACTTGGTTTAATAGACGAAAATAAAATAAAGCTGCTGTCACGTCAACAGCCGAGTCGCTGTTGAATGAGGGATGCTGTGTCATGGCTGGCTGGAATCCTCATTATCTTAACGCAGATGTTCTGGTCGGTATTGTTGATTTATTTAGACCCAACGGGATGCTGTTAACAGGCTCAACGTGACTCAGTCTGGCGAATGAACAACACTGGAATGTTGTTAACAGCCAGAAATCAGACAGCAGCAAAATATATATTTATATTATATTCATAATTGGACTTGATTCTTAAGTACTGGGAAGGAAAATGAATATATCCAACACATAGTAAACAATTGAAATACTGATTGTATACAGCGATGGGATCTCCAGGGAGAAGGATTGACTGAATAGGAATGGAGCTCCTGCCACCTAGTGTCACATTCGGCTTCTGCACTGAGGGTCAACACAGCTTGATCCCTCATAAAACACACTGTAACAGACTCAGAATATAACAATTAAAACATTATATTTCAGTGAAACTCTTTGATATTTCATGTGGACGTGCTTCAGCTGCAGGCAGCAAAGAACAAGACGGCAGACAAATTCACAGACTTGGTTCCTTTATTACATTTGTTGTGAAGATATTATCATTAACAACACTTAAAATAGAATAGTTTGGATGATCAGTTCCACTTTTATCTTGGAGAGCAAATTTGGGATGCAGTATACTGTATGTGGGGTGTATGTAAATTAATATTAAGTGTAATCTAAGTTATATCGTATTTTTTATTTTGCAAGAGCTTAACAGTTTCAAAAGTGGGGAATTTAAATGTATTTATTTATTTAGATACCAGAAGCTTACATCTGCAAAACTCTGTACAGAGACGACTGCTGCTGACTCAGAACTAAGGAATCTGTGTATAAAGTAAAGTGCAGAATTGTGTGTCTGAGAGAGAGAGAGAGAGAGAGAGAGAGAGAGAGAGAGAGAGAGAGAGAGAGATTTACTGGAACATCCATCCCCTTAGATGACACAGTCCTCACTTGTTGTTTATGAGGATTAAAGGATTACTGATTTGTTTAAACATACTTCAGTATTAATTCGTTCTTAGTTTGACAGGTGCTTGATTCAGTTCTCCTCAGTTCCTATGAATCCCTGTTGTGTGTTTGTTTGTGCATGCATGTTTTAACCCCTTTGTGCTGTTTTAAATTCCCCAAAACGTCCTCACACTAACAGAAAGTGACAACTCATGTTGGCGCAGGCTGATTTTCATTCAGAACCGTGTCATTAAAAAGACACTGAGTCTAGCTTTGTGGTGTCTTTGTTTTTTATTAGATAGATTTAATATCAGTAAGTAATTATCAGTAACCCCCACACCCTTCTCTTCATACTGTTCCGCAGTATGAAGAGAAGGGTGTGGAGGTTACTGATAATCACTTATGTTAAAATGATGATGCAATCGATGTATTCAGCTCTCATAATGCATCAAGCCATTGGGGTGATTACTGTTTTTCCATTTTCACTTTAAGATATCTTAAATGCACTCTGTCACTTAAATATTTTTAAATACTATTTTACTTAATGCATGCTGCCATTGTAGGAATTGTGTTATTATCTGTACTGTGAATTTTGCCTGTAACGTTTGATTTATAAGACAAGGTTACATATTTTGTGTGAAACTGCGCATATAATCTGGTTTGGTTTAGTACTATGCAGACAGAGACACGTGAAAGTTAAATGTTGAGTCACGGTCAGGATGAATCAACTGTTTGTCTCTCTGAGAGCTGCTGCCAATGCATTCCAAAACGTGTGGAAACGTCTTCCAGCTCATGAGCATCAAGTCAAGTGGAGTTGAACACCATAACTACAGGAAAACGCATTCAGATTTCAAAATAAATGCCAAAAAAATATATTTTTCCTTCGAGTGGAGGAAATGGAGTAACTCTTCAGGATTGGTACACATAAAAAAACAATTCATCAAAGTCAAATTGCTAGTTTTATTATTACATATATATTTAAAGACAATATATGTATTGACCTTATACATTCTCTGTCTTGAGGATAAATCTTACATGACTTTCACTGACGCTGCATTTCTTATACATATATACAAACATATATATATATGCACACAAGATATGTAATGCTAGCCTCAGTGAAAAGTCCAGAAAACCTATAAGGCCAAGACTTTGTTGTATAGGCCTAACCTTACCTATGCAGGAAGGATAATACAATATATCACATTTCCCACTGGGCACATACCTGTTCTCCTTAGTTTGCTGTTAAACTGCTGAAGTCAGTTGAAGACAAGGACAATTACTTGGCAAACAGCCAATCAAATTGCAGTGAAGCAACAGCCAATCAGGCGTTTTTCCCCACCTCTCCAGGCACTTGACATGTGAGGCAATCCCCTCTAGGGCCAAACACATGTAAAACACCGTTTAAAAGCTATCCACTGACTTTAAATAGAAGAATTATGATGAATATCAACAACAACCAAGGATTTGTTTGCATTAGTTCAGAATTATAACAATTTCTAAATTACTCAGTACCACTAAAACCACAGGTTTTGCTTTGCAGGTGAGCTGACACATCGACATATGGAGGGCGTCTCCTCTTTTATCAAATGTGATCAATTGAACAACAAGTTAAATACAAACTGTTAATGTTTTTGCAGTTCCTGCAGTTACTTTCCATGTTTTACCATGCACTTGCAGAAGGTAAACTTGTGTTATGGAAAGTGCTTTACGAGTTCTTTGTATAGTATGCAACTATTAATGATAATTGTGTAGTTATTCATGCAAAAATGGCAAACACTTTGTGGTTTCAGCTTCTCAAATGGGATGATTGACTGCTCCTCCATTTATTTATTTCAATAATTTAATTTAAGGCTCTGATTTATTGTGATGGCATTTAACACCATTTTTACAAAAATATGTATATCAATTAGTCAAAAAACAAATCAGCAGATTAAAATAATAATATACTTGCTTGCAAATAGTAAAAAATGTGCTCCACATACCTCAACCAACTAAAATGTAAATGTAAGCTCCTGCTTTTACATTGATACACAATACATTTATCTGACACACTACTTAGGCTACATAAATACTTTTCGCCTTCATAAGCAACATTTTCAGTGCAGGTACTTTGTTAGTATTTTTACCGTGTGGTATTAGTATTTCTAAAAAGATTTAAAAAAAATAAAAAGCATCTGATGTCGGTTACTTCCTCTACAACTGCATTTTCACCTGTAGTATGGCCGTTTTTGCCCAAACTTTATCCCCAAAAGAAAATGTTCATGATAGACATTTATTTTGAAGGGTTATACAGGAAATTGGCTTTTGTTTTGGTGTAGCTGCATGAGTCACATGTCTGCACCGTCCCCGTTATCCGCTGGTATAAAAACGAGCAGCAGAGAGACTGGATCAGCTTCAGACGGTTCGGAGTCTCAGGAAACAAACAGAGGTGAGTCAGAGGGCTTTTATTTTTTTGACAGTGTGCAGCTCGGTGATGCTCAGAGGAAAATGGTCTCTTTCTATTCGAGCTGTGGCAATAGTGTTATGATAAATGACAATAGAATAGAGTGCAACGCATTTTTTAGGTTCAGTTTATGAAATGTCTGAATAACTTTATTTTGAATGTATAATGTGTGTGTGTATGTGTTTATTTTTTCATTTTAAATCTGGTCTCCTCAGTTGTTTTTCTTCGTGCAGACTTCATGGCTGACAAGGTGACAGCTGTTGTTTTGTTTTGCTTACTCGTGGGTGTGACCTCCATCTTTGGATGAAAACAACTGGATTAGGATAGATGACATCATATGGTTGGTTCACTTTAATACACTTTAGTCTGGGCACAGCCAGCAGCAATACTAACTTTAAAACAGGAATATTAACTTGCTATTTGACACAGAACTGATGAGTGTTGAGTACAGTAATAGAGGATTTTAAGAAAATGCTCTCAGTTATAATAATAATAATAGTCCTCCAACTGTATGTATTGTAGAAAAGCGAGTTGCTGTATTAACAGTTCTAAAAATGGAGAATGTTGTACATTAGAACTGACCCTAATTTCTCTGCAACCACATGACAGGTAAATCCTTTGGGTGCAGAAACACCTGAAATGAGGCCAGAATGAGGTCACATGTGACCGTGTCCCATTTGTAGCAAATAGAGCCCAAATGATCCAGATTAGGTAATTGTTCCATCTTCTGACATTGGGGAAGTCGTATGTGTGTGTGTATAGCTTTGAGACAGAAACAGAAGGGGAATTAATTGATAGTGAAAACAAGCATCAGCTGCAGTTATCAGCTGATGTATAAATGTTACAGATATTTGACACATGGCAGCTGAAAAAGATCAGATATCATGAAACTTTACTGGATTCATGTGTCACAGCAGCACAGTAGGTAAACACTGAAGTTAGGAATTACTTAAAAGATAAATAGATTGAGCAAAATCCTTGTTTTTAAGCAATTAATCCACAAAACCTTTCAGTTCATATTAAAGTTGTGTTTTATATAATGTGCAGTATGTGCAATATACACACACTATACAGTAATATTACAATGCTATGAAATGTACGCTGTATAGAAAAGAAAGAGAATACCACATTGTGTATATATATATATAAAAACACAATAATACCAATTTAATATTAATATAGTATTATTATAAAGTGATATATCTATTGCTATGCAATGTAGGATAAACTAGTTTTAGATATGGACTCTGACAAAGCGTTGGATGTTTTATTGACTTCATGAAGCTGAAACCGAACTTTGGTCGTGTAACCAGGATGACATCTGCAATGTCAATTATTTCTCCTTGCTCTCCTTTTTTCCCCTTTTTTATTTGTTTAACTTTCTCTCTGTCCACCTTTCTCTGTTTGTTTAACTCTCTCTGGCTGTTTTTTTTTTATACATTGCTCATTCTTTCCTCCATCTGCACCTCAAGTCTTACTCACTCTGTTTTTGAGAGTCTCACTGGTCACAGTCTGCCCCGGTTTACAAGCCTTCCAGTAACTGGCATGCTGTAATTAAAGTGAGAGGCTTATTGTCACATCAATAGTGACCTCATTGTGTAAGCGGCTGCAGTTTGCTGCACTGTTTGTGTTTAACTCGTGAACACGTGAGCTAAAGAGGAGAAAGTGGGACAGGTTTTTTAGCTCCCAGCTGGGCATTCAGACCTTTTTTCCTGTTTTTCACTGCAGATTAAAAGCACAGAGATTCAGAGAGGTTATACCTTCAGCACATTGAATCTTCCTTATAATAGTTGCCGAGAAATTTATCTGAAAAACCCACAATTTTAAAGGATTTTTAAGGTATCCAGAGGTTTCCTAATATACCCAAAGGTGTCAGGGGCCCCCCTGGCCTTTACCTACAAAATGTTGCTCAAAGAGACATGTGCCAACCAGGTCGAGACTCAAAAAGCCCTAAAAGAAACATAAAATGACTACAAACAGATGCAAAACAGCTGCAAAGAAGCACAAAGAGAGTCAAAACGACTATAAGGAGACACAAAATGGCTGCAAAGAGACACAACATGACCACAAAGAGATGCAAAATGATTACAGAAAAGGGCAAAACAAACAAAACCAGAGAGAGATGCATAACAATTACAAAGAGACACAAAACGACCATAAAGAGACACAAACCACAGAGAAATGTGTGACGAAGATAAAGAAAACACAAAAAAAGCAGCTAAACAACTATTAAGTTGGTGTGTCTTGCTCCTATGTTGAAGAGATAGTCGGGTCTTTTGCATGTCCGTGACCAGAGGCCCATGTGTCTCATAATCCGTCCACGTGTGCAGCCATAAAAACGTGCGTTAACATATTAGAGCGTCACTTGAAAATTAGAAGAAGACGATACTGAATATACTGTATGTGATACTGTCGGACAGTGTGGAACAAGATGAAAAAAGTGGGGGAAATGAACGTCAAGAGGTCAAGTAACAAATGAACGTAAAAGTTACTAATCTTTTTTTGTGTTGAATGGACGCAGCTTCATTCCACACATGATACAAAACCAACCTGCTGTGCATGTACTTTGTTTGTGTCCATAGGAACAGGAGACGGTAGGAAACCACAAATAAGATAAAGATAAGATAAATCTGAAAAACAAAGTTATATAAGATATGTAAACAAATGCTTTTTATTCCATATGGGTCAATATCTCTCTTAGTTTGGATAGCATGATGACCTACCATAACTTAGCTCACGCTAGTCCAACGTATTATGGACAAACGTGTACTTAAAAGCTGCTATAATATATGTTAACAGTTGATTAATTGACTGTATAAAGCTGATGCTTATAGTGATGGAACCAAAGAGAATTATCACCTGACTGCAGTTCCCCTTCAGCTCTACAGTGTTTTAACATCACTCAGCTCATTATTTTTTATAGTTTTGCCGTAAGTTTATTGTTTTGGTTCAGTCTCAAAGCTCTGATAAACCCACTGAACACTATTTATCCAGCAACAAACGACAGGCATAGTTAGCGACTAGCTGGTGAACATAGTGGAGCATTTAGCAGCTAAAGAAACCGAGATTTCCCTCAGTGGTTGGCGGAGACCAAAAACCGAGCTAAAAGAAGAGTGAATATTCGACTTACATTTGCCATTTGGGCAGAAACACAACTCCAAACGAATGATAATGTTCCTCCGTGTCTGTCGGATGTGTAAAGAAGCTACTGTTTTGCTCACAAGTTCACCACCAATCTTGATACAATGACAGTGTTGCATCTAGAGCTTGGTTCTGCTGCGTCCCAAGTGGCTAAAAGAATCAGTTATGGTCACTTTGTGCGCCCCTAGAGAAAGCAAGCAAAGAAATGTTTTTTTTACTTGACCTTGACTGACCTCAACACCATCTCACTGGCCCGACAGCTCAGCGTTGTGACCGCTGAATGGGAAAACAACCCTGCAGCCAGGTTTCATAGATATTGTGGAAAACCTGTAACCAGAAGAGTTACAGGTTACAGGTATGCTGTTACAGCAGCATATTAGTGTTGTCCACAATGTACACTAATCATTACTTATTCACTTTACTCATTCTGCTTTTCGTAGCTGGCAAACGTCCTCTGGCACTTTAAAATGATGTCGTTAGATTGGTGCATTTAGATCGCTGTGCTGTGTGTTTAGAGGGAAAAAGGAGGATTGTGTTCGGCTGCAGAGGTAATCAATAGGGAGTAGACTCATGGAAAGAGATGCATACTGCCTGGGAAAAGCTGCACAGAGAGGAGAGAAGGCCAGTTTATCCGTCTGATGACTCTCTCTCTGTCTTTTGTGTGTGCATGCGTGTGTGTGTGTGTGTGTATGGGAATTTTGTAGAAATCAGGAGCTACACTGAGTCTCTGTTGAAAATACAGGCAGCTGACTGAGCACACGTCATAGAGAAAATGGGTAAACAGAGAACGGGCCAGATGTTAGCTTTATAGAAGGCATAGTTGGTCAAAGTCACAGGAAACACTGATCTGACTATGTCCTTTTTTATTGTTTCAGCGCATGAAACAGGAGAGGAGGTATTGATCAGTGCTGTTATTTTTATGTTGTGCTGAGTAGAGGGTGGAAAACTGCTGATGAACGACAGTTATTTTCTACTGCGTAGGTCACTGGTTTCTTTGCAGCTTGTGTCTCCCTCTAGAGGAGATGGAGGGGCATTACAACAACATTACTAGAGCCAGGACTTTAACCTGAACGTTCATGTTTTATTCCCAGGTTTTTTTTCTTCTCATCATTGCCTGCTGGCCCCGTGAGAGTCAGAGAGGATGTTAATGATGATGATGATGATGAAGAAGAAGGGATCCAAGTCTCTGGCTGTGGTGGCTCTTCTTCTGGCCTCAGTCAACTGTATCCTTCCTCCATCAGAAGAAGATCTTAACCGTAAGTAAACATGATATTGTGGCAGCAGCAGAAATAACAGAAACAAATAACTGAAAGGCTGCACAGCTAAAACTAAAGTTACGGTATATAAATGGCTACTATATCACAAGAGAAGGAACATTTTTTTAGAAAATAAACCAACTCAACCTTTTGAAAACTACTCAAGATTTTCTGAAATGAAAGTAAAATATTTATGTTTGTGTGAAAATGCCTACAATGAAAATAAGGGGATGTAGCTGCATCACGGGGTGCAGAAAGAAGGAAAAGGGCATTTTCTTATAAATAATATTGCATATAAATAAAGAAAAACAAAAAAGGATTTAACAAAAATATCCCACGTATATTTTATCATTGAATAATCAGTTTGGTCTTAGAGGGCAGACATTCAGGAGTCTGTGAAACCGGCAGTAAATATGTCGTGTTTGCTTTTTACAGAGATCTCACTGCAGGGAGAAAAGTATCTGGATAAACAGATTGTAACCGCTCTTAACGGAATGAAGGAGATGAAGAGCGCGATGCAGAAATCTACAGAGGACCACCAGAGGTTTTTGGACGTTCTGGAGAAAACCAAGGAGCAGAAAGAGGTAGAAACATGCCTGGTGATGCTTTTTGTGTCAGATATCAGCGCTGATGCCAGAATGAGACGGTGTTTCTTTAAACATTATAGGATTTACTCATATAAATGGATTCACAGTGCTGTAGTAAGAAGTTTCTTTCACTATATTAAAAACAATCTTCAAACAAAAATAATCTAAATATATTTCATTATATTACAATCGCTTTGTTTTAACTTACCAAATCTCAACTGACACCAGATGCTACGCTAACAACTGGCAATGAGTTCTAAGGATCCTACCAAAATAAGAGCTTACCTCTGGAATGTGTTGTTTCTGTTTCACGACAGGAAGCAATACTTACGGCTCAGGAGATGGAGGCCAAGCTGGAGCAGGCGGTTTGTAACGAGACCATGATGGCTCTGTGGGAGGAGTGTAAGCCCTGCCTGAAGAACACCTGCGTAAAATACTACTCCCGAACATGCAGCAGTGGATCTGGACTGGTGGGACGCCAGGTCAGACAATCGCATGTACTCATCCTAGATTATGCATACAGGGCTTTGATTATAATCCAGATATTAGCTGATCTATGCCTTCCTTTATAAAGGATGTAATGCAGTTTCATTGATTAATTAAATTGCTTTGAGAAAACATCAATACTGCTGGTTGTTTATAGGAAGCCCTTAAACTAAAGTGACTGTAATGCAACCTTTCTTTTTGGATCAAGTGTGCACAAACATGTTGCTTATGAGTTATATCTTTGGATTCAAATAATAATTTCAGTGACTTTTCTTGTCAAGCAATAGCAAATATTTTTGGAATGTCAGGGACATGCAAATAGTCCAATTTAATATGACTGCATGGCACAAATAGAAATACTACATAAAAGATTAATATCAGCATCAGAAACACAAAAGATGAAACACAATCACTCCTACTGCAACACTGTTTCCCATCCCCAATCTCTCGCTTCTTCAGTCTCCTGATAAAAAATTAAGATATTTAAGATTTTGGATTCAAAATCAAAAGTTCTCCTTTTATTTGCAGCTGGAGGAGGTGCTAAACAGGACGTCTCCCTTCTCCATCTGGATCAAAGGGGAGAACATAGACGTCCTGGAGCAGGAGGGGCAGCGTCAGAGCAAAGAGCTCAAGAACCTGGAAGAGAAATACACAGAGATGGCCGATGGTGTGGACAGCATATTTTCAGACAGTATGAAGGTACAGTTTACTTGTTAGACCAATGGATGTAAACACTGGACACAGATATGTAGGATTTAGCGTAATCTATTTCCTTTAGTGTATAATTACCTGAAACTAAGATTCAGAGAAAGTCCTCTTCACTGAACACAGTCCTCCATCACGCTTGGTAAAGGAGGGGCGAGCGGAGGGATATTCAGTTGGTTGCAATCTGCAACCTCACAACTAGATGCCACTAAATCCTCCACGCTGGCCCTTTAAATGGAGACAACCAGCACATAATAAACGATGGCAGCAGTAAAAGAAATTCGGACAGCCACCATTCAAGCAGCAACAAGATTTAAAAGAATTAGACCAAAGCAACTTTGTGGTTTGTAGTAAAGGGAATTTTGTGTTTACAGCTCGTTCTGCTGCCTCCTGATTATGGATCTTGAACCATGCATCAACAAAAGTGATATGGATACAACAGCACACTAACTGCAGAGCAAAGAGAGTTAACAGGCTTCTGTGTTGTTGTTGTTGTTGTTGTGTCTCAGGTGGCTGATCATGTGCACTACAACCCGCCAGTCTTCTTTTTTCCCAAATTCCTGGGACCGAGCAGAAGCATTCGCTCCCTCTTCCAAGATCCGTTCCACGGCTTCCAGGATTTGTTCTCCCCCATGATGGGCATGGGCAGGAACTTCTTCAGCTCTATGGGCTCCATGATGGACATGGACTCAGACACAGCTCCTAATGAAGGTGCATGTTCTGACATGTTCTGATGCCCCGTTTACTTATTCAGAAAGCTTTCGTGGGATTTGAAGGTGGTTTTAATTGTCTTTTGACACTCTGTGATACAACTGCACATTTTAGTCTAAAAGATATTTTATAGGTAAACATTACAATTGTGTCTTGTACAGGAAGTTGAAAAATGATTTCAAACACTGCTATAAAGATCATAGTTGTTGGTTTACTCAATGGTAAAAACAGAAGTACCTGAAGGAAAAGGGTTTGCAACATTGTCACTCAGGCTGGGCTCCTCCTTTGTCCCTGCAGGGTATTTCAGTTAGTTAGTTAGTCAATCCATAAATTGAAAATGAAATTGAAAAAACAAACAAACGTGTGTTTGGTCGCAGGCGGCAGCGTGAACGAGGACGTGGTCGTCACCAAACCTTTTGGCAACGGCAGGATGACCTGCAGAGAGATTCGCCGCAACTCAGCCGGCTGCCTCAAGTTCCGCGACGAGTGTCAGAAATGCAAAGAGATCCAGCATATTGGTAACACAACACTCTGATGAAGTCTTTTATTCTTTCTTCTATGTTCTATGATCAATATTAGTCCAACACATTAACATTGAAAAAAGATGTGTAACATATGGGGGCTGCCAAACAAGACAAATAACACACAATACTGAGGACAAATATGTTGAATTAGAATGAAATATGAATAACATCCTCGATGAATGAATGAGTAGTGTAAAATGTATTTATTTTAATAATAACCTTCCAAGTGGGGGCAGTGAGGTCCAGCTGCGTCTCCTCCTTCACAAAACCGGATGTGTGGAGACCTGAATAATGATGCAGAGATGCTTTTATTAGAGCAACACAATTAGGATTTATGATAATTTTTGGAAACAGGAAGGGCTTCAAAGGATTTTTTTTTAAATGTTTAAACATCAACAACCTTTTTGGCCACTGTTGTTTAGATATTTAAATACACCACAGTGAAAGTCTTTGGTCAGACGTGATTTAATCTGGGATCAAAATGCCAAACAATGTGAAAAAAATTACGCTATGAAACAAATGTGTCCTCTTCTAATTAATATAATCCCAGTGTCGTAAGTAAAGTGATTTTTCTTACTTTACTCGAGCTCATAATGATGACGTTTCATTCCCAGACTGCTCCGGGACGAAACCTCTGGAGGGCCCTCTGAAGGAGGACCTGGAGGAGGCGTTGGCCATGGCCGAGCGCTTCACTCAGCAGTACAACGGCCTCCTGAAGACGCTCAAGGAGCAGATGCGCAACACCTCCTCAATCATGGATCAACTCAACAGGGAGTTCGGCTGGGTGTCGTCTCTGGCGAACAAAACCAACGCCACGGACGACGCCTTCCGTGTTCAGATGGTACGGAGGCCTGGGAGGCATTTTGTAGCCAAAATCGATGTCATTATCACATGTGACTTCTCTTTTACTTCATGTTAGTCGTCTAGTCACTAATGGAGCTTTCCTAAATCAGAAAAGAACACTAATTCCTAACAATTTACATCTTTTTATGAATTATTTGGTTATTTTGATTGTTTGAAAGTGTGTCATTTTGTGACACGCCTGTTGTTTTTTGTCAGCAATACCTTTAATGCATGACAATTGTTTCTTTTGGGAGACAATAAATCCTCACACTTACATACTTTTAGCATGACGACCGCCTTGCAAGTTGGATTTAATACAATTAATAATGTACTTATTTATTGCTGTCTGCGTTACAACAACAATGCAACTTTAAAAAGTACCAAAGGAACAAAGTTGCAGCAGTAAAAGCCACCATATCAGCATACGAACAGTTTGCAGTACATCAGTATTGGAAATGCACGTCTGTTGAGGCTGTTAAGACGTGCAGTGACACTAACAGATGAATTGAAACCGTCCCTGTACTGCAGGTTAACGGCACAGACACTGATGAGAAAAATCAGCCCGGAGAAACAAATGTGTACGTGCAGCTCTTCGACTCTCCACCCGTGAAATTCAGCGTGCCGAGAGACATCCCCTGGACCGACCCCAAGTTCTCTGAGGTGTTGGCCCAGGAGGCTCTGGACCGCTACAAGGAAATCAGCGTGTGAGTGTCGAGGAACAGCGAACCAGTGTTTATTTTCCAAAAGCTCAAACTATTTCTCAAAGCATTCGTAGGTTTTCTTGTTACTTATCTTTAACTTCTTTTTCTCCGTATTGAACTGCCTCAAGTTCACCTACGATTGAGCTTCAGAGCTGCTAGAATGTCTCATTTTCTAGATAACAGTAACGGCAGTGGACCATAGTAACAAAGTAGAGCTGCTGTCATGTAGTTCTTCAGTAACGCAACCTACAAATCCTACTCGAAGTCCTCTGTGACTTCAGTTTGTCTGAAAATCAACTTTCTAAGGGCGATAGGATATAAAGTAATCACGGATGATCTCTTTCTCTTTCCAGTGTGGTCAAATAAAGTCCCAACCCGTGCCGTCTGCTGAC
This sequence comes from Pholis gunnellus, assembly GCF_910591455.1. Lineage (NCBI taxonomy): Eukaryota > Metazoa > Chordata > Actinopteri > Perciformes > Pholidae > Pholis > Pholis gunnellus. The sequence goes on along the minus strand of NC_136546.1, from coordinate 8,447,076 downwards.
AAGTGAATGTTCTGGACTCATCAAAACACACTGGAGGCCCCGACGATAAACACACCTGAAGACAACCCACTGGATCTGTTGTAAATCCTCTTCAAGTCCTGCTTTTGCAAACAACTCAGTTTAACCTCAAAGATTTGTATTGCTGCATTAGAGCTCTTTGTCCTGCTGCAAGAGAAGATATTCAGTAGATGTAGATAGCAGGCCTACTCATGTCTATAGTACCTTCAACATGAAGGCCTTAAAACATATGTGAGCTTCAATGATTTCTGCTTGTGTTTCTGTTAAATGCGAAACTTGTGTAATTGAGTCTGAGATGTTTTTTCCTCTGCGTTCAGCCTTTCTAAAGCATAAAGATTAAAGTGATATTTCCTCTGCCAAGGTTAAAAAGAGCAAGATAATTGAATCTGTTTCAGTGACTATAAAGACCTGATCTACCCTTCTATAGATCTGTATGTAGCTCTTATCTGAGTTGGTGGAAGTGGTTGGTTTCCTGGAGTTAAATTCATTGATTGGAGAGATTTAAGTTGGGGAACATTATGTTTAGGATTGCTTTGAGCCCCTCTGTGCAACAGCCTATAATGAAGGAATAGAGATCTAATAAAACCTGCTCAACCTATTCAGCTTCTTTGTGTTTCTATTTAAAGCTGTTTTTTCACAATGTTGATTCATGCATTTAGGGACCAAAATATGTTAATATAGAGAGTGGTGGCCAGGGACTTCAAAGTTCTTATGACTTAGGAAAACTGTCAAGATTAAGGGAGCCCAGGAGGTCTCTTAATGCTAAATGCAAAAATAAGAGCATGTCTATTGCCTCTGGGCTCTCATAGCAAACAGTGCTGACAGAGCCAACAGTGTTAACCTGAGGGGGAACTGGACGGCGGGCGCTACGCTAGCTATGCTGTTAGCTATAACAAACCACCATATGAGAGCAGTGGAGAGATCTTTTTAAACACCCATGATGCAGCACCTATGAGCCAGTGGGGCACGGTCACATGCACGGTCACATGCACTGAGCGCGGCCAGTTATGTAACGGTAAACAAAGCAGAGAGAAGCTCTATTAGAACACAGAGGGAGAGCGACTTCATTACTCCACTTTATAGCAAATAGTTGTTTGCGGCTAAATAAACGCTCTGATACAGAAACACATCCTGTTTGCAAAGATGGCGAAAACTCAAAAGACTGCACTCTGACCTTTCAGCTCAGCTGCTTCCCGTTTGGTTTGATTGTCCTTGAGATTTCTCTTGATGGAAGATTAATTAGATAATGATTTGCAGGTGCTGCTTGTTTTCACTTTCCTTGCGTCTTCCTGGTCTGCTCAATCCTTCCAGTGCTAAAATTCTTCTCTTATCCGGAGTTTTTTGTTTAAATTTGAGCAATTTCGCGATCATTTCTTCTGTAATTATGTATTTTTATAGCATAAATATTAGATTATTTGTATGTCCTATTAATTGATACTGGAGCTATTAAAAGATTTCACATAAACCTAAAAAAATAAAATTGCTTAGAAAAACAATTTACAATTGTCTGGCTATTCCTCCCATCTTCATGCATTTCTGCATATTCAATATCCATGATCCAAGTCAGTAAAAAAAACAAGTTCTTAAAATGTTTTTTTTTACCACTTTTAAAAAAGCAAACCGCACAAAGAAATGTCATGTAAAATATCCAAAAAAAGACGGTGAAGAGAGCGTTTAAAATATTGTGCCGTTTTTTATTTTTGTGTAAAAATCACACAGCTGCTAGTTGACTCTGCAGAGATACAGTACATCCATGCAGTTAAACATCTAGGATCCCACAGCCAAGAGAAGAAATTAAATAGAATATTCTTTCGCTGTTAGTCAGCAATTAATGCAAATTTACATATGAATCCAAAAGTGTGTATCATATACAATATACAACACAGATCTGGGAGCATATAGCATTCAAAATCCCATCAAAGACTTTGTGATTGCTCCTGCCTGCCTGGATTACCGTTTGGGTTTAAGATGAATGGGGCGCTATTGTGCTAGCAAACATAAAAGGGTTTTAAATGGTATTAGTTCCAGGTCTGGAAACAACAGAACACACACACACACACACCAAGTAAATCATCATCCTCAACAGCAGAAAAAAAAAGAAAAAAGAAGGCGACCCTTGATACAACAAGGAAGAGAGGTCTGTCAGCCACCGTGGACACCTGAACGCCAGTGGGGGAAGTAAGGCTTTAGTAGAAGACAGACCCTTCACGGACACACAGGAAGCTCTGGGGACAAAACAGTTCAAATAATAATTAACCAAACAAGACCGGATCTTTTACTGGCACAAAAACATCACAGTTTCTAAGGATGTACTGAAGAAGAAAAAACAAAAACTTGAGTGGTTAATTATTATCTTTTAAAATACATGTGAAAGACAAGACCAACATGCAAACGTTAAAAGAAAGCAGAAGCGTGATGTAACATAAATACAAATAGAAATGAGAAGGGGAGGGGGGGGCGGTTCAAAGTGCAGTTAGGTCATTCAGGTCTCCCCAATCTGCCGACTGGTCTCCGACTGTAATCCTGTTAAGCTTCATCTACAACCAGCACGAGTCACATCCTGCAGATTTGGGGTAAACGTGTCCTGATAAGACACTGATCTGGATTTCCCTCTTGGGCCAGGAGGGGAGGAGGGGGAGGGGGAGGGGGGGGGGGGGCCCCAGAAAAAAGAAAAAGGCAAAAATACAGTAGATGGTGTTCTGGAAGATCTAAGATACAGAGTACACTGTTCACACAGTTGCTACTATCGTAGTACAAACATAAGTATAGTTGGTCTGTGAGGACGCATCGCCCGTGCTTGCATAGTGCCGACTGCCCGATTTGGGAAAACAGATGAATCTTTAAACCAATATTAACTCGTATCTGCCCCATCAGTTTTGGATCTGTGCACGCGAGTTTGCTGATCGGGAAATCACAGAAAAAAAACGAAAAAAATCTCCCCGATCAGCAACACAATTCTTCATAAATGCCGCCTCCTGCAGTCGAGCAGCTGGAATATCTTCAAAACCCTTCACGTGAATGTCTGTTTAACTAGATGGTTTCCCAGCCAGGTGACGGTAAAAGACAGGTGATGACCGCAGCAACCAAGTATAAGATGTTTAACAGAAAGCCGGGATGTTGATGTTATGTTTGGAAAATAAGTCAAGAGAAACCTGGAGGAAGGGAAAAGAGGTTTAAACAGAGCCAACATAAGAGGTGAGGGAGCAGAGTGATCGTTCAGTCATTTGGCATAAAGTTAAACCTTTCAGTCACATCAAACCCCAGACACAGTTTAACGTACAGAAAAATAAAGACATTCGTTCACCACATCATGCCATCAACACACACGCACACACATGTGGACTTCAAGGGGCAGTAACAAGTGAGAGGTGGGCTGAATTCATCACAGGAGAAGTAAAAAAAAAAAGAAAAAAAAAAAAAAGCCTTCACCATGATGATTTAGCCGTTTAAAGGCCCCACAAAAACACACGCATAAAATCCTGTCCAGAAGTAGCCCATTATGTTTAATGGAGAGACCGGCCACACCAAACCCCAGTCAAACAAAAAAGGTACATTTTAGGTTCCTTGCTTACTGGCAGACTGCTTTCAAAGCCTCTAACGTGCGTCTGTGATCTATTTGTTAGCAGATTATTTGAAGACGGTGACGTTCGGGAGGCAAATGTTCAGAGGATAGACCATCTTTGATATTTAAATCACAAATGCTTTTAGAGTTTTGTTGTCCAGTTTTGAAGGAAGTAGAATAAACGAGAAGACATTTAAAGGAATAGTCCTACTTTTTGAGAAATACAAATAAGGTTTCCTCTCTAAAAACATGAGTGAATTTCAGAGGAGCTGAAGTTTTGAACTCTGGATAGAGCCAGGCTAGCCGTTTCCCCCTGCTTCCAGTCTTTATGCTAAGCTAAGCTAATCACGTATGTAACAAACATGAGATTGATATGGATCTTCTCATCAAACGCTATGAAAAAAAGCAAAGTGTATTTCACAGAAAGTATTAAACTGCTTCTTTAAACCTGCCTGATATTAACCGGGGCTTGGTGCTGCAGAGTCTTCACCCCAAGAGAGAATAAACACAGTGGTGCTACATTCAAGCAAGTCAATAAACAGGAACACAAACACACACACACACACACACACACACGATAAACACACTCCGACTTTCTTCTTCAGTCATTCAGAGAGTAAAGTAATCAGACACCAGCAGTTTGAACGTCTTGTCCGCTGCTCCTGACCGTTCATCAGTCCGATGTCGTCCCCTCGTTCACCTCTCTTTAGAGAAAATTAAAAAAGTGCCAGTTTGTATAGTCTCCTCCCCCAAAGCTCCCGTCCCCTCCTCCTCGTGGTGCGACTGTGCTCTCAGGTCCTTCCGTTTTTTTTTGATTAATTAAGGGTGTGATTGCGCCTAAGAGTTTTAACGGAGCACCCTGCAGCAGGTCGGAGCCTCCGGGGAAAGCCGTGATGGTGGAAGAAGGAGGGAGGGGCGGAGGGTGGGTGGGTGGGTGGGGGGGGGGAGTCACACCGAGGGCGCACGGCCTTGCTTCACGACAGCAGAGTTTTACTCCTCCACGTTGGTTAAAGATGAGAAAAAGGTCTGAGCTGCTCCAGCTGGACTTCCAGGGATATCCTCTCTTCAAGCAGGTCCTGGAAAATGACAAGTAATCAGTGATCTATTTATTTCACCAGAGGAGAAAAGAGTCAGAAAGGAAACTTCTTAATCCTACGTACCTTCAGCTGTTGCTGCAGTTCACTGTTAAGTCGCGCCAACACTGTGTTTGTCTCCTTGTTTCTTCTGATTGAAGCTTGAATGGCCTTTTTGTCTTTTCCTACCGACCTGAAAACACACACACGTTTGTTATTTTACTAAAATACATACAAAAACTTAATTAAACAATAACTTCCAAAGTCTTTTTACCTGGGGATGGAAGGCTGAGTGGCCAGGACGGCAGCTATGACGTTTGATTTCTGCGGACCATGTTGCTCGTCCTCCGGTCGTAGCTCGTCTTCAGATTTCAACCTTCGGCGCACAGGCTTTGGAGGAGGCGCGAGCGGACCAGACGCAGAAGCAGAACCTTTGGCCTGGTGGGTGGGAAAAACAAAAATATTGTCTTTGTGTAGTTCTACTGTTTGCAAGGAGGGCGCTTTTCACTGTTAAGTAATTCATGTATTTGCAAATAAAACAATTGATTAATGGATTAGTCTCAAAAGGAGAAATTTCTTTGAAACATTACGATGTGGGGAAACTATGATCGGCATTTATACACAAAACAAATCAATTAGATCATCAAGTAAATGATCGGCAGCTCCATTTTCAATGAAAATAATAATAGCTGCAGCCTCTACCTCTCTTGACCTTTATCACATTAATAAAAATGTTTCTATTTGCAAATGTATTCACAACAATTACATTTTGTGAATATTGTTCAGTTGTGTAGTGAACTGTTGGAAGTATTAGATCGTTTATTCACATGTTCATGTTGACTCACAGAGTTGACAGTAGCTGAGGCTCTCTCGTCCGCTTGGCCGTCACTCTTGACCGTTCTTAAAGGGCCGGCTCCCTCCGAGGACTTCTCCACCTGTCGACACAAAAACACATGACAGCTTATCTGTCAATAAAAAGGATGGCAGACGCCTTCAGAGAGGAATGGTGCTCCTCGCAGCATGGTCAGGTAACAAGAGTTAACTGTGAAGCGTGTATAATGAACAGCTACCTAGTGATAAGAGACACACAAACTCCAGGTAACGACATACCTGTCCCGGCTCACTGTGTACATCGACCTCCGGCAGGCTGGAAGGCTGCTCAGATGCAGCGAAGGCCTTAAACTGACTGAAGTCAGCGAAATTGGGCTGCTGGGGAATCTGTTGGGGGGAGGTGGTGGTGAGCACCGCACCGCCTCCTGGTGCACCTTCAGCCTCCGCACGATGCCCGGTGTGTGGTGCCGACGTCTAGAGAGAGAGAGGGGAGTAGGGTGAAGGCCTCCATATTGTCGAGATAACCCGTGATGCAGGATGTATGACGAGGAGATGTCCGTCTTACCTGTGTGGGTAGCGGTCGAGGAGGCACAGCGGGCGGGTAGGCTATCGTGGAGGATTGTGGTTGTCCTGCAACAGCTGCGGCAGCGAAGGTGCGGTTCATGTCGAGAGACGAGGAACGAGAGTGAGACGGGTGGGGGCGGGGTGGAGGCGGAGGCGGGGCTACCACCTTCAGAGCCTCTGGAGACGCTCCCGACTGAGACCTGAAGACAAACAGTTATGTTTCTGGAGTTATGGAGAGGGTATACATTTTTACTTTATCTCCTTCCAATGCAGTGGAAAGATGGTCAAAACCACAGATAAATAGATACAAAACTCAAAGACATGACCACAGTGATTGTCCAACAAAAGAAAGGAAACATAAACCTCAACAATAAAGAACACAAGCAAACTCAAATGACGTGATATCCAACTGACCTTTGTCTTGTGGTTGGCTCCTGGTCTGAGGTGTAGGAGTCTGAACTGCTGTAACCATCACCTTGATCAGAGACACGCACAAAAAAACATCCCATAAACATCTGATCAACCTGCTGATTATCATGCGTTTACAAGAGATACAAAAGAGATTTTATGCCACGGTTAGTTCAAACCTCACAGTGAGCGCCAGGTTTGTACGGGGAGGAAGACTGTGTGGATTAAATCTCTTCTGAATCTATTTTGATGCTTTTTTTTTTTTTCTCTTCTTAAATTCACAACTGTGAGTCTGTCGTTGCGTTTTGACGGAGTTCTGTTTCAAACATGGATTCTCTGGCTCGGCAGCCCATCCTTTACTCACCTACAGTGTTGGCAGCTACGAACATGGAGGCAGGTAAATTGGCTTCTTCGGACAGTTCCGGAGGTTTAGCGAGCAGCGGACTGGTCGGGTGGTTGTGGTCTGAAGGATTGAGCAATAACAGGGAGGCCACAAGTGTTCAGTCAACCGTTGGAGAATAACTTCAAACAGTTCGCAGTCTTACTACTATTTTCATCCCAAAATATCGTCAGTAGCAGCTTTAGAAAGTAAACTAATACGGGTGTTTAATGACGTTAGTATATAACACTGATTTGTGAAATTGTAATCTATGCTGTGGAGAGTCAGCCTTGAGGCCAGATGTTGTCTCACCACTGCCGGTCCTCTTCAGCTCCATCTCCTGCATGTGGATCTTACTGGGGGTCATCCGGATGGGGACCGGGTGGACGATGGCCGTGTCCTGAAGGACGGATATGTCGGGACAGGAGGTGAGAAAAGACAGATTCATGACGTTTCACTGGAGATATACGTTTGTAGTCCACATCACTTTATTATCTGTTTACTTTGTCAGGCTTGGCCTCCATCTATCAATCCACTTGGTTTGATACACAGCAGCCTAGCAAATGATGAAGTAAAGACTCAACTTCATAACCGCTTCAATCACATGAGGGGTTGAGAGTTTTTGGGTTGCTGTTGACCCATTTTCATCATTTTAAACTGCCATTGTTTCAAGAGATTTAACTTTTTCTGAATATTCTAATTGGAATATCATTGAGGTTTAAGAGTTACTGTCTTTTAACTCCCTAACTAAGCAGCTTTACTCTGTACAAGTACTGTACTGAAGTACAATTCTGTTGGTGGGGGGGTTACAGTAATGTTCAGGTTCTGCTTTGTGATTTTTTTTCAGTTTGACTTCAGAGTCCCCAAAAAACAATTTAACGAAATATGCACTCTCTTGCAATAAGGCAAATTGTTATCGTCAATACTGCACTTTTCACCAGATTTATAGTGCAGAGCTATTCGTGAGCATATTAATGCTGTAAGAAAAAAGGAATGCCGCCTCAGGACAAAAAAAAAGGACTTTGACACTGTAAGGATAAAAGACAAAGCACCGCAACATTTTAACATTTGACAATATATGGAAAGTGGATCTGTCACAATCAGCAAATGCACAAGTGATTGGTGGATGTCACTGTAGGAAAAAATAGGTGATGTCCAGTAGAGGCTAAGCCAGCCAAATCACAACACACACTGACTGCAGACTGCACTTTGAAAGAACATCATGCACAGAGACAGAGAGAGAGAGACAGACAGAGAGAGAGAGAGACAGAGAGAGAGACAGACAGAGAGAGAGACAGAGAGAGAGTGACAGAGAGAGCTCAGGGAGATCCAGAGAGGGTTAATGTCTGTGCATTAATGGTGAAACCATGCATACTAAGTGATTGACTTACAGGGTCAGCTGGTGCAATGTTAGAGTCAAATTGGGTCAGAGTTTGTGAGCTGGAGGAGCGCTCGCTAAACGTCTCCCACTGCTGCAGGAGACAGACAGACAGTGAGAAAAAACACGTCAGTCAGCCAGTGCAGTGACATCACACATTTACATCATCAGCCGGAGCCGCTACCGTCATGTGACATCATCGGCCTGTCGCCCCGGACGACGTGGCGATGAGACATCGTCGGTGGGCATGGAAACGAAACAGACTTTCATACAGAACAGCAGGCCGAACGCCACAGTCCAGGAGGTGAGAGAAGAGGTGCTGAATTATCAGTAATTATGTTTGATGATGAAGAGGATGAAGAGGCAGTCAATTCATGATCGATGGATAAAAGAAAAAGCACCTAATTTAACCCCGCGCAATTAATTATGATGAATCAAATGCAAACACAGCAAAAGCAAACAAACATGGAGCTCACAGTATGTGTGAAGATACAATAAGTAATCGTGTGTGTGTGCTGTGTGCGTGCTGTGAACCTCGTTGCTCTGGTTCATCTCTGGCCAGGCCTGGTTGAGTGAAGGCATGGAGGGGGACTTGCTGGGGGTCACTTCCACCGGGGAGCCCGGGGAGCCCGGGGAGCCCGAGTATCCGACGTCAGCAGTCTGCTCCGAGCCCTCTGAATCCCCAAAAATACACACAGGTGAGCCAGGGTTCCCACCAAACAACCAACGACACAACACAGTTTTCCTCTTTTAAACATCTGAATTTGAATCAATAATGAATAAAAACACACCCGTGTTCAACTAAATTGCTGTAATTATACACTCCATGTATTTGGCAATCCGTGGCTAAAAAAGATTTACATGGAACTTGACACCCAAAAGAGAGATGCACAACTGTCTAATGTGTTTCTCTTAAAATACAGAAAATCTCCATTGCAAAACAAATTCAGTATTTCTTTGCAAGCTAAATTGTTTCGGCAAGCTAATGAGAGGACGTGACGTGAAGAGGGCAGCAGAAACGTACAGTAGCTCCATCATAGAAAGTTAATCTGTAGATGAACTACCACGATTCAAGTAGAGCACACTGCAGTGCTGTCACCTCTCAGGTTTTATGAGGCCTGAGCTTGGGAAATTAGGGGAGGCAGCAAAACAGAAAAGGGGAGGGAGGGAGAGCGAGACACTGTGTACCTGCTGAGTCATCCAGGTCAATCAGCTTTGGCATCAGGCTCTCAGGCAGCTTCTCAGGGAGGTCGTAGCCATTCTTTCTGGCCACAACCAGGTGGAAGGCAGCGCAGAACTCGTCCAGTGTCAGTGCTCCGTCTTTATCAAAGTCTGACAGCTCCCTTCAAAACACACGTTAGACATTAGTGAGTCTGCCAGCCACACAAAACGCATCGCAATAGCTGCAGAAGAGAGTTTTTCTCGAAATGGATCTGTTCAAATAATCAGAAGAATTTAGCTTCATACAGATTCTCATCTCTCAACAACAGTACCGACGATGTTTTTTTTACCGTCATCCTGCCAGTATTAGCTGCCCTGGAGACATCTAAATATCTTCAGGACAGACAAACACAGCAGAGATGGCGATTGGCGGAAGAGTGAAGACTCACCAAATATGTGACAACTCTAAAATCGGTAGTTTCGATTTGGTGAAGAATTCTTTTGCGGCTGAACCTGAAACACACCGGAACAGATGATTAAAACAATCCTCTTGGTGTGTGTGTGTCTGTGTGTGTGTGTGTGTGTGTTCCTGCATTCTCCTACCAGGTATGAAGCCGGTGAGGTCTGGCTGAATGGTTTTGAACTGGTTGATATAATACTGTCTTTGCTCGTCTGTGATCTTCCACGGATCGTCGTAGCCGCTGGACTGTCGCTGGATCTCATTGGTCGTTGCTGCCGAGGCCACCGTTCGTATTGTTGTGCTGTCCTGCATGAACCACATGGGACATTTCCACAAACATTTAAGAAAGTAACACTGGTTTAAAGGAATAATAATTGTAGTAGTAATAGTTGTTATTATATTACTGTATAATTTTTGTTTGTTTCATTCATTATTTTTTTATGTTTATTCATAGAAACGGACATTTGAACCGTTTTCTCCCTGGCAATAAACCTTTGTCTAACCTTTGTGATTAAGCACATAATTAAGTAAAGCGTGTTATGTATTCAACTGCAGTTTCTTCAGTGGCTGCATGTACTGTAGTCGACTTTCTGACCACAGTTTTTGACTCTACAAACTGTTAAAAAGTCTGATAAATGTCGTCTGAATGTGGCACAGCAAAAGCAATGTATATCAGATCCCATCCATCAATGACAATTTGACAAATTTAATTACATCATCTAAGACGCTAAACATCAGCATGTCGCCCGTCTAAAATCCGGCACTGAGCAGAGAGGCTTCTACAGCTTTTCACTTTGCAATGTCACACAAGTGACATTGCTCAGGCAGATAAAGCACCGATATCAAAATGTTAGCTCATGTTCGAGGCTATGTGGTTAGTGAGATTACGCTCTATGTTGGCAATGTCTGACGGCCATTTTCCATCTGATGAAAGAGGTTGATGATGTTTGCCCTCCTGATGAAGTCATTCTCATTTTATATACTGATGACTTATTGTATTACCCTCTGCCTTGGCTATATGTACGCTTATTTTTCTGATTCTATTTTGTCACCACAAACCCCATTTCTACTGTGGGATTAGCTGAAGGTGTTGCACGACCAGCGGTCTGTAGTTCAAGTTATTCCCAAACTGTCTTTTTAGCATGAAGGCCAGAATGAAAGGGTAGGGGTTTGCTTGTCAACTGAAGAATTTAAAAGTGAATTGCTTCAGCAACAAGTATGTCTGACCAGCGCTAGTACCGAGGGACAGACAGGTGACACTGCCCTACCTGGACTGACGAGGGATGCATTCCTGGGATGGATGGCGGGGTGTCTGCTGTGAAACTGACCCAACTTTCCTGACCTGGAGGCGGGGGCGAGTGGGACGGCCACATTCCATCACCGGGCACTGGACCTGGAGGGGGGGGAAGAGGAGGAAAGCACACATTTACATCCCACGATACACAAATAAATACACTGCAAGAGTTATTAGGAAGAGAGAAGGGCTGCAAATATCGACTTTTCAGCTCCTGAGAGGATTATTTTCATACCATTGTTCTTTGTAATGTCTCCATCACATTTTGTGCTGATGAAAGCATGGCACGGGTCATGTGATGTCTCCTTTGTTCCTCTAATGACTAACTGCCACTCTCAGCAAACACCAGGAAGTAACACAAACACAACCAGTATATGCTCTGTGCCGACTCTGACCGGCGCCACAGCTGGTATCGCCTTTTCTGCCAAATCTGTCGTACTTTCATTATCATTACAGACACTTCAGAAAACGCACAACTCTCCAAAAAATATATATATCAGCATTCACCTTGTGGCGTCTTCCTACTGACTTTAATTTAGCGCTGCAACTAACGATTATTTTCAGTATTAGTTAAACTGTTAAATAGAGAAAACCCAAAGATATTTAGTTTAACATGACATAAACGAATAACGGAGAAAAGCAGGAAACACTAGAGGTATTTTTTTTATCAATTCACTTTCCAATTCTTCATCACCCTCTTCTATTGAGCAGCAGTGGGTCGGTGGATGTTACCTGCTTGTGGTTCTCTGAAATGCGTCCACACAGCGCCAGCTGGAGCCACCGCCGTCTGTCTGTCTGCGTTTCCTCCGCTGGGCTGCCGCTTGTGTTTCCTCCACGAGTGAGGGGAGGTGGGGGGAGACTGGTGAGGGGAGACCACGGGGGACGTCGGTTCGGGCTGGTAACGCACGTAAAATACAATCAATCTTGTGAAATATGTATACAGATGAAGACGGCATTCAGTAAACACCTTAACAGCTGCAGATTAAATGAGAATAAACATCTCTAGTCATGTAATCTTCTTAAAATCTTAATTAGAAGCTCAGCGTGCAGAAGTGTAGCCACAACTGTCTTATCATGGTTGCACGTGTTATGAGTATTAACTTTCAGATCCTATCTCATTATAATACAAGATTTCCATCCGGAACATGCCACATCCGCGCTAATAAATGCTGCTTCAAGGCTTTCTCTCTGCTCAATACAGATATGGATGTTCAAGCAGCCAGCGAGCGAAACGGATGCATATAGATATGAGGTCTGTGTAACCGACGAGCAACGCACTCTGGGTTTCAGCAGAGAAAATGTCAGCAGCGGAAAAAAAACTTCTGAGTGTAATTTGAACTAGAAATACTTAAAACATGCACAGGAAACACAACAGTAGTCCAGCATAGATAGTGGCGTATCTGTAGTAACGGCTGGGTTCATCCGTAGGAGGAAAGAAAATGTGTTCCCCAAATATAGATAAAAGTAAAAGTCCATTTTCTAATGCAGCTATTGCAAGACTACTTGTAGGGAAACAAAGTATGCGTGTCTCTTAGCATGACCCAATACCTTCATTTATTGTCTTGTGCACTTAAGTGTATTTCTATAATCAAAGGATAGGTAATTATAAGGAAAAGGGCGACTAAACATGGAGATATAAAACATTAAAAAGTACAACATGACAGTATTTAAGTGTTCCGTGTACACGATAGGAGTACAATGACTAACCTGTGGTTCTATGCTGGGTGCCAGGGGCTGGATGACCTCGTGGGCAGGAAGTGAAGTGGACGACGGGGGTCCTTTCTTGCTCTGGAACCCCCTGCCTGGCGGTCTGGGCATCACTGCAGCGGCGGAGGCCGGGTACAACCCCTGACCGTCGGAGTCCTGGTACAGAGCCGCATGCCTCGCCTCCGCCTCATTCTTCCCCACCACGAACCTGGGCAGCGGCAGGTCTTTGACTGGTGGGACAGGAATCCACGCACGGGATTAGAGGAAAGATTCAGATTGATCGTTTGTTTTATTTTTTTAGGTGCTTTGATGCTCGAAACAGGAGGACTGAAATCTCTCTGCATGGGACTACATTTGTCAGACGTCATGTGCTTCTACTTCAGTTATTGACTCCAGAGATTACCCAGAATGCCTAGAGAAGGAGCATGAACTTCTTGCAATCGGATGTGTTTTTGAAGGGTACAACAGTAGTAATGAGAACGACAGCGTGAAAGCAGAAGTAAACAGGCCCGACTGCTTCCTCATAATAAAGCATAGACTGAGTGCTGGTCTATTGACGCTACCGTCGCTGCAGTAAACGGTGTGTTTGTCTCCTCTTCAGTGGATTTGAATGACGTTTAAATGTCAGACCAAAATAGTGACATTGTCATTCGCTGCACGAATGACAACAAAACCTGATATTTGCACCCATTGAAAAATAACTTGATGAACAAACTATATACTGATGATATAGAATAACTTTCTATTCAATATCTCAGCATGACCAGGGCGACTTTAGGCTTTCTGATGGCACAAAGCAAGTGAACATTTTAAACCAAAATTCTATCCATGATTTTTGAATTCCCTGTAACTACTTCTGAGACAGCCCCAACTTTAAGAGCGAATGGTTTCTTAAGTCCAAAAAACATCCCCAAACCCAATACGCATCACATTGTACATCACGACCATTTTTGCTTTGAGGAAGTGGCCACCGCTGTGTTTCCTTATATTTATTCAAATTATGAAATAATTTCAGCAACTCCATGTTGCAATATTTCAGGTCAAACGAGTAACTCAAGAGGGTGACTGTGACATCTTCCCTTGTGTAGTTTTTTGAGAGCGGTCACGCCAAAGACAAACAGAAAAATGCAATTTTGCCGTTAGACCCTCGAGGGCTTTGACTACAGACTGTTTAGTACAAAGATAAACAGAAAGCTCTTATTGTCAAGCAGCTGATAACACAAATATTGGGCTACTACCAACTTCTGTGCAGACTGGCTAAATGGCTCAAATCATTTCTGATTACATTTTTGTTGAAGTAAACAATATTTTCCCCCATATACACACACATAATGAGCGCTTTTGTAATTGTTTTTTACATGTTATTGATATTAAGCATATCATTTACAGTTAGTTAACACAGACTGCATTCTTTAAGACCTTTAATTTGAAGATTTCTATCCTGCCCCTTGCTCTCTGTCCCATGACCTCCTCAAATTCATTAAGCTAGCATTTCTGAAACAGGATTTTGACTGCCCTCGACACACGAAACGCTTTTGAGTCCAGTGTCAGTGGTATGTTTTAAGTGATGGTACTTTTAGTGGGAATCTGCCCCGGCTTGTGAAAGCAGGTTCTCAAGTAGAGATAAATGGCTCAATTCATCGCTGGACTCACCCGAGTTGAGGCTTTCCACCCTCAGGGGCAGACCGGACTGGGCGATGGCAATAAGCTTCAGAGCGATGTAGAACTGGCTCCGCCCGAAGTGACCCAGCCGAGTGGCTCCACACAGCTCTGTGATCTAAACCCACACACAAACGAACGAGGAGGAACAGTTAACAACATCCATCTGAAACTCTGATATTAACCATTGCTGAGAGAAGAGCAAGTCAGACACCGACTATTCACAACTTAAACAAGAAAGTAAACAATATATAACCATCATTCAGAGTTTGCTTTAACAAGAAGCTAATTTGTTTGAAAGACTTACTGAGTTAATGTGGTTTACCCGCTTCAAGTCACAAAGAAACTACACAAGCAACAGTCTCATTTACTCAGCTTATTAGCAGCTGATCAGCGGGATAATAAGCCTTATTATCACATATTTGGCTGTGCTTGACATCATGCTGAGCAAGCTTTTCTTATATCCAGAATGCTAGATCGACCATTCAGACAGACACCACAAAGTGTTTAAAATGTGCACAGATAATGCAATTTTTGTGTGTGTATAATTCACAGTGGTGTCACATGATTAATACGTGGCCACCAGGAACCTGTGGACGATTGACACCCAGGGAGTCAAAAACTCATCACATTAAGATGAGCCCTTCAGTGCTGAGAGGCACAACATCGATTACTGCACAGCTGACTGATCCCGTTCTTGCTGACAAAGGATTTATTCTCGAGTACGTCCGGATACAAAGCACCAGTCACTTTTCTCCTGCCTGTTACAACGCGACACTGTAGCTGTACGTGTTCCGATTGGCCACCACAGTGTACATTTTGAAAGTAGATGATTACAACACTGTCCGATTCTTCCACCACACAGCTCCCCTTGTTGACCTTGAAACAGGGTTCTGACTCACAAACTGCAAATACCGGCCTGCTGCGAAAACCTGGAGTCACAACACACACAAGGGGGGGGGAAATGGAGCTGCTGCATTTGAGATGGCTGCTCATAACTCTTAGTTAACAGACGGAGCAGTGGCCGTGTGGATGGCATCAAGGTTGATGTGAACGTAACATGAATTTAATACGACGAGTAGCAGTGGGTTAAGATCTGTGTATAGGCAGGTTGAATGGAAACACCATTCCTAAAATCAGGTATTTTTGATCAGTTGGTGGTATGTCAGGCAACAGCTATTATAAATCACATTGACATGTAGACACTGACATTGGGTCTGCTTTTCCATCAGGTCATCTCAAGCCAGTGGCGAGCAAAAATAACAGAGTTTAATGGAGTGAGAAGACAGGAAAGAGTGGGCAGTAATCTGAGGCAAAGGGCTGATGGGGAGATCATTTACTACAACGTTATGTACATTGGGCGCTGTTCAACACATGCCCATAAAGAGATGCATGGAGAGCAGACATACGAGCGTCTGGTATATGAATAAGATGTCAATTTGAGACCAAAATGTTCAGCTAAAGTAAATGATGGGACTTGGCTGCCCCACTCTCTTTGGCTAAGGCTAACATTAGCCAGAAGAAGGTGTGTCTCTTCTGCTGCGCAGCATTGCTAACCACCATGGCACAACCATAGCTTAACCTGAATGACAGGTCAGCTCTGACAGCCAGGCAAGTTTGTAAAAATGTCCATTAACAGCCTCACAGTCTGAGGATAACACTTTCAAAAACTGGCACTGGCTAACGCTAGCTTACCTGCAGGACAACTTCGCTGGGTAGCTGGGCCGCCCGGAAAAGGTCAAGAACTCTCCCATTGGAAGCCACTTTTTTGGTGTTGTCCGTGTCGCAGTACGCGAACAAATCCGAGTAATATTTCTGCTCGACATCAGTAAGCGTTAGACTTTCCATTGTAGTGCCAACTGACCCTGAAAACCAGACTACTTGGCCGTTGATTAGCCCTTAGCCAATGGCTAGGGCAGGATCCAAAAAATGGGCGAGACTTCAGGATCCCAACTTAGCTAGCGTTGCTGCACCAGCTAGGTTAGCAGTAATAATGTTCTCAACGCGCTGTGTCGACTTGTTGTCGCCTGGTCCTACTCTCTGTACAAAAAAAACACCAATACTATCTGTTGATAAAGGCAGCGGATCAACACTCAAGTATTCAAACAAGGAATGTTTTCATACAGTTAATTACTTAGTTAACTTGTTGGGCTCAGCCAAGCCAAGTAGCCAACAGCTGGCTAGCAGTAAAGCGAGCTAACGGCTACCTTGAATCAAAGTCAGTGGCACTAACGTTAAGCTAACTAGCAAGTCGCAAAGTGCGTCCACTTCCTCAGCCTGGACGTCTCCTGCGTTAATCTCACGTTATGGCACTTCTTCTCCCTCTGATCCGTTGTGGGGCGGCTTTACTGCGTTTCGCTGGAAACAAATTCCTCAGCGGGGCCGTTAGAAGTAAAGTTTCATGGTCTTTGGGTTCCTTCCTGTAGTAATCTTAGCCGCCATTCCTACCACCAGTGTCAAGCCTGGTAAAGTAACACTTCCGGTAGGATATTTCAAAATAAAACACCGATTGACGCGCATTTAACCCAGAGCCCTTTAAAGGGCTCTTATTTAACCCATTTAATCCCGAATTTCCCAGACATGAAAATATCAAAATCACGTGTCATTAGTAACTCTTTGAAGTAAACAATCCTTGTTTTTTTTAATTTCCATGGAAAATTAGGTGGAAAAGAGTGTTGGTGGGATATTGACTCCGATTTATTGACTGAAATAATTAACATATTTCTCCTTGTATCAAAATTCTTATAAACCCTAGCCTGCAACCTTTGGGATGCGGTGCAAAGGTATACGCACTACATCCCAAAGGTGTGCTATTGGATTGAGCTCTGGTGACTGTGGAGGCCATTTGAGAACAGTGAAGTCATTGTCATGTTTCAGGAAAACAGTTTGAGATGATTTGAGCGTTGTGACATGGCGCGGGGCTGGGTTGCAGAGGCAACAGGCTCAGCAGGGTATTCCTAATGTCCCCTCAGCAATGTTTTACAGGCCTTGATGGGGGCCCAGCGAGGGGCCAGGTGAGATGTATAATCTCTCGTGTTCTGGGTTTTATGATCTAGTTAAATTGTCTTCATTTTTAAGCTGCCAGGGCATCTCATAGAGGGACTATCACTGCAGTCACCGCTCTATCAAAGGTATGAGAAGATAAACATCCTTATCTCCATGTCTCCTGTAGGCCAACAACAGAAAACCAAGACTACAATTAGCACAATATCTCCAAAATTGGACAATAGAAGTATGGAAAAACGTTGCCTGGTCTAATGAGTCTCGATTTCTGCTGTGACATTCGGGTTACAATTTGTCAGAATGGATTCTGACCCTGAAATCGAGACTAAACAGACCAGGCAACATTTTTCCATCCATCCATTATCTTTCACTGATCTGGAGCCGGGTCGCAGGGACAACAAGCTCAGCAGGGTCAGCAGGGTCAGCAGGGTCAGCAAGTTATTCCAGACTTCAACCTTCCCAGCAACTTTTTCCAGCCCTTGATGGGGGCGAAAGGCCAGACGAGCTATATAATCTCTTGGTTCTGGGTCTACCTTGGGTTTCTTACCAGTTGGAACGTATCCTGAACTCTCTCGCTTGTGGCAGTTGTCCATCATCTTATTAGAATCAAGACGAAATAAAAGGTAAATACACATATGTTAATGTTACATTCAAACTGGTTTTGTGTTTACTGTGATGATCGTTAAGAATGACAGGTATACTTTAATCGTTGTGCAGATAATGGAGCAATCTGGAAAAAGGAAAATAATTTTGCATATGTAATGAAAAGTATGCAAAAAGCAATAATCCATGTAGAGAGATGGTCTTATGATTGGGGATTAAAAATCATGTATATGCTCGTTTTTTAAAATAAAATAGATAATGGACAAGGGATAGAACAATGCAGTAAGCCCATGTACTATAGTCAGCGTATTTAAGTATCTTTGAGCCCAATTGTACAAAGGTGTTACATTTAATGAGGTGACAAAGAAGCATTATTACATGTATACAGGTCTTTGATGATAATAGAGGGAAATGAGGTTGCAGATAAACTTGACAAAAGTGCATTCAACTAAAATTATATTAACATTTTAGAAATTTGTTTTGGGAGGTCAGAAACAAAAACAGTAATATAGCACAGACTAATGACATTTTGGCAGGACATTTGGAATAACGACACTGAGAGTAGAAATTATAACAGAAGACGTCAGTCATAGTGAGAAGTGATATGTAAATATGTAAGGTAAATGTGAAAAAGAAGATGTTACTTTTTGTAGATTAAGGTCATACAGAACTCAATGTAATTGTAAAGAAACTGTTGAACGTGTGCTGACTGTGGAGCATCAAAAGACTGTTAGAGATAGGCGACAAACAAGTTCAGGTTAAAATGGCTTTATTTACATTTTCTAATGAAGCGAGTTTAATATCCAGAGTAGAACTTTTTTTTTTACTATTATTATTTTTAAAAACTGTTATAAAGCCATGAAGTTACACACTCCGGTACAGTCGGTTGCGGCATGCACCTTAACGGTTGGTTCGTAGTCCGCCATTAAATTAAAGAAGAAGAAGATTGATAAATCTCGGATTTTGTGCAGAGTGAGTGAGTGTAGTGGAAGTTTCCGCGCAGACCCTGAACGCAGCAGCATTATCCACCGGCAGCAGATTTATCAGAAAGCCGTCCGTCATCTTATTAGATTCAAGACGAATTTAAAGGTAAACATATACATGTCAATGCAACAATTAAACAGGTTTTATGTTTACTTTCATGGCATCGTTTTGCCACCACGTATTATCCGTTTAACTGTGTGAAACTCCTCCGTCCTCCCTCACTAGATCATTTGTAAGAAGCTAACGTTACCGGCGAGCTCGTATCTGCTGCTTATTTCAATACTTCTTACTGCACCTGAAGTTACGTATGCCATGTTTGAATTGTGAACATTAACCCGCACTTAAGAACGACTGCACATCACTACAGATGAATGAATTACAGTGAGGATTCGCGCTCCGGGATAGCTAGCTGTGAGTGCTAATCCACCCATTTCCGCATTCATGATCGTCCGCCCTGTTCATGTTGAGGCTCGTTCCGTCTGATCTCAATGCTGATGTTACTTCTCTGATTAAAGGGATGGCTCGTGCTAGTGTGTTGTGCATATTCGATAAATACAAATGCTTTTGCGTTGATTTTAATGGTCTTAACAACCGTTTTCCTGTAAGAAGATTCGTTTAGTTCCAAAGTCCTCTCACTAATCTGGCAAAAGTGGAATTGCCTTGAGGATAATAACATATAACCACGGGGGTAATAACAATCAAAGATTTATTTTTCTTCCGGAATAACTTCCCGCTTGTTGAAAACTCGGTGTACCACGCAAAACATAATTTCAATTAAATGCATTTTTTTTTAATAATAACTCCACATCATCATAGTTGGTCCAGGGGGCCCATGAAAGTCTTTTATTTTAATAACAGTTAATTGAGTGATGAACCTTCATTTAAAAGATTGAATATCAAAGAAGGCACTGTTTCCTTGAAGCAATGGATCATTAAAATGACACTCCTTTGAACGGACTTTAACTTGGTGCTCTCTCCATGCAGTGTATCAAGGTTGATTGCTCTCATCCTATTTGATGCTTTTAAAGAAAAATAAGAAGATTCATTTCAAGCCAAAAAAAAAGTCTAATTGCGTTGATATATTTGTCTCTTGATGTTGTTTTCCCTTTTAGCAACAATGGATGTCGCTCATGAAGTAAAACTGCTGGTGCAGGAGATCCAGCGACTCGGCAGTAAAGGTGAGTCCGTGCTATGACTCTGCGTTTCATCTTGAAGGGCTCTGGCATAGCTGGAACAGTTTTGAAGCGGTTCATGCCGTGAATTCTAGTGAACCACAAACATGCAATCATGTGATGTTTGGTCAGTATAGCTACAGCTCACTGCTCCTGATGCTGGAAACACAAACAGACTGGAGGGACCAGCTCACCAGCCCCTCAGTCTTCACTTGTTGAATTTAGTCTAAAAATAACTCTTCAATAATGTTTTCATGAGCTCATCTTTGGTGCTAATGCTGCGCTCTCTCAGTTCTTTAAGTTTTAGATTAAATATTTAAGCGTGCAGCTGGTTCCAGCCTCTCAAATGTCAAGATGTGCTGCTTTTCTGTTGTTGTTGGTTTTTTTTTAATCGTAAATTAAATCTTTGGGTTCTGGACAGTTGGTCGTACAAAACTATCAATTTGAAGAGATCCTCGTGGTCTATTGGAGACTGTTATGAGCCTTTTCAGCAGTTTTTGTGACATTTTGTAGTCTAAAAAATATATAATAATCAGCATATTATATATCAATAAGAAAAAGCCCTCAAACGAGGGGTTGAATCAAAATAAGATCCAAGAATTATTCAATCTCTTAAGCCAATTAAAAAGAAGCCTTCATGCTTTTGCTTTCACCTGTTAATGAATCAAATAGGGGACTGGAGAAAACTGGCTAATTGTGACTTAAATCCAGATTATCTGGTGTGACTGAGCGGCTTACCTGCGGAAAGAAAACATGATAGAATAATACACCAACGCTCGGGTCGTTACAGCTGTTTAGATTACGATCCGTCCCGTTTTGGAATTAACTTTATCAGCCTGTCTCTCATTTCAGATGCTGATGGTCAAACCAGAGTGAAGTTCGGGGTGTTATTTAGCGACGACAAGTGTGCCAACATCTTCGAGGCGTTGGTGGGCACCCTGCGGGCAGCCAAGAAGAAAAAGGTGATCAGTTTCGAGGGCGAGTTGCTCCTGCAGGGCGTCCATGATAACGTCGATATCGTCCTGCTCGAGGAATGAGGCCAAAGTTGGTATCGGAGGGTCTTCTAGCAACTTACCGAATCCTCTCAAATGCCGAGCTTCTGCCGCCTCTCGGCTTGTCACTGAGCTTCTGTTTTCAGTTATCTCGCTTCATGTGCAGGGCTCAGTATTTTGAATTTAAACATATTAGATCAAACAGTACGGACCCAGCCGGCTTGTCTGCATTTGATTTTACTTTTGCCAAACTATATCACAAAAAGTCATTTGAGAATATTTTAGGTTTTCGGGGACTGAAAAACAGCCACATTCATGGTTTCAGATGACAAGGAAAATACGTGTTTCTCTCCTTCTCAGGCGCTGCTGTTATCAACCACGGGTCTGCCATGTGATTTTGGTACACTTTTAAGACTATAAACGCACAAATCAGGAATGTAATCATCCGTGTAACACATTCATTTTAGTTTGTTTTTTTTAGTTACCAAATGCCTCTCTTGATGGTGTCATGATGAAGGACACACAGAACAAGATACTTTTTTAATTAGAGCACTCTGATCTTCATATTGTTTGTACAAATACTTTTTACATTTTTCTTTCTTCTTTTAAAGCTGCACTAAATTGTTCCCTTAACAGCCTCAAGTGGCGACGGGAGTTAAGACATCTTTACCTACAAAATCATACAATGTGTTTTCACATTTCATTTAGTGTATTATGTCTGTCAGCTTTAAGACAACGAGATGTATGTTTCCACCAACAGTGTCACCAAAAGGCAGTTCCATTTATTGTTTACATGAGCCATCTCTACTACCTCTTGTGGACTTTGTAAAAAGACCTTATTAGACCAGTGCTTTTGGAAATACACGAACAATTCCTTCATAGAAGCTACAAAGACAAGTGCATTTCAAGAAAAAACTTTTCCACCTTTTTGTACTCGATGCAATCTACTAGAGTAGTTTTTATTCCATCTTTTTACATGTGGTCAAAGGTAGATTTTCTCTGCTAAACAAACTCGAAAACTTGCCTTTTGTAAGAAACCGTTGATGAGCAAATGGCGAATGTATTTCTTGTGCAATTTTTATTAGTGTATAATAATTACAGGGTGATTGGTGCCAGATGCAAAAGATGAATTTGTGATGTTTCTCAGGACCAAATCGACAGAACCAAAATATGTTTAGTAAATGTCCTGTAGCTGAAATTAGGTGTCTTACTTGTGACACAAGATGTGCATTTATAGTTTTATTAGTTTAAAAAAATATATATTTTACCATTCTCTGTTCTGTACTGTAGGTCAAATGATACTTGCAGATCAGGCGTGATCACTTTGCTTTGTTTCGACGAGCATTCCAAGCTTTGTATGGAGGCCTAAACTGATCAAATTTAAATAAATATACCATATGAATCGATACAGACAAATGATGTAATAAAACATGAATTTGTGAAATAATCCAATAGATATTTCTTTTAACTCGTTAAAATGAAATTCTGGCAATCGTAATTTATATATATTTTTTACTTCAAAATTACACTTTTTCCAAATCACCATTGTATTTCTCAATGCCACTGTTAATCAGTGAGGATTTGGCACGGCGGATGCAGCTACGTGATTGGCTGTTCACTCATTCAGACCACAGAAACAGCCAATCGCGTACCTGGCTCTGCCCCATCGTCTTGGATAACCACCTGAAGGACCAACAATCTCCAAATATTTTTGCCTGAATGTAACATTTCATACTTGGCAGTGGTTGTGCTCACCTGCATAATATCAAGATTTACATCACAACAACTCTGCCCTGTGAGACCACGCCTCATCTGCAAGTTTTATGAGAACCGTTTCACACTCACTGCTGTTGTGTCAACCTAGCACATTTTTTTATGCTCAGGTGTTTGCTGTTTTGTTTCAGCTTGACTTGAATTATGTCTTCTTTTTTTTTTTTTTAACCCAATAGGAGATTGTGCTCTAAACAGCGTTTGGTGAATCAAAAACGTGTTTAAATCATGAAAACTGAATGATTATGCTGATTATGAATGAAGCTGAAATATAGCCTTAAATACAAAATGTAATCATCAGAATATAAAACGATGTCGGCTAAGTATAGAAGTCTGAAAAGTTATGGAAATATTGGAGAAAAAGCAAGAGTTGGGAAGAAACATGCTGCTTGCATCACTGTCATTTTTCATTAACCTGCTGTGTGTTGCTCTGGGTCATAAATGCAGATTACAGCACAAGTTAACACTTAGCAAGTGGAGAAAGTTATGATCAGAGCAGTGCCAATACCTCAAGCCATTTCTGTGAACTTGTGGGATGCCTGCATGTGTTCACGTGCGTCATTACTGTCTTTTTGTATCGGCAATAACACATTCCTAAACGAATAAAGGTTTCTGTTGCTGCGGAATAAACGCAGAGGAATAAAATCTTTACACTTGAAGCCTTGAACCTGCTTTGTGGTGTGTTTTGTGAGAAGACTCTTAATCTAAAACTTGATTCACTGTATTTTCTTTATTTGAATGCGCCACTGACACTGGGGACGCTACATTGTTTGTGCATTTTTGGTCATCAAAGTACTGCTGCTAGTACTCGGCTGCTGTGGAATCACGCTTCATGTAACTGGTTTATTTACTTATTTGTTAAGGGCTGCTATGGTGTGTTTTGGTGCAAGGAGATCACGCATGGGCGGATTATGAGACAATGGGCCCCCTGGGCACGCACATGCTTACCACATATCTTACATAAGAGCAAGACACACACACACACACACACACACTTTATTACTGTTTTGCCTCTTTTTGTAGTTGTTTAGTGTCTCTTTGTGGTGATTTTGTGTCCCTTTGTGGTTGCTTGGTATTTCTGTTGTCCTTTTGTGTATCTTTGTGGTTGTGTGTCACTTTGTAGCTCTTTTTGTCGTTATTTTTGTCTGTGGTTGTTTTGCCCCTTTTCATAGTCATCAGTCTTGTAAGATTCATGAATGGTGTCTGCCCCCCTGATCTCCTCCAGGAAGAAAACATCGTTTTTTGTCTTGTCATACGTTCCATTCACTCTGGTGTTCAAACATTTGGTTGAATTGAAATGCCATTGATTGTTACACAGGTACTTTGATGTACATACTCCATGTTTTTAAGTACTGTTCTGCTGTAACGCTCCCGTTACCTTGCAAGGTTTTTTTGGGGATCACTGCCAGGCTGATGAAATATGTGCTGTCATAAGGGCTAAATAAGATGATGCCTCCCCACAGTTATGTGATACTTGTTACTTCTTCTCATCAACTTCTAGTCTCAAGGCTGAGTCTGCTGCTGCATTGAAGTACAGTGAGAATATCTTACTCATATATTATGGTAGATCATTTGCATTGTTATAAGTGATGGAAAAGAGATGAAAAGGTACTATGGTTAAATATAATTTTGGGGTACTTGTATAGTATTTCCATGTAATACCACCTTACACATGTTCTCCACTGCATTAAAGGTTTGTTGCACCTTTTACTCCATATTGATCTCACAGCTGGAGTGATTGTTGCTAATTAATATTTTACATACAATACCCGAGATGACCTTTATAGAATATTAAGCACTGTTGAAGACGTACAAAGGTATATAAAGCAGCTGTAAATATCTCCACTTCACAATAGTAAACTAGTACTTACTAAACCATCCAATAATACAATGTTTCATAATAAAAGCATACAGGGGCAATATTTCTGCATGATGCCATTTTCCAGCATGAAGCAGTCATTCCCAGCACTCAGGCTACCTCCAGCAATACTCATACAATATGTATGAAACATAAGTCACACAAGTAAAAAAAGTAAACGACAATCAAAGATGTAAACATAGACATACAATGGTGCAGGAGTTACAATATAGGAATATAGTATAGTATATCTATGGAATATAGGTTATAGGTTGTGCAGTAATGTTGTAATGAGAACCAGTTAGGGACTGGTAACAACAGGATGTAGATGTAGCTAATGCAGCAAATATATATACACATTTATATATATGATATAAATATTTTATATATATATATATATATATATATGTGAGTTTAAACAGCTTGTTAACAGGTAGTAAAACATGTATACTGTGATGTGTGCAGCTTTAAACAGGAAAAGGAGGACATGCCCTTGTGTCAATAAGAGATTATCTCGTCTTATTTACTTCCTTCCACCACTGGTTGTCATGTATACAAACAAAATAAAATGAATGATTAATAGTTTGAGTTGTTAAGAATGAAATTGAATTTCGAAACTATAAATTCAAAGCTTTCCCACAGGCCCTGAATGCATCATAAACCGTTGACGGCCAACGCGGGGGGCGGGGTCCCGTGACGTCAGGGGTGGAAGAAAACAGCAGAGCAGGAATCAAAACAAGAGACGGACACGCCTTCGTTCTTTAAGGTTATTATAGCAGCTTATATTTTGTTACTGCTGCTGTCATAGCTGCATCAAACCCCGCCTGTCATCCACGAGGACACCAACAACAACAACACAAAGACAAAGCACTGCAACAACAACAACAACAACAAAAAAAAAGCACCACTGCAGAAATGGAGTCCACAGAAATGTCAGACAGCGTTGACAGCAGCCGTCGATAAGAGGTCGAAAATAACACTGACATCCGAATCCTGCACAATGCCCAACCAGAAGAACAACAACAAGGGAAAGAAGAGCAAACGCACTAACAGTAGCGGAGATGAGCAGGAAAATGGAGCCTGTGCGGCGGCCGCAACAGGAGGCGCGGCCGCGGCGGCGTCGGCTGCTTCTGCTGCTGCACCCAGACACGAGCGCTCAAGTGGTAAGAGAGGAAACGGACACAGATGTAGAAGTTTAGTGATGCGTGCCTTCCTGCCAAGGGGGTGGGAAAGCTCTGTCCTGTCTGTGCGACTCTGACATGCATGCACTGCGACGTTGCAAATGGCACTGAACACTGTGCCAAACTTCGGTTGAAAAATGTCTTCGTTCAATGGTTACTTGATTGTCTGCACGTATAGGCTATAATGGTCGATCACGACTTAAGGCCTTGTATGAATTGAGTGGATCTTGTTTGTCCGTTGTGTGTATGTGAACCAGCAAGTTAGTATTCTACTCTACTGCATTGCAATCTCGGTTTGTGTGACTTGAGTTACACTGATGGGTTTGTTTTGGCGCAAAACACACAAGAGCGGGCAAATAAGTTGCAATGTGACTGACACAGGTGTTGCTGGGTGTGTCGGTTGATATCAGAATTGGAGAGCAGTAGTTGTGCTTTGGTAAATAGTCTTTAGTCTTGTTTTTACGAGTTTTGAATAGCACCTAGACATCTTTAAATTGTAAGATGGAATTTGGCGCCTCGAGCTCTTCCGGGAAATAAATAATTATCACCTATGAAATTAGTATTTTTTGGTGATAAATATAGAGTCTTAATGACACTACATCCACGTTAGTAAAGGCTGTTTATTTGGTGTTAGTCTGCAGGCCTCCGCTCTCTCTTCCTGAAGTGCACCTTGTCCACACAGTTTTTGGTCGTGGCCTTCCTGGAGGGTAATACTGACAACTCACCGCTTGTCTGCGCACTCAGTTCAACTTCCCAGAGACCCTTATTAAAACAGCTATAAATAAACACTGACCGTGCGCTGATTGTCTCCTCTCACTTTGGATTCACATTTGGTTTAAAACAGACCCTTTAAAACATGAGCTGGTTCTTGCTCTTTAGATATTAGTGGTCTCCTGAGTCCCTTTATGATATTATTATGACACTTTTAATATAGAATTGTTTCTGTAGAAAAACGTAAATGCACCACAGTTGTATGTATATTTATTTTTCAGAGTTAAGTGTATTATTCTGAATTGTCTTTGGGTGTGGACTGGACAAAATAAGCAATTTTAATATCACACCTTGCATTGTTGTACTATTTTCTTATTAATTAAGAACCCAAATTAATCGATTAACCAGGAAAATAATCATCAGATAAGTCCGTATCAGCCCAAAAATAATTATATTAAATATATAATTATATATTTTATTTTCAGTACAGTAAAGTAAGTAAAGTTTTGAAAACATCTTTAAGGAGCTATGTGTGTTTTGTTTGTGTCCAAGCAAGATTAATTTAAAGCTGAACTCAGTGTGGAACTTTATCAGTTTTATCCACTAAAACAATACACAGGGCTAAAAACACGATGTTTTTGCCAACTGTGGTGACTTTAGATGGAGAAAAAGAGTGCTGACACTGACTGTACCGAAAAGGTACACACACACACACACACACACATACACACACACACACACACACACACACACATTTATCATGAGCTCCTTCTTGTAGAGACTGAGTGCCCACATTTACTTGATTCACATCCAGACTTGACAGTTGGCAGAGCTTGAAAAGAGCCGCTCAGAGGCTTGGATGGCCGAGTTGAATTTCATAAATCGATGGCGATGAGGCAGCAAGGACACTGCAATCTAAAATTGAACACGTTCACCTCATGGCGTGTTGTTGATTACTCATGATGGAGAGACTGCTTGAATGGTTCCGTCATCTCGGACGAAATAAAAACACGTTTAATGGTTCTTTGATGTAAGGATTTATTTGTCTTATTTTATTGGACATTGATTATCTTTGGGTTTTGGATATTTGAAGACGTCACCAGGGACATTTAAAAAAAAAAAATCTATTTTCTGATGTTTACAAGACCAAACAATGTCAGATTCATCAAAAAAGTAAAAGGCAGATTAATCGATAATGAAATTAATCATAAGTTGCAGCCCTAAATTGAAAAACTTTTTGGTTTTGGACTTCGAAAATGAGCAATTTGAAGATGCTACTTGTTTTTTTCCCCCGCACAACTTGAACAAATGATTAACTGTTTAATCATAAAAGTAACTGACTGATTAATAGACAATGCGGCATAGGCTCAGTAAGATATTACACATGAGGTGAATCAATCAAGTTTTTGTGGGAAATTGTGACGAGAACACAACTCACTAATCCCCTTCCTGCCTTTACTCTTCCAGAGGGCCAGTGTGCGACCCCTCTCGGCTGCAGCTTTGCCCGTCCCATCGACCTGGAGAAGGACGACTACCAGCGGGTGCTCTGCAACAGCGAGATCTGCCCTTACGGCAACTGGATGCACCTGCAGTGTTTCTACGAGTGGGAGAGCTCCATCCTGGTCCAGTTCAACTGCATCGGCCGCGCGCGGTCCTGGAACGAGAAGCAGTGCAGGCAGAACATGTGGACCAAGAAGGGCTACGACCTGGCGTTCAGGTTCTGCTCTTGCCGCTGCGGCCAGGGCCACCTAAAGAAAGACACCGACTGGTATCAGGTGAAACGTTTGCACGACGAGCGCAAGAAGAAGCCAACTGAGAGGAGCAGGAACGGGTCCAGTGGAGGGGCCGCAGGGCCCGGGGACGGGCTTTTTGATGAGCCCAAGAGAAGCAAGCCACCAGGAGCAGCAGGTATAGGAGGAGGTAAACTACTCCACAGAGCCTCGAGTCAGGACTTACCTCGGAGACAATCAATGGACCGTCAGAACTCTTCAGAGAGAGGAGCAGTAGGAGGGCTCCCGACAGGAGGACCCTTTTCTCTGGGGCCTCCTCAGAAGTCACCATGTGACTCCCCGGGACAGTCTCCCCCAGCTGGTTTCCCTTTCTCCCCCACTGCTGTCCTAGGAGCAGCAGCTGGAGGGGCAGGATTGCGAGGTTCCCGTCAGCTGGGAGAGTTCTTCAAATCAGCCGTCCACATGGACCCGCAGAGGAAGCACCTGCTGGTCGCGGGAGCTCTCGGCCGGGGAGGCGGCTGCTCGATGGGAGCCTCCGGCGGCGGAGCCCACCTCGACCCCGGGTCTGTAATTCCCCTGCCGCTGTCCTTCGCCCTCCCGCTCCACCACCGGCTCACCTCCGGCAGTGTGGGTGACGGCACGCACTCTCACCCAGTGCAGTTCCTGAGGAGGCTGGACCTCTCGGAGCTCCTCACCCACGTCCCTCGACATAAACTCAACACCTACCACGTCCGCATGGAGGACGACGCCCAGGCAGGCCAGGGAGAAGAGCTGCGCAGGTACACCGCAAAACATGTTTCCCTTCTGCCTTAAAATGTGAGTTAACTGAGCTTATGTTGAGTGTTTAGTTCAACGTTGCCTCATGAGCTTTGAAAATATGTAACTGGCTGAGTTAGGTTCACTGGATATGACCAATTTTGACCAATGTAAGATATTAAGTTGAGTCAACATTCGTCAAACTGAAATTTGTTACAGTCAGACTTGAGTTACATTACATTTCTCAGGTTCTAAGTCAGTTATGATGTACAAGATCTACTGTTATGGCTGCTGCTTCTGGACTTACTGTTGCACTTTCAAAAGCTAAAAGAATGAGAAAGTGCAAGTGGGGAAAAGTCTGAAATTGATACTGACCGTCATCATAGTTCAAATTGTTTTCATTATTATGAAAAGAAACAACCGTGACTTGACTCAACATGTAATAAAGACGCACAGCAGGTTCCCCTCATATATCTTTTCTTCAAACTACACAACAATGGACTCTCTGGAGAGTTTTTAACACTCAAGCAGTGCATGCTGGGAGGTCTGCTAAAATGCTGATCACAATTTTCCACAACACAAGGTGTCATATTTAAATGGCCTGTTTTGTCCAACACAGCTCATTTGTTTCAATCTCATTAGAACAAAACAAATCAACATGTTGTACATTAAACATAAAAGGCATTGATATGGCGTGATACAAAAGAAACGCAACGCAATGCGAAAGGAATATAGAAAGGGATTTAAAAAATGATAAATAATAAAATAAAAAATAACACTGAGTAAAGAAGGTAAAACAGCCAGAGTGCAATGCAAATTATAAATGATTAAATGCAGCTGTCTGATTACCTCTTTGAAGAGATCTGTGAAGACACCATGATAATTGCTTCTTTAATTATTACTGCTTGAAACACAAATATTTATTAAAGAATACTTCATTTTATTCTGCTGTCTGTTTGGCTGTTACAGAATCCTAATCACCTCTTATCGCGTTAGACGTGCCCACGTTATTACTCTAACCGTTACAATGTCACTATAGTTTCAGCCTGAAACCCTTGCCACACAAACAAAACCTCCTTACGGGATTGATTCTTTGTTTATAAAGACAACTCTGATAAAAACCAGAAAGAATGTCACGTGAATCTGCCAGAGGCCCCGTCCAGTGTGGAGGACCTAATGTTTCTGTCCATGTTGTCCTGTAGGTTTATCCTCTCAGCCCTCAGTGCGAGCCAGAGAAACGTGGTCAACTGTGCGCTGTGCCACAGAGCGCTGCCTGTGTTTGAACAGTTTCCTCTGGTGGACGGGACTCTGTTTCTCAGCCCTTCACGCCACGACGAGATTGAGTATGACGTCCCCTGCCACCTTCAAGGTAACACCTGCTTTGCAAGAGCATGGCGTGAGAGACAAACACTTCCCGCTACGGATCATAAAAAAGAGCTTTTTGTCATATTTGCTAAAACTCTCAATATACCCTGACAGTAGTACATGAGATAGATTATCTGTCAATCACTGTATGGGCTATTCCTTGTCACAAATGGTAGTTTGATCCCCGTCTGCTACCGTCTGCATGTCGTAGTGCCCTTGAGCGAGACACCGGAGCCCAAAATGCTCTCGGTGCGCTTTACAGCAGCCAACTGCTGCTGAATGCTGAGGATGGGTTAAATGCAGAGGGCAAACACATGTATGTATATGACGACGAGTGTAGTTATAAAGCCAATATAATTAATATAAATAAATAATGAAAAAAATGAAATCAGAAAAAGAAGAACGCTTTTTGAAGTTTTCTCTGGATGGTGGGCGGTGCTTGGTTTTGGCTCGGTTGTTTTCATTTGTTTTCCAACAGTTTTGGCAGCCGGGTCGCAAACGTTCTCATTTCACAGCTAAACAGAACACGGAAATATGTTTCTGAAAACAATTAAAAGACAAATAGACAATACAGTAACAGAATCCTGATTCATATTTGATCAATTTTGCCTCGTTTGACCATTTGATTGGAGTTCACGAGCTTCACAAGCAAGTGATTAACAGCTTTAAGCTTAAGATACTCATCGGCTCTGATTGGTTGTTTTTCTTACTCAGATCATCCGTCTCATCTACTATGTCAGGATACAGTGACAGTTTGAGCAAATATGAAAAAAAGTTATTTTTATTACAGTTACTAACTGTAGCTTTAAGTCTATGGAGGGCACAGAGCTCAACATAGCGCAAATATTTTGTATATTTGATTCACTTATTTTAAAGTATTTAAATAAATATAATTTCCTTCTATAATGCTGTGAAAAAGTGGGGTGAAAAAAATCTAGCACACTCTACGATAAACGTGCGAGCTTGGAATAACCTTATGAGACAAAAAGTGAATATTTGAAGATGTTATTCACTTACAAGTTTATTAGCCACGTTAGCGGTGGATGGTGATAGCGGTCAGTCGGTCGACCGCTTTAGTCCAGACTGAAATATCTCAATAACCGTTTGATGGATTGCAATGAAATGTTGTACAGACGTTCATGGTGCCCAGAGGATGAATCCTACCGACTCTACTGATCCTCTGACGTTTCCTCTTGCGCAACCATGAGGTTGACGTTAGTGTTTTTTAGTTACATTTCTCAAATGCTATTTGTATGGATTGCCTTAAAATTAGGTGCAGACATTTTTGGTTCCCAGAAGATGAATTATAATACCTTTGATGATCCTTTAACTTTTTATCCATCACCACCAACATTTAAATTTCTCCTATACGTTTCCATCGACATCATCTCCACTTTATGCTCAGAGCTAATCAGCAAACATAACGTGCTAAACGAAGACGATGAACACGGTAAATATTAGCGTGTTAGCATTGTCATTGTGAGCATGTTAGGACGCTGACGTTAGCATTTAGCCTGTATAACCTCACAGAAAACTAAAATTACCATTAGTGAATTATATAAAACATGTTAAAACTATTTACGCTATGTTCAGTTTGTATTGTAGGTACAGTGTTTAATCTGAAAACTAACAGAAACACATTAATCAAGTGATGTTATTAAGCTCTGGATCGGCTGAACATCAACTTTCAGGATTGTTCTAATATAAAAAAAACATTTAATGTCGACATGAATTGCAACCATTAATATGTTATTTTTGCTCAATTATATCTTCACATTCTATTTAAAATGTCAAGCTTTCTTTTCTACAAATAGAAATTACAACTGGTTAATCCGTCGATAAGCTCAGTCCATGTTGTGAATATAAACATCGACGGTTTTTTGCTGGCACAGTCAGACATGAATGGGAATAAGCAGGGCGAAGCTTCTTTGATGTTTTGGCCCACAAGCTTTGATATGTATGGTGCTTGATATGCATCAGCATGAAAGGATTATTTATTCAGATTTTCATGCTTTTGTGTCAGGCCGAATATAAATGTCGGCCAAAGAGAAATGAATCATGCTGTACAGTTAAACAGTGAGGGGTTTGTTTATTTAACAGTAGCTAACAGCTCAGACCTACTTTGCCTTACGAGGCCGAAGAGCTCGATTTTGTCCTGAGAAAATGTAAATGTATGTTTGTTTGTTTTATTAGTGAGCAAGTTTGCAGGGACGTATTTTTACAACCCATCTTCATCAAACACGTCATGACTCTCCATGTGAGTGGCTCTCAATGCATTCATGTTAATAATGGGATTTGAATGGTAAGCTGCATTGCATTTGCTCCATAGCTTCAGTTTGATGAGGTTTCAAAGCTCTTGTTGGGAAGCACAGATTTAAAAATAACACGCCAAATAAAATGACCTTTGGCGTTCACACAGAAATTGTACAGAGCTAGGAAGGTTTCATTTTGGTACTTGCCAGGCTGATCTTTTAGGATGTGATCACTCCGGTACCTTAGTCTCTGGTCTTATTTATCTTGCATGCACTGTAGAAGCATCATAATGAGCCATGGGAGCAATCAGGGGTTTATTTTTTTTTATTTCCCTCGCTGATTATCAGAGTGTCTTGTTATTCTTTAAACGTAATACCTAACTCTACTTCTTTATTTCCAACAGGCAGGTTAATGCACCTCTACGCCATCTGTGTGGACTGTCTAGAAGGCGTCCACAAGATTGTCTGCATCAAGTGCAAGTCACGCTGGGACGGGAGCTGGCACCAACTGGGCACAATGTACACCTACGATATACTGGCGGCTTCCCCGTGTTGCCAGGTAGAAACTGATTTTACTGACTACTATCACACGTGGGCAGAGAAACAGTGGTACTCTCCAATGCTGCCGTCATCCGGTTGCTCACTGGAATTAAAGTTGTACTAATCCGTGTTTTTAGCTGCGACTCTGTTGCCGGTCAGTCGGTCCACAAACATTTCCCAACCCTTTGGCGGCCACAGTTTTTGCCCTAGGAGGCTGAAATTTGGCATGGAGGTCGAGTGTTATAACCTCCTATTGTGAATTTGAACCTGTATAACAACATTGGATTAAATTACTATGTGAAATGTGAGGCGTCATTCGTAGTGGCTGAACCAAGAGAATTATCATCTAACTCAGTTCCCCTCAGATTTATGGAACATTTTAGTGTCTTTCAGCTCATTGTTTTTGGTTTTCTGGCCGGCAACTTCTCTCATTAAAACACAGCAGGCAGCCATTTTCTGCAAAAAACTGTCCACTACCTGTCCAGCACCAAACTCAGTTTACGACTAACTGGTGAACATAGTGGAGCATTGAGAGACCAACAAAGGAGCCAGAAGAGAGCAAACATTGGACCAGAAAGGACTTCATAATGCTATTGTTGCTCTTTTGCTAAAAAGCCTGCCGTATGAACTTAATGTTATGAATGCTAAAATAGTTGTGGAGGTGCTCAAATGTTACTATCCAGTACACTAGATACCAATTTAGCTTTGTACAAAAGAATCGTAAAAGCTCTTGAATCACAGATCCAACTGAGACAGAAGAGAGTCGGATACAAATCGGTCTTGCTTTTAGTTGTGGCTCGAGCCAGTGAATATAAAGTTGGTAAATGCTCCAGGGTTTAGTCTGAACTTAAGAACAGCTGGTGCAACTCGGGTCCAGGGTCATTGCTGTGTCACCAGGGTTGATGAACGGCGTGAGATGCAGTTGAAAAGCTCAGAAAAGAACTAGCGAGTGGAGCTTTGGGTTGAGATTTTTTCGACACACGTCCTGAGCTTCCGGGTCAAATCTTGTACAGCATTAATTCAACGTCCTCTTAAAGTGACCTGCGTCCTGTCTCTGTGTGTCCTCAGGCTCGTCTCAACTGTAAGCACTGCGGGAAGCCGGTGGTGGACGTTCGAGTCGGGATGCAGTATTTCTCCGAGTACAGCAACGTCCAGCAGTGCCCTCACTGCGGCAACCTGGACTATCACTTTGTGAAACCTTTCTCCTCCTACAAAGTACTCGAGGCTTATTGACAAATGCTGTCCATGCAGGCTAGTTGAGCTGCTTTTGTTCTACATTTTTTTAAACACAATCTAGGAAAGATTTTATTTTTTGGGGCCTTAAGGTGATTTTATGTTTTTATGTTCGCTCTCTTTTGTTGTTTTTTTATGTATAGGAAAAAGTATCACTCTAGTTTTCAAAAAAAAAAAAGAAAGAAAAAAAAAAAAAAAAGAGTTCCAAGACAGTATATCTCCGCAGTTACAGAAAGGTGTTGATAAAGTGTAGAAGTGACACATCAGTCAAGCAAACACACTTATCTGTGAGAAATGAATGTATCAGTATGCCAAACTTTGCTTTTATTTAACTTTTTTTCTTCTTTTTTTTTTACCAAAAACAAAGATGAATCTCAAATAAAGAAGAGAACGATATGCGTTTGTGTCGGTTTGATATCTTCATCCCATATTTAAAAAAAAGAAATGTCACTTCAACAGTGACGACATCATCCTCAAGCTAATTACTGATGTTCTTCCAAATGCTTCAACTTTTATTAGCGGATCATCATCATCATCCTTTAGCTCGTCTGAATTGTCACAAGTACGTGAACAAACGTATCCAGTGGTGTCGACCTGTTCATCGGTGTATGTTTGTGGGTAAAAAGCAGAAACATGTATTCACCACATTTTGGGTACAAAAGTCTGTTCTCAATGTCACATGTGAAGACTCAAAGCCCCATCTAATAACAAACATCTGGTCCATTCAGGTTACATTTATAGACAGGGCGAGGTAAAGGGCCAGTGTGTAGCATTTAGGGGGCTCTATTGGCAGAAATGAGAACATAATATTACGTTTGTTTCCTTTAGTGTGTAATAACCTGAAATACAGAATCGTTACCTTAGAATAAACCGGCTGCCATGTTTCTACTGTAGCCCAGAACGGACAAACCAAACACTGGCTCTAGATAGGGCTTCCGCGGGATTAGTTTTTTTGTGTCAAGGCACATCGGACGAGTTTCAGTTGGTTGCAATCTGCAACCTCACTGCTAGATGCCGCCAGATCCTACACGCTGCACCTTCAAAAGGAAAAAGCTGAATGATTGGAGAAACCTACTGCTTCATCTTGTAGTGGAGAGGACCAACTTAAGAGTATGTTTTTAAGAATGAAACCCGCACTTATCAAATAAAGTTCAGTGTTTAGGTCACTACAGCCTGTAATGCAGTATTCAAACAGGCGCTATACATTAAAAACGTCACTCTGCTATTGCACAACACGTCGGTACCATCGTAGCTCTGCCACCTGTGAAACTTTCAGAGGGCCGATGGTTATTCCATTTCGCTGGATGCATCATTATTATACACCAGGCTTTATTCAATTCTTAACACGATGCACAACGAAATGAAGGAATTGGATTAGTTTTTATGAGAATGTTTTATTTCCATCTATAGACCCTTCTGTTGTGTCCGTGTTGCTAACAGGAGGGACGGGTGTTTCGCTCTCAGTGGCTCCTGAAGTCGAGTCGTCAGACTGCGATGCTGCGTCCTTATCCTTCCGTTTCTGTGACAGTTCCTTTGCTGAAGGTGGTCGGAGGATGCACATGGCTGCTTGACCGTCACGTACGGCTTTTGGCTTGGAAACGAATCCGACCATCACCTCCATTTGCTGCACTATCTGCTCCAGAGTTGTGTCCTGTGGAAAATAAAACAATGTTTTTTTTAATCCCTTTGATTTGTTTTTTTAAGAATAGTGAAAAATAAACTTCTAAGTAGTTTCTGGTGGACAAACACATTTCCGTACTGTCATTTTTTGGCAGACATGTACGCAGATGACGTTAAATCTGTGACTACATCTGCCGTGCAGATGCTTCATTTGGGAATGCACATCTCTAACGCACACAGCTGCGCTATTCTGAACCTGTTTCAGTTGCACAGGACGGAGTAGACAACAGAAAGCGTTTCCCCCTCACCAGGTCGACTGCCGATCGCCCGCGTCCTGATCGCAGAGTGAGTCTGACATGGTTCTTCTTCTCCAGCCAACTCTCCACTTGTTTCATCTTGGTGGACAGGTCGTGCGCTGCGATGCCGGAGGAAAAGGTGAGCTCTTTCACCTGCACGGGGGCTGTGGAGAACAGAACACGCGTGTTTCATCACGTTTGACTTTCGTACTGTGTGAACTACGTACATCTTTTACTTCCTGTAGAGATCTGTTGAATACTGAGGGTATCGAGATGAAACTGCTAGAGCCTTGTTTTAAGTAATATTTTGACAAGATCCCATTTGGTAATTATTATATCAATACCTCTAATACCACATACCTGCTTTTGCTTTCTGTTTCTCCCGCAGTTTCAGCTGCTCTTCGTGGATCTGTTTGCCGCTCATCAGCCGGTAGACGGGGGGATCTTTGTGTTCGGTGAGCAGCACCAATTTGAGACCCTGCTCGTCCAGGATTCGGATCACATCTGCACGGTGCATGGTGCCCAGGTTCTCGCCCGTCACACTTATGACCTGTATCTCACGGTGTGGGATCTTACGGCCGACGGCGCCGATTGTGGCATGAGCTTTGGGATCGTGCTTGTTTTTCTTCTTTGGTGCGGGAGTCTGTTCTGTGTCGTCTGCAGCCGTGGAGAATGGAGACCATCTCCAGGAGGAAGCAACGAGGTCAGGTCTTTCACCGGGTAGCGCGAATCTCGACGCCGGCGTCCAGTAGCCTCGGCTGCCACCACACACAGCTCTCACTGTACGGCTCAGCATCCACCTCACACAACCTGCAGACATATCCTAGATACAAAAAGAAAGAAAGAGGGGATTATGTGAAACAGCGTACATCACGAAAAGGCCATAACTGGGGGGGAAAGCATCTCTTTTACCACAATGTTAGAATTAAGCTTTTCCTGAAAATGACTGGCAGACATGACAGATTACTAGTACATATTTACATAGCTCATATTTTGCTAAATGCGTACTACGTGGGTTTTCAATTCATTAGGATTATGAAACAATGTGTTTGACACATATACTGCCATTATTCGCTTGCTAGCTCAGGGTTTTCTCTTGCCTCTGTAGGTATTTTAAGTAATGTCTTGTAGGTACATTTCACTAGATTTAAAAAATATTATTTAGTCATTTATTTCCTAAAGTACTCTACGGGCTAGTTAGCTCTGATACCACAAACATATCTAATGGGTGTTGGGTTCAATTTCGTCTCTGCCTCATTAGCAGCATCTCGTTTGTATCAACAGCCAGTTCATACAGTTGTGACATCATTTCCTGTTGCACCCCGCAAGGCCCGCCCCCGTTGAAACATCGGCCAATTACAGTTTGCCCTTCTTAAATGTCACTGCACACACCCCAAATAAGATGTATACAAGCCCTCAGGGTCCGCTGTGATATTCGTGATACCCCACATTTACTTATTTTTACTTTAGGAAGTTTAACTCTTATTTACCCTTCTCTTTATATCGTTCACCTGGCATTCTGACACGCGTGTGCAGGTAAAACACTCTGGCCGCAGCGACCACTGCAAGCAAATTGTAAAAAGCTAACATTTAATTAAAAAGTTCATCAGCAAACGTTATGCCGAACTGGCCAGCAAGCCTTTTCAATTCATAAAAACGCCTTGCAGTAAATGCACTGTGGTGCACTTGGTGTGGAATTAACATGTCAACATTAAACTGTACGGTTTAAAAAGGGAGTCTGGAGTTGACCGAGAGAGCCGTTTACAGTCATTTTGGCAGCGTTTAGTTTGGGCCTAAAACTCGGCGTAAGTGCCACTTAAACAGTTGTAAAGTATTACCCTTTTCTCCAATTATCTCCTGTTGTTGTGCTGTTTACTCACTGTCGATCAATGTCGTGTATTCATATTGCAGGGTGACTGTTGCGGTCTTCTTCCGCCATGTACTTCTTCATGTCATTTGAGCGAGAACAGATGCAGCCGAAACCCGATGCTGCCCTCTTCTGCACAAAGCGGGACACGTCGTGACTTCATTAACAGGGTCAGTTCACCCAAAACACAACAGGGCCTACCATACATTCTTACTTGAGCTTAGTCATCTTACCATCCAGGTGGTTCTAGTTGTATTTTGCCCGGGTTTTGAAATGTCTGTCTATCCGTCTTGATGCAATGGGGGTGAAAAACGTTTCAATTTGCCATTAATTGTACACAGTT
Source organism: Pholis gunnellus (assembly GCF_910591455.1). Classification (NCBI taxonomy): domain Eukaryota; kingdom Metazoa; phylum Chordata; class Actinopteri; order Perciformes; family Pholidae; genus Pholis; species Pholis gunnellus. The sequence goes on along the minus strand of NC_136546.1, from coordinate 8,408,306 downwards.
GATTTCTTGCCTATATACAATTCTCAAAAATGTAAAAAAAAAAGAAGATAGATGCTGATTTTAGCAACCTTAAATGTTGCTTTTAGCAGTTTGTTGTTTTTGTGTTGTTGTCATTTATTGTATATAAGCTCATTTCCTTACAAACCCTTTCATTGTTATTTCATTTGTTTTGATCATTTGGCACAGTTCTTTCGTGTTGAACATCTTGTGTCAGAGCCATGAAATCCTTTGGATGTATTTGATTACTTAGGTGAATTACTTTTTATTTGAATTACTTGTTGTGACCCAATTAGTACTTTAGTGTTTAGTTAATTAGTTTAATAACTTTAATAACAATAAACAAAGAGCTACTTTTTATGGATTGAAGATTTTTTTTTCAAATCAATTTCAAAATGCAATTAAAACTGACAAAATTGAAATATTCTCCATTGATCATACTTTACCCTGGAATATTTACCATTTACTTTTCATTAAAAAACATTATAAAAGAGAAGTAGGCTATGTGCAGACACAATCCTTGTCTGGAAAAATCCAGAATGCTATTCTTGAGGATGTTTTTAAAAGGACAAGGTACAGAGTTAATTTGTAGGCCTATTCATACATTTGTACTTCATGCTAAAAATAACGATGTACATACAAGCTACTGTGCGTCACAGCCACCATTCATTCCTTAAATTTGGTTACATCGTAACTGGACATTCATCTAAGCAAAATTATGTTTTGGTTATATTGCAAAGGAGAGAGGCGCAAGGACATTTCTTGGAACTGTGTATTTGCAAAACAAAACGCTTTCAGCGGGCAGCTATGCAAAGTCAGTGAGACAACATATTCATGAGTCCAAAAGGTTCAGTTGTTCGTGTTTTCAGTGCTGCTCCTCAGTGCTACTCTTCAGTGCTTTGACGATTCAACCACAGAAAGGTAATTCAATTCAATTCAATTTATTTTTGTATAGCCCAAAGTCACAAATTACAAATTAGCCTCAGAGGGCTTTTCAATATGTACACATTTGACATCCTCTTGAAGTAAAATACTTTTGGCTGATAATCTGTATTGAAAAAGAACTTTGGAATTGTACTTGTCATTCATCTTCTGTAGCAGGGAATCGATCGCACGTCCTGACAGAGAGTTAATGCCATCAAAGCAACATGAGCTGGATGACTTGGGTTTTGTTCGTGGGGCTTCTGTGGATTTATCCTTTTTGTACGTAATCAAAATCTCCAAATGATAACGTCTAGTGGCCTCTACATATCATATTGCATTATTCTCATAAGGGACGATTATTATGGTTATAAGGTGACACCTTGTGTGAAGATTTCTTTGTTTACCTTGTTGTCTCAGATGGAACAGATGGAAAACCCAAAACAGAGAAAAAAGAAACTTGGAAGGACCTCAAAGGTTGTTTGAACAATAACCCGACATCACCTTATTTTGTGGTTCTTGAAAGTTTCAGTGCCTTCATCACTGCAGATAAACATTGGAATCGGAGTGAGTTGAAACTATAATAAACATTTTAATTACAGTAGCTGTTGACTGATGTTTGGGGAACAAGCACCTTTACAGCTAGTAGCTGTATTTATGTTTTTAAAACGATAAAATACAGTAACATATCTTAAGCATCTAATGTAGGGTCCATCTGATGGGTGAAAACACCACATTGCAGATCGATGACTTAGCTGCTGTTAAAGTACATACACATTAGACTGAGCCTTTTTGCTCTTACTTTGTTACTCTTACTACGTGACATAAAAAGACTGCATTCTTTACCTCTCTGCAGCTATGGCTTGCATAATATTTGTGCAGAGAAATGTGACTGAACAACGTGAGTACAACCAACTTATTACTCTCAGAATTTTGAATTTCTTCTTGCACTCACATTAGCATTTCAACAAAATAAAGATCGAACTGTGTTTCTGCTTTTAATTAACAGGAAATTTTCGGGGGGAATATCCTCAAGTGGAAGGATATAATGGTTCTTATGTAGTACGCCTCAAAAAATTGTACACCAAAAAGGAATGGGATCTGTATGTCGTGGAAGGGAGGCAGTGCAACACCACATTACCTGACATCGCAGGTGATATTACATAACTGTTTTTTTACATTCTCCGATGTCAGCATTAAATGTTGTGAGCAACATTAAATGACATTCTGTTCACCTTTACTGTATTTATTATTCAGTGCACAGGGCAGATGAGAAGAGAGGAAAGTTGGACATACATCTGTTTGCTTGTGTGTGTGTGTGTGTGTGTGTGTGTGTGTGTGTGTGTGTGTGTGTGTGTGTGTGTGTGTGTGTGTGTGTGTGTGTGTGTGTGTGTGTTGGCCCTTTAAAACTGTCAAACAACAGTTTTAATTTGCTGATTTGTTTTTGTCAATATAAATTTCTCTTATTATTCAGATTCAACGGCCATCATTAACACTGAAAAAGGTAAACAACTTTGTTTTACAATTCAGTCTGGAAAAAATAGGAATAAAAACAAGTGTCTATAAAGGTATGATTACGTTTATGCTCAATGTAACAATTGGAATGATGATACAAGTCTTTAATTCAATTTAGAAGTCTTTTTTTTTTGTGTTACCATCCCTCATAATATTAGCTACAAGATACGAGATTGTTAAATATTTTTATCAGTGCACTTTTTGTGGCGTTGTCCCACTTTTTCCTTTACTGTGTATGTGAAGATTCTGACCGTGTTTCTCTTTGTAGAACCTTGCTGGATTACACGTTTGAATACAACGATATGTAAAGAAGCTAGTTATGATGTAAACAAATGCAGAACCGGTGAGTTCCTCTCAGAGAAGCAAAAAGTAACTATTTGTTCATGTCTTGCCTTTTGTGCAAAATAATGCACATCATGCTTGTAATGCTGCGGACACTGGCTATAAATGGCACCAACTGTATAACTTACTTTACAGATTCTAACGCTTGAGATAAAAATCGATGTCCCTTCCTTTCAGAATCAAAGTTCATCATCAACACAACAAGCACAACATGTTTACGGTGTGATAATCCAGTGAAAGTGCCGAAGGTTGAAGTTAAAGTGCCTGGGAATTTTACACCTAAAGAAGGAGAAAAATTCGACGCTTGCAAAGCTGCGTAAGACATTTTGGGAAACATGCTTTCATTTGCTTTCTTACCGAGAGTGAGATGAGAAGATTATTACCACTGCGGAGCCAGAGCCAGAGGTTGTTGAGATTGGAAACAGCTAGGCTGGTTCTTTTCAAAGCTGATTTTTCACTCTATGGAGCACTACTGAAAATGTCAGGAGCATCAGCGGAACGCTTTAGGAGCACCACTAAATCGACATGCAACGCAACACATTCATATTCACCTTATCTGTATTGCTGATAATGCTTTGATAATAGATAGACGATTTACAGAAATAAACAATGTGCTGCTTTATTTAAAAGGAAAATTCCCAAAGCGAATTAGTGCTTTAAGAGAGAAATTCATTAAGCGACATTGTGCTTTTTTGATGCACCAAATAACAAATTGAACGGTGGAGTCTTATGGGCCACTCCTAACTCCAAAACCACTAATGCTGCCTAATTAACATGTCCTATCGTGTTTGTTTGTTTGTTCGCCAATAGAAATGTGTCGACAAGACTCCAGGAAGTCACTGCTCCCAGAAATAGTTGCAGCAGGAGGTTCCCTGTAATACCACAAAGCTTTACATTTCTCTTTCTGTAGGACTTAAGCTGATACAATATCTTAATTATTGAACTTTAGAGTTGGGATTACATGGATGCTTTTTAAACTTTGGACAGTGCCAGGCTATCTGTTTCCCCCCCTGCCTCCAGTCTTTGAGCTAAGCTAAGCTAACCTCCCTGCTCCAGCTCTGTACAACTCCTAACTATTCCTTATAACATTGAAATTCAAAGGGGGTAAAAAAAAAAAGTGGGCTATTTATATATATTTACCACAATGTAATGTAATATATGTAAAAATGTATATGAAACTCAGAATTGTCAATATATTAAATATTCTTCCTTCTGTCAACAGCGAAGTCATGGACAAAATGGCCGACCTTGCCAGCTCCATCAACGAGTCTTCGGCTACACTGACTGTGGGAGAAGGAGTTACGGGTATCCTAGTGAGAGAAACAGACCCTTCGGATGTAGACGAGGTCTTCTTTGGTTATTCGGACCCAAAGGACATCATAAGTGTGGGTGTATTATTTTGAATTTGAACCTTCATATGCGTGCTATGCGGTAATAACTGTATGGATTGGGGAACCAGTTCACTCCCAACTTAGCGTCTGTGTGAGACACACCAGGTTTTCAACTAACTCCAACTGTAAGACACACCGCGTTAATTCCTAATAATGGACACTTCCTCAGGCATTACTTACCATTACTTATTTAACACTTCAGAGTCATGAAATAAGTAGTCCATCTAAACTTTGAGGATATGGCATCCTGTCTCTCATTTGGAAATAACTTACTTTTGTTCAACATTTTTCTCTTTCCGAGATTGAGGTGAAAGGATCAAAACTAATGTAGCTGAGCAGGCAGACTGCTGAGTCATTTCCTAGATACTAAGTCATTTCCTGGATTATAATTGGATTGACTTCAAACAAACGGTTTTACTTTTCTTAAATGTTTAAAACAGCACTGTACACGATTTTGACAACACACTTGTGTGTTCTTCCCTGCAGATCGTAGACAGCAGTGATATTGTGGCTCAATTCTCAAGATCTGTCTCAGTGCCAAAAGAAGCGTTTGAGAAATCCCTGAGTTTGAATGTCAGCGTGGCATTTGTAGTCCTTTTACGATTCAACAATCTGACTTCGGTAAGAAACAATATCAAAATGTCGCCTTCAATGATAAAGGAAATATAATCATGTGACTATTTTGCAGTTGTTTCATTTTTTTTTCAGGATATGAACAACAGCACTATTTTAGGGGATGAGGTTTTAGCAGTTGAAATGGGAGTCACGATCAGCAATCTCACAGACAAGATATTCATCAATTTCAAGAACATTAAAGACGTAAGTTAACAAGATATCGAATGTGTATTATTTGTATTTGTTTGAGTTTGTTTACCATCCAAGAGCACGTTTGAATGCAGTTCTGTTGTTGTTTTTACAGGAAGGAATTCCATCTTGTTGTTCATGGAATGGTGAAGGTAATTTTCTTTAGGTCTACATTACCGACGAAAGAATAGAGCTTTTTGACACATCAAGTGTAATCGATAACATTAACGATGGTTTTTAGGAACAAAATCCCAGCATGTGACTGCTGCCATAATGTAGATTAGAAAAGGACATGAAATAACAGAGACCACAGTAGTGAGCTGATGTAATATAGGCGATGTACTTCTATTCCACTGGGACACTTGAATAGAACGGATACAGTGTCAAATTGATTCCCGTATTTTCCGTGTTTCAAATCTACTATTGGCATGGAGCGTTGATTCGTTGTTGTTTCTCACTCACTCAATGTACTCGTGAACCCTCCAGCTTCAGCTCTGCGTTGTCTGCGTGCTCTGATCCTGTCCTTTAGGAAGCCGACCAAACTGGACTGAAGACGGATGTCGGACGCTAACAAATGGGACCAACATTACATGCGAGTGTTCGCATTTGACCTTTTTTGCTATCTTATTGGTACGTCTTCCGTCTTTTGTAATATTCTCATGACATTCTAAGCTTCGTCCTTTCAATCGGCATTCCCAGTGGAATACATGTATATGGACATTCCTCTGTATGACCGTCTTGACTGCACATAGCTACTGAATTTTTTCATTTCCCCCTCTGTAATGAAATTCATCATAAACTATCCTCATCAATGCCAGTCCATGTGATAAAGTGTTTAATTGTTGCTCTTCGCAGGCTCCTCTTAATGTCACCATATCTGGTTCCGACCTGAAAAACCTCACCATCATCACCCAAGTTGGCTGTGGCTTGTCCATGTTCTTCCTCGGCGTAGTCCTCTTCCTGCACTTCCTTATGAGGTAATGATAACATGTTTCCATAATTAGTTTCAGTATCAGGAAATGATGACCATGTAAAATAAAGTGTTACCTTTATTTCAATATAGGGTTGTCACGGTCACATTTTCACAAGCTAAATTCTGTTTTAAAGCCAAATTACTAAATGATTACGTCATTTATTTGTGTTTAAATATGTCTAAAAATACTGGGCTTGGCCTGAGCAATAACAACTACTTGTAAGCTTTTAACTGCAGAATGAAACCCATCTTTTGTCCAGGTTTGTTGAGCCATGGCTGAATACTCCAATCTCTCTCATTATGTAGCCATACATATTCAGATATTTCCTGTAAAAAAATAAAATGAAGTGTCATTATCATTAATGTCAGCCTTTTAGAAACAAAAGTTGTACTAAAAGATACTGGATTGATTTTTAAATAGTTCCGATTATTTTAAAAAAAGGCATTAATCGGAAAAATCTGTTTTTCTTTAGTCTTTAGTCTTTATACAAGTAAACAAGCACCAAAAAACACATCTCTTGTCAATAGCTGCGTTGTCCCACAGCCAGCTGATTTAGTGATAATTCATGTAAATAAGCATGCTCTTCAGAACAACAGAACTCTGTCAGACATTTGCAATAGGGAAATGAGACCGCTGAATAGTAGCTTTGCTGTGGGAGTGCTATGGAAACAACCGTGTTATGTACCAAATGAATACTTTATGAAACTAAGCTGACATCCCATCTGTCCCTTTCCTCACTTTGTATGATCACATTACTATTTTCGGGCCACTATTGCACTTACCTTTGCATTTATAGATAAATAAATATACATAGAATTATGCAATTTGTGATTAAATTGAATTACTTATAATAACTCAAGTTTAGTTTAGGACTTATTAAATAACGAGACAACGATAAATGATAATGACAATTTTACAGAGGTGAGAGAATTCTGTTTCTATATTCATACCCCGCTGTAAAAAACATCTCCTACAAATAAAAATGCTGTATTGGAAACATAGTATCAGGAAATGTACTTCAAAGTATTAAAAGTTAAAGTGATCAATGGAAAGAAATAGCCCATGTGAGGGTTTATGATATCTAATGACATACTATTACACAGATTATGATTACATTATTATTACTCATGCATTAATGTGTATAAGCAACGTTATACTCTTGTGAGGTGGAGCTAAGTTTTAACCATTTTATATAAGGCTGCAACTAATGATTATTTTCTTTATTGATTGATCTGCTGTTTGTTTTATTGATTAATCCAATTTATCATTTAGTTTGTAAAGTGTATGAAAATAGTGAGAAATACTGTCACAATTACCCAGAACTCAAAGAAACGTGTTCAAATGTCTTGTTTTGTCCGAACAACAATCCAAACCTCAAAGTTATTATTACCAGGACTGAGCGTGGCTGACTGTCAGACCCTGCTGCAGTAAAATAAGAAGTTTTCTAAAGGAAACTCTGGTTCTCGGAAACACGACTGCTTTCTAAACACAAAATAAAGTTCCTCATAGCAGCTGTAACTCCTTCACCAGACGGGGTAGCAATTAGCAATATGTGTCTCTCTTACAGGAAGACCGAGGCCAGTATAGCCACAAAGATTCTCATCCACCTGGTGTCGGCCATGTTCCTGCTTAACCTCACTTTCCTGCTCAACGACTTCGTGGCACGGACGAACAGCTCTATGGGTTGTAAGACCCTGGCGGCTCTCATGCACTACTTCATGCTGGTCACTTTTACTTGGTTTGCTGTGCAGGCCTTCCACCTCGGCCTGCAGCTGCACGTGGGGGGCAAAATCTTTATCCGTCACTACATACTCAAACTCTCCATTACCAGTTGGGGTGAGTACACATCAGTATTTTCTGTTGTTTGATCTGAACATGGACATTTGCAAGTCAGTAGTGACTTGGTAAATCTTCTTTGTCCATTTGCAGTACTACCGAGTGTAGTTGGGATCGTCCTGCTCATCTTAGGAAAATATGGCAAACAATCCATCTATACTAGTGACACTCAAGAAATTGTGGCCATGTGAGTGTGTGGAATATATATTTAATATACAGAATTCCCACATTTGTTCATACGCTTCCCTTCCTTTACCGACATGTCTCTCTGTTCCAAGGTGCTGGATAACGGACAGTGACGTGCACTCCATTGTCAACATAGGTTACTATGCGTTGGTCTTCCTCTTCACCTTCACTACCTTCATCATCATAATGTCCTGGCTCTTTTGTCTCAAGAGAACGGGAAGTGGAACAAGCAGTGCAGTAATAAGCACAAACAGAAAAGGCATTGCAATCATCCTGGGACTGTGTTGCATGATGGGGATCACTTGGGGTTTTGCCTTCTTCGCCTACGGTGTCCTCCGGATCCCCTCCTACTACATTTTCACAGTCTTGAATTCATTCCAAGGTCCCGAACTGTGATAATAATAAGCTTTCAATTTATTGTTCTGTTGCATTTCAAATAATTCAATTGAATCCTAATTTAAACTCACTGCTCATCTAGCTTGGTTTTTATTACTTACCAAACAAAAAAGAGCTAAAGGACAGTGAACATTGGTCTTAAATCAACTCGTAGCCAGAGACACAACACCAAATGAATGATAATGTTGCTCCATGTCGGCTGGATGTCGTCTCACTTCCTCCAAATGGATCAGTGTACACAACAACAAAAAAAACATGTCATGGTTCTATCAAAGCTAGCGTGATGCCACAGCAGTTACTTTGTTTCAGTGATTATTACAATATTGTATTATAATAAAAGTAAACTGTAAAAGGATAGATGACCCACCTGCATGAGCAATGAGTGTAAAGTAGCAATAAACTAAAACTACGTTCCATTTCAAGGCTCAACTTGTCCGTATGAGTGACCATCTTTCTTTGTCTGTGGCAGGTTTCTTCCTGTTCATCTACTACTACAACACCGGCCACTCCGAAGAGCTAATCGGGACTCAGGAAACCTCAGTCAGTGACGCCAGCACTCTTCAAAGTAGCGTGCACAGCTGCGAGAACCCCTACGCCAACGTCAAAAAAGAAAAGCCCTCGTAGACAAGTGTGGACTAAAAGGTGAAGATGGACAGCTTGAAGTAAGAGACTACAAGCAAGTAGAATGAACTAGAAAGTGTACTGGTGTGTAATATTGTATAGGGCATCTTGCCTGACATATATTATAGGTGTATTATTATTATAATTATTTATTTTCTTAGGACCAGAATTTGGTTTGTACAATTTAATTCAGTGGGGATCAGAAAAGGCTGTACGTTTCATGAAGTTGATTAGTAAAAATAGTTTTTTACAGATTTGTTATATAGAAAAACTATCAAGACTGTTTGATCTTTAACCAATAAAATGTCTTTAGTTGTGGATATTACGGTAAAAATAATGTTTCCTAAAGCATGTTTTGACGGTTTGAAATATGAAAATGAGATAAGGAGCACGAGGATAAAGAATCTTTTATTCAGTTTAAGTCTCACTAACATTAAAACATACATTATGCATCAATACGCAATTGTTTTTATTATTTTAAACTTCTTTTTAGTTGGGAAATTTGTATAACTTTTACAGCAAGAGAGCTTCTGCTTCCTTGAGAGCTTTTTCCATTTCAGCCGCCTCCAGGGAGAAGTTCTCCCTTTCCTGCATATGTTCCCGCGCTTTCGTGAGTTCCGACATCGTTGTTTGGAATTCCTATAAATGTGTAAAATGAGGATCATTTAAAATACACTGCGATCGTCACGTAAAAGCAATTACAACAAACAGCAAAGTGTGAGTTTAACTCACCTCTAACCGGGCACGTTGCTGTGATGCAGTGTCTCCAAACGCTGTTAATTCATTCAGCAGGTCTGTGGAGACACTCTGAAAATGGAGACAATGAAAGTTGTGTTCAATAGATGGCACTGCCTGTGATAGCAGACTGTTACCCTTTATGTGTAGGATACAACTATATAAACATGTGTAGGATACAACTATATTGTAAATGTACTTTAATTGTATGGATATGTGGTATACAACTAGTGCATGTTTGTAGTCATTTGTGTGAGTGTGATAAAAACATGACAGAACTTATAACATCAAGTAGACTGAAATAAACTATACATACCATAACCTCTTTTCTTTCGTCTTCATTTTGTTGCGCAGCTGAGCCAACCCTTTCTCCCAAAACTAAGAATCAAAAGAGATGTTACGTTATTTTCCATCAAGCAAAGAAAAACACATTTTGAAAAAAGGGGATACATATTCACCTGGGTCTATATTGGCTGCGACTAGGAGTATGTGACAGTCCTTCAGGTTTTTCCGAACCTCTACATTCTCCTTTTCAAGTTCACTGAACTGCAGCTGCAACTCAGACACTCTTTGCTGCAAAGTGACAAGGAAAGAAATGCTGGTCAATTGCAGCGGACAACAGACAAGTGAAATCTATAAATGCAAGTAGTTAGATATGTTACAATCATGCAAGTACTTCATTAAAACTACTTCCTGCACCTGTGTCTCTGAGAGGTTTTTCTGCAGCTCCCCATTGGTAGCCATCAGATGCTGATTTTGCCCCTTAAGCTCTGCCTGTTGCCCATACCTGGTGGACACCCTATACCGACAGGTGAAATATAAAATTGTGAGAAGAAGAAGAAAAAAAGGCTGATGCTTCAGGATATGCAACGTAATGCAAGACTCACCCTTTGTGTGCTTTGGGAGCAACCGTTTTCCTGCAAGACAAAAGTGGAAGAAAAATGAATTAAATAGCTGTGACACAACCATACTGTACATAGTATAGTGTTGATTAGCACACGCCTTACTTTGGCAGGTTTTCTTTTTGGTGTTTGAGGACACCATCTGACTTTTGGGCAGCACTTTCTGTTGCAGATACAGGTGCTCTGTCTTTGGATTCAAACTTATCACCCGCTTTCTTCATTTCTGCAGGTAAATGCACACCTGGAAAACACAAGATTGTTAATCAGACATCAGCTTCGTTTGTCTTGAAATACAATAGTACAATTTAAATGTACATAAATAGAATCACCAAAACAGTCCAAAAATACCAAATTCTGCTCACCTCTTGGAATTTTGGATGTCATTTGCTTCATCTGCTGTGCAATGAATACAACACCAGCAATGTAAAAGGCACCTGTAAGAAGAAACAATCTGATTAAGTAACTTACAATTTAGTAATTCCAGGAAATGTTTACTGAACCAGCTGTTGAACTGAAATATTCAAACACGTTCTGTTTCTGCGTAACGTTTACTCTAAAGCTTCGACAACGTAATCATAGAATACTAGGACCTATATATTCACTTTTAACCGTAAGATTAATACAAAAATACAGATTTTGAATGGAGTTTGGTGTGAGTTTCCAAATTCAACATTCGCTAGACGACTTAAAAAAAAGTAACATATCAAGGGTCTAGTTAGCTTAGCTTAGGTGCTAGTTAACCGTTCGCCATAACTGAAACATACCAATATGTGTGACAGGGTTCAGTAACACAACATCAACGCCTACCTTTATGGATGCGTTAAGTACAAGACGTCAACAGTCAATTCCCCAAAACGAGCCGCACGAATTTAAAAACGTCCCGCCCTCTGTGATCATATCCGGTTTGAGTCCGTTACTTCCTGTATGACGAAAACTACTTTTCTCTATTTGTTGTTGTCAGAGGGTTTGTATTTCTTGATTAATTCGAGCTAAGCGGCATGTGTATTATGCTGTTATTGTTGTTGAGTTAACAATATTGCACTTACCGAAATAAGCAGCGAAAGACAAAAAACTATTGAAATGGGTCACTGCGCATGCGTGGAGGCGGCTAAATTCAAAACTGAAGACGTTAGCATCAAGGCTCGTTGACGTTAGCTGCAGCTCACAGCTTCGCACGTCGACCCAGCTAAAAAATAAGCGACATGAAAGCTATTTCACGTTAGTTAAGAAGTAATAACACAACATTATCCGTTGTAAAACCAAGGAATTATCTCACAACAACTACAAGGTATGCGCTGTATTGTTTATTTTGGGTTCAGTTATTGTTCTTGTTTTGTTAATGCCAGACCAACACGGACGTTAGCCGAGGTACAATGAATGCTCGCTACCGAGGTCAGTAATCCTTAAGTAACAGTTACTTATTTAACCTGAAACACTGCACCGGGTCTACCTTTTTATCCCACAAAAAACAATGTATCTGGTTGTTAATCGAACCATTTAGCTAAATATGAAGAAAGGTCAGGTAAATGTGACATAATGTCATGTCTTACCAACTTAAATGTAACAATGGACTGCAGAATCTGTGACTTCCTGCATCAAGCTCTGTTTTCATTTGTTCACAGTTGAAAATGGAGCCTCTGGATCCTGCCAAGAATGAGTGAGTAGAAACTATGTTGTGAGAAGAAAGCACTCATGTGTCCTCAAAGCAACAGACTACACTTAACCTAAAGGCCATCTTTGTAGCTGGCATTACCATTGATTTGTGATATGACTGTATTCACATTTTATATAAGAACAAACACTCACCATAGCTGAATACTGTGTTTGATGTGCTGTTACAGTGAAGGCAGTGGATTCTCCAAGCGACGCATTTCTTCGGTCAGTGCTACAAATAATATATGGACAAAGTATATGTAGTTTACATTTATATCATAAGCCTGAATCATAACCTCTGCAATTTGTCTTTTTTAGATTTTAAAAGCACCACGGAGATCAGTCATGTTCCCTGAACCACAGCAGCAGGAAAATGTGGTAACTGAATTGCTAGATTTAAAGAAAATTAAGTGTTTGTATGTCAAATTGAGAATTTTTCTTGTAATGAAAGATGTGCTCCAATCGTGATATTCTTTTTAGTATCAATTGTCACCATAACAAGGATACATTTGAAGGGTAAAAACTTTGTTTATGGTTTTATATTTTGCTTTATATGTTTTTATTTTCACTAAGGTGGAGTGTGCCAAACCGGTGGAAAAGAGAATTTCCAGAAGAGTCAGCTTTGCTCCGGCCAACGACGTCCTTTTGTTCTCAAAGTGAGACAATACCAAAAAAAAAAGAGTCAGGCTCAGATTTACCACAAGCACGCTGACATTTCAACCTAATCTGTACTTTTTCTTTACAGGGATGTAAAAAATGCCTCTCCTGCCCGAAGTCCTTTACAAGAGTTAATAACAACGAGTATGTAACGTTAGTATGTATAAGTATCTGAGTTCTTATTAGTTTTTTTGGAGCAGCCTTGTAATATTTGTCCTATTTTTGTTTTTCCACAGCAGCGACAGCCACACAAAATAGGTACGGTGATCTTCTCAAGCTGCACATATTAAGCTGCTGACCTATTGAAAATGTTGGATTTGAATATGCTGATCTTTGTCTTGCAGTCAAAATGTTCTGTAGTAGCAACATTAATATTGTGTGTTTGCTTTCATAAGGGTCCAGGTGGCGGTCACTGAAGATGGGATTCAACAAATTATGGGTAGGGATATTCATTACAGCTATTACCACATACTCCCATTATCTGTTACAGTGTAAGACGACTCTTACTAAATTCAAATCTCTCAAATTCAGGAATGGAAACCCTGTTGAATGCTCCTCTGCATGCCTCTCAACAAAGGGACAAGGTGAGTTGTGTGTTCTTACAACTGTCGCAGCCACCAATGGTTACATTTCTTTGTTATGATCATATGTATTCTATTAATACAATGCTTCATTATAATGTTCATGAGAAGCTTTTATGTAGAACTTGATATTTAGTGACCATTCATTGACATAAAGCCACTTTTCTTCACCCAGGCCGACGTTGATACTGGGCGTGACTTCGGGGAGAAGACAGTGATGTTTTCTACAGATGATGCATTCCTGGACATGACCCACAGTCACACAATAAACATTGGAAATGATGCAGGGTTCGCTGCAGACATTTCCCTCCAAAACTATGACTCCTTACCCGCCAGAGGAGAGAAAAGAGGGAAGCTCACTGCCAGCGATGGAGCCATGGACATGAGCCTGAGTCACAATGTGAACACTGGGTCAGTATCAGCACCCACCAGCAGAAATATGGATTTAAGAGTAGAGAAGAGAAACAAATCGTCTCCAGCACCTACTTTGGATGCTGGATTTGAAAACTTCCTCGCAAGTCTCTCCAAACCGAGTGACCCCGGCATTAATCCTGTGATCACCATGTTGGCGCCTGCTGCATCGTCTGAAAGAGCAAACTGCTCCACGGCTCAGATTAAAGCACAAAGTGCTGACGTGGATAAAGAAAATCAGGCTCCAACGTCTATTTCAGCTGTGATGGAGAAGTCACTGAGTTCATCCAGGAAGGTCGGTGAATTCTCTTATGGAAGGGCCCTCTGTCCTGAAGAGGATTTAAGCATTGATATGACCGAAGCGCATACTGGTCGCATTCTGGGACTCACTGATGACGAGGATCCCTTCCAGTGTCTCTTCCCCACGCAAGAAATGTACTCCCACCATGACAGCAGAGTGTCGCAGACAAAAGAGAAGACCAACCAGCAGATCAGTAAACCATCATTCAACCCTCAAGGTATTTCATTTTCTATCAACCAGCTGACTGATTAATGGCCTAAGTGTTCCTTGTTGATATTGTTTCACAACTTATGATACGATGACTCATTTACAGTTTAATAAGCATTTTATTTGTATTTCCAAATTCAGATATGACGTCCTTGAAGAATCCATCTCAACATGATTTCAATCAAAGACCCAAGGTGAGTTTTACAATACGTTTACTTAAGTATTACGTACGTTTTAAGTCTGAAAACAATCCGTCATGCCGTACGGACATTAAGTGAAGCTAAATTGCCAACTATGCACCATTTTATGTGTGTAATTATGTTATACCTAACCCATCTGCCTCGACTGGAGAGCACTTACAAACAAATGTTGTTTTTAAATGTGCTCTCTATATATATATATATATATATATATATATATATATATATATATATATATATATATATATAATATGTATAACTCAATGGTAAATATAGATGGTACTTTCTGAATGTTGTTTTAATGTTCTCCCATGTCTTTCCTCTTCCAGGACAATCTTGATACAGCAGACGAATGCAGAGAGAAAACCAGAGTGTTCACTGCAGGTGATGACTTTATGGAAATGACTCGGAGTCACACGGTGAACACTGCCAGTAGTTCATTCGCTCCTTCAAACCAAAACGTGGACATTTTTCACACTCTTGGAAAAGTGGACAATGCCTCATCTCTGGAGGAGAGAAGCCGTGAGACTTGTGGTACTCCTGGCCTGTCAGCTTTGGATCTGGGATTTAAAAACGTCCTTTCAAGTCCCTCTGAACCCGCTGCCCCCAGTGGTAGTCCCGTGATTGCAAGAATGGTACCTTCTACTGCAGCATCCTCTCGGGAAACTGTTGACACAAACGGCTCCCTGTCCCAGCTGAAACGTAGTGTTGGTAAAGAAAAGCAGTCACTAAATACAACCAGAGCTTCTGGAGAATCATTTAATGGAGGTACGGTCAGTCCTGAAGATGACGTGAGCATGGACATGACTGGAGCTCAGACGGGTCGCATAGGACTCACTGGCTCAGACGATCCTTTCCAGTTTCTCTTCCCCACTCAAGACATGTACCCCTCCTGTGGAAGTGTGAAGAGAGCAGAGATGACTTCAGGACAGAAGAACAATGAAGCGCTGGGATCATCTAACCGCACAGGTATGGAACTCAAGTGTAGATCAAAGAGACGATGAGAGGACAAAAATAGTAACATCTGAACAAACATTTAATTTCTTCTTCAGCACAAATAACAACTTTAGAGTGCCCTTAATTTCATTTATTACTATTTGAAATGGGTCTGATGGCTTCTTCTAATTTGCTTTTACTTTAATTCTCTTTCTCCTCCCGTCAGGTACGGAAACCTCTCTGAAGACAAGGGTGCAAAGAAATCCGGTGAGCTTAAACATTCACTTGCTATGATTTTTGAAGTGTGTATTTATTTTGCGGGATGAATTAATATACAACACCTGTGCTATTAAAACTAAGTCTGTGTTTTAAGAGCTGTTTGTGGTCTGTGCAGCATTGTTACCTATTGAGTCAACTTGTGCAGAATCTCAGTGATTACATTTATCGATTTCTTTTAGAAAATGGTTGCATACTTCATTTTTATTGTCTACAAAATATAAAAAAAGAATTAATTAACTAGGAATGCTAATTTAAGTTGTCATTGATGTTTTCGAGGACTGTACTCTTACAGTGATTATTGTTTTCCCTTCCAAAGGTCAAGTTTGCCACTGAAGACGACTGCGGAGAGAAAACCGTGAGGTTCAGTGCAGAGGATGCAGTGATGGATATGACCCAGGGCCTCACTGTACATATTGCAAGTAATTTACTATCAGATGCACTTCTCCCTGTAAAGAAACAAGATGGTCGCCCTAGAAACAGATCAGCACACAGTTTGAATCCAAGTTTTACTGCAAGCCTCTCAAGAACCAGTGGCCCCAGTGGTGATCCTGTGATCACAAGAGTGACGCCTACAGCTGCACAGTGCTCTGACTTTGGAGACTCATCCAATGGAGGGACAGTCCGTCCAGAAGAGGATGTGAGCATGGACATGACTGAAGCTCAGACAGGCCGGATTTTAGGAAGCACAGGTACAGATGATTCTCTTCAGTGCCTCTTCCCCACACAAGGCATGTACCCCCAAAGTGGTAGTGTGAAGAAACAAGAGATGACTTCAGGACAGAAGAACAATGAAGCGCTGGGATCATCTAACCGCACAGGTATGGAAACACCAAACTCTCCAATTTTTTGACAATGACGAGGCAACAAGACGAGATTGTAATGATCAAAATAGTAAAAACAGTTTCTTTGTTTGAATTGTTTCTGACTTATTTCCCATCTCCACATTTAGGTCTGGATTCCTCATTGACTGCTTCTTTAAAGACGAAGGTGCAAAAACATCAGGTGAGCCTAAACCTTCCCTTAATCTGAGCTTTTACACAAATGTATTGCTGCACACGTAAACTTCTGTTAAAGCGGCACTAATCAATTCTTTCACGTTTTAATTATGAAATGATAATGTTAACTTGCTGTCCTATCTTCTCTATCTTTCTCCTTCAGGTCAAGTTCGATGCTGAAGACGACTGCAGAGAGAAGACAGTGAGGTTTACTGCTGAAGAGGCCTGTATGGATGTGACAAGAAATCACACTGTAAACATTGCCACCAATTTGGCACCCCAGTCTCACCAACATGTGGACGCTTTACCCGCTTGTGGAGAGAAAACGGTGAGGTTCACTGCAACTGATGCAGCGATGGATGTGACCCAGTGCCTCACTGTAAATATTGACCACAATTCAGCATCGAATTCACATCTTCGGCAGAGTAACAGATCTTTACCAGCACATGCTTTGGATCCAGGATTTAAAAACTCCCTATCTAAGACAAGTGGCTCCTGGGCTGTGATCACCGGAGCAGTGGCTCCTGCCGAAGTGTCCCCTCAAAAAGATGTAGACACAAATGGCTTCCTGGACCGAGTGAAGACACGGAAGCCTGATGTGGATCCTGAAAAGGAAGCTCCAGCTGCCGTGAAGAAGCCAATAAATGAAACCATGATGGGGGACGATGTAAGCGTGGATATGACTGAAGCTCAGACGGGCTGCATTTTGGGACAGACGGATGAGCTACCTCAATGCCCTTCGTCCACACAGGACGTGTGCCCCAATTCTGACCAGTCGAAGAAAACCGGGGTCACTTCCCAGTCAGGCAGTGAAGCACTGGGATCGTCCGACCCCGGCGGCGTGGAAATCACAAACCTTCCCGATTCTCTTCCCTCGAAGGAAACGGTCACCGGGTGCGAACCGAGAGATCAAACTTTGTCGCAGAAGATGGAGAGCTCACCCAGTGCTGTCGACCATGACGTCGATGCAGCGCCTTCACGGAAGTCCAGGCGAATGAGTTTGGCCGATCTACAATCAAAAGTAAGACGTTTCAGCCAGGTAACGACTACAGCGCCTGTTGCTGTTGCCATGGATGCCTGCACAGCACCTGTGCCTCGACTGGAACACGACACGGACAGAAACTCACAAGACAAAACCAGATGCACACCTGTAACGGAGCCTGAACTTGAAGTGGGTTTGGTAAACACGGAGGAAAATACACAAGCTCAAAGTGTTACGCAAGAAGAAGAAGAAGAAGAAGAACCCTTTACTACGACAATTCCTTTCAACCTGAAGACGAAGCAACTTATGTCCAGACTCTCAATGGGAAGCTTTAAGGCAAAACTCCCCCAAAGAGGCAAACCTGAAGAGGCAAAGAAGCCGAATCCTGTGGGAGAACAAACGAGGACGGTCGCTGTCGATGTGACGAGTAAACTGAGCAACTTTGATCTTTACGACGAAGAGCTTGTAAGCTACGAAGATATGTCTGAAACGCTGGACATGAGTCCTCAGAGAGCCGCTGGAAATGTGAGTTCTTCTCGCGGGTTCCACACGGACGAGCTTTTAGAGGAAGACGTGTTTGAACCGGACTTTGTTAGTTCTGTCCACGGGAAAAAGAGACCTCTGCCAGGAGACGAAAACAACACGGAGGATGAAAAGAGAATGAAAACCTCCACTGAAGCGACCACTGACGTCGAAACGGTAGGTCAAATAATGGATGATATCCTTTGTTTACTTTATTTACCTTGACGAGCTTTAAATTCTTCATTTGTTTTCCCCATGTTCAGTCTCATGTTGTGGAGTGCGACGGTAACATTGCTACAGCTCCAAGCATGACCACACAGACCACAGATTACTCCAACAGCTCTCACACAACCAGCACCAGATGTGAAGCTACATTTGAATCAAGTAAGTTGTTTATCATCTTAGTATCATCACATTCCTATTAGATGTTTTCCTGACATAATTCTGCTTCCTCAGATTCTCCGTCAATTAATTGTTTTTGGGTTTTTTTTCAGCTTTCAAACAAAGCCTGTTTGAATCCCAGCTTGAAGACTACACCAATGATGTACAGGTATATTGTTGACATATGTTATGAATAAATCTTTAAAAAAAAGTTTTTACTCATTCATTCAATGTTTTGATTCCAGAAACTCAACGATGGCACCATTACAGTGTTGGAGTTCTTTAACCTCTTCAACATAGACTTCGTCATCCATAATCCTCGGCAAAGCATCCTTCCCGGCAGAGTATGTTCATCTTCTTTCATATTAAAAAAAAAAAATATATATATATATATATATATATATATATATATATATATATATATATATATATATGTATGGAAAAACAGCCAACTGTAGTAACATGACTTTTTAATATTTTTGTTTGCAGCTTATTTCAGACACAGACTGCACACCGATGGACTTATGGAGAGACAGACACATCTACCGTCCTAAACAGATGGTGTATGAGACCGACGTCCTCAGCCTCACAGAACGGGTGGAGGGGTATGTACGCTCACGTTTAACACATTTACGACTTTAGTTTGTCACATTACGCTGTTTAACCAGGTGTTTTTTCTTCCTTGAAGGTGGTTCATGTCTCATTTTAGGTCAGCATGGCTCCTGAAAAAGGTGCAATGTGTGGTACTCGGCCACCTGCTGCCATCAGTTATTGTAAAATAGCAAGAATACACATGAACCAACCAAACCGCTTGAAGCTCTGAGGCCAAAATATCACCGTTATCTCTGAATCTTCACGTGCGGCTTCAGCCTATAGCCCGTGTAATGTTTTGATATTTTGTGGCAGAGCGTCGTATCGCCGCTCCGCTCTGCTGGGTCTAAACCTGTGTGTCGGCAGCAACAGGAAGTTTGCTGATCTGCCGGGGTGTCGGGGGCAATATGATAGGGAGAGCAAAACAAACATAAAAGTCATTTTCTTGTTTCTGCCACATGTATCGAAACATACACGGACCATGTACCTTAAAGGCGATTGACAAGCCCTCAGGGCAGCACTACGTCTTCGTCCTCTCATGTGGTACTGAGGGCAGAATGGACACTACAGTGACTCACTATCGCCTCCGGAAGAAACAAGTGGTATTACAAGACAGGACGGACCGGGGCTAGCTGCTTAGCATGGTTCTTTTTCTTTAAAGAAAACTCCTACTCGGCACCATATCTTGTTTGACTGCTGTCAGAAATGACAGAATGACATTGGAAAAGCCAAAGAAAGATACTGTTCTAAGAAGTTAAAATGACACACAGGCCTGTTTTGTCCTCTTCCCAGGTTGAAGGAGCGAATGCAGGACCGGGACAAACCACTGAAGATGGTTAACAGACCTCTGTGGGAAGAAGTGAGACATTTTACAGAGAAAGAGGTATGAAGGGACAACCCAGTGTAATTCTATTTAACTTCAATTTACTTTCTTCTTTCTTGCCATGATGACTACGTCATGTGACATGTTGACAGTGTGTGTAGCTGTTTATGTAGATGTAGCAGTAGAAAGAGTATCAGTTGGCTGTGTGATTCCACTCCTGACCCTCACTGTGTTCGTTTGAATTCACAGCTCAAATCTTTTGGTGCAAAACTCAAAGAGAGAAATAACCTCTTCAGGAAGTTGAGCAAAGTTCAGTCCCATGAAATGAAGGAGGTGTTGTACTCCAACCTTGTGCAGGCTAATCTGGTAAGAGTCCTCCACACACGGAACCAAACTGAATTAGAAACCTCCCGGGTCTTTTTGAGGACGAGGAAGGTTTAAAGCTATTTCTCATCTTTTCAGGAGGCGCAGCAGAGGTTGAGAGGAAAGATTGAGGAAGCAGATGAGATGCTGAAAAGTTTGGATGATTGTATTCGGGAATCAGAAACCGGTATGCTACTGCGGGAAACTGACTCCTGGCTGTTCAGTTCACTGTGCCTCCTTCTCTGTATGAATAGTTAATGATTCACACCCACAAGAACGGGCCGTATTGGTGTGGATGTGATGATAAAGTGACTTTGTTTTTCTCGTCCTCTAGAACTTACTGCAGTTGAAGAAAAGGGCTTCGAAGGCAAACCAAGTCTGAACTCGCGTCAAGAAGGTAACTTGTAATACCTTTACATTATTATTATTATTAATAATTTATTTTTATGTGCTTGAGTTGAATATTACTTTTATCTTTTACAGAAATGCAGACAGTCGCTGAGGCTTTGGCGGATAATGACCGGTGAGTTGGGAATATTAAGGAATATCTTTTTTTTTAATGTTTAGACACTTTTAAATATAAATTTTTTGATTTTCTTTTGCCACAGACAAATATCCGAACTGGAGATGCAGAAGAAGCAGAACTCCAATAAACTGAACCGGCTGAAAGCTGAGACGAGGAACCTCGAGAGCCACGGCAACGTGCTGCACATGTCAGTTTCTGATTGTCAAAAAAAAAAGCTGCACCGTGAACCACTTTCATGTTACACAACGATATTAAAGTTAAAATCCCTTTTTGTACATTTCTTACCTCAGGGTGAATGAATGGAGGTTTGCAGAGAAGACCGACAACTGCACCGCCTACACGTTCCTTCATGACACCTTTCATCTAGAGCTGCTGTACGAACAATCCAGCGGTGAGTGGTCTTCAACAGACGGCGTTGTTTTTAAACTTTAGATAAACTGGTACGGCTTATACAAGGTGGACAGCATTCCTACTGTTTCTACAAGAATTTGTTCTTTTTAATTTAACATGTAAGTCGCTAAAGGCTGAACATTTTAACCGTGTTGCCCTTTTTAGTCACACTAATCCACTCTAATATCAGGACCTGCTTTGCAGTTAAAGCTACTGTTTACCAGCCAAACTATACACAGTGTAGTGTGTGGGTGTGTGTGTGCTAGGCAGACATTGAGTGAAAGAAAGACTTGTATCTCTCAAAAGACTGATGTGTTTTAATTTACAGCCAAGCTTTTTTTTAAATATATAAATGTTTTTCCAATTAATACTATTTGTCTTTTTTTTATTGTTTTTGAAGGAACTGATGCTGGTGATCAGTCTGAGAGGAAAATATCCCACGTCGCATTCAAACTTCAACTTGATGGTGAGAAAAGATGATACAAAAAGCAGCGTGTCATGTCAGAATATATGTGATGAATATTATATATATATATATATATGTTTGGATTTACATGAGCTCAAATCTTGATTCATGTCTCTTTCTCATCTACTCGCCTGTCTAAATACCTTCCATGTCAAATCATCTAATTTTTCTTAGAGTAGTTAACATTTCATTAATGAGGATGCATTTTGAGGATTGGGGACATTGTTTTTACCGGTAATTTGTTTATTATAAGAAAGAAAAGCCGACTACTGTACATTTTGTTTTCTAACTAGATGAGAAGTCACAGGGCCACGCCTGCCTCGTTCACAAGCTGCTCTCTGAGTACGTGGAGGGAGAGCGTGACTGGGTGGAGAAGTATCCAACGAGCAGACATGTTCCAACGGTAGGTGTGGATGGAGATGTGTTCCGCTTACTGCAAGAGGGCCACATGTGTGCAGCTGCAGGTTGTAGACCCCCGTAGTATTCTGTCTCATATTTGTGTTGTACCTTTTGCGGAAATACGGTTTTACACAAATCAATCTGCAACTTTATTTTGTCTCCTGTTGTGTGTAGCTGCTCCACGATGTTGGCCTGGTGGTGAGTCGCTGTCGTCTGCTGGGAGAGGAGTTGCGTCTGCTGAACATGTGGGGAGGTCTGAGGCTTGATATTCTCCACATCAGCTGTGTGGACACTCGGTAAGAACTCTTCCCGACCAAAATCTGAATATTAGAATATGATGGTTAATCACAAACTAATTAAACTAGTGTTAATAAACAGAAGTAGAATAAAAGCTCACATTACATTGTTTAATATCCTTTTCTTCTTCTTCTTCTTCTAGAGTGCACATTGTCTTCAGCTGTCTCAAGACATTTTCCAAGTTTGAAGTGATCTTCTCTGTCGGTGTGATCGACCACCACTGTGTCCTTCAAGTGCAGAGCTTCAGAAACATGATCGGAAACACGACGTAAGTTTGACTCAAATATGAATTCAGTAGAAATAGATGATTTTATGCTTTCCTGCCTTGTGTGGAAATGCAATTTTAAAAGCCTGTAAACAAAAATGTGTTGTTTTTCACCACAAACCAAAGACTTTATTTATACTTCAAGTCTTGAAGTTGAATTTAGGACATATTTTAGGGTTTTATTATTTAAATTCTTAAACGTTTATCTTATTATCTTTCTTTTCCTATTTGGTTTGGCTGCTCTTCTGCTGCGCGAGGCTTTGACATTTGCATACAAGAAAGGAACCGGTACAGACGGACACTTCAGCTCTACGCTTTTTAGTTTGATATATAATTGATGTTTTCATTTATTTGCAGGACGGAGCAGATCGAGGAGATTGTGGCGTCGTTCAGTCCAGCCAAGAACCTCCTGACGAAGATTGTCAAAACCATTCATGATACTCTGCTCTGTTGAGACCAATCTTTTCTATTTAAACTCTTTTGTACAGTGTGGATGTTGAAAAATGTAAACTTTAAAATGTGTTGTCTGGCTTTTTTAAAATATAAAATGCAAAAAAACCCATTTCCGTGCATTTTGTTCAAATTGACAGAATACAGGGAATCCGATGAGTTTTAGCGACAGCCTTTGTCTTGTTTGTCACATATCTGGCCAGACGTCACCATTATTTACAACCACTAACATTAAGGTCCCGAAACGTCTCTAAAACAAATACATACAAGTTTGTTCTTGGATAAGAAAGAATGTAAATGTGATACAAATACATTTACTATTTTAGGTTATTCAAGTAATTTGAAGTTCTGTTAGTTATGTCATCTTGCTAGAATTTGGTTCAATTTACATTTGTTTCGTGGTTATGTGAACCGTGAACAGATTAAACACAGTTGTTCTCTGGTCTGGTGTGCAGAGTCTCTTCCAGGCAGTGAACATGAACCCAGCTTACAGTACTTTGTTTTGCTTATAAATACGTCACATCCAGCTGTAGCTGTGTACAGTTCTGAACATATGTAAATATATTTCACTATATTTTGTCACGACAGTTCCTCTTTTCATTTTTGAAAGATTTGTTGTACTTTAGTCCAAAAGAGAGACCACAACTTGTTAAATAAATGGAAGTGCATTAAAAAGATTATGTTTCAATTGTTTTGTCTGTGCTATTGTTTACTTAACTGTGTTTTATTCCCAGGATGCATTAACTGAATGAAGATTAAGTCACAGGTTACATTCTGTAGTCTCTTCTTCATCTGCTTGTCTACAACATGTAGTAATGTATCATCAATAATATAAATCTCTTTGCAGAATGTGAAACATATATCTTTACAAGACAGACATTGTGTTATTGTTGAGACTAATGTGCTTTAAGACCGGTATTAACCAATTTGATAGACTGTGTTTGAACAGCTGAGATGTCAACCATCAACATCTGTCACTGCACTTATTCTCTACACCAAAATGTCTTTTTAACTCTTCTGTGTGCTGTCAGTGTGCTACTCTGTTCTACTTCATGACATTAACCAAGTTGACGTTATTCCCTTAAAACACGCCTTCAGTGTTAGATGCCATACTGTGGTTATGCTTTAGAGGGCGCCATGGGTCTGTAAAACATGTAACCTGTTCAACACCCGCTTTGGTCTGTGACCTCTTAAAGCAATGTCTACTGTCGGGGTCACAGAAAATGGCCTCAGTGTGGATATCTGTGAGCAGTTGAACCGGTGGTGTTTTTTTCCTGCTCAGATTGTTTGATTTGAAGGATATTTCTTAAAGGCCAGAGATAGCTGGACGAAAAAACCTTTGAGTAGCACAGCTATAGATGTTCTTTCCTAATTTGTTTAACCATCCTGTGACCCCTGAGATTTATCTTGGTGCCATTTTGGGATCTTGACCTTGAGGTTAAGAGCTGCTGGGTAATCACAGAGCGACTGTAAGATATGTATTTTTAAGTTGTTTGTAAGAATAAACTGCAAATGACAAATACCTTTGTGCAGCACAACATCGTGCTGCTTTTCATCTATGAAATGTAAACAACTTAGTAACACAAAATTAGACTTGGTTTTATTTTCTTGTGTGTTTAACCATGTTTCATAGATCTTAGGGCTACTATACACCTTGTAATCCTTCAGCAGTGACCAGAGAGCAGCTGCACCTTGGCATCAAACAAAGAGCTCATCTGTGTAGGCTCTCTGTCTTTTATTGAACCAACCTAAACATGGTAGTATCTAGCATGCAGATCTTCCTAATGCTCAAAGCTCATTGGCAACAGCCAAAACATGACTGACATGGACAGTGTCCAGGGTTCATTTGAAAGGTCAAACAGCCAGATACAAGCCTCTGAGAGGGAGCAGGAGGAGGGGGGGGGGGTGCGGACTGTCCATTCCTCAAGCCCCGACGTCAAAGGTCAAAGAGGACTTTCCAAACCGTCACCCTCTAGTGAGCCGTCAGGGGACACGAGTTCCTCCGTCCCTCCCCCAGAAACAACGGCTGCTGTCAAACCAGATCGAAGACACACAGGGTGTCCAGGCGGGCGTTAAGTTTGGCTGAAGTAGCATTTGGGTCTCCTGACCTCAGCCTGGGGGGGTCAACTCAAATTCGTTTCAATCGATCGGCTGAAGGATTTGTCCTTGTTTACAATAGGAAACTGAATCATTCATTAGACCGGAACGCAATACAAATAGGTATTAGTTGTTTTTTACTCCAGTTAAGTAATTTCAAAGTGGCGGCAGGGTTTTAAATATAGACGGTTGCACTGGAGCCTGGGCGGTGTGTGTATGTGTGTGTGTGTGTGATTTGGGGGGATTGAATAGCGGGTTAGTAATATATTAGGTTTGTGTAAGTTGCAGGGCACTCATAGTAAAAGGCACAAAAAATAACTTTTCGTAAGTGTTGAGTTTTATCACATTAGCATGCTAACATAATTAGCACTAAACACAAAGTACAGATGAGACCGCTGGGATCGGAATAATTATATTTTATGACCAAATATGAATACGTTTGACCGTATAATAACGCTCAATGAAAAGAGTTAAAATTGTTTAAAGTCAGTCAGTTATGACAAGAACAAATTTTGTGGCAATCCGCAATAGTTCGCAAGAAATTTCACTCAAAACCGCAAATGTCAACGTCATGGTGGCACTAGAGGAAAAGTCAGGGGATCAGTCAGCAGGATTTATCCACTGGGAACCCCGAATATATTTCAAAGGAATCAATTGTCATGTTGCCATGCTTAAAGCCATGCTGCTACTGTTGCTAAAAATCTGTAATTCATTATCTTTTAACGTAAAAGTGAAACCTGTAGATAAACAGGTGTGATCTCAACCCTGTCTGTCTGAATCAGATAAGCTGTAAGGGTGGATACAAAATGGAATGAAACAAGACATCAAATTCATCTAAGTTGATCAAATATACACTGCTGTGTTGCCCAATAATGTCAAGATCCTTTCCACTTGACATTAAATGCATCACCACATATGAGAGGTGCAACGAAACTGCTTTATGAGTGACAAATGTAACAGTTTATTGGGATTTAGATGAAAGAAAGATGGCGACAGTCCAACTGTCTAATTCTGTAAAGTGGAACATTTGGCCTCAAGCAACCTGGTCCCCATCTGTTTACATCCAGGAGCTGTATTTCACCAGGCAGGGAGAGCTTTGAGGTGGCAGAATTGGTTATGGAAGATAGCTTTAAGGTTTCATTTGTATTTAAGTCAAAACAAAACCACCTGCCAGACAAACTGATGCTTCATGCAATAAAGAAAAGAAAGGCAAATGGAGTATGTGCTTTAATCTAGTAGGAAGGACTGTTTTTCATTTGTATCTCTAGAAATAAGATTAGAAACAAAAGCACCTGTCGCGGCAACCTTCAGCTCCAAGTCCTGCTTGAATAATGATTTAATATTTAGAGACATAAATAATGGTTTGGACATTATACTTCCATAAATATAACTCGGGGTCACACAAAGCTACATTCTGGGATCAGTGTTGTTTGGCTTGTGTCTGCAATGCTTGGCCAGACTTCTATCAGTACATATCTATTTTAATTTAATAAAAATGACCATTTGGTAGAATGAGGTGCGATAGCCTCCCGCTATGGAAAGAAACAAAAGACTATAGGCACCAATGCTCCATAGTCCAGTTAATCAAGAATATTATGTGGGTTCCAGTCGGGTTCATTTGCAGCAGATATTTGCGCTAGACATGAAGCCTGTGGATGTGCAGAAGCTCATTAGCACGGTTTAACTCATGTGGATTTTTAAAGAAGGTCAGAGTTCAAGTATACCAACAACCATTGCTTTAACTGTAACGACAGCCTGCCAACACCTCCAGTCTGAAGTAATTCGCCTCCATTGTCCCTCCCTTCCTCTGGCCTTGGTGGCCAGTCTCCATGTCTTGTAATCATCTCACAGTGCTGCTGGAGTCCAGCTGTGACAGCTTCACTCAAACAGTGAGGAAAAAAAGATAAAGCCAGCTCAATTTAAACAAAGTGTTGGGTTTCACAGCAGCACCCGAGGAAAGGGCCGTATCCAAGCCAAGACACAATGGGTTTATTCTTCAGGCATCGGTACATTCACAACTTATAACACGTTCACTACGAGTTCACAGAATAGGAATGAAACTGTCGGGTCCCATTGTACACCGGAGTTAGTGGAAGCCGACTGCATAACATAGAAAATATGCTGTGATTGCTGTTACTGTTGATTTTGATCAGATTTCTTGGCATTATTAAGCAGATAATGTTGCGATCCAACAGACCTTCAGTCATCTGTCACAAGAGAAAATAGTGTCATCCTGTTAAGCCTAAAAATCACAGGTTGATAAATTGCTTGATGTCAAAAACAATGAGGATGTCTCCCACCTTTAAGTAACTGTATAGACTAATATATTAGGCTATGTCTGAAGAAGACACTGTATCCATAAAAACAATAGATGTATGCCGAATGGAACGTCTTTATATCCAATTAAGAGACAAGTGGTTTTAAACTCGCAGCTAATCTGTAACGGTTGCTTGCAAAATCCTTTTTATTTTCACTACAAACAAAGAAAAAGGGGCCTTAAATAATAAACACCACTGTGAACAATTGCATAAAACTGTGGGGAAAAGTAGTTTAAAAAAAAAAAGAATTACCCATTCATTTTAAACCATTGTTTATTTCAACTGTTTTAGACTGCGGGAAACATGTTATGTAAAGAAGACAAGGCAAAGTTAAGAATTCAGTTCATTCGAACAATTTTCAAGACTCAATCAAATGTTTCAAACTGAAAAGGTTTTGTTTCATTCACTATTTTAGTGGAAACAACTATGAAACCAACACATTGTGACAGTGGATGAGAGCACACTTTTAATACTATTTTATGTTGCTGCATTACTGCATGTTTAACATTTCGCTACTGGGACAGAAAGTCTGTTGTAATGGACATCTTTGGAATATGAGAAATGCAGAGACTACTGTTATGAACCCCAAATTAGATGAAATGTTTGTGTGTGTTTGTCCGTGCATTGGCCTTCCTGAAACAGAGACATACGGAGCCGTGTCTCCACACAGTTCACTTCAAATGCCACTTTTCATGCCTCTGTCCCGTTCATCTTTTTGGGGGCATTAGAGGGTGTCTTAATTGGTCCTTCCAGGCAGGTAATTAGCTCTGATGGCATGTGCTCCCATAGTGATGCGAATGAAAGCAACACAGCCACGTCCCACCACTCACCCCAATGACCAACGCACACACACACACACACACACACACACACACACACACACACACACTCACACACACACACGCGCGCTAGTAAACACTGTGTGACCCGGGGAGTTTCCACATTCTCTGGTCATTCTTAGGAAAAGACAATAGGCCTGCCTTGTTAAAATGGGCTCCCTCTCAGCAGGGGGACACAGCAGCTGTCCCATAGTATCGAGCTTCAATGGTCCCAACAGCCTCACAAGCCATCCAGTCCAGAGGTTGCTTTTAAACTTTTGTGAGGACATATTACATCTCATTAGAAGGGAAAATACAAAGAAGTATTCATTTAAATAATCCCTTCATATCTGTGCTGTTCTACGTGGAGAGAGAATGTTTCCCGGCATTCAAAACCTGTTGAAAATGATTTAAAAGATGAAGTATTCTTTATTAAAACGCAGGATAAGTGTCTAAAAAATATGAACATGTATTTACTGCAAACCCATTAAATTACTGCGAAAAGGTACCTTTGCAAACCTGAATGTGCAGGTGTGTCAGAAGGTGGCAGAGCTTGAATACGTCTGAAAATCTCACTATCAATGAGGACATGCAGCCCACCAAGTAGGATACTGAGGGCTGTGTGTTAACTAAAGTTACATCACAAAAGACTTTGAGTCCATAATAGTGTGATATGATGTATTATGTTGTGTTTGCGATCGAAAATGTTTTCTTTTTTTTTCAGAAATCCGCCCAAGATGTGCAATTCGTCACTTATCGTCCATATAAAACTGCTGTCTAAAACCTACAAGTGCCTAAATTATCATTAATTATATTTTTAATTATGATGCATCATTGGGCCCGAAGAGACTTGAAGGGGAATTCCTTTTTAAGGACTTTCTTTTTGTCCACTGGTCCATCAATAGCAAATGACTTGAGGGTAACTTCCAGCTGAGTTAAATTGATTCCAAACTATTCTCTGCCACAATAGCTTCACTTAACTTCGGCCAAATTCCATTTCGGGTCTAATTGTATCCATGGAAGACAAACAAGTACCAGGAACCCCGACGAACAGAAAGCATTGTGGGCGTGTTGACTATTCTCTGGTAGAATAATGATGACAAAACAGGAATTCTGACCTTGTTCGGGGAAACGCATCCTGGGGCACGAAATACAAGGGATCAGAACAATAATAGCTTTTCCTAAAAATATAAGGGCCTGGCAGAGGAGGGCTTCCACTACAATGGCCTTGAGAGTTGGATCTTGCAGAGGAGGAGGAAGAGTCTTCACACATTACTACTAACTGGAAGAGAAATACTGATGAAGCTGACTAGTCCAGCCATGTGCCTCACACCTTGCTAATGAACGTTTTCATGAAGTTAATATGCAGCACGGCAAGTAAAATGGCAGGCAGGGCTATTTAAAAAGAAATGTGGGGCAAGTCTTCACAAGCACATTTAAAGTCTTTCAGGTTTCTGCATGCTGACCATTATATGACTTGACTTTGGCAAAGC
Source organism: Pholis gunnellus (assembly GCF_910591455.1). NCBI lineage: Eukaryota > Metazoa > Chordata > Actinopteri > Perciformes > Pholidae > Pholis > Pholis gunnellus. The sequence goes on along the minus strand of NC_136546.1, from coordinate 8,378,285 downwards.
AATAATATTGTTTTCACACAGCTGCTATCAAGTAATTGAAATGCGTTTAGCGGTTAGCACTGTCGCCTCACGGCAAGAGGGTTCTGTATTTGAACTCCCTGGCCGGCTCGGGCCCTTCTGTTCTCCCCGTTTCTCCGGGTTCTCCTGCGGTCCAGAGACATGCAGCTTAGGTTAATTGTTGAGTGTAATATTGCCCATGTGAATGTGAATGGTGGTTTGTCTCTACGTGTCAGCCCTGTGATTGACCGGTGACATGTGTACCTACCTCTCAACCAAGCAGCTGGGAACCCCCCCCCCCCCCCCCCCCCCCCCCCTATGCTCCTGTAAAGGTCACCAATAATGGATGGATAGGTGGCTATTTAAGGTCAGCCACATTGTGCTTTCTATAGGGAAGTTAATTCTTCAGGTCTCAGTTAGGTCTATGCAAAAGATATCTCAAGTCCTCGTTTTTGTTTTACTTAAACTTGCATTAATTGATTTTTTTGTCCACTTGGGGAACAGTGCAACAAGCTTTAAACACAACATTCACATGTCGTCACTTTATAAAGTTGAATGTGGGAAAATTGTTAAACAGTTTACACATCAAGCAGACAGAAAGGAAACATTAGCATTCATTTGAAGTGGTGCCTTGGGTCATCTGATAAATGGAAGTCCAATATTAAACCAAAACCAAAACACTAAAGCTGAGGGCCATAAAACCCAAACAATGAGCTGAAAGTATCCAAAACACTACACGTGTAAAAGTATTCATGAGTGCAACTTTAAGTATGACTCGAGTCCAAGTCTACAACTCTGAATATGTGGATAAAAAAATTTATTAAATATGTTTTGATCCTTTTTAAAAAGTCTTATTTATACATATTTTTTAGATGTGCAACGATGTGAAGCCCAGTCCTGTCACCTTCATGTTTCACTGTCCTCACCTCGGATCCACCATCAACTCCTCACACACCTACACCGAGCAACAGTTGTCTGAGCTGCGTTATCGAGTGCCCTTTTGACACAAGGCCCTATTTTGAAATCCAAGCTCACATGGGAGGATATAGGAGCGTCTCCTGGACAAGGCGAGTGGCGGCTGAACGTCCAGACTGCTGGACGGGTGGATACCGGCCATCTTGACCCACACCCTGAGCCCGCTAACAGAGGTACAGCAGCCACCTTGGTTAAGTGCATTCCCCGAGCCTCTGGCCCAAATCCCTGCTTGACCCTGGCTGATAAACTATGCTATGGATAGACCAGTGGAGAGCTTTTCCCTTTAAAATAAGGGTTAGTCCAAAGTTTCAGCAACAGCAACTACTATGGTCCATGTTGTGGGCCATAAAAAATATATACATATATGTTTCTTTTTCCAAGAGCATTATCTTATTTGATCACACTCTCTGGTCCATTTCCTCCACAAATGTATTCTTCTTAATAAAAAGACAACATTTACACAGAGTAAGTGCATTTCCACAACACAAAAAACACCAAACTTCACTGAAGTCAAGTTCCAAAATTTGAATAATCATCATCAAGCTGTTGCAGTAGAGTTTGTCTACATCGATAATTTGATTTGCTTCCTAAATGAGTATCAAACGGCTTCTTATTCACATTATTCAAGGTAGAGAACAGACTAAGTTTGATATTACTAAAAGTCAAAAGTATCACACATGATAACTAATAAATGAAAGGAGTATATGTGACTGATTTTATACCAACAATTTGAACGTATGAAACTGTGGGAAAATAACTGTAAAAATGATGATTTAATGAAACAAAACATCCGTAAAATGAAAGTAAGATGGCCATAATTTAAGACATAAAAAGACAGAGCAGGCCAGACGGGAAGAGAAGGTTTGGTGGCTCCAGGAGGCTCCAGGTTTGGCGTTGAGCTAAGCTAGGAGAAGTCTGGCGTGCATCAGCCGCATGCAGGCTGTAAGTGGTCGTGACTGCAAGGAGTCTGCACCCGCGTGTTCTTGGAAGGATGGGATTAACACGTTATGGGTGCCTCCGGACCTGATAAGATTTTTCGGAAGCCTTTTTGTGGGCGATGCTCAAATGAGGCCCGAGACAGGAATCAGTGTCAGGACGGTCCACTATGTAGGAATGAAGTCCAGTGTTTCTGCTGCTGACTCCGCTGAAAGAACTTTAAACGTATTTCCAAGTTCACAAAGAAGTGACCCATACAGTATTTTTTTGAACATTAAAGCATGTAAACATGTTCCAGTAGAAACTCAAAATACAAGTATGAACCTGAAAATAAACATGGTATGTCCCCTTTAACTCAAGTACTGTTTCGAGGTCATTTTATGTCACTTTATACAGCTACTACATTTCATTAACAGCTATAGTTACTGTTCAGATTAAGATTGGACATAAAACATGGATTAAGATTATTGAATGCAGTGTATTGTCAAAGTTAAAAGCAGTGACTCTCCAACTTTTTTGTCTTGCGACCCCTTTCACAAAAATATCCCCCTAATATTTCACGGAAATCAAAGAAAAAAGTTGTTTATAAGAACTTTGTTTCGCTTCTTTCCTTTCCCAGTAATCATCTCAAGACCCCTCAGATTTATCTTGAGACCCTTTGAAGTTGGTTAAAACTACTTCAGTGCTACCAGTTATTGCTTTTTGATATTTGATAGCCATTGTCCAAAAAAGAACTTTCCCAAACCCCTGAACACTAATGGTGTGAAATACTTGTTTTGACAACAGGGAATATTATTTTATCTTTACTTCTTTAATGCTTTAGTACATTTCAACCCCTCATTCTTCTGCCATAGTTTCTTTGTGTTCAGCAAACCAGAGCAGGTCGACTCCAGTACAATACTTCAACTCCGCAGTACCCCCCTCCACCCCTCCGTCTTATCGTGTCCTGCAGCTGGGCTTGATCGGGCAGTATAAATTGGACGTGCCCAGAGGAGAGACGCCGGTTCCTCCGTTGGGTCCGCACATTGTTTCGTCTAGGCCTGTATTTATTTAGATGTAAATCAGCCCTCAAAAAGTGTTACGTCCTGTCCTTGTGTAGTGGGTGGTGGACGGGGCTCATTTGTTGGAGGAAGTCAGCCCCATGGAGATTGGAGCTCTGCAGATTGTTTCCCATTATAAGGCTGTTATTGATGTGAGGGGGGTGACATCATGCAGCCTCACCCTTCAAGGCAGGGTTGGTGAGAAAGAGCTCCCACACCCATCTCTTATTCATTGCTCAGCACAGTGGACCTCGCATCATGTTTAATATGAAGCTGTGTCGGGCATTAAAAGGGGCTCTACGAACTCAACACACACTGGATTGGAACAAGCTGTCAATCCAAACATCTATTAATAATCAATAACAACCATAACAATCAATGTTAACTGATGATGTCTGAGTTGTGAAAGGAATAGAGCTATATTAGGGGAAATAAGCTTTTTGAATACAGTTGGCAGCCAGTTAGCTTAGCTTAGCATAAAGACTGGAGGCAGGTGGAAACAGCTAGCCTGGCTTTGTCCAAAAGTAAGAAAATCCACCTCCCAGCATCCCTAAAATGTATTAGTTTACACGTTATATCTTGTTTGTTTAATATGTGCAAAAATCAAAGTTGAAAAACAACAGATTGTGGTTTTACAGTGGGCTAAGTGCTGGACTATTTTGGTCAGGAACAGTAACTTCCTGGAGTCTTCGCTGTCCCGGCCAGTAAAAAGTCTGGCACACGACTCCCTGTGAAACGACAAATATTCATCACGTCTTTATATTTAGTTAACAAATATGTGTAGTGTCAATCTTCTCTTATCTAAATATTGGAAAGGAAGTAAGTAAGCGGATTTCCCTAAATGTTAAACTATTCCCACAACGTTTTCGGAACCTGATGACATTTCGAGGAAGATATTTCTGTCATGTAGTTTGACAAAACATCTGGAGCTTTGAACACCATCTTACTTTTCTTAAATCTGCTGATGAAGACTGTAAAGAGCAGTTAAAAGCAAACACAAAAAGCTAGTAAGTGGACCGAAAGGTTTTTTTTCTGGCAACTGCTGAATTTTAAAGTTATATTTGTAAAGCAGTATAGTAAGCAGTTAATAGGGTTATATTTTAGTTATCAGTTGAGAAACACAAACAATGCAGATTTTCCATCTGTAAATAAAGGCTTTTATCATATACAATGTGTGAAAATAGAGTTTAGATGGTCAACAAACGTACACGTTGAGTCTTTTAAGAAAATCTTGCGTTGTTGCATTGACTAAAACTGTGTCAAGTTAACTATTGAAAGACCTTTTCTGAAACAGAATAACACAAAAAAACACTAATCATGCTGTCCTTGATGAAAAATGCTCTCCTCCTTTGGGCCAATTGGTAACTGTTATGTAACCTTCCTCCGAGCCAATCAATGTAATGTTTAAAACACCAAAACACAATGAAAATATTGAAATAATGCCTCAGAGACAGCAGCCAACGAGGATTCAAATGTGGATCTCATCAAGCAATTTGACCTCATGAACGTCTGAAGACCTGAAACATTGCAGAGGAATTGAGTAATAATTAATTGACAGTGTGTGGGATTATTTGGACCATTTAGTCAGCTTTTGGAGTTTTGATCTTATGCACCTGTCAAAAGGACTTGAGGCAAATATGTGATACGTGATATTGAGATTCATAAATAAATGTCCATTTCAGAATAATATTTATAATGTTACCGGGATAATAATTGGTGATGCATTAATATACATCTGTACATCAATTTAATATTGCAGCTGACAAAGGTGGGGCTGATTTGAATTACTTTATGTACTGCTGGGTTGCTTAACCTATACATATTCTATTTTTTTTTATTACTATTCTAAATCTGCAGCTGTCAAATATATTCAATAGAGTAAAAGATACAATATTTGCCTCCAAAATGTAGAAGAGTAGAAGTATAAAGCGGCATGGAATTAAATTACTCTAGTGAAGTACAATACTTATAATAATAAAGGTAGCCCACTTAGTTACAAGGTTGATTTTATTTTATTTGATTAAATATAATTCTCATTTGCAATAATACAAATAATTATTCAAAGCAATACTTAGAGTCGTTATCTGAGCTATTGTTCCCTATAAAGTTTGAATAAAGTATTTACTATAATCAACCACAGTGCCTTCCATTCCTAATATCCTTTCACCTCTCGTGCCACCCTTGCGGTCCAGTCTCTTGTCCTCTCCCGGCTTCCGTAGACATTCCTTTACTGTCAGTGAGTGTGCGGTGACAGATACCCATCGGTGAGCCAACAATCCAGCTCCAAGTGTAAACTATGGAAGAAATTAATAACATTGAAGTCACTCCGTGCACAGAGTCCGATTATCTGAAACCGTTCAGGGTGCACTATAACCAGGTGAGTTATTTCTGTCTGATAGCGGTTAACAGAGGCTACTGGATGCTGTAGGCTAGCCCAACCCCCCATTCATTTAGCTGCTAGCATGCTAGCATAACATGAAGGCTAAACTGACCTTAAACAGAGACGTTTACTACAATAATTGGCGTCACTTTAACCACGATCACTAAACACTCGTATTCGCTTTGTTTTCACGTGCGGTGTGTTTCTGTGTTTGACCTGAGCCGAGGCAGCTAACAGACAGCTACAAGCTAGCAAGCTAACGGTAGCTTATAGCTGAAGAGGTATTTTAGATGGAGCATCACGTTAACGTTAGCACATGCTTTACATTAGTACATTACAGGAGGGGGTGTAGTTAACACTGTTTGGCAGTGTTACGTGACACGTGAACTTGCTTACTTGTTGATCCAGGCTGTCACACTGACTCCTGTGTGAATGCAGTCTGTGAGGTGTTGGTGTCTGCAGGTCAGAGGTCTTCAGAGTTCAGGTTTGCATTGAGATAAATTCCCCATTTACACGTGGGACATTGTAGAGACTTGCCCGTTCAAATGCTGTGGGGTTTTATCGAGGTAAAACTACTCTAAACGTCTGTTTCGCCACATGACAGTGCAAGTACAGGTCAATGATATAACCTGGAACATTCAGAGGCACATGCATACAGCTAAGGTCAGCTGCAGTCTTTTACATTATTGTCCAAGTATTTTTTTTTTATAGGTGGTTTTTGTGCTATAGTTCCTATCAAACCTGCTTTTTTTTTTTTACAGACTGCACCCTTTTGTTGTTCTTATTTGGTCATTGATCACTTACGCTGTTTTTGGTCTTTCCACACCATTATACTGATGCAAGTGTGAATATGTATGAAGTGAGTTGCTTAAGTCATGGTATCAGATAGTGAGTGGACAATAAGGATCATTACCAACATACTGCGTTGGCCTGGCATTGAACCTGACCAGAAACGTTGATCGGTTCCTACATGATTTGTTGATCTCTTTACGATGGTTTTATGTAGGGATGCAGATTGGCACGTGTTCATCAGATAGGGTAGTATTAACCATGATCCACAGTAAAAACGGTTTCTTTGTCATAATTAAATCTAGAATTTTTGCTATTAATTCACATTCAAAGTGACTTTTTACCTTGCATAATTAGAAATCAATCTGATATGAATCATCTCCTCTTATATGCTTTTGTAGTGTTTGTTGTGTAGATTTAGAACTCCTACTTTGTTACATTTATCCTAGCAAAAGCTGCATTCTGAAGGGCCTGTGGGTGGACGTATAGTCGCTACCCATCCATCCGTCTATCCATCCTTTCAACTATCCATTTTTAGCTGCCTATCCAGGTCATGGTGGCAATCAGGGCGGGCAGAGGGAATCGTCTGTGACCGAAATCTCGTTAACTGTACGTTTTTATCTCAGGAGATCAAAAGCTGTCAAATTTCATATTAGCCGCCTCAGTGGTTTGCAGTAAATGCTCAATATTGTTAACCGCATAATGGAAATTGAAAGGCATGATATTGTGATCCTGGAACATGACTCTGGATCAGTATGTCTATGCTTTATTTATCTGTGTTTTATAAGTTTATGATAAAGTAAATACACATATGTATATATGTGTGTATATATATATATATATATGTGTGTGTGTGTGTATAAAGAAGTGCGAATGCTAAAAGAAAAGTGTGATGACTGTGTGTCCTGATGGTCTCCAACAAAGTGAGAAATGCTTCCTCACCCAAACATAGGCTGCAGTCCAGGAAGAATTTATTTTTAGGTTTCAAAATATTTGTGCGGTATCTGTGTTCCTGCGTTATAGACTTGGCTTCTGTTGTGTAAAACCAGGATATTGACAGTGGTGCAGAAGATGAATCATGGTACTTACTCACTCTAAAGACACATGCCTCACCTTGTAGGCGATAGAAAGATGTTATTTTACCTGGTTTTACTGATGAAGTACGGTTAATGTCGTATATCTACATGCAAGATAAAGGTTATTTTCTTCACTCAGGGCTGGAAAGTACTTTTTTAAACATAAAGAAACTGCATCTTTAACTGCAAAAGTGCTCTTTTGTAGCGTTGCTTTCAGTTTAATCAGAAAAACTCAAGTAGCAAGGCACTCATGTTGAGGGGAGCTCATTGAGGAGGTTTTCTTTTTGTTATTTGGGGTTTACACCTGTGACAGCAGTGGGGTGGGGGTTAAGCTTGTCAAGAGAATGGCGGAACGGCTAAGACAGCAGATGGACAACAAAAGAGATGACTCCCTCTCTCTCGTCCTGTCCTCCCTTTCATCCTCGTCATCTCTCCTCTGCAGCTCGGGAGGAGCTGTTCAGGGACTCCCCACAAAGGCCTTTCAGTCCTACCGAGGGAGCATCTCTTCCTCAAACCTTTTATGTCCGTGGGTACATTTGCAGCTTAGCCACTGGTCACACACACACACACACACACACACACACACACACACACACACACACACACACACACACACACACAGTACTCTAAAAGTAGATAATATCATGCGTGAGAGGCTCTCTCCATCATTAGTGTTTACTGGTGTTTTGTCTTCTCTCTCTACAAGGCAGGTGATTGGCCCTCGTTGACTCCGGGAAACCCCTCTTATCTCCGTCGCCTCGTGCTTACATTGAATCACAGGTTGATACTTGAAGCAGGATAATTACCTTCCATTTATTCATTATAATGATTTGAATTATTCATCTGGAATTATTTAACTTGTATATAGCCCCCCCCCACACACACACACACACACACACTCTACTCCATCAGTGAGTCGGAGATCTATCATGATCTTAAAACACTCTCGTGAATAGTATTTCATAGGCTCGAGTTGGATTCATGGCGGTAAAATGAGCCCAATATGTACGAGTGTGTCTGTAGATGGAGAGACAATTGTCTGCTTGTTTTAAACTTCCATTTAGGGCAGGTATTTTAGTGTCACTTATCACCTGTGAGAGGAACTCTTAACTAAAAAGCTTATTGAAGTTCTTGTTTTACCCGCTGACCAATTTTTGTCATTAAAATTCACGCTGTAAAACATCTTACGCTGGTTCAACTTAAAAACGTACATTACTCTGCTGTCTGAAAAACATCAGTTACCTGAACTAAAGTTGAAAAGTTGGTTCAAAGTTGGTCACATAAGTAGAAATATACAGAACTAACTAAATTAAGTTCACAGAGAAAAGGGATTTTAAACCAAATTACGTTGAATAAGAAGCTATTTGTTAATACCATAGTTCAGGCACACATCATATATGTTTTCTTCAAACTACACAACTGATCTCTGGAGAGTTCCAACACTCAAAAAAATGCATGCTGGGAAGTCTGCTAATATCATTATCATGTTTCTTTTAAACTTTGAAGTTGATGAGTTGAGTGATCTCCCAGCAGTACATTCCTTTAACTCATCATCTCAAGTCAAATGACTTCAAGTCTGAAGAACTCATGCTCAACTCAAGTTCTAAAATTTAAGTTGACTCAACTTGAAATTCTATATTTACAATGATTTAATGACAACAGATTAGTTGAACCCACTGAATACTTTGATTTATGACCAAAATACCTGCAAAATAATAACATTCATTCCAATCAGCCTCAGCTGTACTTTTTCTTTAGTGCAAATTAGAAAATGTTAGCATGTCTGAACTAACGCGGTGATCATACATTATACCTGCCGTACATCAGCGTGTTAGCATGATGAGCGTTTAGCTCAAAGTATCGCTGTGTCTATAAACAGCCTGACCGAGCTGCTGACGGTGCTGCAGACTCTCGGTCTTGTTAAAACAGAAATATGCTTTGGTCAATTCCTCCCAAGTAGTCACTTTGCATTGGAGGGACACTCGGCTGACTCGATGCGATTTGAGGTCGACATGCTTTCTGTGGATTGTACTCGAGGACACGGTCACATGGGTGTGAGCTCGAGGAGTGCGTCCTTGACACTAGATTCGGTGGATAGGAACCATTAACCAGGTTGTTTTAATGCTGCAGATCTGTAATTACGTCATGGCCGGTCGATCGGTTTTGTGCAGCTGCAGATGCTTTCGGTCATTGTCGTTTTTTCAAACTCTGTCGGTCATTAGTTCACTGGTCGTAATGTGTGTGTGATAGCCTTGCTGCCTTTTGTTCAGGCTGGTGAGAGGACAGAGACTGAAGCTAAAACCAGGGGAAAAAAAAAAAAACTGGAGAGCACATGTTGAGATTCAAAGTGCTATTGTATTTGAGGATGGTAGTTGATTTTTTTTTTTCTTTCTGCTGCAGCAGCTGCCTGCTTTATAGTGTATGGAGGTGTGTGTGTGTGTGTGTGTGTGTGTGTGTGATGGCTATTAGACTTTAAGCACCTAAAAGACCATACATCTCACCCTACAATAGCCATTCACACAGGAGTCTGTCATTTCTGATGCCCAAAGCCAGAGGGACCACATTCATTTCAAGGTCCTGTGTAGCAGTGTTCCTGCTTCCTCCCTCCCTCCCTCCCTCCCTCTCCCTGTCTTCGTCTCTCTCTCCCTCTCCCTCCCCACGGGCTAATCTCTCTGTAGTAATCCATGTCGGCCATGATTCTCTGTCTCCCCTGGGCCATTCAAGCCTTCCCCGCCCCCCTTCTCTCAGCAAGTGGCCCCGGTAATGAGGGGAACCCCGCCATCTGTGAGTTGTGACAGGATACAAGAGAGGTAGTATGTGTGTGTGTGTGTGTGTTAGTGAGTAGTTGTAACTCGTACAGTATGTTGTTGTTGGAAAAGAACTCCATCTTTTTAATGTTTGATCCTGACAATGACTCACTGCTTAGTTTATAGTGATATATTGATATGATTACTGTAAACAAACTAGACTATAATCAAGGTGGTGGTTAGTCTGTCTCTTAGTCTCTAACTGACTCTACTGGTACTGTTGCTGCCGGTGTTTTTCAAGTTTAATTTCGGCAACTTCCTGTTGGGAAAATACCCTTCTGACCTGTTTCCACTCTCTTGATGAGTTACTTGAGTTACTCTCTTTTGCTTTTCTGAATGGACAGACCTAATTGGGAGTATATATATATATATATATATATATATATATATTTTTTTTATCATCATCTTTTCACACCTTCCATCATCCGCTGTTACTAGAAATCTGGGAAAGCTGTAGCTCCCATTTACACAGGAAGGACAGCACACTCTTGTGTTATAATATAATCTCACACGTCTACTCTAACGTGGCCATATTTGATCTTTTTCTCAAAATGTTGGCCTTCCACCCCGAATAAGCTTTGTTTTTGTTTTTTTCACTCTTAACAAACGGAGCTTTGTGAAAAAAGTGGATGAATCTAAAAGCCCCCAATCTCATGTCATGAGTTGCCGGAGCTTTTGACCACACGCGGACTGTGTGGAAGTAAAAAGTCAAAACAACTTTTAGTTTCAGCTCATTTTGACATGTCAATAAACAAAAATCACGTAGCAGGTTACAGCTAATGTTGGGCAGTAAGGCATCACTTAGTAACAGCATTACGGTCATGTGATTACTTTTTTCAGTTACTAAGCAGCTGCTGGTATACCTGTGTCTGGATCGTCCTGGTTTTGTTCAGAGTAGCTTCATTGTGACGGCCTCCGCCCACCAGAGCTAAACTAGCTTTCGATGACCACAGGCCGTCTGCGTCATTTACTGTGGTCAGGCCACACTCAATGGGCTTTTGGATGACTTATGGGCATTGTCACCGGCTGCCTACCAATTTTCTGCAGTCGATTGCCTCTCGATGGCTCAGATTGTTTCAGAGCCACAAGCCATATATTTCATTTCTGAATATTGGTGTTGTGTCACGTGTGCTGTATCCTCCAGGAAGTGCATTTTATTTAATAAAAACATTACTTAAAAGAATGTTAACAAAATAGGAATGTCACATGGCTGTATTATTATTAGTATATGATGCCACTTGTTATTCTAGCTTCAATGCAAAGTATAATGCACTGCAGTAAGTGTGCGGTGTGCAGCAATATAATGTTGGTGTGTTTGACATCCCTAGTGTAGTGTACATGAAAGTAGCCCACAATTTACCTGTAAGAGGTTCATAGACAGGATTTGTCTCATACATTATACAATAATTACGCTAAACAAAGCAACAAGCCACAAAAAGAACATCCCCGCCTCAGTCATGACAAGTAATCCATCACACACACACACACACACACACACACACGCCTTCACACTAGTTTTGTTTTTACCAAGGGAAAGCGAGAGGGGTGTGGCTGGCTTGGCCTCAAGCAGGAATGATGCCGTGTAAAGACACTCGGCACACTTTGTTGACATGTGAGAGTAATTACACCGCTAGTCTGTCCGCAGGGCACGCAGAACATTTTTGATGACACGGCACAAGCGAGGAGTTTGGATGACGTTGGCGCCTTACTGTTGGCTGACAGCCAGAGAAGATCTATGCGTTCCAATACCCACACCACCATACTAGTTAGCAGGCCACAAAACCATTTAAGTGCGTCCCAATACATCGCATGTCAAATGCAACCTAAATGTAAACCTGCAGCATGAGCCTGCAGTGTTGGTTTGTAGAACATTCAAAGAAAAACGTCATTCTGTACAATTTATATATAAAAGACAGAGACAAGCGTTGACGATGATGACAAACTTTATTTTAGATTAAAGTCAGGAGTATCTGCTCAGTATTCAAACGTGCATACAGCTTTTATCGTAGGACTGACATAATTGCTATTCCAGTAAATAGAGGCGATATACCATAACTTAGCCTACACAAACTTTTGGCTTCATGCTCTCATTTCACACCACAACATGACAGCTAATGATGCATGAACGGCGTTATAATAGCTTGGCTTCACTTTTGAGGCCCCGTGGACGTGAGCCGTCAGGTCCGGCACCGGTCGTTTGAAAGTGTGATTTATAATAGTTTTTAATGTCCGACGTGTCGGAGGTTAACACAAGGCAGGCAGTAGCCCTGAAGAAAACACTACATTTAGAAAGTTACACTTTTTGTTCAGTCGTGTTAAGAGAGGAGTTCAGTCAAATCGGTCCGTGTGTGTGTGTGAGAGAGAGAGAGTTTATTTCCTTTCAGATAGAAATCTTATAGTTGCTCTTTGGCACAGTGGCACATCCAACTCAAACCCCGTGTTGCAACAACACTAACTTTATTATTTCTGATTCTATCAGTGCAATTAGCGTGCCATTCCACCTCCTCCCAATTCTTGGGTGGTACTGAAACTGCACCGCCACACTGGCACACATGAAGGCACATCTATTGTAGCTGAATACAAGCCTGTCCTAGTAAAGCTGTCATCGCTGCGTCTGAAGGAGCTGGTGGGTGGAGAGGAGGTGTAGCCTACATTTTTTAAAATTAAGGCCATATTTCCTCCAGGCATCGGAAATGTAGGCCAACTTTACCGTATTTATACAGCATGCAATCTGTGTTTTCCATGTTTTCAGTTTAATTCACATATCTTTGCTGATTTCATGTGAATACGGTCTACGGTCTTACTGACCTTGATGACTTTGCGTGTGACCTGCAGCCCTTCATCTGACCCGTTCACTGAGACTTCTGCTTGATTTACAAAACTGAACCGACATCGGACCCAATAATATTTCTCCGCTAATGATTTAAACAAAGTCTGTCCTTTGTGCAGACTGAAGCACAGCTGCAGGCACTTATACACCAGTGGAGGAAAACTATTTGTTGACTTCACACCAAAAGCGAAGTGCAATGAAGTGATGAACTCCGCACCATTTGGATTTTTTTCCTTCATACAGTTTTGCTTCCTGAACTGTAAACACCTTTCCTCTCTTCAGCTAGCATGAATGAAAATAACCTCAAAGTGAACTGGACTATCAGGATTGTTATCGCGTCGTCCCTTTACGCTTACTGCCAAGTGATGAGCCAATAATCCGTGTGTGTGTGTGTGTGTGTGTGTGTGTGTGTGTGTGTGTGTGTGTGTGTGTGTGTGTGTGTGTGTGTGTGTGTGTGTGTGTGTGTGTGTGTGTGTGTGTGTGTGTGTGTGTGTGTGTGTGTGTGTGTGTGTGTGTGTCACTGCCCATATATTTAAGATCTTTGTGCTGATTGCGATCGCATCCCTTTCGTGCTGGTCACACGCGCACACACACACGCACACACCTGCCTCTGCGGTTTGATTGTAATTGCGCTGCTGGAATTTTACTGAAGGAGTGTTCAGCTGCACGTCCTGTTGTTGTGGTGATGTGACCGCTGGGCATTTAAACACTCGGCTACAACAACTTCTCTCGCGTGCAGTTTGTAACTACAGGACATGTTTTACTGTGTAGCGATCAGGGAGCCCAGCAGTGTGTGGACCGTGGGTCCTTTTTTGACTGGGGATGCAAAAACCGTGATAGACTCCCCAAAAATCACCCGTTAACGAGGCATGTACGGGACAAAAAATGCACAGTAAGACACTTTTCAGAGTTGTGATTCACAGCTGCTGACTCTGACAAAACGCATACTATGATATTGCCAGTGTTTGCTGTAAGCTGTGTATTACATTTGGCAGTATTTGGTTTTGACTAGGGAGGAGCAACAAACATTGCGGTTACTTAAGTTCAGAGTTTTGGCTCCTGCTTAAACTATGAATTATTGCCACCATTAACGTTTGCATTTGTCTTAGTTGTTTGGTGCCGGCACTGTGCTTTTTGATTTGCATCTGCAGATGTTTTTCTTGGGTGTGGTTTGTGATATTACTTCAACGTGCCCATGCAGGCTTCAGGTGTGGGGCAGCTGATTGCTTCTGCAGTAATCGTATGAAATAAATCAGCGCTGTTTTGACTTCCTGCCACACGAGTCGCATGCAATGGTGGTAGTGAGGAGGTGTGCTACACTGAATACACACTGTGTTCACACTTTTTGTGTACTCTGTTGTCAAACCACAGTGTTGGCCGATTAACACAATGTCCCGTTTATTGTCTTAACTTATGTTGTTCATTTCTCTCTTATTCCTTCACAGAATGGCACAAAGAAATCCTGGGACTTCATGCGAACCCATGATAGGTAAAAACACCTTTTCTTCTCAACTGTTGGATGGAAGCAGTCCCCGTCTTATTGTGTGTGTGTGCATGAATAAACACACACACACACACACACACACACACACACACAGATGGTACGGCTTGCTGGTGAGCTGTCAAAACCGTTGCCAATGAAATCGCTTTGATAAAGAAAAGGCTGCTTGTCCGTGTCAGGAGACATTTTGCGATCTGAAGAGCTTGTCACTAAAGTATGTGAATGTGATCGAGGCTGAATTTGATGGTCTGATTGACAAAGGGGCTCGATTTGCACCAATTTACACTATCTCTGTACCTCTAAATATCACATAAAATATGGCAAATACTGGAATGGCAGTCGAACCAAAACAGACCTTGTTTTTTCAGGGAACTGGTGCCCTGTTATTCTACTTGGCAATGGCTGTAAATGTCCTGAGCTTCACAGGGGGCACTTTAAGAGAAATATCACACATTTGTGTCAAAACCCCGGTCCCCACTCCCTGTTCTGCCCCGTGTACCTTAATGCCCTGCAGTAAGTCTCAGGTCATTTAAGCCCCCTTTCCTCCACTCCTGACCCCGGAGAGAGGTCCCTGTGAAAAACAGTTCCATCGAGGCCAAAGCAGTAAACCTCAGACCTGTACTTCCTCAAGAAAATAGCCCATGGGAACATCCAGCTTCCCCCCCCCAGGTGGAACTTCTGCAAAGTGTTATCCCCCCTTTAGCCTGTATTCAAAGGATCCACGGTTGTTTTGCATTTGTGTGTAAGTGCGCGTAACATTTTCTTCTCGGCTGGACCCTTTTTGTCACATTTCCGCGTGCTGTGAAATATCTAATTTAGTGATTGAAGCTTCCTGGCTTCACCACAGACGGTACAGCAATCCGCCCGTCGATCTCAAACCACATCTCACCCTGAGATATCGTTAACTCAAGAGGACAGGAAGTGGCTAAATCCTTTGTTTTCAATCACACGTTCCATGGTCTCCAACTTGGGAGTTCCTCTAGACGTCCCACTGAAGTTCACAGCCTGTTGAAGCCGACAGAATTGCATCACTGGCAAAAAAGCAGATAGACAATGTTGATATCCAAAGTCTCTGCCCACCAAGACCTTCCTTCACTAACTGCCACGAATGCACAGCCTCCAAGACGTCTAGTGGAACGCGCTCATAAGCCATCTCCAAATCTAAAAAAAACACTCCCATTGCTTTGGTATTTCGACACCTATGTGTTTATGGGAGTATTTGCGTTCGGGTGCTTGTTTATTACTGGAAATAACATTTAATGACGGACAGTATTTTTAGCCAGTGCAAGACATTTTAAAGAGACCATGGTACCTTGCATATGTGGATCTCTGGCTGTTGGCCTGCTCATGTGTCTTTATTCGCTTCTATGCCTTTCACTCTACAGAGTTTGATTATGTCTGATGTATCCCCAGCCAGCTGATACATGTATATTTGTAAATGTATAAACAAAGTAGCACGATCAGTTTAATCCCTACTGCTTTCATAAAGTTTTCGGTGAATCTCAAGGAACTGAGATGGGTATCTACACTCACTCAATTAAGAGATGTTCAATAAAACAAGATATTCTACGACTATGTATCACTTGGAATTATGAGTGAAATGAAAAAACATTAAAATTAGTCAATAAAAAAATAGGTCTAACCACTTTTGTATGTGGTGCATACAAATATATCTCAATTAGCAAAAGAAAATGTGTCTCCGGAGTTGTTGGTCTTGCGCAATGCCATTGCCTCAGTTCTGGGATGAGAAGATGGATTGTTTAGCGCGTAACCCATGTCTTTCCTGTACAACAAAGGCCTGATCATAGTGTCTTGACACCAGAAGCTTTGCAGTGCGACCCAGTCCTCGCCTTAGTCCCGCTCCTCGCATGTCTGTCATAACCCAGTTTTCCCGCCGTCCAGCCTGCAGAAGCCCCGCGGAGAAAGCTTAACGGTGCGTGAAAAGTCCTGAGCGTCCGTTCAGCCGGCTTCTCGGTTTAACCATTAGAGCATTTCTCTTCAGTGGAACAGCTGTAATGGTGTGGAACAGCACAACAAGACCCAGGCCTGCCTCAGTGGACAGCCTCCATGCCTCAGGCCTGTGTTTCCCCACTTCAAATCCAAATGTACCACTACACCATTATCCAATCCGTACTTGTTCTCTACATTGCCTCTGCATTGTATTGCAGACACATATTAAGTCAGTATCAGCCCCGGGCACTGTAGCTACAACAAGTTGTAATAGCAAAGTCCAATAATGTCCTCTCACCCTGGGAAAGACAGGGCAGGGCTTCCTGCTGCCTCAGACACATCCGCTTTCCCAACACCGACCCCAGGCCTCAAGTCTCCACTGGCAGCGACAGTCACACACGCACACGCACACACACACACACACACACACACACACAGAGCGGTGAACCACCTGCGTGTCTACAATTCACTGGGTGCCAGCGCTGAACCTCCACCTCTTGTTTGTTGGGAGTCAGCGTTTGAATCTGGAATGATTTGGTCCTCTTGTTCCATAATATTGCTCTTTATACAATTGTGTTGGATTTGAGTTTCAGTATAATTTTGGTCGAAGCACTTAAGACATTTGGTTGACAAAAGCCAAAGGTTTAGGGCAACGCCGCATCGTTTGATGCCCGTAGCGCACTGGACAGACGGCTGTCGTCGAGGTTCGGTTGCCAGCATGGAGTGATACAATTGCTGCTTGTGTGTGGAGCGTTGCTGGTAAATAGGATAGTTGTGTATGTACATATGGGATGTCGATGGGTTGGCATGAAAAACGACAGTCGTGGATGTTTTTGACATTGACAGTGTGTTCATGCTTTGATTTCATTTAGTTTACTCAAACTTTAACCACATTTTTAAGACTCATTTTCAGAACAAATCATCCAGCCATGAGGGCCTGTGTGGACGTCCACATTCAGCCCAAAAATGTATGACCCTGCAGTCAGTTTACTTACTGTGTCAGGTTTTCAGACTCGCATACTTGTGGACCCACCACAGCGAAATGCCGTGTGTTCCCCGCACACTGGATTTAATCCAGTAAATCCAGCAATTTGGGGTTCAGCATCTTGCCTAATAAATCATGTATGCATCGAGATTTACTGTTAGAAAAAGTTGTCTGATTTTATTTGAACTTGACCTTTTTTGTGTCTTTTTCTTTAGTGTGTCAGTGCTGATCTTCAACACCAGCTCACACTGTTTTGTCCTCGTCAAGCAGTTCCGCCCAGGTAAGTTTTCCTCACGCAAAACAGGAGACTGACTTTAATCTGCATTCTAGTTCATTCGTTTTCTTCTTGTCACCCAGAAGGATCTAGATTGTCGTACATCCTGTGGGCACTTTGACTAAAGCACATTACAATCCCTGTTTATTCTACTGGATCTTAGTAACAATGCGGACTCATAAATAGAGCGCAAGAGGCCCCGTTACAAAGCAGCCTAACCTCCTTTGTTAGATGTCGCCAGGGACTGTTCCACAACGCAGTGTGCTAAATTCAAGGAAGTCTGGGCATTGATATAGTTTTTTCCTCTCCTCTCTCTTTGCTGAAAAAATACTGTCCTTTTATCTGAAAGAAATCCATTTGTCTACAACCTAGAATGGCATTTGTTCTGTTTTTTTAAAGGGAGTGGTCAATATGTTTTAAGAAAGCTTTTAAAGATTAGCATGCATCCTGTCAATATCGATTCATTTGTCACTTATTTTTCCATTTAATCGATGACTCATAGTCTGTAAAAGAAGAGACAAGTACACAAACGTGTAACGGGAACGACGTCTTACTTCCACCCAGGTATAACAGTATTTTCTGTCTTCTCTGCCAACCAGCTGTATACATGTGCGAGTGGGAAAGGGCCAAGACGCAGCCGCCTCAGTCGGCGGAAAAAACTGAGGAGGGCGCCGCCGAAGCCGCCGCCCCTGCCCCCGAGTCTCCGGAGGGCCAGACGGCCTCAGAGGGGGAGAGCTCTTCTCAGCAGCCCCCGGCCTCAGCGGGGGTCACCTACGAGCTCTGCGCCGGGCTGGTGGACAAACCCGACCTATCTCTGGAGGAGATCGCCCGGCAGGAGGTGCTGGAGGAGTGTGGCTACGATGTGCCTGCCTCTAAACTGAAGAGGATTACTTCTTACAGGTAAGCTGATGGCACGTGTGTGTGTGTGTGTGTGTGTGTTTGTGTGTGTGTGTGTTCTGAAGCTGTAGGAAATACCGATGAAGTTTAAGTCTTTGTACGTTTTGGGACAAGGCATTTCATTGTCTTTTTAAATATCTACTTTCGTGTCTCCCACTGGATTTCTTGTCCCTTAACAATTAATATCCTGTTGTCCTATTTAGTATAACTTTCTTTTATAATTTCTGAACCTCCTTGAGCTATGTTCACTCAGAAATAACCCACATTTGCAGCTTTGTTTCTTTAGTTGGACTGATTCCAGGGACCATTCATGGGTAACTTCAGAATTTTTTAACCAGAGCCAGAGTCTAGTTGACCAATAGTGACAATGCGAGAGCTGCAGACGGGAACCTTCATGTAATCATATCGGGCAACCTGGCATCGTCCATTTACATTCACTAAAAGTGATAGTTTGCCGTCATCCTGCCATGCGTTTGTGTGTACTGATGCCAGGTCAACACAATCATTTTAGCTAATCACATTATTTCCACCTTGTCTGCAGCAGGTCTCTCCACTCCAAGCTGTCCGCAGCATTTTGTTGGTATAATTTGGAAATGTTCAAACATGAACCATAGTTTATTTTTTGTAATCTTTGAGATAACACTAAGCTACACTTTCTGTACTCGCACACAACAAGCTCTGCTCGGCTGGCTCTCGTGCTTCCACCATGGATGTATTCCACCGTTTTCTTCCGGCAACGCGTCAAGACTCTCTTCATAATGTTGTCAGACACTGTCAGTGAAAAAGCTAACAAGCACTTTAAGTGGATGTAAATTGACGGCGTCAGGTTGCCCAATAGGATTACATTGCACCCCGTGAGCGGCTCCTGTCCGCCCGCGCTCAGTACCGGACCAATTTTAGAAATAATTGTCCGTGTTAGTCAGTTATATACAAAAACATGGGACAATAGTTGTTACCTTTTTAAAAACGCCTTTTTAAAAGAGTGATAGCTCGTTCAAAATCTCAACACTCACCCCTGTAGACTTTAAACGAAGTAGAAAAGCCCTTCATGGATGAGTACTGAACATTACCAGTTTTTATGACTTTTTTTTTTGTCTACAGAAACGTATTTAGCCACTTCTGCAGCATAAACCACGTCTCCACTGTCAATAATTTGAGTTATTTAAATTCTGGGTGGAGTATCCTTTTAAATCTCTAAGCTTTCTTAAAGTCCACTTAATATGATGCACCCAAAAGGAAAGCATCCATTTCCATGAATACAGTTTGACTTTGGTGGAACTATATCAAGATAAAAAAATGCAACCTTATTAAGAGAAGGGACTAAAAGTGCTGAGGTTGTGTAAGTGAGCTGTAGAGATGCATCAGGGAAAGCAGCCGTCTTTGTCAACACATTATGAGCTCACACTGTGTCTTGACGCAGCAGTTTAAAGAGCCGCACCTGGACAGCTTTGACTGACAGCTCTCATAGCTGTGCTTTTGATTTGACTAGAACTCCTCCTCGAGCTTTGTTGGTGTTGTCTATGAGCGTTGTTATGTGTGGGCTTCTTCCATTAAACAGATAGGTATCGTTTTAACCCTCAGGACCCCTATGAGGGGGGTTTTGACAGCAGCGCATGGTTCCGGTGACATTCTGTGCTAATAGTAGGCAACCCGAGGTCAGTTGGGCTGAAAATGGCATTGAAAATACTTAAAAAATTACTGGTGTGCCGCTTATTACCAGTTTTATAGATTTCATATGTAGTTGGAGGCTACAGATTTATAACAGACATTATAAACTGGGGACAAGGCATTAGAAAAACATGGGTGTTAACCAGACAGAAACTAAAGAAAGACACTATCAAGTTGGATTAATAATAGGGAATAAAAGTCCCCTTCTTTATGGAAGTGACAGCTTGAAACACTGATGCATTTGCATTTTGTTAAATGATGAAAAAACAAGATTTTGGACCCTCAAACGATATCCAACCCTGTGTCAAAACTTGAGTAATTGCAAACATGCGTACACAGCAATCATTTTTTTTTTCTTCTTTCCCTTCTCCTCCCCTACAGGTCAGGCGTAGGTGTAACAGGTGCGAAGCAGACTATGTTTTACGCCGAGGTGTCTGATGACAACTGCGTGAGTGCAGGTGGAGGTGAGCCCCGGGAGGGAGAGCTCATCGAGGTGGTCAAAGTCCCGCTGCACGAGGCCATGACGTTTGCCTATGACGAGCGTATACCCAAAACCATGGGCGTAGTTTTTAGTTTCATCTGGTTCCATAATAACATGTCTCCCAAGTACAAGATCTCCACCAACGTGTAACTAGTATTAACCAACCATTCTTTATACCGTTTATTCCAAATTAAATCAAACACTGGCCCAGCACATCCACTCTTCCCCTTCATGGCTCTTCATCCTGTATTGCCTTTTTGCTTATTGGTACATGATGACAGGTGGGCCCCTTGTCTTGTTGCCAACAGGTATCTTTAAGTTTTGTCCTGTTAACCTTTTTAAGTTTCATGTGGTCTTAATATTTTCCCTTCAAAACAAATTTGCCATAGCTGGTCGTCACTGGCACATTTTTCTCTTCTTGATGATTTTTGTAGTCTGTTAATCGTTTCATTTACTGTGCCATCTGTTATAAATGGCTGCATATCACTGAATTCATTTGCCTGCCCTTGATTAAAGGACCACTCCACTGCTTTTAGTGTAGGTTTCTTGAATGTTACCTGCATTTATAACAGCAAAAAAAAAAAAAAAAAAGCATTTAAATAAACCTGATATTGGCTAAGAAAAAAAGCCGTTTGCCATTCTGCTCACAGTCAAATAAACAAACTTGTCAAAACATGTTTCAAGCATTCCTACAACTCCCAGCATTCATTACAAACTCGGTGATGCTAACCAGCCACGGTTTGCTAACATTTTAGCGTGCTACTATTTTTATTGGTGTTAATGCGAACGGTTCCACTTGCCTTACAAAGTGTGCAGGAGGAACTTTGCATATTAATATGAAAACACACATCATATGAACAGCAAACTTTTTGTGCTGGTCATTACACGGACCATTAAAGATACAGATAAGGTAACGCAGCTAAACCAAACAGTGGAGTACTCCTTTAATCCATGATCCAGTAATGCAAAAACTATGCTAGTCAATGGTGGGGCCTTGTAACGACTGAGGTGTGAGGTGCGTTTTAACCACCACTTGTTCAAGCATGCCTCACTAGTTTTCTCTGATCCACAGCCTTTAAGCAATACTTCTGATAGTACCCTGGGCTAAACAGTCACTCAGTGTCACTGAAATCAACTCTGTTAGAAAATCTTCATTAAGTCAAACCAGTGGACATATTGGCAGACTTTTCTTCTTCTGCAAGCCAAGTGGAAAATGTGATTTAGGTATTTTTATTTTTTTCACTTCACAGAAAAAGCATACACCCACCTGCCCCTGCACCGAAGGCCTCGCCTCAGTTTTAAGTGTCATTGTTCTCGAGCACAATCCTGCGAAGGGTTACCGATATTTGGACTGTAACATGTCACTGAAGAGTTTTTGAGTTTTGAAGGAGTTCTTTTTGCTCTCCGGTGCATCATTTTCTTTTTTTTTTATCATTTTCATTACAATCAAAGTCATTTCTAGAGAGTTCCTTTCATACCCGGCATGTCAAGGTTACATCTTGAACACGTTAATGCAGGCGTAGGAGCATATTGAAAAAGGACTTAAACCCATCAATAAGATTGGTCATAATTCATTTCAGAGATTCTGCTTTGTAAATCTCCGAGGGTCATGAACACACAAACCTTATCTCACAAAGTGAATCTCAACAGCAGTTTGCCAAAATCTCAGGTCCAAATAGTCAAACTTTTGGTCGTATTCAGGGTGGATCTCTGGATGTGACGATGACCAGCATGTTGTTATATTCATATATTTCAAATTAATTTGCAGCTCAAAAGGCAACAGAGTTCTCACTATTCTTACTATATGTCATTGTTTTTTTCTTCATTCTAAAAGGGCTGGTACTTCATTTATGAATCAATATGTGAAAAGGAAGCAATTCCCCCACCTTGTAGTTTTCTTAAAAATATGCAAGTTCTGAATCAAAGACACCATTTTTAGAAATTGACTGCTCACAACAGATAACACATCTCATTATTTATACATTATTACTGTCATGACATAAGAGAGAGACGCTTCTTGGTGCACCTGCAGAGTTTGGAAGTTGGAAAATATGTGTGATGAAATATAGTGAGTGAAGTTTTAAGTTTATTTAGAAAACGACACAAAAAACAGCCTGAACAACTTGGTTTGTTGACTACAATATTAAAAGTGCTGTATTTTAGTTATTTGTTCAATGTTAATTACACCTTGAATAAATTCAAGGTGAAATCACAAGTTAAATCATAAACCTGCTGTTTCAAACAAAAACAACCGTAATACAACTTACTGTAGATGTGTTTTTCTGAACTCGGGTGAATGAAGAAGTTCTTCAGGTAAAGATGAGCATCAATCCAGGATTTATTTTGTTCCTCCGGGCTTTTTTTTTTTATCCTGAGGAACAACTGACAATCAAATGTGAACATTTGTCTTCTCTTACCCATAAAACGTGTTATTTGGTCATTCTTCTTCATTGGTGTGTTAGGTGTGCGTTTGTCCCGACTGAATCTCACAGTGGTTCTCTTAGAAGAGGACTGGGCATCTCAACGCGGTAATCTGGTGCGGCTTGAGCTCTTAATTCATTGTTTTTATCTGCACAAACAAAGTGAAGAGAATTTGTATCAACCAAACTAAATATGTTTCACATACTTGAGTCATGTATATCCACCCAGACTGTATAGGAATATATGCAGAACCCTTAAGCCATATTTATCTCCCCGTACACCCCAATCATTGAGCGTCGGTACCCCTCCGTCCGTCAAAGACCATTCCTTGATGTAAGATTGTATAGTTTGCTGGAACTGCTTGAACAAATTTTATTTTGTTGATTTTCTTTGGAAAAAGAAAGATGACTCATTTTCTAAATTGATTCATATTCTCTTAAATTAGCACCCAAACCTGATGTCCATCACTAAATCAGATTATCTTTGTGTTTTTTGGTATCAATCGTAAATTTGGATTATAACGCATACAAACAGGAAGAACAGGAAGTATCCACTATAACAATTTTGAAGAAATGTGGATTGCACCTTTGGAAACCCATGAAATGACCAATGGACAACTTGTTAGTGTTATGTGTCGAGTTAATCAAAAATGGACGTTCACACTAGCCGTGTTTCCATTCACATAGTTTTTTTGCGCGTTTTGAAGTATTGCATTAGAAAAGCTGTACGGAAATGCAAAAATTTGATAAAAATTCCTCAATTGCGGAAATAACGTTTTAACTGACTGCGTTTTCTCAAATATTCCCATAATGTGCGACTGCTTGTCTTCGTTTCTAAACAACATGAAACTTGGCCAATAGTGGCGGACATGAAAGAATAATTCAAACTTGCCCAATTAAGACAAATTCCTGAAGGCCTCTCTACTTCTTTTATTCTGTTTACTGGCGGATTAAAGACATGCGTAGCCTGTAGCGCCAACTTCTGACCAAGCTACGCTGTAGCCAAGTTCATATGCTACAAACCAGTTGATGGAAACACGCCTAATTCCCATTTTTGTTTTGTGACATTTCAAAAGTTTGTTTAAAATCAACTTGCCAATCAACTTGTGAACTGAATGGAGACATGGCTGCTGTAAACACGAACAGGGTTTTTTGAACAATATTTTCGTAACCACACTTTATATCTTGATAACCATCATAATATCTTTAAATCGTCATTTTTTTAGCTTTCAGAAAGTTATTTATTTGGCAGCTTATCTTCATTATATCCCTAACCTTCTAATTTCCTCCATCTTCTTCCATGTGACAAACAAACCGTTCTTTAGTCTTCAGTTGAATAAGGTCCGAGTGGATCTCAACACCTGTTGAGTTTAATGGAGAACCTTATTTATTGAAAGATTCCCAATGGTGCTCACAGTTTTCCATCGTTTTGTTCTTGTCTGGTATGAGATGAACCTATAGTGGCAAATAATGAAGATGGTGGTCACTTTTTGTCGCCCACATTTTAAATGGGTTAGCCATAATCATTCCAAAAGGAATATTCCTCTGTGTGTTTAGAAAATCTCTGTTTGCCGTAATTAGGCCAACTGCTTCTGATTTGGTTTGATGTAAAACAAAGCCATTTAAACTTTTAAGGCCAGTCTGTAACTTTATGTGCCTGTCAAATGTGGAGAGCTGCCATGTGACTTCTCTTTTGGCCAAAATTATCTTTCTTTTTGAGGGAAATTAAAGCAAACCACGAAGGCTTTTCTTGGCCTTCTCCACAGGCTTGTTTGTCACTGTGGGCAGCATCAGCCAGCAGGCCAACAGCAGTCCAAATTTCTCCACACCTTCCCTCCAGCTACTGTCTGAAAGTCGAGTGCATTTAGTGAACGTCACCGCGGACAGACAGCAGCCGTAATGATTGACGAAACAAAAGTGGCATCCACAAAAAATAGTCAGCTGTTGCAAGTGGCAACCGGCGTGGCAGCACTTCAGTTTCAGCTGGTTCAGCCAGCTTCTCTATAGAGGCAGTTAAATATACGATGGGAATTTAAATTTATGTATTTTATTTTTGTTCAGCCTTTGGCGTCAAAACTCACAAGCTGGTCTGTTATCAGACCTGCGGTCTATTTTATACTCAACCATTTTTTTATATTAGTTTTTTAAGCTATTCGGATGTGACGGGCTATGTTTTTATAATCTTATTTAGTTTCACACTACATTGATGTTTTTTAAATAAAATGCAAACATTTTACTTTAAGACCAAACTCTTTATTCTAATGGAAGTCTTGTAAAGGTTGTTAAAAGCAGTGTTCTTGGAGGACTTGAAGGAAAAGTTTGACCTTTTAGAAAATATGCTTATTTGCCATTTTTGCTGAGAGTTAGACGAGAGGATTGACTTCACTCTCATGTCTGTGTGATAAATATAAAGCTACAGCCAGCTGCTGGCTAACTTAGCTTAGCATAAGCTTAGCTAATGCTAAGCTAACCGACTGCTGGCTATAACTTCATATTTACTTTGATGAGAGTGATATAGATCCGCTCATCTAACTCTCGGCAAGAAAGAGTATCCCCCCCCAAAATGTTGAACTATTCCTTTAAGTCTCCCACCGCGACAAAAGTAAATGCACTTTTGACAGTCCAGAGTGAGGTTGCAGACTGTGCCACTGGTAAGCCATATGCTACTTCTATTGAATAAAACACTTAATATATGAGGTAAGTAAATGGTTGTTTAATTCATTCTTGCCTATGCTGGATATTAACCACTAGCCCAGCATTGGACAGTTCTACCTCCATCTCTCAGGCACACAACGAAAATATTTTGTGTCCGTTTGCTTGCTTCTAAGGCGCTGACGTATCAAATTCTCAGCAACATGTCAGAAATGTCAACACTCAGAGGTTCTCTGTGACAGAACTCTTAATTCATCGGTACCAGACTTTTATAGATGTACCCCCATGGCTATGCTGTAGTTGCTTCTTCAACTGTGATCGTGTTTTCCTTTTCTTCCGTTAATGGTTTGTTCACCGTTTGACGATTTCTTACTGTGTTTTTAGTGATCATGAGCTGAGCAACAGTCAATCGTGAACATGTTTTTAAAGGTGCTATGTGTAGTATTCTCTAATTACTGTTAAATTGGACCATGGCTGAGATAGTTTAAACATTTACCTCTGGTGATCTACTCAATATAAGTCACTTGATTTTGGATGAAGTCGGCCATGTTTGCTTCTTTATTGGCAGACTGGTAGCTGAATATTCTGAAGCAACAAGGGGGAGATAATCAGATTTGCTGCTATTAAGCCGTTCATAGTGGTTATAAAGTGTAGCACATGTTATTCTGTTAGGTAGTGTAATATTCAGTGACAATCCTACACATAATACCTTTAAGTGAAAGAAGTATTATGATTTTTCTCATGGTAAAGACAAAGGAATTTGTCCAATTGTGATTTTTATTTTCACTGAATTTATGTTTGAAAAAAGTATTTTCTGAAAAAAAAAGTACAAACACAACGAATATTGCAGTTTTAAGAATTTATCATGCTTTTTTTTTTTTTTGCTTTATTAAAAAGTGTATACTCATTGTGGGCAGTGTTTTAAGTAATGTTTCAATTTTGTTAATTTATTACCTAAATGTTAAAATATTAAAACTTTTAAAACATGACACTTGGTACAAACATACAGTATATATTTAAATATGATACTTTGCATGTGCACTAACTGTGTTGGATTAAACTGCATTAAATTGAAATAAAATGGGTTTGATGCCCAAAATGAATTTTTTTTCTTTTCCTGTAATTATTCTATTATATGCTTCAAGCTTATTTTAGGAGACTGTCACGAGCACTACACTACAGACCATAGACTGGGTTGGAGCTAAGCACAACTGAACGCTGATATTTGTAGGCGACCAAAATGTTATTTGTGACCTCTGAGTCATTTGTAAACTGTATGAACTTTAATAATTAAAATATGAAACACTATATTGTAGTTTTAAGCAGATATAAGTGTTTATAATGTATGAGTCAATAACTATAACTCCTTCTGTGGATGCCGTAAGTGGAGGCTGCTATAAACAGATGATGAACAAAGGTGTTACAATACAAAAATATGTCTTCATGAGTCATAATCACTGACAAATAACTTACTTTACCAAGTAAACCAAGTCCTTACATCTGCACACAACAACATTATAGGGTCTTGGTACATGTTTGCACACTCATGGGGGACTTCAGGTAATGTTTGCATGAAGTGTAACAAGTACTTTACTTCCACAGGAAACTGAAAGAACAGAGATAAGCAAGTATAATGTGATTTACTTGAAATCCACAGCGCTTTACCTGCTGCTTACATGAATCTGTCAGCAGCAGCCCGTTGATACGCATCATCTCTCTTGAACAAACACGTCCTGACTAGAGATAAACCAAAGCAAATGTAAATTCTGCAGACCTGATGCTGATCGGCGTCCTGATTGACGGTTTCCCAGAAATGAAAGCAGAGTTCTCGCATTCAGCCGGAGAGAGGAAATAAAAAACTGTTGCACTGTGGAGATGATTTAATCTAGTAGTTTATCGAGTGTAAGGAAACAGGAAGAACGTTTTCTATCTACTAGATTTATTGTTACAAAGACAAAAATGAAAAAAACTCATCAAACTCTGCACATTGTGACAAGAAGTGTTTTTTTTAAATTTTATTTTCATAGTATTTGCTTCAACAACTTCATTGCTGAAACGTGTCTGTCAAGTGTGACTTTCTATATCGGTCTCACTTTCTATCCTTTATAAGGCCACACTTCTGTTGCCCTCTTAAAAGCATGTTGCTAGGAGACAAATGGCAACAGGTCACGCTTATATACTCCCTCCTACTTTAGTGTCAAAGCACTCTTCTCTGGGAAAGAAGCACTCTATAGACCCATCTGACTGGATACTGAACACGTTTTTAAATTCCATTTTCATGTATATCTCTTGACTTTTAAGACTGAAAGAGAATCGTTTGACCCTCTGCTTCTTACGTGGGCGGTTCAAAAACACGAGTCAGCTTGTGGCTTATCGCTGAAATCAAGTTGTTCAGTCAAGTTGCTCAAAACATGTTCAGTTGTACATATACATGAATATTGGGGGGTCTGTTTCCATTAGGAAACTGTCTTCTAATGTTACAAGATAAGGTGTTTTACAATCACTTCGTAGAGAGCTCTAGATGATTCAAGGTGATTGTTTTTAAAGTAAGACTTCAACAATTTGGGAAATACTCTTATTCGCTCACCTGACTCAAGCTCCATAGCCTGGTATCCATCTTCTCATCCGAAATAAAACAGATTAGGTTTCTTCCCAAAATCAAGCTTATTCTGTGTTCGAAATCGCATACTACATACTGCATATACTACACGCTCATTAGTTTGTACTGCACGCTGCCTTCTAAATTATCAATGAAGTGTGCCATTACCAGCAGACGGTTCACACTGAAGTAAACTCAAGCAAGACGTCGTCCCCGCATCACGTGACCGTATCGACCACGACTTTACCAGTCCGAGCTACCGGTGAGTGAAAACTGTCTATGCGTCTGGAACGAAACTACATACTCAATTTTACGTGATACTATTATGAATAATACATTGGGATTTTGAACACAGCCTGTGTGTATGCAAACATTTCTGTAAATACCGCTTCCCCTCGCCATTTACTATAAAAGCTTGGTGCGGATGGGTGGATAGACGGGTGCTTAACTTGCGTCCCTGTTGCTTTCATGTTGTAACTGGACACATGGGACAGCCCCGTTCTCCAGAGACCATCTGGATGTGTGTTACCGCAGCAGATGGATTACCTCCCCTCTTTCTGAATGCAGTCCATTCACAGGTGGGAAGCTAAAAACCTGCTCTTTGAAGGAAAGACAAGATCCAGCACTGCAGTGAGGAGACACTGATGTGCACAATGCCAGAGTGATTCCAGCACACTCTGACACACTCTCCATCTGTATGCAAATGGGATCCGACACATATGGGAAGGAGGTGTGTTTTTAAACCTTTGTCGACCTCTGCATCTTCACAAATCTGCTGTATGTCTTCTGTAGACATCAGTAGTGTTCATGTACTGTAACGTTATACTTTTCATACTCTTAATACACTTAACAGATACACGGAAGCAACTAAACGCCTTGCTTGAGGGCACAGTTCTGGCAGTATTCCCAGCTGAGGAGGCCACTAACGGTGGAAAATAACTAAGTACACCTACTCAAGTGCTGTGTTTAAGTACAATTCTGAGGTACTTGTACTTAGCTTGAGTACTTCCATTTCTAACCCAGTATATTAAGTAATTGAAATTAGCTCTACCTTTACCAGCTGCAACATTGAAATGGTGTACGCATGAATACATCACTAACTGTGTGATATAGTGAATTAATATATAATATTCCGAAATGGACCATTCTGCATGATGAGTACTTTTACTTTTGGTACTTTAAGTATATTTTGATGCCAATACCGGTTCTTTCACTTATTTAAGATTTTGAATGCAGTACATTTACATGGATCGGAGTATTTTTACAATTTAGTATTGCTACCTTTCCCTAAGTTAAAGTTCTGACCTCTTTCACCTCTGCTGGTAACACTCTTGGAACTGCTTCCATAATGTTTAGAGTAGACTGTTCTAAATAGTACATACATTAACTATGGTATAGTTGTACTTTGGAACAAACCTTTTTGGCTTGTTATGACCCTTTAAAGCCTCAAAACCTCCAAGTGAAAATGACCAAATACAACCTCAGTCCATTCCCTCCCAAACAGCACACACAAGGGCTAGTGAAATATCATGGTTTGTGTTAAAATGACTACTTTTCGAAGATTAGGGATCTTAATCTTCGTCATGGTTTGAATAATAACCACATGGTTGAGGGAAGGAAATGATATTGGTCATGGCTAAAAGAATCCAGGGTTTACTGTTAGTAGGAAACAAACCAACAACCAACGATTCCTTTGACCCGTTAATCGATCCTGTCCTTTGTGTTCGCACTTGTGTTCATACGGCTTCCTCCTTTGCTCCTGATTGAGAAACAACTCTGATAATTCTTGATCTGTCTCCTTTAGAGTTAAGATATGTCTACTTGCAACACCTTAGTCACAGGTTGCATAAAGTATGTCAATGAGTTATGACAAGTTCAACCAAAGAGTGATCTCTTGCATAATAGATAATCGAAGATTAGAAAAAAATGCAGCAGAGTTTGTTTTCTTTTTTTTTTCTAATCTTAGTGATCTCACAACCCTTCAGATTTATCCTGCAACCCCTTGAATAGTCACCAAACCTACACTTGAAATAACTACAAGACGTGCTGCTCTTCTGAACTCAACAGCAGTTAGGTCATAACCTTGGATTAACATGGCATTGTGCTTTGAGGAAGAGCAGAGGAGGCGACTGGCTCAAACTGATAAACTTGACAGGAGCCAGGTGAATACCGACGACCTGTTTCTGTTTTAAAGGGCTAAAGTCAGGCTGGCCATAAAGGTTGTGCTGCTCGTTTTTTTTTGCAGCGATGTGAGGCCTTATCAGTGACGTATATTTACGAGGTCCTGGCCTGTGCATGCTGGGATGGATTGGAGGGTTTAGAGCAAGTCTCCCCATAGGTACCTCCACATGTGAAAGTATTCTTATCTGCAATGTTTACACTGACACCACATATCCTCTTTATTCAGTGATTCATAGTAGTAAGCATGGCAGGCAGCATTTAGGAGATCTGAGCATCATATATCTCTTAGGGTTTAGTGATAGTGGAGGAGAGGAAGCAAAAAGAAGCAATAATTTGGGTTTGAAAGGTCTTCGGGACACTTCCCCTGGAGATGATGGCGGAGTTTTTAACAGCAGAATATAAACAGTAAAGAATTTAGTATTGCTATGCCACCACAGAAAATACACAAAATGAACTCTGTCCTGGATGATCAACCGATCATTTTGTCGTCTTGTGTCGAACGTCGAAAAGGTTAAATGGGGACTGCCTCTACAAAAATCTGTTCCAAAGCATGAGCAGGAAAAGCGAGACATACAGTACGGCGTGGCATTAACTGGCCCAACTGGTTAGCATTGTAACTGTGGTTTTTCCATTCTCAAAAATGCGCGTGTGTGTTTGTGTGGGTCGACTGTTTCCGTGTTTGCCCAGTGTTATTGAAACCCAACTATGCATTTCCAGTTGGTTTGACAACGTCTGTCACTTTTCCTCTTCTCTGAACAGTAACATGTCACACAGACTGGCATGAAATCTGAGCTCTCCGCATGTGAAAACATGAATGCATACAGCACTATCAGCAGAGCAGAACATAAGGGTATGATAAAGGTACACTACGGTATCAGTGGTGACTAACATGCCTCATCCTGTCGAAGCGGAAATGCCCTTTCCACACACTGGATAGCTCAGTCAGCCATGGGAACTGAAGTTGTTATCGTAAAGCTTTATACCAGCTCCAGCTGGTAAATCTAACGTCTGTAATCAATAAATCACTATTATCAATCTGTGTTGCAGAGTATTGGTGTAAGAAAGCAGTTAAAATCATGACAACTGGTTAACTATGTGAAAAATGTCTTCATAAGGAACTTGTGAGGTTGTACTTTTTATGTGGGATATCAAGTATGCGATATGCAGGTCGTGAGAACACTGTTGCATTGTGGGCTAAACGCCTCGCTCAAGGGCACATTTAGAATAGTTTCCCCAGCTGATGAGCTGCACTATCCAATCATACTCGTGACCCTGCCTTGCCAATGTTTAGAGTCAATTTTGGGGGAAAGCTATGGCTCAGATGTTAGAGCGGTCTTTGAGATAGTAGGTCCCTCGTTCAAGCCTACATGTGGAAGTGTCCTTGGGCGAGATACTGAAGCCCAAATTGCTGATGAGCAGGTGGCACTTGGTATGGTAGCATCTTCCATCAGTGAATTAATGGGTGGGCACATAGATGAGCTATCGATGAGCTTGTGTGATGACAGATGAGGTGAGATTTGGTTTGGTTGGCTGAGAATTCCATCTAACAGGATGTTCAAAATGAAAACAGGACTCACAGCCCTGCATGGCATATCTGGTGGGTATGAAAGCTTTTCCCAAAATCACGAATTAATTCAGATAAAACACAAAATAAGTGATTGTCAGTTGAGGTGAGACCAGCTGCCCCACCTGTTCAACTCCAAACAAGAATTAGAAGAACGTAACATTTTATTTATATGTTGTCGAAGCGTTTACTGCTTTTCAAAAATTGCCTGAAAACAGTACGTGGATTCTTGTCATTTTCACTTCTATATGGTATTTTTAGATGTATCTGCTTGAATCAGGATATACTACTAAGACTACCATTACTACTAAGACTACTGCGACTACTATAGCAACTATTGCTGCTACCACAAACAATGGTAATCTATGCTGGTTAAAGGCTGCTGTGTTTCAAGGGGAAGGGTGGAGGCCAGGAAAGAATTTTGGTCAATCATGATGAACCATAGAGGTCACATGGGAGGTAATTAATTATTCAAAGCCCCTTTTAAAAGACATATGCATTTGAATTAATCCACAAGGGAAATAAACTGCTATTTAACAGTACTGTTTATGTACGGTCCACGTGGTATGACCTCCATAATATCCCTATGAGATAACCATTCATCCATCAGCAGGGTAAAAAAAAACATACAGATCGTCATTATACAGACACATTTAGCATTTTGACTTCACCATTAGAGAAAGATACTGCTGTGATACCACAATTAAAACCGTGAACACGTCAGCAAATGAGTCTCAGCAGCCAGTTTGGTGAGATAGTTATTAGAGCTTGATGAAAAACAGCATGTCTCAACCTTGACCCATCCTGCCCCCCCCCCCCCCCCCCCCGCACGCACGCACACACACTGAGTCCGCAAAAGATGCTCAAAGATAAAAGAGAATCGACCCGTCAGCCGTATGTACAGAGACCGGAGATGTGAAAGGAGAAAAGCCATGAAAAATGGATGAGAGAAGAAATCCCCTTCACCTCCCCCCCTGGAGGCTGGCAAACCCCCCACAGCGCTCCCGCTCATAATCCCTTCTCCTCCTGCACACACACACTCCTCTCTCTGCGCCTCACACACATGTATGCAAACAGGAGGACAAGGTATAGGCACACACCACCCGAGGCCCTTTGGGAAGGTGTTGGTATTCGGGAGGTGCTATAGTAGACTAATGTGAGTGTAATATAACTGAATCACATAAACATAAATCTAAAGTCTGTAGTTGTTATTTTGCATGTTTCCTTTTGGATTTACTGTTTTTTTGGAGAGACATTTTTAATGTAAAGGCAAAGTGTGTGGAGGTTCCTCTGGTGAGTCACTCGGGCTTAGCGAGACGCTTGAAAATGAGTCACCGAGGCTCATATTAGTGAATCATTAAGGTCTAAATGCTTTTACACATGCATTTCCACCTTGACTTGAAAACTGTTCTGGGGTAAGCAGTGCTTTTTTTCCAAATAGGTTCAACACAACATATTGATATATTTTAAAGTAGCTGATATTCAAGTCTACAGCAATGCTAGCGTCTCTGCGAGGCTGCACTTTTAGTGCTAAATGCTAATGTCAGCGTGCTAATATGCTCACAATGACAATGCTAGCATGCGGATGTTTAGCAGGTGTAATGTTAACATGTTCACCAGCTTATTTCATTGTGTTTGCATGGTAACATTTGCTAATTAGCACAACGGATGGATAAAATGATACAAGATCACCAAATGTATTGCAATCCATCCTGAGGGAGGACATTCATGTCTGTACTAAATGTTGTGATCCATCCAATGGCTGTCGAGTCGTTTTACTTAAAAACATCAAATGTGAACCTCATGTTGACGCAAGAGAAATTGTCCGAGCATCACCAAAGTTATTAGGATTCATCCTCAGGGGACCATAAATGTCTGTATGAAATGTCAAAGCTATCCATCCAATAGTAGTACAGACATTGCCCATCCACACAGCTGCACCTCTAGCATGGCTAAAAATACAGGTCACGACACTAAGACGCACACCAACACACATACACACACTGTTCCTTCACCACCCGAGGGCCCTTTACTAGGTGTGATGCAACTTAAGGCACTCGCATGTACTTGTGACAGCGTGTGAAATGTTCCAGTCAAAGCGGCTGCAGTGGCTCAGGCTATCGGCGGCCTCCTTCAAGGCCTATCTGAATCTGACGGGCTGGCAGTTGCCTGATGAGAAGGAGACAGAGACATGGAGGGCGGGGGTGGGGGTGTGTGTGTGTGTGTGTGTGGGGGGGGGGTGTCACATACCTTTTGATTGGCAGCTTCTCTCTCTCTGGTTTTCCTTGACAGAAACAGAGTGGTAGCATGTTGCATGTCACTTACACCTGAGCAGGGATCCAGTTTTTGTTATTGTCACCGGCCATAATTTACACGTGCTATCCTGCGTCTGCAGTTAAAACTTCCCGTTTGTATAGATAATAAACGCTTTTCATAGAGGCAAATAACATAAACAACTTCCTGAATCACATTGTTTCGTCAAAGTGATTAATAGAGGTTTTGGATGTAGCTTCTGTCTTTTCATTGTGATCATGATCGAGCAAAATGCAGTCCACGAAAGACAAAATACTCCGGCACCCTAGAGAAGACATCAAATCGTAATGTCTGTAAATTAACATTAAATATAAGAATAATGCAACGTCTAGTCTGAGTACACCCATTTACACCTATTTTTCTTTCATTACTTATGTACATAACAGTCTATTCTTTACTTTATCTGTCCCGCTTTGTTGTCCTTGTCCCTAGCTGTTATTTCTATTTCTATAAGTACATTGAGGGAGATGCAAGAAAACAGAGACACAATCCTTGTATGTGCACACCTACTTGACCAATAAAGCTGATTCTGAGGTACTGGTCCACCTATAAATTAAAGTATATCACCCATAACTCATTTGACACTTTCATGTCTTTAAAGGGTGTAACATGTGAAGACTGTGAGTAACAGACCAACTATATGGCAGACCATACTAACTTCAAATGCTTTGTATTACTTATAGCTATTTTTAACAATATACCATTTTTTTTCTCTTTTTAGAGCTGATTTGTGTATTTTCTCTTCCCCTTCAGACATCCATCTGACCACGCTGCCAGGTGATGCAAATATCCTAAACTGAGACAAGCATGTGTGCAAATGTGTACATATGTGTATGGTCAAGTATAAGACAAAGAGGCTCAGGCAACAGGAAGAAAGGCACTTGCTGCGGGGGTTGCCAATCCAAATGAGGCGGACGTCTTGAACATGGAGATCAGCTGAAGGCAAACCATGCTGCAAGTGTTTTAATATGAAAATGCTATGTTCTGTATTATCTGTGAATCTGAGATATTAGGTTGATACAGCAGCAGATAGTAACAGGTTAAAAGAAAGACTTAATTTGAATAAGAACAAAAAAGGCTCAAAATAAAATATTTTCCACCAAAATGTCTTTATTGACATTACAGCACATCTAATGCTGTGTGTCCATTTCTTCACATTGCCTGGTTTTGTAGAAGCTGGTTAAATGATGCCTGATGCGCAGACAGTAGAGGGCGCTCTGAACTGCTGCAATGTCTGGGGTTGAATTGAGGAGAGCTCCTTGCTAAGTCAAGTCTCCTTACTGACAAGGTGATGTGCTTTAGGGGCAGTTTTACTTTCAGCAGTACAGAAACAGGGGGTTGAATGAATTGATATGAATCACTCTCATCAAAGCGTAGTAGCACAAATAAGTCGAAAGTAAAGCATCATTTTAAATTAAAGCAACTAGATTAAGAATTCAAATACATTTTGGATGTGGGCTTTGAAATAAGAACACACAAAGAGGCATTCAGAAACAATGTCCCGTGTAAAGTATTGATCTAATGTTAACTATAATCACGTTATCATAATCTGATCACATGTCAGTCACCAGAAACTAGTACAATTTGACCTCAGAAATTCAGTCTACAGGAAGGACTATTGTTTTTCAAAGGTTTGTTGATCAATTAAATGCTTTGAATTAATGGCGCCTGATATTAAAAAAGGGAGAAAAAAAAAAGAAGCAAACAGTCCAGCAAAATGTGTCTCTGGCTGTAATTAAATTCAAGGCAGCGCCGATGAGATCCTCATTTGAAATAATAGCCCTGCTCATCATAATATCTTTGCGGGCGCGTTTAATTAAAGTGGACCCCTGCTTTGTTCGCATGCTGTAACGCGGCTTGTCCAAATGAAGCTCAATACAAGCCCACCATATAATTCAAGTTTTGGGAGGAGGAGGAGGAGGAGAAGGGGGAGGAGGGTTGGTGGGGGTTAGTATACTATTGTCCGCCCCTTAATCCGGTTGGCTCAGAGACTGCCCGCAGGCCAATTTGTAAGTGGTTTGCGGAGCTGCCAATCAAAGTAGACATCCTCTCCTCAGGCTGTGGCTACGGAACATCTCAGTTGCTGTGTGGAGAGATTTGACGGAGGGACACTCCTGTACATGGACCATCACTGCGCTGCAATCCGCCGCCTGCTCACGCACACACACGCATGTAATGCCTCGCTGAAATCTGGACGTACACGGTGGAGAAAACGCGCATGTGAATATTTTAATTTTTGCATGTCAGGAGAGGAGGAACTAGTCGCCGGGTCCGCGGCTGTTTGTCTTTTCTTATCGCTTCTCCCCCCCCGTATGTCACTCTAATTAATCGGAGGCATGTGGAATCGCACCAGGATTAGGAATCGCTTCCCAATATTGTGCCTGCTGTTGACGTTATGGACGGAGGTAAGAGGGCTCATTATTTTATTTTTTTTATTCCCAAAATATTTTCACGCTGCTCCACGCGAAATAAAATAAATGTTTAAAAAAAAAAAATAGCAAATGTCAAAAGTTGGTGGGCGTGGGCAGATTAGCGTATTCGCTCTCCGGCGTTGCATATTCGCCTCACATTAATCGATAATTGAATTACGTAGCCGTCAGTAGTGGAGCATGTGATCCTGTTACCATGAAAAGACAAGTCTGAGGAATTGATACAGGCTTCTCTCCATTTTGGTTACAATCCTGAGAGCTCTGTATGTTTCTTTTTTTGGGGGGGGAATTAGGCCTGAACCAAGAAGTTGTAAATTGCATTGCATCAATTGACTGCTGCAGCGGGTAATTTGCTCCCCGTCAGAGTAACCTGATTGTCTAAAATCCCCAGCCTGCAACTATAGGCTGTTCACGTGCTCCATTCGCGATGAAACACATTATTTTGGATTGTCCACCCAATCTGAATATTGTTTGTATGATTTTTAAATTGAGAGTCAGGCACTGCTTGGCCACTTGTCCGTTTTTACGCACCAATTTGAGCAACCCAAACACCATGCTGCAGCCTGTGAATACACAGGCCTATGTTTAAATTGGGTCTCCTTTTTTATTTTTATTTTTTCTTCCTAGGTGTCCCAGTCAACCGGCTATTTCGAGCTGCAGCTGATCACCGTGGCGAATGTAAACGGCGAGTTGGCGGACGGGGAGTGCTGCGACGGCTCCAGGAGCTCCCAGGACCTGCGCTGCACTCAAGACGAGTGCGACACTTACTTCAAGATCTGCCTGAAAGAGTTCCAGATGGAGGTCACCACCACCGGCTCGTGCACGTTCGGAGCTGGATCTACGCAAGTTCTCGGTGGAAATATGTTTTCTTTTAAGAGCGCAAAGAATAACCCGAATAAATTCGACGACGGAGGCAAGATTTTGATCCCCTTCCAGTTCGCGTGGCCGGTGAGTTTCTCCAATTTTCTTGCTCCAATTAAGTCTACAAGAGCGTTTCTTGGAGATGGCATTAAACACCGAACCCCGTTTA
The DNA here is from genome assembly GCF_910591455.1 of Pholis gunnellus. NCBI lineage: Eukaryota > Metazoa > Chordata > Actinopteri > Perciformes > Pholidae > Pholis > Pholis gunnellus. The sequence continues at coordinate 8,340,511 of NC_136546.1, read as the reverse complement.
AAATGTGGACAATGTAATGTTCATTTTGTGATGTATGTGTACACTTGCTTGAGGAACACACCATAAAACAATGTATGAATGCCTTGGACCCACTCTCCCATTCTGCACATCACAGCAACATTGATCTGAATACAAGTTAATCATTCTCTGTCACTGCAAACTAAGGCCACTAACTATTATTCTCATTATAAACTAGTCTGCCCAACAGTGCGTTATTGATTAATCATGTGGTCTAAAATACCTTTCACACTCTCCTAGTCTTCAAATGTCTTCTTTTGTCCGACCAACAGTCCAAAACCCACAGAATAAGTACATTTTGCTATCATGTAAGACCAAGAGAACCAGGAACCGTTGGCATTTATGCTTGAAAAGTGACTTATTGATTAATTGACAAATTGTTGCAGCTCCAATTGCAGCCATCTTCCGATACAGGAAACTCTACAGCTGTTCAGTAGAAGGCTGGACAGAAAGAAACTGTTATTAAAAGTTGACATATATATATATATATATATATATATATATATATATATATATATATATATATGATCCAAATACACTGCACCTACATGGATCACATTGATGCCACATTGACCAGAAATCCGTGTTCTGGGTCATGCGTATGTGCCTTTTGCGGGGAGGACAGACCTCGTTGAATGGGGCTTCTTGGCAGCATCCCGTCCTTGTGAGAATTGACACACATCACAGTCAAACGATTGCACGCGTCACACGGATCGGATTGCAGCTACAGTGGTTCGAAGTGTCATCTGGGTCATCTTTTAAAGTTGCCCTGATATATGGGGGTTGGCTTTGTTCCAATCCAGCCAGCTTGCACCTGCCAAGGCCATGATAGGGTAATTAGACTGGGGGAAATGCTTTGAGGAACCGTGCCGTGTAACTCCAGAACATGACATTTGGCTGATTCACAATGTTGAGGGAAATTCCATCATAATGCAATCCGTCAAGTGGAATTTGGTTTGTGTTTCCGTATTTCTACAGAATAGAAATGGTTTGACTCCACGTTCATGAGATATCTGATTTGTGTTACTTTTATGCAGGGAAACTGACAAATTTATCAAAGACGTCTGTTGTGATGTCCAACATGACATGAAGTGTAGTTGCAGGTGCAGCCTGGTTGTATTTTATTTATTTTGGATGGATGCTCCAATACATTCTCTATTATAATGTTGAATGAGTGACATCCTGCTGTGAGTGTGAAGTATGTGTTCGGTGCCTCCGGGCAGTGGTTGGGTACGTACTGCTGGCTGGTTTTGACACCTCTCTTGCCTCCTCTGCGCCCCACAGCTTCGTCCCCTGCTGTGGGTGCCAGGTGGCCCCTGGTGGCCCCTCCAGGGCAATTAAGCTCTTGTGACTGCAGATGAGTGATAGCTGATGGATTAGGCACACGGATAAGGTGTTCTAAGAGCTAGTCCTGTGGCAGTGAACACACTTTTAGTTGTTTGTTTGAGAGGACGTCACTCCAATTATGACCTCTAGCTCTCTTTGCCAGCAAGCTTTAATGAATCTATTTGAAATGGTTTTGGACAACGAAATGTAATATCGTAGTGTTTTTAGGAATCAAGCTATTGTTATGGTGCTTCATGTTTTAATTCAGATTTGTAATGTAGTGGTGGTCAAAGGAACTAGACTTTAATGTGAATGGTAGGCTGTTGTGCAGACCGGAATATATGTGATTTCTATTTGGAAATATAGAGATAATTAGTCTGATGATCAGTTGACGGATAGAAAAAGTCACCTGCAACTATTTTGACAATTTATTCACCATTAAAGTCATTTTTGAAGCAAAATGGCCATCGTTTTGTAGTTCCAGCTTTTTAGTCCTAGCGGTTTGTTTTGGGATTTTTGACAGTTGGTTTGGACAAAACGAGACATTCGAAGACCTCACGCTGGGCTTTAGGACATTTTGATTCCTATTTTGCACAGTTTTCTGGCATTTTTATACACTATATGATTCATCAATTAATTAAGAAAATAATCATCAGAATAGCTCATAATGAAATGTTTGTTGCAGCCTTGGTGTAGATTAGTTTAATCAAACATGTTTTCTGGTTAGCTTTGTCTCCTGTGATGGTAAACTGGATATCTCTGGGTTTTTAATGATCGGTTGGACAAAACAAGCCAAATAAATGAAGTTTTTGAAGCCCTGCTTTGAAGAATAGCTGATTCAAATAATGAGATCTCTGTGTACTGTTCTCCATGAAAGCTTGGCATGTTTTTGCAGCCTTTTGGGTTGAAGGCATCACATGTTTGATCCAGGTTTCGTCTTTGTGTCGTCTTTGTGCATTTAATGATTTCAGGGCTTCCTGCAGCGGATTATAACCGAGGCCTTGGCCTTCAGAAAATGATCAGCTTTTGCCTACTGGTTTAAGCTTCAGGGGGAAAGCGCAAAGGTGTGATGTCACACGGTAAAAGCCACCTATTTAATGAGGGAGGCTTTTGTTTTTGACCATCAGGTGGGTTAGGGGCCACATTTTCCCCCTTGGGCTAACCAAGGTGCCACCACAGCTACATGTACAAAGCGCCCGCTCATCTAACGTTCATGCATCACATAGAATATGAACCAGTGGTCGTCTCTCATTGGACTCATTGACTGACACCTCGAGGCAGAGGTGAAGAGGGCTATTCTGGTGTGTTGTCTGTCTCTTAAGTGGCGCAGGCTGATAACGGTGCACTATTCCAGTGCCAGATGTCACAACAATCCTGTGGGGTCACTTGGTGTGGCGTTGTCGCTTTCCTCACTGAAGAAACAAAGATGCAGTGTACTATAGGCTGTGTCATCTGGCCAACTGCCCACTTTAAGCCCCAATGAAAAACCAATGAGGGCCGGACCCTTCTGTCATCCAGAACCCAGCGTCTTGAGACAATCTGAAAAATGAAAGCATGCAGGAATTATTTTAGGTTCCAAATTCGGAAATATTACATATTTTGTGACCCCTTTAATGTCGGCGGGAACAAAATAAAGCTGCGTGGGTTGAATATCTTTCCTACAAAACAGTGATTTTCAAATGGACCTTGAAATCCTGAGATGTGACATTACCCTTTTGATGCCTTTTTAATTGTATGAATAGTCACTTGTCAGATTGTCAAAGAGCACTTTTCATCTTCCAGTTGAGTGTCGGGCTGTAACAGTTACACTCATCCTGCATTTCTGGGAAAGGCGGCGTCTTCTGTGAAGACGCAGAGACATCATAGCCTCTTCTCTTCTCGGCTCAGCTATCATCCCACCAGCGTGATGCAGTCGCTAATGGCTGATCTTACTCAGATTGCATGATACTCTGATTGTATGATGCTTATCCATTCCATATTGTACTCTACACTTCTAAAGCTGAATACCACTCATGTCTGTGCATTAAGTACAGAGCTGGAGCCAGGATGTGGTTAGCTTAGCTTAGCAGAAAGACAAGAAACAAGGAGAAAGTAAAACTCTCTCTCTAGTCTCGTCGGTCGCCGGATCAAATCCCCGTTCAGACCATGTGCGAAGTGTGGACTGGTAGCTGGGTGCCAGTTCACCTTCTTGAGCAAGGCACCAAACCCCCAGCTGCTCGGGGCACCTGTCCACTGGCAGCCCCCTTGGTCTGACATCTCTCCATAGATCCTATTTGTGCATGTGGGTCCATTTAATAAGAGTGGGCATGCAATGACCACGCCCACTTAGGAAACCGGAAGTGTACCATTTCAAACCATCCTTGTTATAGAGCATCTTTGCTAGCACTTCACACTAAAGTACAGCTGAGGCTGATTGGAAGATCATACTTTTTTTTAGCGTTGGCATAGATTAAAAAAAAAAAAATAAGCCTCTGTCATCAAGACCGCAGGCTGTTACTGCTTCAGGCTTTGAGTCATCAATAAATAGCTACACTCCTCCTAAAACCACAAATTATTGTTTTCACGTTCCTGTTTTTGTACAGCTTAAATAAACAAGATCTGTTTCAATGAGCTTCAGAGGTGTTGGTAGATGTATTTTACATGACATTTTATAGAGGGGCAAGCTCGCTGTGTGCCCCCCCCCCCCCCCCCCCATTTCCAGTCTGTATGTTAAGCTAGGCTAATCTCTTCCTGGCTTATGCACATAAGACGGTGGCCGGCATCGATCTAAGTCTCGTAAAGAAAGAAAACAAGTTCATTTCCCCAAAATGTTGAAACTACTGTTTTAAGACAGTGCTCAGATTGAAGGTGTGGTTTTTTTCAGTGTCTGTACTGTAGCACGTGGATCGTACTGCACCTCGTTCGGCCCGTCTGATTGAGTTTCCATTTCGTTGGCCCATGCTGTGTTAGCAATTCAGGAGAGCGAGGGAAAGGGACACGTCTTACTTCCACTTTATCACTAATGAAATTGCCGGTGGAATTTCTCTGCCTCTCTCTCTCTTCCTCTCCGCCCCCCCAGCTACATTAGCCGGACGTCCGTTTGATGTGAGCCAGCCTGTAACTGTATCCGCTCTGAACTTGGATATGTATCAGACCTCCCTCGGCTAGTAAATAGATGCATGTAGCTGACCTGCAAACGGCAACCAACCTCATCGGGAAGCTTGAGCAGTTGCAGATTCTGGATTAGAATTAGTTGTTGCCTCATTGTAATAGATAGTCATGACAAATTAAACCTCTATATTCCTGTATAAAAATAAATGAAGCCAGCCTGTGGAGAGTATGTGTGGTCAAGGGATGAAGTGTTTGTGTGTGTGTGTACCAAGTGGGTTTGTTTGGTCTGTTGCTCGTGCACTCCCTTGTGCAGTGTGCTGTCAGTCTCTCGAGTGGGAGGTGTGGACGATCTCATTCACGTTTAAGCGACGGGTTGATCTGCACAGACCTGCTTGAGTTTGTTTCTCTTGGAACAAACCCCAACTATTTAAATAGTTTTGGCTCGGTGTTCGGGCCACGTGTACGCCAAATGCACACAGTTAAGCTGTCATACTTTATTTGTTTTTTTTGTGCTACCGTCGAGCATTGTTCTGCACGTCTCCTTCAGTACAAAGACAAACGAATACAAAATTGTATAAATGTCTTTGGGGAACACGAACAAATGTTGCACCGCTCTTCGTTGGTACAGAGTTCTATGTTTGGGACAGAGGCTTTATTCGTAGCTTATTCAAACACTTTTGACTGTACACGTCTCTCCTCTCTGGATGCACACGCGCTCGCAGAACCAGAGGCTAACACGGGCTGCCGTGGTTAGCCACACCTGATGCGGAGTTTGTCAGAGCTGTTGCTAGGAGACGGCTACATTGGCCTCTTGTAAACAATTATCTTTCCTCTCTGTGGCTCCCTCCCCCATCCTTTCTCCTCCGGTCCCAGGGCTGCTGCGTGGAAAACCACTCGCACGAGCCTCACCTGTGATGCAGCTCGGCTCCGTATTGATTATGCAATCATTACCCGGACGGCGTTTTCTTTAGCTTATTTTCAACTTGTTACGCAGACAACAACACGTATGCGTTCAGTGATATCGCTTTCTGATCTGCTGACCGACGACTGTGGTAAACGTCAGTTAAAACACTTGTCCGCAGCTTGCAGAGTCCCTACAAGACGTGCTCACCCTAACCTTAGGCTTAACTAACAAGCAAAGAAGCCGTTGTTTGGTCCCTAGTGGCCCCTTTACGATGCGTTTAGTGTTGACATTTATATTCCTCACTTATCACTAACTGGTTGACTTTTATCGGCTGATCCACTCGTCGACAAACATGTGATTGCTTGAATGAAAAGGTAATACTTCACTCACAAAGGCTGTAGGAAATGTACCTGTACTGTATTTGATCAGATTTTGCTTCTGGTATTTATTTATTTTTATTTTAAGTAGTTCTGATGGGTCCAAGTTCTTAAACTTACCTTTTATTTAAATGTGGCCATATTGGAATTATTTATAGTGTTTTATTTGTGGTGCTCTTGATGAAATTGTGGCTCTTTAACAAACTTGAATGGGCTTTCTATCAAACGAGACACCCTCGTGATTTTATTCACCTTGAAACATTTCAAAGAGCGTTTCATCCTAACCGTTATGTTGGATTACACACAACTTTGTAAGCGGTCAGAGAATTTGCATGCAACGTCCGATTTCTGCAAAGAGCTGTGGATTCATCTCGAGTCTGCTGTTGCCTCACATCACAGTTTACAAGCCTGACCGACATCTGCGTTGTTGCTTCATTCATCAACAAAGTGTGGTAGGGCCAGTGTGGTATTGACTGTGTGATCTGGACAGCTGCCCTGTGGAAACCTGTGTGGACTGAACTCCTGTCATCGCCATCTGACTCTGGCTACATTCTTGATATTGCATGGATCTGTGTTATGGTGTCACAAAGGAGGCGGCAGGGATTTCCTCTGAGAACACGCTGTTTTGTTCATTGTGTGATTTCATATGAGGCACAGCATGTACGGGTGGGAAATGACTGCTTTTAGGGTCCATTAATTAAAAGGTTGTTCTCCTACTTGGAGCCTCTGGGAAACTATGCTGTGTTCATGTTGTACATACAAGAGTTTGAACAAGAATCTGGCACATTGGTGTAGAAATCAATTATTTATTTATTTTTAAGTTTCTCATCACTTGCTTGGAGCATTTTCATTGTCAACCATCATGAATTTTCCACCTAATTTATATCCCTTTTAACTTTTATATTTTATGATTTAAAGTTTCTGTGGGCTTTTAAAGTGACTTTCTACTAATTTTGGACATATGTCTGCCTCTGCCAAAATGCACCAGTTTCCCTTTGGTACTGTCCTCCTTACCTAGTTCACTTGTAAATCCAGACTACACCCAGAAGTTAGTTTTAATCAACAGTCCTAAAATGAGTTGTGTACAAAATCAACCTCTGCAGAACCTGGCTTTCTTGGTCTCTTGTTAGCCTTCGGCTTACCAGTATGATGATAGGTGTCTGGAAGGTAGTGATGATGGAGCTAAGTGTCTAATTGTCTCATCTTAAAGTGGAGCCATCATAAACTGTTGGCATCCATCATGTCTGTTCCCTCTGATTGCACGGTACCAACAAAGGTATTTAAAAGCAAAACGGATGAGACGTATCCCGTATGAAAATACTCTTTAATTATTCTCGTTCAGGTTAGTGCCTCTCTGCAAACCACAGTTTAATAAGCAAACGGCTGCACTGTGAAAAGCCAATTCTGAATGTATAAACCAACATTCAAATTGGTTATGGGCATGGACATATTTCAAATAGGGTCATGAGGAACTTGTGCAAAGATAATGCGAGGTGGTCAGGCATTCACCTGGTTTGTCCAAGATGCAGGTTTCTGTCATTGTCCTCGATAAATAATGTACAGTATTTTGTTATGTTTTACTATAGTATCCTATGCAGACCGCAGTTGAGCCAGCAATGTGACAACAAAGTAAAATATAATACATAATGAGACCTGAAGATGCATTTAGTGTTGATATTTGTTGGATTTTGTTCAGATCTTGTATCTTGAAATGGGAATGTATGAATGCTTTTGTTATGGTGGTGCAGGTATTCCTATGGGTGCATTCATAAGTGTGTTTTAAGGCGCTGGCTTGAGATCAGCCTCTCGTGGGTCTGAGCTCATGTGACACTTGAGGAAGCTCCATTGTCTGCAGTATCTGATGCCAAAATTATGCTCATGTGTTTTTAAAATCAGCCTGTTATTATGCCTGCAGTGTATGTACAAAGTGTTCTGACTGGTTTTGAAATGATGCAGATATCACAATGTCTGTCCTTAAACTGTAACTGAACCCTTCACAAAATGTAGTTTAAGAGGTTTTTTAGTTGTCTACCCTCCGTTTTAATTATTGTCACCAGACTCCCACCAGTCCAAACGATCAATAAGATAATCAATGGTTGAAACGTTTGACCTATTTCTCATTTGAGTCTGTTTAGGAGGCCACATTGTACTTAAAGTCAAGAAATAGTTTTGTAATTTCTTCAGGAACAACATTATTGATGTTTTTCTGGCAACATGAGTGAAATGGGCTACTTTGTAAGCACCGCTGATCCCTTGTGAGTGAATGAATGAATGAATGACTGCTGGCAATGGGGTGAGGTGAAACTACAGCTGTACATTGAGAAGCACTGCTACTACTAGAGGTGACGTGTTTACATCAGTATATCATCACTACATGAATTGTAACGTCGCAATATCAACTGGTCTTCAATTACCAAGGCTGAGAAGATTGGAAACCGCTACATCATTTTAATTCCACATGTTTGTGGTTCAAAATCTGCCGATTTCTTTACAGCACAATGGAAAAGTTAGGATGGTGGGTTATGTCTGTACAACACCTACAATCATGTCCACTCTTCTCAAACTATTTCCTCACATAACACTGAATCTTTGTTTTTGGTGTATGGGGGGGAAACGACTTCAAACATCAGTTGCTGCCTCCAATAAACGACAAAATGCAATACATGAAGTCTGCTGCTTGCCTGAACAGCGACACAGATGTGTATATTTCTCTGCATTGATTTGTGTTTTTACACCGTTTGTGCGTGTTGCTGTGGCCCGCTGCGTCCCCTGCCTCTTGTTAAATGAATGGTGTGCAGGTGGTAGAGGCTCCTTGTGGGGGTAATTAAAGCACGTCATTACATGGGTAGTTAAATTGTCACTGTACTGTTGAACCTGTTTGAAATGATAATGGAGCTCGGCGGGAGGCGGTGCTGTATTGCACTCCAGTCAGGCGTCCTGTTGTTTTGGATCAGAAATTAGCCGGTTAATGTTTCTGAAGTACGTCTGCTGCTGTAGTAGCTCTTAGACTTCTTAAGGCAAATTAACACCTAAGGAAGTAAGTGACAAATGTCTACGGGTCCACGTGAACTGAGCAACAAGGGGATTGTTTAGAACCTTTTAAGTTCTTTGATTCATGGCACACGTGATGATGAAGACATGTCATGAGTCTTAAAAGCTATTGTTGTTGCAATCCTTGTCAGACCAGTATTTTCAGATTTAAATACCTCCATATTTTGATACAAGAGCGACCTGTCCTTTTTTTTTAAGGTATTAAAAAAACTACTTGATCATTACATTCATTACAGTTTGGTGCATTGTTTAAAATCGCCTCTGTTTTGACTTTAACAGTAAATTACTCCATGTCAACTCGTACATATCTTTTGTCCTTATGTGAAATCATTTAGCTTTTCTATGCAAATGCAAATGTGTTGGCGTTTGTTTTACGTGTTGCATACTCTTGGATCATGCTGGTTAATTAGCACCAGGAGGGGAGGGGTTTGTTGTATTGGAAGTGCATGGGTAATGACCCTGTTGGCATAGTAGCAGCATGTTCAATGGGCCGTGTGTGTGTGTGCACAGCCGGTGCACACCAGCCAGCCAAATGCCTTGCCTTCAGTGCGACATCTCTTGGCACGTGCTTCTGGCAAGCAACTTGTGTGCCAGCACTCCACCTCTCCACCCAACAGATATACGACTGTCATACAGTCTGTAACCTGCTTTCTCAACCACACATCGTAGTTGTAGTGGTTTAAATGATCATTGTCAATGGTGCTTGCCTTGTCTGCAGGCATTCATTCAAACTAAACACCAAAGAAACTAACAAGGGTACTGGTTTTTCCATGCATCTCTCAGGTTGAAGATTCAAAATGAGTGACATTTGATGCATGGTGTTTTTGATGGAGGGTTTGTGGTTTGGCACGTGGTGAAGACAATGGGATGGAGTTTAGTTCAGCAAATACAGTGATGGCTGACTGTCACTGATATTTGTTTTGAGAAAGCACCGTGGTTGTGGTGGCGCACTCGCAATAAATGGTGCCAACAGTGCAAACAGCAACAGTGCTAACTGTGTTTACCTGAGGGGGAACTGGAGGCTGGGCACTATGATTCTGCGACGACGCCGTTGGTCGGGAAGGTATTTTCAGCTGTAACCGCCGTATGATTATGCTTATGCAAGACTGTTGAGCTCCAGTTTTATCTACATGAAATCCTGGGGCAAGCAAAGTACAGAGATGTTTATTATGGATGTCGAACACGGTCAAAACCTTCCAACTTGTACTTCTCTGTCTGCCAACATCATCCCCACATTTGCAAGGGTTTTGCCACTTCAGGTCATTGATCCTCTAAACAGAGTGAGGAGCTCGACAGAGAGAGATTTGCATTTGGGTCCACGCTCTAGGCAGAAGTGATGGGAAGCTGGTTCAGTCCAGCTCGCATCTACTTTTTCAGTTTTTCACCCATGATTAGAAGAAGCTGCTTCCCCAACTCCCAAAAAAGCTCCCCTCCCATTGGAAGTTTCTTTGTGACATTCATCCTGTTTGGTGTCTAATTCTTTAATTAACCTCAGTATCATTAGGAGTTGATGATATCAAACTATATCCCCTCCAGTTAGTCCGAACAGCTAATTAGACTAAAAGATGCAACTGAACATTTTACACTTGATACTTGAACATAATTTAATGTGATGGCTCTCGTTCTATTCCTCCTACTGAGCTATTATCCATCACTGCCCATGAAGAGAGATAGTGCTGCTGTTGTTCATCCAGATTTTTACAGGTAATTCTAAAGATCAGTGTCCGAAGAGGGTAGAAGTTGCATTACATGCTGTTGTGCCCACTGCCCTTCCTATTCAGCAGAGATGCCGTAGCTCGATTGCTCTTGCTGGAACAGTGTAGACTCAGCCTGAGTAAAACCAAAAGCTGGGATTGACATCACAGATTAATGAAGATTACATGCAGCGATTACTGGCCACGGGATGAATCGTGATGACCTCATGTCCCATCAGAAGGCAATACATCAGGAGATGTCAGTGGAGCTCTCCGTGGAGGAGTCGGGAACAGGGAGGTGGACATTCTGGTCACCTATCAATGACATGGGAACAGAAATGGCTGTGTTACAGGGTTTTTATAAATTGTACACATCTATGAATTTGCTAGTTATTGCGTGATGGGTATATAAAAAAAAACCCAGCTCCTAGGAGTATTCTAAGAGCTCAATCAACATTTGAGGTCCTTACTTTCCCCAAGAGTCAATCAAACGTCAGATCCACAATGCAGACTCACCCCTCCATTGATACCTCATTGTTTGCAGACTGGGATCTCCCACGGGATTACACACCAGGCCTGGATCTCACATTCTTGGTATTCTTCGAATGCAAACGCGCTCATCACCCCACATGCAGAGGGCTGACCCCTCTTTTGAAAAAGAAGCGTGCAGATCCCATGCTTAGTGACCCCAACCTGCCCCGGCTTCCACTTCCCACTGCCACCTCTTTCTGTTCCCTTTCCCTCTTTTTATTCCACTGGCCACCTTCCCATCCACCCCTCATCTGGCGTGGGAACCTACACCTGTGGCTCTCCCCAGACATCACCACCGCATCCTCTGTCTTCACCAAAATGGCCTTTTGTGATGACTGAAATACCTGAATTCAGTGGATTGATGAGGTTTGATCCATTTGGTGCAATGCGATGCAAAGATGGAACTGTTACATCATTTTAAGCAAACACAGATTCACTGAGTACATGACACATAAACATCCTTTTTTTTACCATGTCCCCCTTCTTGACTTGAAAACTCTAATCCACCTCTAATCCATTAGGGGAAGGGCAGGGTTAGGTTTTTGAGATTTGATTGACAGCGAATTCTTCAGGGTCTCTGATAAAGTATCTCACAGTGTCTGATGTAGCTGACGTGTGTATTTTGTGTTGAGAAAGTAGTAGTTTAATGAAATTAGGATATTTTCTGTGGTGTGTATATACAAGATTAAGACTCATGCAATAACCACTAGAAGCTTTTTTTGACTTTGCCCATGCAACTGTCCAGCCCAGGCTCGGCAGCACACATGCTGACACTAATTGTCCTTGTGCTGACTGTGTCTCTTCATGGACAATGGTTTTGATTGGGATGGGGGTGAGTTATGATGTTGGGACAAGGGTCTTTGTTCAGTAGCCTTTCCCCCTTCCCTCCCCCACACCTCCCCTTTATCCCCCTGCCCATCCATCTATCTTGTTCGAACCATTTGGGCAGCTGTCACTTAATCCAGCTAATCACAGAGTGGGATGGTCTGTGGGAAACCAGACCGTGGCTTTGCTCAACCCAAACATGCACTGACTGAGGGAACTATTTACCCAACCAATTACAACATGTAAGCATTCAAGCAAGACTGGATTTTAGGCAAACCCAAAAGGTGAAGGTCACATTATGGCCACCGGTTCTTTCTCTGCTCTTTTGATTTTGCCTCATGACGAGACTTGTCTGCCACACTTGCATAGTCTCCTGATACAGGCAGGCATCATCCACTAATTCATTCATTGCCACTCACAGTTCCTCTTGAATGCATTGGCATATGCACACACCCACCCACATGCTCAGACTGGGGCAGCTAGCCCACCCTTTTGTGGTGGGGGGAGGGGGAATGGGTGGAAAGGTCAGAAGCCGAGCTACATGTCGTGGGATGATCCACGTTCATGTCAAATAATCCATCTTTGAGGTCGCATCTGTTGTGCGTCTGCGGTTGGACGGGTTGGCAGAGCTTCCGGAGACGGCAGCACGAACGTCACCCTTTGCCAAAACCCCCAGACTCACCATACTCCCTTATCTTCTCACCCACCTCCCTTACCCCAGTCTGGGTTTGGCCTCTCACGTATTACCGGTAGCTACAGTCTTATACAGCTGTACCCCCTTCTATGTCAAAACTATGATCCCAAGCCCTTTAGCTCACCCCTCTCCTATCATCTTCTATCCCCTTCTCTTGTCACCCGTGGTCTTCCACAATAACACTCCCCTCCCCTACCTCCCGCCACCACCCACAGCCAGACAAGCCTACTTAATCCCACAGCCCAGCAGCAACCAGCCTACCAGCTTGTTGGTCCCCCAGATCAACAACACAGACTGACACACACACATTTTCCAATCCCCCTCCCTGTGATTTCTCTTTCCCGCTTCACTGGGGCATTGAAGTCCCTCAATTACTTGCCTTATGCTTTTTTTTTTTTCTTTTTTTTTTTTTTGTACCACCACCCCAGGCCAACGTCCTATCAATGACAGTACAGTAGAGGTCACAGCAGTCCCACTGTGGCTACTACAACTGTCACTGGTAGTGACATAATTAATGTTATTTAGGTCAGCTGGTTGCCTAGCAGTGTGCCCTGCAGCACACCAGCTAGATTACTCTTGTGATGCTGGTTAGCTTGGTTCATTTCCGTGTGTGTGTGTGTGTGTGTGCACGTGTTAATGTTTACTAAAACCAGTGTCAGCTCAGATTTTTGCAACATCATTGCAAACAATTTGACAGTTTGCATGTTTTCAAGAACAATCCCCCCCAATATCCAAAAAGTATCAATTAAAATCTGTACCTAAATTGTCTAAATGTATTTGATATAATTGTAATCATTCAAAGTGATATTGCTAAATCATTAAGAATTGTTGTACTTTAATGCATGGTGATGTGTGCATTGGGAGTGGGGATCCCAGTAGAGCCACAACTGATTATTCTTGTTATCGGTTAATCTGTTTTTTATTCAATTAGTCCACAGTAAGTTAGATAGTAATGAATAGCGGCCATGCCATTTTACCAGAGCTCAAAACGAGTCTTTAAGCAACAGCCTGAAACCAAATATATCCAATTAAAGATTATGTAAAACAGAAAAAAGCAGCAATTCATAAATGCCTTAAAGCATTGATTGATTATCATTATTCATTAGTTTCTATTCCACTAATTAATTAATAAACTAATCATTTCCACACGGGGTAAAACACATTCATCAATGCACCACTCCTGTTATACTGGTCAACTGTTATACTGATAATCTCCTTAGCTGCTGATTTATCTCACTGTCTGACAACCAAGGACAAAGCAGGCAGAGTTCATCTCACACAGCTAATATTGGCAAAGTGACCTTCTTAATGGACATCCTACCTGCTGAGGCTTAATTTTGTTTTCCTGAAATCATGGTGGAAGACCGCCAACCTTTAAAAGCCATTTTGTTTGTGGAAGAGGAAAGCTGAAACACTGGATTTCAGTGGTGGGTTTTCAGAAGACATCAGGTCTAGAGAGTTAGTAGAACAGAAACCAATAATCCCAATTATGATACTGTGTTGTTAATGCATCAGATTTAGCCAGTTGCGAACATTCCAGCAAAAAACACTATCTTTAGAGGTGCTGCCAGGCTAGCGGTTTCATTTGTTTCCAGTCTTTATGCTAAGCTAAGATAACTATTCACTTCCTGGCTCATATTCAGCATACAGACATGAGAGTGGCATCAATCTTTTCATCAAATTCTTTGTTCCCATTTGTTTTTGCATGATGTGTAAAATATCCGATCGTAAATATTTAGTTATTATTACATGCACCTTCACCAGGACTATCTTTGTGCATCCGTGGCCTTTTCCTTAGTTGAACTCCATCACAAATCTCAATGCCAGGATGTTTGGTATGAAAGCTTCAGGGCAGGTGCATACTACCACATTGCATTCTGAGCCAGAGGAAAGTTGGTAGAGCTGAACCAGTTTGCTGTTCCCTTGTGTCCTCTCTACATCTCAGTCCTGCAGCCTCTCTTGGCTTCTTTCCACAGTTGTACAATCCTGCTCTCTTATCTTTTGAATCATTGGGTTTCATTGGCAGTGTAATTCAAGCACACCTCAGCGTAACGGGGCCAAGTTGCATACGAGACGCTATAGTAGCGATGAAATAGATTTTTGCATCATGTGTGTAGAATGACTTGCAGAACTATGGCTGAAATGATCATCCACAGTATTCTCTCTCAATTATAAACACATTGTGATAGTTTGTTGTTTACTTCGCAAATTTGGGAACCAAATTACAATGGCCGATTGTTAAATATTCCTTTTTTTTGTAGTGGACAATAGACGAGGCATCATGTAGTTCTTAGCAATGATGATCAAGCACTAAATGATCAAGTCTTTTATTCTTTTGATGTAATGTGGATTGAAGTATTCGAATATTTACACAAAGATATATATATATATATATAAATAAATACTAGCATCACTCATTGAAAGAAAAGGGGACTTAAATTAGAGAGAGTGTACATTTTGTAGCTATGCTTAATGGTTGCAAATGTTTCTTTGTGCTTAATAATATAATTCCTACTATGGGCAGCTTGAGACATTGTTACTCCAATGGACACCAGTCTAGTCACTGAGCAAACTCCTATACCTTTTGTTGTGGACATGAAGAGAGAGAGATGCTATTTTGTCCAAATATCACCTGACTAATTATTTTTTTCCTTTCCCTCCAGCGGATGTACACTTTGATTGTAGAGGCCTGGGACTGGGACAACGCCACACGCAACAGTAAGTCTAAACTTCACACAGCTCTGGGTGGAGGCTTCTATAAACTGATTATGGCGGTTTTAAAGGATTTGCAGTAAGGTTCCTAGATGGGCTTTTTGCGTGCCATATTGTTGTCAATTTTGTAAAGCGAAACTGGTGGTTTGCAGATATGAATCTATTACTCACTCAACAGAAAAATGATCTGCTAGAATTTTTATCATCTTTTTTTCATTTTTCAAGCAGAAATCCTCCCCACAAAAAAAATCATGTATTGCTTCTTTAAAATGTGCTGGTTTCTTTTTTTTTTTTTTTTTAATGTCACCTCGGTCACTGGAATATTCTGAGGGATCATTTTCTGACATTTAATAGACCAAGGAATTTATCCAGCAATCTGCATCCATCTTCAGAAGAATTGATCATTTACATAATTGTTAAAATAGTTTGAAGAGGAGTTAAACTCCATCATGAAAGTGAGCCTTCCTGTTCACATCAAATCAATGAATGGGTTTTTGTCTATTCATTTTGTAAATGGAAACTAAATTTCTGTTTCCACACAGGTGCACATATAGGTTTACAGGTTGAAAACGTTGTACTGTACGATGTAGCCCCTGAAACGCTTCATATAGAATTCCCGTCTTGGTTCTTCTCAGCTGTGCTGGTCAGGTCTGACCAGCTGTATCCTGTTTTCCTTTGGTTATGTCCGCTGTGTGGACTCCTGTATAACCCCTTTATCCCGTCTGAGCGGTAGCCCAGTCTGGGAGGAAGAGGACCCATTGAGGACTGTATGTCTGGATGTGTGGAAGTACCTTTGATCTGTGGAGACGGTGACATTTTTCACGAGTCTCTTAATGCCTTTCTGTGCATTCAAGCATGTACGTGAACACATTTATAGTCGGGACCATACTGTCCGCTCCAGTCCAAACTGGCTCCTTATTTATATGAGGTCATTACATCCTGTTTTGTCCATAACATCAAAAGCACTTCCACCCGTGAATGCAGACAATGGAGGAGAAATAGATTTTGACATCATAGCGCTTTGATTGGACTGCAGCATACCCTGTGTCGTTGTCGTTTCTGCCGGTGGGCCTCCAGTAATTGTGTACATTTACAGTAATTACTTCTGATGAACCTTAAATGTTCCTTGAGAAACAATCCAATTGATTCTCTGCCAGCTACAGGCACTTAAGTCTCAGCCAAATGTCTATAAATTAGCAAAATAAATGCATTTCGGATGTAAGGATACAAGAAATAAGAAGCACATTTTCATCACTTCCAGTTTGATTAATTTCACTGGCATTAAATGAGAAGGGGAACACGTTCCTTGCTTTTATCTCAAAGTATAGAAGGAATGCGATAAAGCTTTTTACCTTTTTGAAGCTCACGCGGGTTTGATTCATTCTGTGTCTGATGTTGTGTGAAAGCCGCACTGATCCTGCTGTTAGGTCACAGACTGACTTGTAGTCTGCTTGTAGATGGAAACTTCTGTGGAAAATGTTGACTGGCAGGTGGGCCAGGCAGGTCATATTCATTATGTTGTATTTTTTTAAATTTGTTTTCACAGTTAATATGACCTGTCATGGCACATGAGTCACACCACAAATCTTTCATTTGTAGAAATCGGGGCTTGGTTTTCACAGGTCGTGATCAAAGACAAATTTGATTCAAAGAAATTAGGGAGACCTAAGTTAGGTTGATTTATATGTATTTTATATACCTACCATAGATCTACAGAGATTTGACTTAAGCGTGAAGACTAATGACTTCAATCTAACTGTATGGATCTAATTGTAAATCAAGAAATCTGTCTGAATGTCCTTTGCATTTCTTGAACAGTTCAACCAGTCTTCTTCACACTTGGAAGGTATCTTGCTGAGGACCAAAGGGGGTGCCATGTCAAAGTTGGTACAGTTTGGACTCTCGACACGTTCAATATTAACAAACTTCGCGAGGCTTCAGGCCTCAGCTGACCAAGGCTACATACACGTCACGGGTGACACAGCAACAGGCTGCAAGTCTGTTTCAATGGAAGCCGGTGACTCAAAGGTTCGAACTGCCGCTTGCCAATTGTTGCCAGATGACGGGCGTGACGTGCAATGAATCGCAGTTGAGCTGGTCCCAACTTTTTTTTCAACGCTCCAATGAGGCGGTGCAGTGTCGACCGATCTATGTTTTGACATAACTACGTCAACGAGCGCTTGAGCAACACTTTAACGGCAACTCGCCGACATGGTAGCTGGCCATGTTGCTCATAGTCTGAACACAGCATGAGTCGAGCATGTCTCTTCTGTTCTCTTCCCTGGAGTCAACGAGGGACGAGTTGTTCTAAACAACAGTGCAAGCAGCACTCCCGGGGCCTAACGCCACTGTTTTTGCTCTTTACAAGGCTTACAGAACGAACCCTGTCAACTCATGTCGCAGTCAATGAAGACATTATCATATTCAGTCACTGCAAAATGTACATTTTACTAGTTATTTGGTGTATATATAGTTTGGCTCTACAAGCCTGCTGTGCCATATCATAACTACAGCTTGGAGCATCTAGTCTATGACTATCGGGGATGTTACGATCCCCATTGAGGGTGTCACAGTGGTGGTTGTAGTATTGATTTTTTCTTTTTTGGAGCTGCCGCATGATCGAGTGTGAAGCTTAAATGCTTTGAGACGAGGCTGTAGGTTTTCCCCCTTTGCGGTCGTCTGCAAAGCTGTGTGTTGTGACACTTTAAGCTTCCCAGTGGTCACATTATCAACATGCACAGCTTTTGTTTAATTGTTATGCAGACACCATTGATGTGATTGTTAGTTAATTTCCTGGTAGCACTGTGGACTGGATGTCCGCCGACATTCCTCCAGTCAAACTCGATCAGCACAGGAATCTGCATGCTCAGATCCGGCCACATCTTAATGCGCTATATATTGAGCCTTTTGTCAAAAAGATGTACTGTGCATGTGGTTTTTGATTACATTTTGAAAAAAGTTGGAATAATTTACAGCAGGCGGCGCGAAAGAGTGAACATCCAGCTAAAGACAATGTAGTTGTTCGACCACATCCTGAGGGATCAGTCCTAAACTGCAGGACAGAAGGTGTACAACGGCTAGAATCCGGTACTTTCATGGCACACTTGACGGCCATTGTTGTAATGCATATCTCTTATATGATATGGACAAGTCTTCCCTGTTGCATTTTGTTGGAATTGTCAGTTTTCAAAATGCATTTCATTCTTTCTCTGTCCTCCTATTGTCTTTGTCGCCATCTCATCCCAAGTAAAGAAAATCTGGGTATGTGAATTGACAATAAACCACAGAGGTGAGGCACAGAAAGAGACATGTTGAAGTACATGACGGTGTGTGTGTGTCCGTAAGACATTGAAACTTGTTTTTTGGCCTGAGTCAGCACCAGCCTGACGTCTTGTGCTACCAGTGAGTTGGTCTGTCAGTGAGATTCCTCTCCTCTGACGTCACGTCCTCCAGTGCCTCTCTTCCTTTCCCCCTTGTGTCCTCAGGAAAGGCAGCCGGCTGTTTTCCTTGTGTTTATCGAGCAGGAAGTGGAGTGGACTGGACGGCCGGGCTCAGTGTTTAGACACCGAGGTAGCAGAGCCCGGCTTGGGCCCGGAGCCCATTGTTCTCTATCTGGCAACTGCCGGGGTTATTTCTGTTATTGTTGCCTAATTCTGTCTGACATTGTGTCAGTCCCCCAGCAGAGGAAGGTGTGTGTGCATGTATTTGTGTGTGTTTGTGTTCCTGCTTGCTCACTTCAAAATGTCTATGGTGCATTGCAGCCCAAAGCCAGGGAGAAAGAGGAAATCACAGCAGACCCCCTATTTCCACAGAGATTGTTTGCCAGCTTCGATCCCACTGTGATAAAGATTGCTTTGTTTCTGGAAGCCGGCGCTGCAGCGAGCCCCACAGAGGCAAACCATGTTTAATGTGAGCGTTGGCGTGCCAGAGGCTAAATGGTGGCAACCTCCCGACATGACTGTGCACATACAGACTGCTCAGAGGCACCGCTGATGTGTGCCATCACCAGAAAATAGATCAATTTGCAGACAATGAATTTCAATTGCGTACTTAAAATTCAGTGCTGTACTTTCCACATGCACGCACATAATGTGATATCAAAGCGTCTGTCTGCTCAGTAAGAATGCACTGCTTTTCCTCTGAGGGAGTGACTTTACATCAGAATAAAGGAGATTCCACATCTTTTTACGATGTCGGTGTTTCATATAACTAGTTTTTTAGAAATGCAGTGGCTGCTGGGGGCTTTTTGATTTGTTTCTTTGTTTTTGACCTTTGGGGAAGATTGACAACATGCAGTTGGGGGACTCGTTTCTGAATGTTAGCTTGTAGTGTCATGTTCTTTGATGGATAGATTTTCTCCAAATTCTGATTCATCTCATCAGTTCATGACGGCCCAAGCAAACTTTATAGTCATGCAACCTGCAATGCCAGGTTTTTTTGGCCCCTTGGGGGCAGCAGAAATGAGTAGTGAGCACAGCATTGGCATATTATCAGCTTTAAAGTTGATAGGGTGAACTTGTTGGCAAACAGTTGCTTATTTATACTTCCAGTACTTACGGCGCAACACTCACTTTCATTTGTAATAATGGTGCAAAGGACCATAAAATTCACAGATCGGATCAGCACAAAAGTAAAAAGGGAGAAAATATAACTTTTAAAGATCCCTGATCACCTTTTTTTGCCGCCAATACCAAAGTGCTGATCATTGATGATCCATATTGGCAGATACAGATCCCTTTGTTGTTTGATTATAGCAGCTGGTCTACAAGGCTCCTCGCTATTATTTATTTTTTTCCACCCTCCCAAAAATCATTTATTAAATTATAAATGTTATCCTTTTACTTTGTTATAGTCATCTATACTTTTTCTTCATGGAAACGCACGATTCAAATGATAAAGTAAATCTTTAAATAGATTAAAACAGATCTTGTCATTAGTAGTTTTAATGATGTATTATAATCTGCTTAGAGTTAGTGGAAACGGGTTATAATTCATCTCTAATATCTATTTGTTGTTTTGAAAACATCTCCTTCAAACAACTGGAATTATTCAAGTTTCTCACCAACACTACATTTTACGAGATTACATGTGAACACATCATGATAACGTTATAATTTACCTTCACCCGATCCTCAGAGCCTGAACGCATCATAATGTAACCTAACAGAGCTTTTTGGATTGTATCCATTTATAAAAGATTCTCATGGATGATGAGGTACACTGGATGCTGATGGTAACATTTCATTTTGTCATATTGTGAGGACAAGTTATACCAAGGGTATATGGAGGGAAATGAGTCTTCTGTAAATGTAATGATCTAGGATTAGTCTTCCCCGTTATGGTTATTCATAATGGTCTTTTCCAATTGTCAGTGTGCAGGTGATTTGTAAGTGGAGGAGGAGATATTTTAAATGTTTTATCTTCTTGGTTCTGTTGTCGCATCTAAACAAAATATTCACCACTTTGACACACGGCTGATTTGTCTTCATCTGGTTTATGTTTCAGTTGAGCAGGAGCTGCTGATCGAGCGCAGCATTCACACTGGTATGGTCAACCCCGGCGACCAATGGCAAACCATCCTGCACGACGGGCCAGTGGCTAGCCTCGTCTATCGCATCCGAGTGCGGTGCGATGAAAACTACTATAGCAACAAGTGCAATAAGCTGTGCGTTCCTCGGGACGACTACTTCGGCCACTATCGCTGCGAGCCTTCAGGGGCCCAGGTGTGCCTGGATGGCTGGATGGGCTCAGACTGCAGGACAGGTGAGCTGCAAATGTCCAGTAATTGTACAAGTTCAACATTTGAGCTTCTCAGATGTGAGGGTTGGATGCTTTTCCTCGTGGCATTTGATGGTAAACTGAATATTTTTTCACGTCTGTTGCGTCAAAAGAAATAAAAAAAAAAAAAAAGATTCTATTTTAGACACAGAACGATGAATTGATTAATGACTATAATCACTAGTTCGTCACCATACTTGCTATTAACAAAATTGCAGCGTATGCTAGCCTCCTACAGTTTTTGGATGTAACTAACCATTTTAGACTTTGTTGGACATTTTAAAGACTTCAAAATTGACTTCAAATCTGTCGATCATCTAATTAACTTTAACGTTAGCTGCTGCCCTATTTTCCAACTCTATAGCGTAAAGTGCTCAGAATATTTGCTGTATAAAATGATGTTATTAAAATCTTAAATTGAACATGTCGTCCGATGTACTGCACTCGTTTGACTCATATCAATTTAAGTAAATCCAAAGTAATTGTCCAAGTACCATTTTCAAAAGCATGCTGGAAATGCAACGTGCGCTGCCTGCTTATGTTGAAACGTGGCAGCGTTGGAGTCGTGCTTGTAGGCGGTGTCAGAGAGAGTGGGGGGGCCTCAATAAATCACCCAACTGACCTTAGAAGACGAAGGGTGAAAAGAGGAGGGGAGGGGAGAGGGGCTGGGTTGTTTTTAAGAGGGGGTCGTGTTGTACATGCAGGCTATAAAGTTGTCTCTTCCTCGACCCCCCCCCCCCCAACCCTGGTCAGGGTGCCATGAATTCTCACGTCTCGTTGCACTTGTTAGAAAGATGGCAAACAAACGAGCTTCCCCTCCTCCCACCGTTTCATATTGTTGCCTCCCTTCTTATCTCCCCCCCCCCTCTCTCTGACCCTTTTCTTTTATTATATTTTTTTTTATAGGGAAGAAATGTAATGATACATGTCTCCCAATGGAATTTAACTGTCACCTTTTTTAAATTACTTCTCTCCGTCTTCTTGCTTTTTCTCAGCGATCTGCAAGCAAGGCTGCAACCTGTTACACGGCGGCTGCTCTGTCCCAGGGGAATGCAAGTAAGATTAGCAGGAATATCCGCCTCTTTCATGTACAGGAATCTGACTGCTCCAATCCTTTTTTTCCATCAGTATCTTCATTTTTTTTTTTTTTATTATTATGCATGCAGTTAGATTTTTTTGTTTTGTTTGCGTTGGTCGGTTTGTAATAGAGCCACGTTTTCTATATTCAGAATATGACCAAAAGTCGAGCTCAATGTGTGAAAGACAAGAGAGTGATGGATTTCAGCTGCCAAATCGAGGCACCTCGGTGTTTCTTGGTGTCAGCCTTTTTCTTCCCTCGTGGGCATCTCCACCTCGGTTCAGAAGAAAAGGGCAATGCCGCGCCTGCCTTCTTGTATTTTTAGCCACCTGAAATCCTCTACAGAATACCAAGCGCCTCATCCGCTCTCTGCTGCTCGGACTGAAGTAAGAGAGTCGTTGGGTGTGTGTGAATTTGACCACTGGTAAACGTGCTGGGAATTGTCATATCCCATCCGCATTGCAGTCCTCCTTGAGGGGCAGGAAAGGAAATGAATATCCCACTGTGTTGTGTACATTTCCCAAAGTGGAAATGACCGTTAGATAAAGTGACGTAGAATTGCCCCGTAGGTCCACGTTTCCAGGATGTGGTACATCCCGTCGTCATTTGTAAACCCCCTCCTCCCACCTGCCAGATGGAAAGAGACACTCGACTCCCATTATTAGGAAGCCGGGTTTGGCTCGGAGCCGAGGAATAACGGGGGATGACCAGTTTTTTTTCGGAAACCTTCACATTTTTTCGTGTCTGCCTCGTTCAGCATCCTGATTCCAGTTAGCAGGCAGACCGCAGAGGGGCACAGCTTATTCTCCCCAAAATGTCAAGCCCCAGTCAACAGGAAAAGTGAGATTAATAGAAGAGCAGCAGTAAAGAATCTTCCTGCAGTGGCATGAATTTAATGAAGCCTCGGGTCACAGAAAGCTGGTATTAAATGTCTCCTTTCACTGCCTCCATTTCATCAGTTTTATGGGGTTTGCCAAGGGCTTTGAAGAAACACAAAAGCTGCTGCGTGCCTGTTGTTATTACGCTGCTGCATTGGGGCTTTTTATTAGCACACATTAGGCTTGTTCTGACACATCTGTCAGAGGCTGGCCGTGTCACTTTGGTAAGCTCTGCAACACATTTTTCACCACGCTTTGCAAACTTTGACATGTCAAAGTGCCAAGATGTTGGAATCCAGCTGAGAGGAAACATCACGCCCACACCCGCAAGGGGTTGAGTAATCGTGATATCAATGTGGCCAAGAATTAAACCACAGAATGCCTCTTTTGATAGCTTAAAGGGCAATAAGCGAGTCTCCTTGCCAAAGTTTTTGTTAGTGCGATTGCCACATTGCTGTCACGTTGCCCTCTGAAGCTAATCATATACAGTGGAAGAAGCATGCCAAGTATTCCCCTGATGCCTGAGAATGGCCGAGAAGGCCTCGTCTCTCAGATAGACAGCGGTGCCGTCTGCAGGAGACTCAAAATAGCAGTCAATTGACAAGACAGCTGGCCCGACGACACCACAGCCTTGGAATAGCCGAGCGCTGTCGTGAAGCTGCAGGCACGTGCACACGTACACTGTATACACACAGTTGTCTCCAGCCACTCGCTCTCGGAACCGCCGTGCCACCCTCGTGGCCCTCAGCCCCAGACTCTACCCCGAAGCACGGGAGCCGCTGGAAGTATTCTTAACCCCTCCTGCCTTGGAATGTCACCCTCCACGAAGATTAGTTGGCAGGAGGGGCGTGGGATAGGTTGACACAAGAGCGGACGCCGTATGAGGTGCGTTTCCACTGTTGGGCAGGTTGTCGAGGAGGCTCTCTTTGTTCCTTTTGCACGTTGAGCAGCTCCTGCAGCTAAGTGGTTTGAGTCATGAATTGGTGCCTCTTATAAAACAACTTCAGTGATTAGTTTCTTTTGATAAACTTGGCTTTTTGTGGCAGCTTCTCACTTGACTTGAACACAGTCGTTAAAAATCGGATGATCCATTCTCAGAAAACAGGAAACGCACCGGATTATTATTACTTCTTTATCTTCCAGTGATCAACTGAGAGTAACAAATCATGCATTTTTATTAGGTCACATTGGCTTTCTTTAAGAGAGAGAAAGCGAAGAAATGAACACAAACAGCCAATCAAATAAAAAGCGGGGAAGCCTCAGGGAGCAGGCAAAGGGATTAGATGAGTGAAATGATTTCTGCGTCTGTGTTTGACAGGTGTAACTACGGCTGGCAGGGCCAGTTCTGTGATGAATGTGAGCTTCACCCCGGATGCGTCCACGGGACCTGCAACGTCCGGTGGCAGTGCAACTGCGAGAGGAACTGGGGTGGCATGATGTGCGATAAAGGTATGGAAAAGTTTTTTTTGTTTCGTCGCCTCCCACACAAGATGCTGGCAAAGCGCCCGCTCTCATCCTGCACGTTCTCTAAAGCAAATCATATCACAGAGTATGATGTGTTCCCATCAATAGGTTCAATTTAGAAGATTTTTGGATCTGATAGCAAAATGTGTGTCTTTCAGATGTCAGTGAATCAATTAATAAAGACAATAATAATCACAATGAGAGATATTTAAAGATACGTTAACGCACCATCACATGAGGTCTGAATTCTCTCCTCGTCCTCTCTGACTCGAGAACAGCAGCTGGATAGTTTTACTGCCTGTGGCATCGGAGCAGCAGCAGGGACACTCGATCCCCCCACATCCCTTCGTCACAGAGGGCTCTTCGGGGGATGAGAACGCGTCCTCAGATCCCCAGTGGAGACGGATCCCTCCTCTTTTATTTACCAGCCTGTAGGGTGACCTGGCCTTTAGCCTAAGGATGGTGTGCAGGGATCAAATAGGGTTGCGTTGAGTTTCTTAGGTATACGGAAAAAAGCCATTAGCATTTAAAGAAGCAAAGGGACATCTAGGAGTCTATTCTTAACCACTTGGCTGTGACCTGTAAATACTGTAAAACCTTTATCATAATGGAGTGCAGCAGAGTGGTTGTGAAAACACTCTGTTTCCTGTCAGAGCTCGACAGCTGGTGGATCTCGACACGCTTGCTGGGAACTACCGGATAAAGTGGTGAAACGAGAGTTATCTCACGGGGTCGATCCAATTAACAAAGTCTGAAGGTGTGGCGCGATGAGGAGGCTAAAACGCTCCTCTGATTAGTACATGAAACAAACATTTACATCATGTGCTGTACATCACTTTGGTTTGGTTCAGGGTTGACTCGTTAAACTCTGTCCTCTCATTGCGCCCTCTTCTTTTCCAATAATTGAATGCCGCCCAACTGGAGAATGAGCGTCACCAGCTTGACGCTCCCATTTCCTAATAATCACATAAGGGTAGTGTATTGAAACACGGAGCGCATTAGAAGTTTCTTGATGAATTTATTTTCTCTAATTTGGAAACTTGGTCTAAAATGGGTGAAATCACCGAATTAGAGTCTTCGTGTCTCTAAATGTGTGTCTTCCTCCAGATCTGAATTACTGTGGTCGCCACCAGCCCTGTGTCAACGGAGGAACCTGCACGAACACTGAACCAGACGAGTACCACTGCGCCTGTCCTCGGGGATACTCTGGCAAGACCTGTCAGATAGGTGAGAGAGAGAACCCACACTAACACCTGCACTACGGTTTATGAAAGGCCTGTCACAATGACTACTGTGGTTGAGCGACATGTTGTCCCAGAATATTAGAGAACGATATTGTCTTCTTCAGACCATTTGATGCCACTAATATAATGGTTATATAATAGCAAAAATAATGCAAGTACACCCTACCAACTAGCAATTAACTTACATATTCAATATGCAGACTTTGGAATTTGAATTTTAAAATATGAAACCACACAAACAAAACAACAAATAAAATGCACTCTCGTGCTCAAAAATTCAGAAAAAGTCTTATAGTTGTAGGGAATATTCGTGACCGTCATTAAGAAAGAAATTTGCTGGTTTAAGCTTTTCAAATGTGAATATTTGCTGCATTTCTTTGCCTTGTACGATTGTAAACTTCATATCGTTTTGGACTTTTGGTTAACAAGCAATTTGAAGGTTAAGAGACAATTTATTTTTGGGGTTAATTTTGTCTATTTTATTGATCAATAAACAAGCATTAATTGAATCTTTAGTTACAATCCTAGCAGTGTCTTAAGTACAATTATATAAAAGTAGGAAAGAAAATCCATTTTTATAATGTATGCAAAATTGGAATAAGGATGCCTTATGTGAAATAATTGGGCTTTTTGTAGGTAAGCAATTTTCTTCCATTTATAATCTGAATCTGTAAGAAAAAAAGAGTAATGTTTTACTTTTCCCTTCTTTGAACTCTCCTCCCGCCCTCCATCAGCCGATCACGCCTGTGTTTCCAACCCTTGCACCAACGGTGGCGCATGCCACGAGGTTCCCACCGGGTTCGAGTGCGAGTGTCCGCCGGGCTGGGAGGGTCTGACCTGTGCCGACAGTGAGCCCCTGCACTACTTTCAATCATCTCCACCTCTTCCATGCTCAGACTTACACTTCCATCTTTCACTCTCAGCCACTTCTTTTTCTTCCAAACACATCCACAAACTAATTTGGAGATTAACTTTTTACTCCGTAACTAGTCTATGCTCTCTTACCCCCCCAAACCTGTCATCTCTCTCCTCCTTGTCCTCTTTCACCATCATCTTGTTAAAGTCTAACTCAAGTCCAACACAAATGTTGCATGTAGTTAGAAATAAACAGAAAGTGAGTTGAGCTGTGTTCTTTTTTTTTTCCAGATTTGGACGAGTGTGCTTCCAGTCCGTGTGCTCAGGGTGGAACCTGTGTCGACCTGGAGGACGGCTTCGAGTGTGTGTGCCCTCCACAGTGGGAGGGAAAGACCTGCCAGATAGGTGAGATATAAACACAACATTTTTATTTTACCAGAGGCGGTTAAAAAAGCGTTACTTCCCGTGTTCAGGATTTCAGTTCTTTGGCAAACAACTCTTCGTTTCTCCAGGGAAGACGTGTTTTTGCAGGCGTTTCTTTCCTGTTTCTTTCCGTTTCCTAAAACAAATAAAAATGACCTCGGAGACACTGCTCAGATGTGTTTTTTGGATTTAAATTGGCAGCCAGCAACCTGAGGTCCATTGCCAGAGTACAAGCTATCAATATCCTGGATGGGCTGGCAGCTGCCCCGCTCTTTTCTCTCAATGAGCTTTATGAGCTACTAGTGTGTCTGTATCCGGCTGTTTGTTTGTCGCTGTCTGTGGCATTCGCTTTTTCATTACGCCTACCGTCCCAACAAGCGGACGTGACCGGCGTGAAGCCAGGAAATGGATTACGACCGGTAAACAAAGTTAGGGTGTGTGTGTGTGCGTGTGCGGGGGGCCTGAAGGTAGGAAAAAGAGCCCAAGTGTTCAGTGTCATCTTACCAGCTCGGATCTCAGCTTACAGGCAGCCATTGGCCTCCTGTTTTACCTGGCGTTTGTGTGCGCATGTGTGTGTGTGTGTGTGTGGAGTTTAGGGTTTCAGAGAGAAGACAGGTGTGTGAGTGAACACAGCAGGGCTCCCTGCTGACTGCCCCCCCCCCCCCTTCCCTTTGAATATTTGAGCAGTGGTGCTTTTCTTTGTTGTAACACTTGATGTCTTGGTGAGGGTTTGTGAGTGAAACTGTTCTGTTTGCACTAATTTAATCCTCGTCGAACAGATGAAAACTGTTAAGTGTCAGCTGTTTCTCTGAGGAGTTCTGTGACACTTGATGACTACAAAAAAATGACATAGGGGGTCACAAAGAAATTCAGTTTCAGTCAAAGGCAGTAAATATTGGGTGAGACAGAGAGGAGTGTGACACGCAACAAAGAACTTGGAAGACGTCCCCATGGGCACAAACTAATTGATAGATTTATTTATAGTAAAAAATAATAATTATTATTATCTAATTATTATTATTGAAAATGTGTTGGAGTAGTCCAGCGACTAATACTGCAATGACAGTTTGGGGGCTCACAAGAGACAGTTTTAGAAAATTAACAAAATTGAAGCAACAGAGGCCGAGGTGTCCTGACTTTCACTCCCCAAGTATAAGTCCCGCCCCAAAAACACTGGACCCTACATTTCCCAATATGCAACCAAAAAGCATCTTTTTTACCACATAGGCTTTTTTTTCTTTCCCCAAAGTGTCTCCAAGCTGAGATGATTTAACCAAATAACCAGGTTGGGTTTCTGGTCTCTTTTCTTTCTCTTTGTCCTTTTTCTTGGTGGTTGTTTCAATTGATGGACTCGGTCTGCTTCTACTTCCTGCCTTTACAGATGCAAATGAGTGTGCAGGAAAGCCCTGTGTGAACGCTTACTCTTGCAAAAATTTGATTGGCGGATATCACTGCGACTGTTTTCGAGGATGGTCCGGACAAAACTGTGACATCAGTCAGTATTTCTTCCCTTTTTTTAAAAGTCACTTCTAAATTTCTGCTACTTTTTCAATCGCCTCCTCTCACTTCCTGGACTCACAACATAGGTGTAGTTTAGCGTCGCTTGCTTTCCCCACATGTGGTAACCCGTTCCTCTTTCGTCTTGGCAAACCGATTTCATCCTGACTGAACTTGCATGCCCAGTTCCTTGCTGAAGATCCACTGCATGCCCAGTCACAATCTATACAAGGTTTATCTGGCACTCTATTGGCTTCACTAGTTATTTCTTTTCCAAACTTTAACTTAATCTGTGCACACCCCACATTGTAGTGGCGAAGGTGATAAACATTCCATGTCCTTCATAATGTTTGATAATGAAACGTAATCGTTCATGTCTTCTTCTTCCTCTTCAGACGTCAACGGCTGCCATGGTCAGTGCCAGAATGGAGCAACATGCGAGGTATGAATGTTTTCATTTGAATCATCATATTCCAATTTACCCAGTCGTCTTGCACTAAACGCTGCTGCCCAAACGTGAGCTTGGAGATGCCCACGCAGTCTGTGCGCCAGAGATCCACCGCCCCGTGTTTGTCGTTGCCATTGGTCTCTTCATTTTTCTTTTGTTTCTTCTTTAGGTGGGCCCGAGGGGTCACCACTGCCAGTGTCCTCCAGGCTTTGTGGGCTCTCACTGTGAAATCCAGAGGAATAAGTGTGACAGCGGACCATGCCAGAACGGCGGCCAGTGCCACGCAGTGTTGGACGGCTTTGTGTGTCAATGCCCGCCACAGTTTGCTGGACAGCTGTGTGAGGTGAGTCTCATGTTCCACGAGTCCCATTAGATTGGATTATTGTGGATACAGTGACGGTTTATAAGCTGGTGGTAGCTTTTGATTTTTTGTTTCGTTGAGACGTTGGGTTGTTGCGTTAGCCTCCGGACTGCAGCAGTGATACATTACATCTCTGAGAAGAAACTAAGGCTGTCCCGATTACCAATTTCAGGGCTCCGATGCTTTGGGAGTAATCAACGGCGAATATTTCGAAGCTTTGCCCCTTTGAGGTTCGGCTCAGTCTGCAGCGTGCGCGGGACTGCGTCGAGCGGAGGAGCGCTTTAACCTTGACTAGTTTGCAGCACAACTTTGTGTATTCAAGCTTGTTTCTGTAGTTGGATTAGGAGACCTTAAAAAAATGTGGTGGCGACGCGTCAACAGTGACAGATGTGAAGAGAAAATGGTGTGACATGAAGTTCAGTGCTCAACAAAACACCCTGCTTAAAGCAAAGCGGTCTGTGAGTTGAGATGAGACGGACGTGGATCTGGTGGTACATTGTGCAACAGAGGATGATCCCTGTGGACAGCAACTGCCATAAAGAGTGTCATAATGTTCCGAGCAACCAATGAACTTTATAAATTGCCATGGAAAAACATGCCAATAAAATCACACAATGTAAGCCATGATGATCATTTGGTGAAAAGAAGAGAATTGTAATACTTGCGTGATGATTCGATTTTTAAAATATACACAAAGCGACTTGTAATGCTGTGCAGATACTCAAACTGCAGTAGTCATTACAGCACAGTTATCTAAGCCAACTGTCCTTTGCCAAAGTACGATCTGCCTAAAAGTTGTGTAATACGTTCCAAGCCCAATAAGCCAAGTCTGGGTTTTATTGCAAACTTCTTGTGTCTTTGCTGCAGCCTTTTTATATTTGAGGTGTGTGTGTGTGTGTGTGTTTGAGGCTGATGTAGGTTAGCAGTGAGGAAACTGACACTTCACTGCATCTCTTGGGTCCTGAATGGAGGACATTGCTGGTCAGGAGCCAATCCTGTTTTAGCATCTCTACTATAAATATGAGCCTCTCTGAATGAGGTGATGCTGGATTTCTGCCCGCATACTACCGAGCCCTGATGCCTGCTATGCCCTGCAGTGCCACAACTATGCATCACATTTCCCTGATTAGTGTCTCCTCTCAAGTCCACAGAAGTTTGATTGTGAAAAGGTGTTTTTAGTTTTTTTCCCATTTCTGATCTGAATGATGTCTTCAGAAGGAATAAGGACAACTGGAAATGCACATCTACTCTCTTATAGGTGACATCCCTGTTTATAGATTCAATCTGAAAACTGACTTTTTTGTTTGAACTGATACTTTACAGAATTTGAATCAGTTAAGGGCGCCGGATTCACTTGGGAAGTGGAGGGGCCTAATTGCAGCTTGTGTCAAGAAATGTAACAACCCGCTCACCAATAATTAAATCTATAAACCAGCACAAAAATGTCAATTTATGTCTGACAGACAGCTGCCTGCACATATTGAAATAGGCGTATCTGTAGACATTTGAGGAAAAAAAACTGTTCCGACGTCGTCTGGTCTTGACACACAGCGTTGGAATATAGGTGCATTTGCAGGGATACAGACGGCTTAAAATAACTCAAAAACAAAGTAGGACAGGGCTGTAAAGTGGCCCCCGACTTCCTTCGCCCATGGTTAACATCCCCCCCCCTTCCTCTATTCCTAGTATGCAAAATAGCAGTAGTGCAGCTGTTATGTTCTTCACAGATCTCTCAAAAATGAATCCAGCAAGCTGCTGGTTGCTTGTTCATCTGTTCTCTCCCTTTCAAATTCTGGCTTTCTGGGCCTTTTGTGCTGACAGATCCATTGGCCCACTTCAGCATTGAAGTCTTGGATTGTTAGTCCCTTAAGTGACACCAACATCATCATGTCCGTCATCTCTACTCTTAAGAGTTGACCTCCAATCTGTCTTGATTCTGCTTAGACAGCTGACTCCCCTCTCGCATACAGACTAAGTAAACTGAGGTGCATATTAAGCTGTTTGCTTTACCTATTTTTTTTTTTTACATGTTGAAAAGTGGTTTCCACTGATGGCAACCAGAGTTGCCAATTTCTCAAACTGGTTTTCAATCGCACGCTGGCGACCATTACTTTCCAACCTGTCTGCTGCATTGAAACAGTCCAAACAGTTGACTTAATGTGCTGAAGATTTATTGACGCTCTTGCCCTCAGACCACGCTCCCCTGACCACACGCATGCAAAGTGAAGAAAAAAATGTATCTGGCCCTGACACTGAAGAGTAAAATAAACTGTGTGTGACCGCAGACTTCACCCACCCTGTTGCCCTCCTCCAACTCCCTAGTTCAGCACCTTAAATGGCAAAAGGGTTCAACCCAAAGTGTATGCACCGTAGACTTCTGTTTACAGAAACTGGGTGATTTTCACTCCAACCTTCGTATTGCTGCATGTAGAAATGGCAAAAAGAAGTCACCGTGGCCTGTGTCACGGTGGTATGACAGGTGATTTATCTTTATTATATTCACTGTGGCTCTGCAGGATGTTGGACCAGTGTCAATATTTGCCCTCATAATGGGCTATCTTTCTCGTGCCTGCTCAGTGTCTCGCTCTGTCTTTCTCTTCTGCCAGGCTCACGTCTCAGGATAATCTCGCAAAGGTTAAGCGCGGCACAGATGTAAAACCAAAAGCATTGGATTCCCTTGATGAGCTTAGGGAAACCTTCTGAGGCTTACTTTGCTCGTCCGCTTACCTTCGATTTGTTCTGAACGGCAGCGGTGGCTTGAGCCAAGCTAAGCCGCTCACCTGCACAGACTTAAGATCAGCCTTCTCTGTCGCTCATTCACTTGTTTTTCATAATCTTCAGAAAACCATCTTTGTGAGGTGATTGATGGTGTTTGGTAAATTGAGTTATTATGGCTGTTGGTATATGAAATAACCACGTGATGCTTCTTTTTCTATACTCCTGTGTGAATCAAATACTTGACAAATGAAAAGTAATGAGTATTTTCTCATTTAATTAAGAACTTCAGTGAAAAGTTAACAGTTTAAAGTGAAATTATAGGGAAGATATAAAGAAAAAGATATTTGTTTACATGTAAACACACAAATACAGAGTAATCGGATTAAATAGTTTTGATTTAATTGACTTTTATCAGATTTTCTGAGAAAGCTGAGTTAGTAAGTGTATCATGATATCTCAGTGTATGATTTAAGCGTGATACGATTTAAATAAAAGACGATAAATTATCGTACTGAAATATCGGCCAGCCCTGCTTTTTAACACAACATTGACATGTTATCACCTCATGAACTTGCTGTGGTGAAAAATGTTGGCAAAAAAAAAAAACCTCAACTATTTACTCTCGTTTCAGCTCTATTTTGGTCTCTACCAACTCCTGAAGGAAATATCTGTCTCTTTAGCGTTTAGAAATACTCCACTACGTTCACCAGTTAGTTGCTAACTTTGTCTGTGTGCCGTTTGGTGCTGGGCAGGAAGTGTACAGTCGGTTTTCAGAGCTGATGCTCCGAGCGGTGAGACTGATCAGAACAATAAAGTTGAGGTCCAGAAAACCAAAATAACCACCGTCATTCCGAATGATAAAGAAACAGAGTTAATCCTTCATCAACATAAAAATCTTAATTTAAACCGCTTTTAGTGTGATTTTAGAAATTTAATTTCTTCAATTTCACTGACTTATATACTGACTGTATTGTAAATGCATATCTTTGTCTCCTTAATGTTTCCTCAGATCTACGGCTGGTCCCCCTCAGACGCTTGTGATCCAAACCCTTGTGAGAATGAGGCCAAGTGCCACAGCATGGACCAGGACTTCTACTGCGCATGTCCCGAAGGCTTCGAGGGGAAGACGTGTGGACGGCTCAAGGAGGACTGCCAAACCGCTCCGTGTCAAGGTGACTGAAGTCGTCTGCAATGATGAAACGCTATTCAACTACTATGTGAAAGACAAGTAATGAATTTGAACAGTTTTTTTTTTTTTATTCTTTATCTTGCAGTGATTGACAGCTGCACTATTGCCGTAGCAACCAACGACTCCGCTGGAGTGCGGCACATCTCGTCCAACGTTTGTGGTCCACGAGGACGCTGCATCAGCCAGCCAGCGGGCAACTTCACCTGCATGTGTGATCCGGGTTTCAGTGGCATCTACTGTCACGAAAGTACGTAGAGACTCTTGCTTTGAGATTTTGACCTATTTGTTAAAGATCATACAGACAACTGAAATTTTAAAAGTGGAAAAAGGTTCGTCATTTGCCTTCAAAATGCTTTTTTAAATTAATTTAAAAATACTGCACACATTTCTATCATTAATATTTTATTCCACAAAACACGAATATCCTGTAATTTCCTCAAAACACTTATACCAGTCTATTACTTTTTCATTTTTTGTATTCCCCTCCCCTATTTAGCGTTTGATTATAGATGGTTTATAACACATTTTGATGTTATTGTAAGATATAAAGTTCTATTAATGTCTGTAACATTTTACATATACACAGTCTAACATAGTTTTTGTCATATTTAATGATAAGTGAAAAAATAAACGGTGATTGTTATCCCTTAATAAACACCTAACATTTTCTTATTTTTGTTCACAAATGCATAATAGTGTGTTCTAGGCTTTTAGAAACATTTCTGAAGTGAACTACTTCTAAATGCTAAATAGGGAGGGTTTACACAGTGTTACTAAAAATCATAGATCTTCTGAGAGTCCTGCTGAAAATGTTAACCCCCCCCCCCCCCTCACCTTTTCAGATATTAACGACTGCATCAACAACCTCTGTGGAAACGGAGGGACCTGCATTGATGGAGTGAACTCCTTTCAGTGCTTCTGTCCTGATGGCTGGGAGGGGCGACTGTGCGACCTCAGTGAGTCCCCTCTGCAACATAATTCTGTTTATGCCGAATTTAGATTTAAAAAAGAACATGCCTGCCTGTGGTAGAGCTTCAGCCTACTCCGTTTCATATTTATTTGCACTAAATAACAAGACAGTTTGGGCAAAGCTCTAACCAGGCAAGTCTTCCTCCTTCCTCCAGATGTCAATGAGTGCAGACACAACCCGTGTAAGAACGGCGGCCGCTGCGTCGACCTGGTGAACGACTTCTACTGCGAGTGTGCCGACAACTGGAAGGGCAAGACCTGCCATTCCCGTGAGTTATGTCGACTCTCTGTTAATGTGTGTGTTTATGTTCATAGCTTGCTGCGACCCCGACTCCAACATGGCGGACACGTCTGAGTGTGTTGGGAGCATAAGAATGATCCTTTCTCACTGATTCTATGAATAGTCCTACGAAGATCGTGTGCGTGTGTGACCTCAGTGTTTCTCTGTAATCCTGGTCAGGCGAGAGTCAGTGTGACGCAACCACCTGCAGTAACGGAGGCACCTGCTACGACCACGGGGATGCCTTCCGCTGTGCCTGCCCACCTGGTTGGGGAGGAAACACCTGCAACACAGGTGAGTCCTCGGGATGGCGTCTGTCCCTGAACATATTTGAATCGGCTGTGTTTCAGATGTCTGGAACCAGACTAATTTCAAACAATCCATAAGGGTCATTGCCAAAACACTGTAATATGTGATTTATTGTCCAAGTATGCTGTTCATACCATTTTTCTGTTCGTAGGATCTGTGGTCTCTGACTAATGCTTTCTCTCTTCCCACAGCCAGGAACAGCACTTGTGCCTCCAGTCCTTGTTCCAACGGTGGAACCTGTGTGGGAGGAGGAGACACCTTCACCTGCATCTGCAAAGAGGGCTGGGAAGGCCCCACCTGTGGCCAAAGTTAGTCTCTCTCTATGAAGCTTTGCATATAACTGGCATAAAGGTCACCCTGCTCTTAGCTATCATGTACTTATTATTCCTTTTAAGGCCCACGTGCCCAGTATTTGTGATGTGATGGAACATTTCTTTGTTTCTTAGGATGTTAATATCTTGGTTTACTATATTTTATGAAGTGATGTTTCAAAGTCTCTTTCTGCGAGTGTAGCCAAGCACCAACACCTGCAATATTTAAGAGCTTTAAATGTCACAATAACTCAAGTAAAATAAGCAAATGTGTGATTTATTCAAGACTGCACATTGTGACAGTGGTATTTAATGGACCACTGATGGGGGAGGGCTTCTCTGTAATGCAACAATGAGTATATAAGTTATAAACCAGCTCACATGGGATGTGATATTTACATTAACTTAATGGTTTCTGAGCTGGTGATACAAGAGGAATGTGTGCTATCGCAAGATAACGTAGATATATTAACATGTCCTAGGTGTTTAACAAAAAATGTAGGCAGCTAACATTAAGCTACAAGTAGAACTTGTAGCTAAATATTCAATATTTGTATCTTCAATAAAATCAGTATATTTTATTAATGCGATGGCAATTTACACCCACATGGCCCTCGAACAACTTAAAGCTAAACGTCTCCTTTTTGTCATTCTTTTCTACAGATATAAACGACTGCAACCCTCATCCATGGTATGTACAGTTTCCTGCCTCACTCACTCCTGTGGCGTAGCCAAACTTTCCCCCCCCTCCCGTTTTATTCCCCGTCTCCCCCATCTCCACACTTCACACAGACCTTGCAGGCTGGAGGGGTGAAGGGCCGCTAAAAGCAGTGGAAGTTGTCCTTAAATCAAGCCTCAAAGGAGCATCTCTCAGAGGAGGGGGGTTTGGATATTGAATAGGACAGGGAGAGAGGTTTTCTGAAGCGGGGGGGGCAAGAGTCCCACCTAGCCCATGGTGAATGCAGGTGGGGGGTTGAGTGGCGGGGGGGGAGGGCGTTCGTGTCCATTCTTCTCATGCGACCTGGGGGGGGAGACGGGCTTTGAGGAGGAATGGAAGGAGCTGGCATGATGAGAGGAGAGGAGGGGAGGGGAGGGACTGGACACGCCAATTAGCATCTGAAAGGTGGAGGCTTGTATTGATGAGTTGAATTGAGCCTTGTGACCCCCCCCCCCCCCCCCCTCCCCTCTCTCTCTCCACCACCACATATACACACACCCACACACAAAAACGATCTGCTTTGTTGCAGCTGGAAAGGATGTGGCTCCTATACTGCCTCATCTAATAGTTTTATTTCTTTCCTCTCTCAGTTACAATGGCGGCATCTGTGTGGATGGAGTCAACTGGTTTCGGTGCGAGTGCGCTCCCGGATTCGCCGGACCAGACTGCCGAATCAGTGAGTAATGATATGAGGTTACTTTACCTGCTTTTTAGATGCAGAGCAAATATGCAACACCCCCAACCAAAACATTTAAAATCAAAATCCTGAACCTCATTCATCATTCATAAGACCCGAACATAGCCATGGCAACGTGGTATGATTAAGAGGATGGATAGGTGGAGCAAGGAGAGACCGAAAGGAAAAGGGGGTGACAAGGAGGTGATGGACACATTGACACCTAAATGTAAGACCGGTACGCCGCCCTCTCCCTTTTTCTTGGTCCTCTAACGCCTCAGAGGTCAGAGGTCGTCCCTCCTCCATACTCACACAGTCACACAAACACACACGGAAGACAAATTACTCGGTGACCCTGAAATTCTTCTTCTCTGCGCTTTTGTTTCGGCCGGATAGCGTTCACCTTTTCTGTCAGGCTTGAATTTGAGAATTCTCATCCAGACTGTGTTCATGTGGAATCTGGATGACAATGGCTCGGGCTCTCGGGGATATTGGTGGGAAGGACCAATTGATATGTGTCGTCCAAAGAACTGCTCAAATTAGAGATGGGTCGGTGGTCAAACCTGTGCACAATTTTCTCATTTATGAGGATAAATGTGGTCTTTGAAAACGTACAATGCTAGATTTTATCCAATAATCAGTTAATTCCATTGACATTGCTGTGATTAGTGGACTCACTGGCAGGGGTGAAGCACATATTTCATCTCGAGTTCAACTTACGGGACATTAGCACAGTTTACCAATACCAAGCTGTCTTGACAGTGTTGACCTTTAGCCAAGTTTGAGAGTCACTTTTAAACGTCTCTGTCTGAATATATAATATAATATACTGCTCCACAAAAGAGGAAAGGTTTGCAGACATTTCTGAGGCTAAGGTTGATCATTTTTGTAGTTCATTATCCTGTTAGTGTCCAAGCTAATGAGCTAACTGTAAGTTAGCAAGCTACTAGAAGTAAATAGCTCAGTACAGAAAACAAGCCCTACAAGCAGTTCTTATGTCACCAAACTTATATTTCGCAAAAGACATAGTACAACTGTAGCTGTGTTGTGACCGGGCCTTTACTATAAAGGGTCAGTAGCTAAACATGTTGGGATCCAGGGCCTACATCCAACTTAAATTTGATGCATCTCTTACCTTTTACAGACATAAACGAGTGCCAGTCTTCACCTTGTGCCTACGGTGCCACCTGTGTGGACGAGATCAACGGTTTCCGCTGCATCTGTCCGCTTGGTAGAACAGGAGCCCGATGCCAAGAATGTAAGTACAGAATAGAATTTTGACAACTTTGATTCATCCATTGATTTAGTTCGCTCATGACTGCAGCCGTCTTGCTAGAGAAGTACAACATGTCTCTCTCTCTGTATGTAGTTATAGGTGTTGGGAGGACTTGCCACTATGCTGGGCTGCAGTTTCCCCATGGCAGCCGCTGGGAGGAAGAGTGCAACAGCTGCCATTGCATCAATGGCAAAGTGGACTGTACAAAGGTAACATGGCCCTTCTTTAAAAAAAAAAAAAAACAGTCCTCACTTACAAACAAACTCAAACAACAGCAAGGAGAAAGAGTTTGAACCAATGCACAAACTGACAGGTTTCTTAGTTGTTGGTACACCATTATAAATGTTTTTGTGGGTTTACATGTTGGTGATTTTTCTTTTTTTTTGACTTTGTAACACCAGGTGCTGTGTGGTCGCCGCCCCTGTCTGCTCCAGTCTCCAGACCAGGACCAGAAACAGCAGTCCTGCCCAGCTGGACGAGAGTGTCTGGAGCACAGCTACCTGACGTGCTTCTCCCCCCCTTGCCAACAGTGGGGGGTTTGTTCCATGGCTGGACCCTCACCTCCACAAGCAACCACCAAGTGCCAGCCAAACACCGGACATTTGGACAACAGCTGTGGCCGCGTGACACTTGTCTTCAACCGAGACAAAGTACCACCAGTGAGTCATCTCTTCATATAAATCTTTGCTGTTGAAGTCGTGAACACATTTTCAGGCTGTGTTTTCTTGGTATTGTTCCTGATCAGTATGTGTGTGTGTGCGCGCCTGTTCAGGGAACAACAGTGGACAACATCTGCTATGAGCTGAGGTATCTTCCTGACACCCGAAGCTTGGCAAAAGACCACGCCCTACTGCTTTTGTGTGACCTCTCTCATTCCAACCAGGATGCTGTAGAAGTGGCTATAGTAAGTGAATGATCTGCGTTGTCTTGTTCTTGGCTTAGCTTAGCACACACACTATATTCTTACGTTCTACAGTGTTAAACCCCTATTTAGGCTGAGAAGCACAGTGTTGCACAGTTTGAGTTGGTTGGGACCCAAATACCCAAACAACTAGTTCTACTCTTTGGCTATTTGTACAAAACAGTTAACCCTAAAATTACTCGCACAACGTTTTGCATTCAATATTTTTTTTATATTTTTTCCCCAAAGAAATTTATATTGTGTATGTTTAACTATATATTGTAAATATTCCAGATGTTGTGAAACAACTTGATGCTTGTTCCCAGCTGTTATGTCTCATTTTCTCTGTTCTGGTTCTCAGTCTTTCCAGCCGGAGGATCTACCAGACCACAGTCTGATCCAGGAGGCAGCCAGCGCTATAGTTGGCACCTTGTCCAAGCGGCACAACAGTACCGTGATGCTGGCAGTTATTGAGGTCAAAGTGGAAACACAGGTCATGCCCCCCTCAGTAGGTGAGTAATAATTAACAAGGGTGTCCCACAAGGGTTTGTTGTGGTCCTCGTTCAGTTCCTCAGTAGTATCCTCACTACTTCTACTGATTTCTACTCCTTTTTCCTCCTTTCCTCCCTTGAACATCTTGATGTCGGCAGATTACCAGGTGCCTCTACTTTGTGTGGTGTTCTGCTTGCTCTGCCTGTTCTGCATTATCGTATGTGTTTGGTGGACGCGCAAACGGAGAAAAGAGCGCGAGAGGAACTCGCGACCAGCTGCCGACGACAACGTGAACAACCAGTGGCAGCCACTTAGGCTCGTCGTGGGACGGCAGCAGCAGCAGCAGCAGCAGCAGCTGAAAGAAAGCAACAGGGACGCCGAGCAGGAGCGCAAAAAGCTCATGGGCCCCTATCGGACGTGTGATGAGGGGGAGGAGGAGGAGACGGAAGGCGAGCTTGAGCTCGAGGAGGAGTGTGGTGGAGCAGAGGCGGGAAAGCAGCCAGTTTATAAGTACTCCAAGACTGCAGTGCAGTCCAGTGGGGAAGTGATCTGTACCATGCACAGTTCCAGTTCACCCCTCAAAGCACCCCACCGGACCCCAGGCTACAGCCCCAAAGACAACCGCTGGAAAAATGTCAGTGCCGTCTTGACCGGTCAGAAAGACCTCAAAGACCATTGTGTATAAGACATTTAAACAAAGGACTCGCAATGTGGAAGCGAGAGAAGCTGCAAGGCAGCAGCTATTCTTCTTTTTGGATTACTTTTGGGAAGAAAAAAAGGCTTTGTGTTTTAATAAGCCGTT
The DNA here is from genome assembly GCF_910591455.1 of Pholis gunnellus. Lineage (NCBI taxonomy): Eukaryota > Metazoa > Chordata > Actinopteri > Perciformes > Pholidae > Pholis > Pholis gunnellus. The sequence goes on along the minus strand of NC_136546.1, from coordinate 8,300,622 downwards.
CTTTGCTTTGTTTTCATGTTTTTGTCACTGTCCCCTGAAGTACTTTTTTGATTCAGGAGGCTAGAGCACAGTGAACATCCTTTTTTTTGCTTCTGTGTTTACTTATTTTTCTTTAGTTGTGTACAGAAGGGGCTGAAATGTAACAGTTGTTCAAGAGGCTAAAGAAGCTCTCTGCAATTTTTGTTTATGGAATTGTACCATTTTTTTTTGAAACGATGAATCATCGAAAAGGAGGAGGAAAAAAAAAACCAACCTGTATAAAGATTTTTGTTTGTTTGTTTACAGATGTTTATGATTTTTGTTAAATTGTCAGCGGGCTCCTGTTCAATGTGTGGGGGGGAGGGGGAGGGGGGGAGGAAGGGTTTTGAGGGACATGGACTGCTGTTACAGCAACAGAGGAAGACCTCCCTTTGCTCTGTCTCGTTCCAGCTTTGCCCACCAATCCACCTGTGGCCGTCATGCGCCAGCCTTACCAAAACACTTGGCCTGGAGGGGGAGAAGGGGACAGAAACCCCAGTGCCTACTATGTGGCCTTCCATTTTCTTCACCTGTCTCTCAGTTGTCTTGGCTGAAAGCTTTGTTTGAGGATTTTTTGCAGTATTTGAGTTGGTAGCAAGTGCCTTTCTATGGGCCGTGTCGAGGCTCCGAGTCGCGCTGCCCAGTTTGACCTCCTTGTTCTCAAATCTCAAAGGGAAGTGTACATCTAGAGAGTTCAATTTCACAGCAACGCCATTCAAGGTATTTGATCAAAACAGAAATGAATACTCTGTACATATGTGTAAATACTAAAGGAGTCGCTGTGTATATTTGAAATAAGTAACTTAAAGACAAGTCACACATTTTTATTATTATTATTATTGTTATTATTATGAATAATATTATTTTTTATTTTTTTTTTACAACGCCATTCCTTTTATTTATGCCAGTTGAAATGGGCACGTTTTATAACACTTCATATCCAGAGTCCCACAGTTAAGAACCTTTTACAATGAGGTACCACCTGTGAAGGAGTTTCTGAAGGGTTTATAAATGGTTAGTCATGAGGACACGTTTCTTTTTTTTGTGACTAGCTGTCACATGGAGAGTTGTGGCTATGTCTTTAGTGCTTTTTAGTTAGGGCAAATCAGTGAAGCCTAGTACCCTTACCATGAAATACCTGGCCAAAGGATTACCACTACCATTAACAATTTTAATGATAAAGAACTGTTTCCAGGCTATATATGGTCCAACATAATTAGATCTGGTCTCAGTCTTCTATCAGCCTGGCAAAATGAACCTATTGATCTTAGTCAACAGTAGATTGACAGCAAAAAAACGATGGCTCTGATAGTTTTTTGGATACAAAAAAAAAAATCCCAATTCTTTTTGCACGTAATTTTCTCTATTGAAGCAAACCTGTATTAATATTAGGAAAGATGTATTAATGTATCATCTGTGTTCTTAGAATTTCACAGTTCCATTGCAAAACAGATTTTTAACATGGTCATATTGAAAGGGTAAGTCAAAAAATGTATCAAATAGTGCAGATAAACGGCTGAGCGACGGAAACTTCGAAGCAAGTCGCCGTTATGGCCGCTCCTCAATCAGTGATGTCACAGTAGGGCTGGTGAAACACCCGTTGTGACGACGCAGAAGGGGGCGTGCCCAGAAATGCAACTTGCTCCTGGTTTTCTGCCAGTTGGAAGCCGAGCAGCCGTCTACTTCTACATTATGTGATCCAGTCTTTCTCACTAGTCATTTTTAAATAACTCGTCACTGATTTTGGTTGTTTAATCAGGATTTGGTTAAAAACTAAATTCAGTAGTAGCTTTTGGCAGACAGTGTTGCAAAGCTACCAACATTCTAGCCTTAAAAAGTTCTCAAGCCATTTCTAAACCCGTCACAAATCCTTTTTGTTTCAGGTGCCTTAATGTAATAAGTAATGCATTACTTGTGTATCAATGGTCATCTTTTTATGTTGTTGGTTTGTTTTCACTACTAAGGAAAGTAACTCTTTAAAACATTGTGTGGTGTATAGTGGCGTGTTTTATTCGCCTGAGTAAAGTGCTCTCCTTGTCTCGCTTTGCTGTCACGGAGATTGCTGGAATACACTTTATGGAGGATTAAAAAAACAAATCAGTCCACCATGACTCTTTTAAGTGTCATGAATGTGGATGTCAGTGGGTCAAATGTTGACGTCATTCATTAGCTTCATGTTTGGTTTAAAGGCTTTAATGAAGGGAACAATATTTGCAGATGTCTTTGCTACCATGCAGGTGTTTATTTCTTTTTCTTTTCTTTTTTTAAGATACCAACTCAGTTCAAAATGACCGACTTTTTCATATGTCATTGTCTCAAACCGGCATCGTATTTTCTGTAAATGGGACACAGCAAAATAAAGAATTAAAGATGCATCACTGCTGGTGTTAAAAGCTGAATATGCATATTGTATACATTTTATTCTTTAAGGGACATAAGTTAATTTTATACAACGGTTTCCATTATTTTAGTGGATGTTTCATTGTTCGAAATAATCATCCCAGTTATTTATTAAAGCAGTTTTGACACATCTTGATCACGCTTGTAATATTTGGTTTGCAGTACACAACATTGGGAATGGAAAAAAAAACTAAAGGTCCACTCACTTGTGCTGCAACTTTCGTCATGGTACAGTTAGATGTTCAAACTATTTAGAAACTTTCATTTGTGTTTGAAACTCGTGCTTTACAATTTATTCTTGGCTTTGGAAACAGCGGTTGACAAAACTAAATTTGCCTAAAGTCTGCTTAGGGTCTTTTAGAAGTAGACAAATCACATTTTAGTGAAGCTTACTAGATAAATCTTTGTAATATTTATTTACACAACAAAATTGTGTATCATGACACATTGAAAATATTCTATCATCCGATAACAAGTAGAGTTAAACATGTCGTCATGCCTTAAAGCTGCAGTAATCGATGTTTGTATACAACAATTGATCAAATTACTTTGTAATATAAGAGGTTGCTCCTTAATGAAGAAGCCACAGAGAATTATTACCTGACTGCAGCTCTAAAAGATGTTTTTTAGTGTCTTTCAGTTCTTTGTTTTGGTTTTATGGTCAACAGCTCTACTGGTTTGATTCACTCTCTCGAATCCCTTTTCCAGCAGCACCAGGTTGACTTTTCCACAGTAAAGGCTCAGATAAACCTACCGTTCACTACCCGTCCAACACAAAAGCGCAGGCAGTCGGTCAGCTTTGATGTAAACTAAAATAGCGGCAATCATTTAGCAAGCTAAGAAGCTATACATTTCCCCCAGGAGTCGGGGGAGACCAAAAACGGAGCTAAGAGAAAACTAAATATTAGCCGTATTGGGTAGGGGGCCAGAAATACACCTACAAATGAATGCTAATATAGCTCTGACTGCTGGATGTGTATGTAGGAAACTGCTCTTATTTATTAACAACTATTAAAAAAAGGTAAATCTCACTTTTATATTTGACCTATGCCTTAGTTTAGTGTGAAACAGAGGGGTTCTCGATCTTATTTGAGCCAATCACCACTTCCAAGATACACTTTTATAGTCTTTATGTAAAAGAACACAAATATAGTTTTAACATATTTGCAGATTCTAAGAGTTATTCATTTATGAACTATTACAAATTGAAATATTCATTAAACCATGAAGCCTTTAGTATATTTATCACAGACCACCCCCCCGGCGACTTGCCCCGGACCCCATTTTGAGAACGTTGTAAACGAAGCCTTCTCCAGTGCTTTAAAGGGTCACCTGACCCAATGAAAAAATAAGCACATGTTCCCACTTCAGAGGACTATTTGTTCAAAGGAAGCGGTTCCAGATCATTCAGACCAAATGTGACGCTAGCATCGAGCTTTTCAAATGAAATGTTTTAATGTTTTAAACCCCAAAAGTAAAACTGCATTCACCTCCATAGTACTGGTGTGAAGGCAGAAAGATTAGAAACGGATATTTTAAACCTGCACAAAAGCTCTGCTCAGCTTAATACCTCAGTTACATGTATTAATACATCAAAACAAAGAATAACAAACTCTTGAAACCCTGCCGTCCTTGCCCTTGCCCTCGTCTGTGTGGGCTGAGGACAGCCTGGAATCGATCGATCCAATAACCTCACCGGCCTCCCCGCCATCCTGCCATCACTCTCCAGTCTCTCTCCCACCACACCAATAGGACCTCATCTCCTGTTCTGGGCCGATCTGGTCTCCGCCAATTGGAGGCTGGCGTGATCATCCTGGCCACAGAGAGATGTGAATGTTTCATGAGTAATGTTATGATGCTGAACCGAGTGGTGGTGGGGTGGGACACTTTTCCTCCCGGCTCCCGTGGGTGCCCCTGGCTGGCGCTAATAGGACCTTCCCTTGACGGAAAGGCCGGATCGACTTACACAGCTTTGTGGAAGTGGTGGAGGGAGAGGAAGGGAGATGATGCAGCTTACAACATATATTAATAAACGTATGACTGTAAATTCACTTTCAGACGAGTTTGGTCCTGTTCTCCAAGCATTATTCGATACTATAAAGGGACATTAACTTCTTGTGTATCCAAACGTGTTTGTTTTAATTCCTCCTTTACGTCAAACCATTTAGCATAAAACACTTCATTTATTGCCATAGCTTGATACAAAGTACATGTGTGATGCCAAGTTGCCTGTGAGATCAACCCCCCCCCCCGCCACCACACCGCCGCCACCACCACCACCACACTGATCCCAGACTGCAGACTGCATCAGTAAACTGACACCAGCTTCCAAAAGTGGCTCCTTACAACAGTCAAGGACATCTCAGTACGCTGCATTTGTAAACACGTCGCACTACACCACTCAAAATGGTGAAAGCATTAACAAGCAGAGGAAAGCGCCTCAAGGTAGAGGACATGGCTGCTTCATTTATCGTTGCTGCATTAAGGCAGAGAAGCTTTGCCGAGTCTTCTTTTACACACACACACATGCACCTTCTGCACACACTGCAGACTGCGGTACACTGACTGACTGTGAGATGGTGTTTTGTGTGCGCTCCTGCTCCATGTCGCTGCTCTGTACATCTGTTGATGTGGGTCTTTGGGAACATCTGACAGTGGAAGCAGCTGGGTGGCAGGATTTTAGGCTAAGCCCTCCGTCCCTTTAAACACACACACACACACACACACACACATACGCAGTCGTAAACCAAACATGGCCCCGATGAGACATCAAGCTGGCACGGGCTGGTGGGCAGCGGGCTGCAGCTGGCACTGAGGCGGGAAAACAAGTCACAATGTACTGACTGTATCTGTGTGTATTAGTTGGCTGGCACTGCAGGTCTGCCTTGCCGCTGCAGTAACTCTCACATGTACCCTCTGCACCGGGAGGGGGGGGGGGGGGGGGGCACCACATTTGGCAGAGGGGGGGGGGGGGGGGGGGGGGGGGGGTGACTGGGAGTCTACTGTGCCATAGCAACTTTTCTGGGCCACCTGTTCAGTGCGTGGATGTGTATAAATGAACAATTGTCTTGGGAGGAAATTTCAATGATTTGTGCAGGTAAACTTAGCAATTACACTGGGAGAAGTAACAGGACACAGACAAGTACACTTAAATATGAATTGAAATAAAGGGGTTAGGGAAGGAAGCCCCTTATGATGAGTATGTATGATAATCAAACATTTGAACAAGAGATTTATGTATCTCATTTATAGAAACATTTTAAGAAATAAAAAAAAGTAGGGCTGCAGCTAATGATTCCTATTATTGATTCATCATTTAATTCCTCAATTAACCAATTTATAATTTGATGTATAGAATGTCAGCAGAGGGTTAGAAAAAAATCCCAATTCCCCAGAACTCATTGTGGAGTCTTTAAATATCTTGTTTTGTTCAACCAACAGTTCAAACCTCAGATATATTCAATCCAGTATCATAGAAAACAAAAAGAAACTATTTACATATAAGAAGCCAGTAAATCTTTTTGTTTTAAAATGAATGTAAATGACTAATTGATTATCAAAATGGTTTCTGATTATTTTTTGGTGATAATGTGCAAAAGGCTGCCAGTGCAAAGGGCTGGTTAATATCTAGGTATGAAAACAATACTTACTTTATTTTCTTAGTATTATCTTTTGTGGCTTTGGGTTCCCCAACGATGTGAACCTTCAAACTACATATTTCATGAATGTAGCTAAATCTAAAGTTTTACCATAAGCACTAAAAATACCTCTGGCGTTTAGCAGAGACAAATATTTTCAACCATGGTTTTAGAGTAATTATACCGAAGAATCCCAATTAATCTGACAGTGACATCCTTAATCGACTGTCCGTTCTTTGGGTCTCCCTGCTGTAGGCAGATCACAGCCATGGAAGTCATTTAAAACCCGCATGTTGGATTTTGAAGGGCAGAAGGAAAAGTCAAAGGTCAGGGGAGGGTAAACAAACTGTGAATTTGCATCTACTCTCCCACCTCAGCCACAGTGGCATGATGCTATGCATGTGCACTTATTGGTCGTTTGGATACCTCTGGTGAGAATCTGGCCTTTAGCAGCTGGTGGGGAAAAACAGAGCTCATGTATTTTTAATAGTCACACATATAGCCCATGTTTACATGAACAGGCAGATGGAAAGATGGTGCGCTTGGCACTGTGCTTTTTTGAGATCTCATCATGTAGTTTTCTTTCCTATGTTTCCCTCTACATATGCCATGCATGTCTGTTTGTACACGCTCAAGTGACAGTGTGCAGTGCAACCCAACACCATGTACAGTGATATGCAAGGTCAATTTGCACCTCTCTCAGCATGACTGACATCAGGGAGGGTAAAACGCCCCCAGGAGCTACTCTGAAGCAAGCTACAATTAGAAAGCTACACTGACATTATCTATGTTTTCAGACAATTGTTAACCCAACATCTGAGGACAGTGCTGGCACCAACAGTGGTGTCCATGAGAGAGTAGATTGTCCATATATAACTATAACTTTATTCAACCAGGAAAAGGGCTTACTGAGATTAAAAATATCTTGACATATCAGTCACAGGAGACATATTATTCTGCAGAACCATATTTCTACTTTTTAAGTACATTTTTGCTGATATATATACTTCTGCACTACATTTATTTGACAACATTAGATTCTTGTTACTATCCAGATTCAGATTATTAATTAAAAAACATTAATCATCCAATAAATTATGATGCAATATTATAAATTAAGATACCAGGTAGAATATAAAGTGAAATTAGCCCTGCATTTACCAGCTGCAACATGTAAAGTGATTTATACATGACTGCATCAATAATTACAATCCAGTGATAAGTTATTATTCTGAAACTGTACATTATTCATAAGAAGTAGCGTTACTTTTACTTTTGGTACATTATGTTTATTTTATGTTTATGTTTTTTCTTGTAATGTGACGAACTGGCTGTGACATGCGATATATATCGAACGCACCCTTGTTGACCACTATCTGTAAGTACGTGCTGCAGGTGCTGACATTTATATTGTACGTTAATGTTCTGGCTCCCTTCAGTCGTGGTGATGGGCTCGGTATTATCTGACTGTTGGTTCTCTGGTAGTTCTGCTCATGTCTTATCGTCTCCTGGCTGCACTTTTGCTTGTGGGCAGTAAGTGTGCATTTGTTGTGAAATAATCTCTTGTAGCAACTGAGCTCATCTCTCCTTTGGTTGTGTTTTGGCAGCTACATTATGATGCTTTCATGTTGCTGATTTACGGAGTGTTGTAGGATCTGATTACTGAGTAGCAAGTGTTATATTTGCAGTGCAAAGTGGCGGGAGAATTACTCCTTTTCCTAAGTGAAAACAGCAATACCACAGTGTAGAAATACTCTTGCAGGTCCTGCATTCAAAGCATCTAAATATACTCAAAGTAGCAAAAGTAAAAGTACTCATTTGTAGAAACGTTATTGGAATATGACTATGGATGCATTCATGTGCAATGTTGGCACTATACGACTTGGTAGCTTGATCTAATATTACATCATGATATGTGCATTACATTGTTATAGTTTGTAATCATAATTTGAATCTAACGAGTAAATAAGGCTGTGTGATAAATGGAGTGAAAAGTTAAGTATGGTATTTGCCTCAAAAATGTAAATGTATGGTATAAAATGGAATTACTCATGTAGTAAAGAATGCATACCTTAAAATTGTACATAGAGTACTTGAGGAAAGTACTTTTTTCCCTTGGTTGTTGCTGTCTGTTTTGGGTTACTGGTTGGTTGGTTACTATTGGCACACTGTAAGCCAGGTTTCTAATACTGAATGTTGGCTTTTGGTCTTATAAGTGCATCTTCTCCAGTATTGCCCACTACTGCGTTTTATTCACCACACATTTTCACTGGCCCTCATCAGAGTGGCTTTAAGCAAGCTACAACATGACCTTAGTCACACATACAGTTGGATATGTAGTCACATTTTCACCAGAAATATCATATTCAGCTAATTATTGAATTGCATCTAAAAGGCTGAGTGCCAACCTAAAACTCACATAATCATTTACCTATTTATCACATGCCACATGTTTTATTACGTCCACAAAGTATAGATGTACACTCATATCCTTGAAAACAGTAGAATTATTTATTGGATAATTTGGTGTGTATCTTTAAATCTTCATATACTCACATTCCATTCAGAAACATGACTGCGTGTTGTGTAAGAAACACAAGTTATTACCATGAAAAAAACCTCCCACAGACAGCAACACTGAACTTCTCTGACATTGAGTTTAGGGTGTTGGGAACTTGTTGCATCTCGTTTTCCATGTAACGTTTGTAGGTGGACAGTTGGAAACAGCAGCACTGAGAGCATGAATAGTTGCAATTTGAAGACGGGCCGACATAGCCAGATGGTTGATGATATTCGCTGCTCCCGATTATTATGACACAGAAATGTATTGCCCCTAATGACTTTTTTCATTAATGATTAATCTGGCAATTATTTTCTCAATTAATCTAAAATGGTTTCTTCTAAAACATGTCAGGAATGTAGAAAAAAGCCAATCACTATTCCCCCAAAACCCCAAGTTGACTGTTTTTATATTTCTCTTTTGGTTCTGAAAAACAGGTCAACACCTAATTTAGAAGCTGTTCTGGAGCTCTCGATCATCTGCCATGATCTTCATCAGCAGATGGAATTTGCCCACCTGTCCTGTCACCGTAGAGCTTCACATTTCCATTCATTTTCCTTGAATTGCTCTGAAAGATTTTTTCTTTTTTCGAAATCTACAATTCCAATCACAATTTAGCAGACTGCCTCTGCTGATGAAGACCAAGCGAGTAAGTGGACTTTGAGTGGAGATGATAGTGTGAATGCTAGAGTGCGTTGGGTTTTGGTAATGGAAAAGCACAAATATTCTATAAAGTGGAGAACTGTCTACTCTACATTTAAGCCTTTTAGCTAGTGTTTCCATATTGGCACCACTCCTGTGTGACTCACTTGGTCCACAATGAGTAAAGAAATAATAAATGTAATATCACTCATTCCTTGGTTAGTTTGGGCATGTCACAGGAATATGTTGCCTCGAGCCATGTCAAGTACAGGTGAGTCGATGTGTTTGAACAATAAAGCTGGAGAGAAAATGATTGATTAAACGTATTAAAAATCTCGACTGTAGCTCTAAACCAATTTACCAACTTTTTACATTTAATGTGCTTTTGTTCAACAAAAAGTAAGGGGGGATGTTTTGTCCCTTTTCTTCACATTTAAATAGTTTATGTGAGTTCAGAATTCTTATTTTATTAGATCAGCTGCAGCATGTTGGGGCTTGATGTCTTTCTAAAGGGTATTGTATTGGGTGAGGCATTTCTTGAACTTACTGCATTCCTTTTACACACCTCACAGTGAACTCTTTTAATGTTCACTTAGCCAGTACAGGCAGGATCATGAGTGAAAGTAGAAACTAACGATTATTTTGTATTATTATTATTATAACTTTTTTTATTACGTTCTGTTTGCTCGATTATCTGATTGATTTATTTGGGTTTTGGACTGTAGGTTGGACAAAACAAGGCATCACAAGAACAATCTAGATTTTAACAATTAATCAATTATCAAAATAGTTAAGATTATCTGTCAGTCAACTAGCCAATTCATAGATTAGATCAGTTCAGCTCTAAATGAAATAATAAATGCATTGAATATTGTTTAATATCAGTCACAGCTGTTGAAATGAACTTTATGTTACAGGATAGAATGCACAGTAAGTATGAAATATACTGACAATACTCTTAGTTAATAGTTTAAATACATAATCAAAGAAGACTTTCTTGGAAACTGTTTTGATCTTAAAAAACATTGCATTTACCAACTGAGGTCTAATGGTTAAAAAGTAGCTAATTGTTTCTCCTCTTTGTGTTGATGGATTGTGGTGAAAGTGACACTCTCCAGAAAAAAAGAAAAATCAATTCATCAGAAACCCATTCAATACTTAAATCAATTCTTTCACTTGACACTTGACGGACGCAACCTTAGATATCTGATCAGAGGTCAACTCCATCTGTACTCAATCAATTCCATTACAAAGCCTGAATAAAAGGATAATTGGAAGTTACAGGGCGAATCCCACCTAAAGATAATTGATTGAAGGCTTTTAATCCCTTTCAGCCTTCAAAACTCTGTGGGATTATGGATCCAAATCACATTTGGTTGCAACAATTGTCGCCCACCAGAGAAGTATGGAAGCTTAATAACAAAACGTTTCCTTTAAAGGTATCGTTCCAGATTAGAGACGCACCGATTGCAATTTTCTTGTTCGATTCCACTGCAGATTACGATTTTCCTTCTGTCTAAGGACTATAATTGACAACTCATATAATGTTCACAATTAAACATTGGCTATTACATAACTTGTATTTTCTCCAAAACGTCACCAAGTTGCAGGACACTCAAGCAAATCTTAATCTTCATCGAGGTTGTGTGAGGTCGTGCTTGGATTCGGCGTTGGCATTGAGCGATAAGAGCACAGCTGGTGATAGCGAGTGGATGGACGTGTCGCTTGGCATGGTGCCTGATGTGACAGCTGACTTCATAAGGAAGGCCTTTTATCCGGCAGACGAGCATGTTTCCAGGCCGATGGGGGGGAGGGGAAATGTGACCTGCTGTGCAACCCACCTTCCCTAAAGATCATTAAAGCCGATTTCTATCATTTATTTACGTCAGTTTAAGCCAACATGATAAATATTGTGCTCGGGAAAGTAGTGGAATTAACACCCACCCAATTAACCTTCTAATTTCGCGAATTCAAGCTTTCTGTTGTCCACTTTATTACTTACGCAAAACCTTTATTTTTTTTAAAGCTTTAACGGCGCATACCGCTCCCTACTGTAGGAGTGTGTGGATGTATGGATGCTGCCCTTGTTAAGCCAATGAAAGCAATTTGGCAAGTTTTGCCCAAAGCAAGTTAAAGGTTTTAAAGTGTTTTAAAGTCTCCTTTGACCCCTTCATTGCAGGCCTAACCCTCACCCTTAACCTAATTTATTTCTGATTCACATCCTCATTATAACCCATAACTCGAGTCCTACTCCTAGACAAGCTAATTGAATAGGTGAGGACTGACAAAATAACTAAGGAGTATTTTCCGCATCTTTCTAATATTTATTAGGACTGCACGCACACAAACATCCACCCCAGTCAAGTGAGTTATCCACTTACCCACTGCTCCCCGCTTCCACCCCCCCCCCCCCCGTCTGTCTGACTGAGTTCCTGTTCCCATCTACCCAGAGAGCCCAGCCACTAGAGGTACTGAGAGAAGAAACGCATACTTTGTGTTTTTTTACGACATTAAAGGCAGGCAGCCTTGTCACAGCGTGGCTTGTGTGCTCGCTGCCTTGTTTGATAGGGAAATCGGATCTGGACTTGAGAGAGGAGCGTAATGCGGTTAAAGGTATCATGAAAAGCCAGCTGTAACAGGATTTCATCCTCTGTAGAGCTCCGACTGACTGCTGTCGTGAGGCGAGTCATTAGGGAACAACCCATGAGTGTGTGAGTGTGTGTGTTTGTCTGCCTCTGTGCTGACTATACTATGTAGGAGGTTATGCATTCTCCAGAGCGTGAGTTGGTGAGTCTGTCATGCAGTAAAACCGCCTTGTACCTGGCAGAGTGTCATATGTGTCAGAACAAATGTTTAGTCATACTTCAGAGGAACTGAAGGAGCAGTGCCTTCAAGCTAGGGTTGGTAATCTTGAAATTGTTGTTACATCCTGCAATCAATGACTAAAAACGCTTCTAAAGAAATAAGAAAAAATATCTGTGGATTTTGTGGGGGTGGCTTTGGAGGGAGGCCTGAAGGGACGGGCTGTCAGTGCTGCGGACTTGGTGACTTTCTCGCTAGATTTTGCAACTTTTACAGCTAGTGCGGCTAGCTGCTTTCATTGGAATATAATTGGAAACACTGGGCTGAGTTCTTCGATTGGATATTGGAATAAATCCAGCGTAGTCTTGCTATTTTCAACCATAGCTTAAAAGAGAGGCTAGATGGATAGAAGACAATCCATATAGATTTGATACAATGTGGTTAATAGATGCAATACCAGTTGGTAAGATACAGTGGAATGGAGAGATACAATATAATCAATAGATGGATTCAAAAGACACGGTATGGCTGAGGGATACAATATGACAGATAGATTGTTAATGTCCTTCTTAGAGGTAGACCGATAGATCAGCCATTATTAGTTTATTGCAGAGCTAATGTTGGAATCAGAACTTGCAACACAGGAAATATAAACTTGGTTTGACGTCATACAGAAACATTGTCTCTCCATTACATTGTTCGTTCACCGGAGAGCACTGATACGTTTTCAACTGTAACATGTTTCACTCAGTATGAATCTTGGTTAACATTTTGAATGACAAAACAAACGTAAGTTACAGCCCTAGATACAGTATGATATGGTCCTGTAGATCAAGAATATATACATGGATGTGATACAATATGGTCGATAGAAGGATACTTTAGATAGACACATAGATGATGAGTAGAACATGTACCTCTGGTCTTCAGTGCAGTAATTTGTGTCTTTTTACCTGCCGCCCTTTGTTTTTAAGTTACTAAGACATGTTTATTTATGTGTCAAGGTAACTGTACACATGTGTGTTTGGTGGAGAACAATTTTAATAGCCTCTCGCCAAGGTCAGCGCCTTCGCTGTGCTATGTGTGGAATGAGAGAAGGCCTTCGCTTGCGGGGCCTTCAGCAGACTCCAGAGAGTCGCGCTCATTGTGTGGCAGCCCGCGGGGAACAAAGACATTTCCACTGGAGGAACTTTGGGTTCCTGTCGATAAGGAGGGCAGCGTTTTTGAGTGTTTGTATGCTTGTGTACTGTAGAGTGGGGGATCGGCGGAGCAGCGCAGGCTTGCACTTTCCAGAAAACAAGTGGTGGCTGTATAAATAGTCACCCCTGGAGAAACATCAAAGGGAGAAAATTCCACCCGATGATCACGATATTCTCAGCCTGAATGACGTGTGTCTGATTATCACCACATAAAAACAGCTCCTGGACAATGCGACCTCTTACCCTGTCATCCACGTTGGCGTTGTGTTGAAATTCCTTGACAAATCTTCAGAGGAAGTGAGTCGATGGTTTTTCACGTATCCATTTGTCCGTCCCCATCAGAAGTCATGTATTCAGCTGTAAGTCTAAATCTCCCGATGAGAGACCAATACATTCTTAACAATAATCATATTGCGTCCTGAATACTTCCATACAATGCTGGTTTAATCGTGAGGGCCATGTTTGTTTTGTTGCCCTACACAGGAAGCCTTCCGCGTAGTTCACATGTTTTACATTTGGTCTCTCCTAACTGTGTTTGTCTGTCAGATGATATTTCCAGCTGGGCTGATTGACGGTGACATTTGTGACCATGTCCGGGTCATTCTATAAACCCATACATGTCTGCAGATACGTTTAATGCATTTGAGCTGCATCAATCATATATATCTTCTGTCTGTGTCTAAGCTAGTGGTAGCAATCAAATTCGAAGAATGTAATCCGTGTCAAGAATCAGTTGGTTACTGCTTATCTCAGGCTGTAATCTTTTGTGTGTGCTGCCTTCAGTTGTATGTGTCAAAATGCACCCAGTGAAGAAGACGATGCTGATATTCGATAGGCCCTTTGAGCTGCTTTAAAGAGATGCTGCTCTATAGGCGGCCACATGTTTCAAGTGTGAGGTGGTTCTAAGCAATCGCTGATGTGTTTTTTTGGCATTACACTATACAGAGATTACTAGATAAGTCAATGAGTGTGGCCGGCTGAAACACAGACTTTACCATTATTGGATTTCTAATCCAATGAGATCAAACATCGATGACTGACGGAGAGCAGATGACAGGACGTGCACACGGAAGGACAACAAGCCTGTGACTGACTAGTGGAGTGTAATCAGGGATTTCTGACAGACTGAAAATATACTGAACATCATCTTTGTGGCGTCTTCTTCCTTGGATTGTTTGTGGATTAAGTTTGGGGTCTTGTAACTCGTAAAAAAGGTTTGTAGCTCTGTTTATTTCACAACTGGAAAATGACCACGAGCAGACAAACTGCAAACCTTCCTATGTTTTTTTGTCAAACAAACAACAAATAAAACAAGAAAAATGTATCAAAAACCCCTCTAACAACCTGCATTTCCACTGCCTCGTGGGCTTGCTGGTGTTAGCGTGCGGCAGCATTGGCTCTTCATCCTCATTCTGTTGGGACCGCTATGTTGTTTCCAAGCTTTCTGGAGACATTCACACACTGTCTGCTGCCTTTCCTGCCCACTTATCAGCAGCTAATTGCCAGTAATGCTGAGGAGACAAAGTTTGATCTGAACTGTTCATTCACTTACCCCGATGCTGAGACACAAGCTTTCATGTCCCGTGTTCCCACGGTTGGCTTCGGGACTTTCCAAAACTCTGCAGACAGCTCAGGGCAGTTTCGGCTGAGCTACACTAGCATTGGTCTCACACGGAATCATAACATTTCTTTTTTTTTTGTTCAGTGACGCCAACTTTGTGTGTTTCAATGTATTTGTTATGGCTCATTATGCAGGTGTTGTGAGTGGCATTTGTTGTTTTCCTGTCAGATGACTCCAGGAGTTTTAAAGCAACTTTCTACTCACAGGTCTCCACGAATAAGCCATAAATGTACAATTAGTTGTGATTATAAGGTCAAATTCATGTTTTACAGTTTACTCTTACACTCATCTGACGACACAAAGATGCGTCACTGAAAGCAACTATATTGTGCCATCGAATACAGTTTAATATGTTTTATCGTTTTGACATTTCAGAGTATCTAAAACTTATAAAGACTCCATATTAGTGTGAACCTAGCCTCAAACATAAAGCAGATACGTCACATCTGCCACTAAACCTCAGACCAACAACTATTGACTGACATGATATTTGGTCGCTGTGATGGATTATAGATTATGAAGTAGAGATGAAGGTATGAGTTTCTAAGAGAAAACACTTTTTTTTATCTTTATTTGCACATATTAACAATTGCATAAAAGGAAAGGAGGTCAAGAAACCAATTTAAGCAACCGATAAATAAAACCTGATTTAACATAGTTTGCACTTACTCTGGACTAAAACTCAAAAAGCAGGGTGTGTGTGTGAAGGGAAGTGGACTGGACTTCAGCGACACCAAACCCACATCTGACACCTGATAAGGAGCTTGAACGCAAGAACACCAGCAGGCATGAAGCCAAAGATACTCGGTCGGCGGCACATTCACGATGAGCGCTGAGAGTGCTGAGAGGTGAGAGGCATGTGTGGAAAGGGGAAAGGCTGATGTCTTCACATTAGGCCAATCAGATTGTTCCTGTGTGTGTCAAGCATCTTTTGAGTGTGTGTTCAAATTCCCTTTATACAAAATGCAAGTCGACTGTCGTCCAAGTCTTTCTTGAGCCTTCTTTCTCTGCGTTTTGCTCATTTTTTTAACGTTTGAAATAGGGATCATCATTACCATTTGGATGCTAATAAACGTACTTGAAAATAAGGCATACTAAAGTCTGCACTTAAACATAGGTGTAAGTAAAGACACACCAAGCCTTTGTGCTGAGACCAGGGTTGCATCCTCAATACATCTTGTGCTGATGGTTTTATAGTGTTACCAATACTCCTTCCTTCAGTGGCTGTCTTGACCCTTGCTTATTGATTTTCTCCACAGAAGGAGTCAATGCAGAGATGAGCACTACTGCTGCAGCAAAGAGGGTCAGGAAGTTTACAGCCAGAGGAGGGAGGGAAGGATTTCTACTACACACACACACACAGAGGAGAAAATAAAGAGAAGAGGAGGCAAGAAGGAAGGTTTCTCTCTCACGGGGAGCTGGTTTATTTTTAAACCGTGGCCTGGGATAACATTTTAAAATATGATAATATCTATGATTTGATATGTAAAGACTTGTATGTGCTGTAATCTATGGTTGCTTTGCTATGTCTCCTTTCAATTAAAGAGGCATCCCGGCTATAGGATTCTCTAGTGCAGGTGGTACATTTGTTCATCCACAATGGATGTAGCTGCTGGTATTCGAAGGAAACAACCATGTAAACTAGAAGAAGAGAAGAAGTAATCTTTAACATGGCCTGAGGCACCTCAGCCCATTTAAGTACCCCATCCATCACCAGAAAATACAATGGTCCGTGACACAAAACCAGCACACTATACAGTTAACAGAGAAGACTAGATGATAATAAAGGGATGGGAAGGACCTGATGAAGGTGTAGTGAGCAAATTGTTTGAATAAAGCAGGTGCAAATGTTCTTATAGTGGAAGTGGAAGTAGCACGGTTCAGCTGTGTTTCATTCATGTTTTATATCCTATATTAGTTGCGAAGCTACCAGACTTGTTACCTTTTAAACATTAGAGCTGCTATAACTAAAAATTTAAAAAAGGCATCCCACACACTCTAAAATGACCTGTTGTTGCTTTTACCGTCACTGAAGTTTGATCCTAGAGGGCTGTCTCCACATTCATCTGCTGTAGAGGGAAAACGTATCTGTGCTTCCCTTAAATCTCAGTTTAACACGTTTACCTGATAAGACGATGTTGTGGCGTCACAACTAGTTCGACAGCCAATCGGTGTGTGTGTGACTGAAACCTGAAAACTGCAGTGCACATACACTGATTTTTGAAGTAGGCGACATCTTGTTTCCTTTACTACTTTACTAAATTTACCACACATTCTCAAGCATTCCTTGTGGGGATCTTCACGTAAACAAACAGGCTTTGAAGATTGTTTTAGCTTTAAGAATGACAGATGGAGGAAAAAGCCCAGTAGTACGACTGTCAACACTCCCATGATATCCATCAGCGTTACTTGCTTGGCATTCTTTCAGAGTGTGAATAAAATGATCTCTATGCTGTGATAATGACTCCGGAGGTGGAGTAGGTTGGCGGTTTGATTCCTGGCTGCTGTCAAAGTGTCACAGAGCAACACGCTGAACCCCAAATCACTCCTCCAGGTTAGGCCGGTGCCTCTCGCGGCGGCCGTCGTTGTGCGTTTGTGAAAATAGAAGCACAATAAATGCAAAATGTGCTGACTATCGCATCTAGTTTGGACCGGTGTAGCTCATGCCTTGACTGCGCAACAGTAGGCGGCTGAAGGCAGGGATGTCAGTACTTCTGCTGCTAATCATCAGGCAGTGGAGGAGACTGATGTGGAGACATAACGCTAATGTGAGGATAGAGAGCACTGTCAACATACGGCCATGGTACTGATTGAAGTGTGTGTAGAAGAGAGAGAGAGTGTGTGTGTGTGTGTGTGTGTTGGGAGGCATTACATTTCATATACAGTACATGCATTTGCTAAAATGTGTTGCAACTAAACATGCTTATACTGACCCCTTCTGTTAGGAAACGGTCTGTACAACTTTCCGCTACACTTCTTTTTCATTGACATTTCTTTCTTCAGGAATTGGGGGGACTTTATTTTAAGGAAAGGATCAAAGGAAAGATGAATCAAACAGAAATGTAGGGGAAGTTAAACTGTCATCAGTATATAACTTCTCTGCTTGCTTGAATACTTATGTTCAACCCTTTATGGGGTGTGGAACATTCAGTCAAGTATACATCTACTCCAGTGTATGTCAGAGACAAACATTGTATTTTTTATTCCACTACATTTATTTTCCAGTTGAAGTTAATTGACTTACTTTGACTTAAGTGCTGTTTACCTGTTTATGCACCAGTAGTAGTTATGATCTAGTAATATTTTATATAAGAATACAACTTTTACTTGTGATACTTTAAGTACATTTTGCTGATAATACCTCTGTACTTAAGTAGGATTTTGAATGCAGGACTTTTACTTGTAATCGAGTGTTTTTCAAAGAATTATTAGAAAACAAACATTAAATCATTTCCTATAAAAATAATATGCCATAGGCAGAATTATTATACCAAAAAACTAAATCTCGGGAAGGCCATCATACTGCATGTTTACACCTTGTGTGTGTGTGTGTGTGTGTGTGTGTGTACAGAGTTGCTTAATCATTACCAGTGTCCCCATGCAAAAGCACAACAAACCGCCTAATTAATGGAGCGTCCAACATTCCTGGCTTTTATACTGCAACACAAAGGAAGCCTTTTTGTGGTTCAGCAATAAATCAGTGTCCGCAGTCAGTCCGCGACACTTCAACACAATGTAACAGTGATTTTTCTGTAGTGGTCACCGCCACGGTGGCGACTCAACAATCACGTGTCTGACCTCCTTATTGTACTGCTTTTTAGCTATTGTTGCACCAACCATGAAATCAAGCATTAGTAGAGGTTAACTGTTTACCAGCAAGCAGCGTCAGCCAATCAGCAAACATCTGGAACGTTTTCAAATAGTCATGTAGATGGATGACCAGTGTCTGCTAGAAAAATGTCTTTTTACAGAAGCCATTGGTAGAGACTTATTCATAGTCTTGTTTACTTATCTGAAGTAAAATGTCATAGGTTTCACTTAACTTGTGCACCTGCAGTTTAAGCCTCAGAGGGGTATAAAGAGCACTCGGGCTCATGCTTTCACTCGCAACAGGCCGATGTTTGTGCCAAATGGGTCGTGTAGTCGGGATGGGCAGGTGCAAGCAGCGGCGAATCAAACGGATCAGAGCAGGAGATGTTATTTACCAGCTCGTCAAGTGCTGAAAATGTGATCAAGAAAGAAATCGAAAGGATATATTTCAATAGATCCAAACCAGTTGTTATGTTTGCATATATGAGGAGTGCTTTGGGACGAAGGCACTGGAGCAAACATCAGACTCATCAGAGGTCCATTTGGTGATGTGGCTCACATGAAACAAATCAATGAAACAATGAACTTTTTAATTGTTGATTGCAGAGGTAAAAAAATATAACTTTTTTGATAATGTATTGTTTTCAAACAAAAAGGCCCAACATTGTTTCAGCTTCTCAAATGTGAGTATTTGCTGCTTTTCTCAGCTTTATGTCATTATAAACTGAATATCTTTGTGTTTTGGACGGTTTGTCAGACCAAACAAGACGTTTGAAGAAGTTACCTTGGACTGTGGGAAATTATAACGGGCATCATGGTCTGTTAGTTTAGAGGCAAAGTTATTAATTGAGAAAATAATCTGTAGATTCATCAATAGTGAAAATGAAAACAAAACAACAAAACAGTCAAATCAAAACAAACGCTTTGGGCACATGTATTAATCAATCATACTAATCATTTTTACAGAATATTACGTTAACACAATGCTGGTTAAAGTACCTTTCATCAAACTGCATAAAACAGACACAAATACATCATTTAAAAGGTTGCAAACAGACCAGTGTAAATTCAGAAACACGTTCACTGCCAAGAGCCAAAGAACCAGAATAAACTGACAATGAAAACCACCAGAAAAGAGAAAAATGAAATTGATAGATTTTCAATTTTAAGAGTGCCTGATTGTATGTTTTAGAAACCAAAGCTTTGAGAGAATACCTCGGAACACGCGATAAAATGATGAATGTGTAGATGAGAGGATTGTTGAGAGCTGCAGCAGATGTGAGGAGAGAGCATCCAGAGAGGGGGAGGGAGACGAGTGTGGGTGTCTGGTGACAGAGAGCTGTCTTTTCCATCAGCCTCATTAGTTAATTATATTGTCAGGGATCCCATTAGTGTTTTTACAGTTCACTGAACTCCTCCCTTTGTATCAACATCTAGCGTGTGTGTGTGTGTGTGTGTGTGTGTGTGTGTGTGTGTGCGCCTTGTTAGACAATATAGATGTCTGCTTACCACATGGGCACGCGTAGAAGAAATACATTTATTTATGTTAATGAGCAATTTCTAGACCATTCATACAGCAACAAAAAAAGCAGAAACAGCATTTGAAGTAGACAAATGATCAAGATGAGAAACCATTATCAGGAAATTCTGTATTCTGTACATGTTATCAAAGATTGAATAAAGTCGAGTGCAGAAGCACTTATCCCTCTGATTGACTACAGTTTTCCATTAGTCTGATACTCAGACACTAAATTGTGTTTGTTTGACTTCAGTATTTATTGATTTTATTCAAATTGCTGTAAAAAGTGAAAGATGTGGACAGTGATTCAGAGGACCATACTGAACCATACTTCCTTCAAATTGTGTTCATGACCAACAGTTCTTTATTATCAGAGACTAAATCCACCGCTTTGATGATTTACCAGTAAAAGATCTAAATGTTGTTAGAAAACAAAGGTTTGTCTCATTTCACAATGAGAAGGTGAATGAAGAGTTCATTTCACATAGAGTGAGTTCAGCAGTTTTTCTGTCCTCAATGGTTGGTCCATTCAAATTGGTCCTTTCAACAAATGTAATTTGTAGAGCCTCTGTATTAAAGCAGTTTAAAGTTTGACATGTTAACGTTTGCAGAGCCGTGTCAAAACGGCACAAAATATGGTCTTTCAACAGCCTTTCAAAATCGATTACTTCCAAAAGCGTTCTCAAAATCAAACTTCCACATGTTCCGAGTGCAGTTTGTAACTCATGATAATGGCTGTGTTACAACAGTGGCTGCATAATGATCAGACGATGTAGAAGACTGCGGTCAGAGTTTAGTGTAAGCGAGGACACTGACCACAAGGGTGCGCTGTCATTCTGTATGAAAACACAACACAAAAGGAATAAACATCCAAATCATTTACAAGCTATGCGGGATCCTTTTTTTTATGGGACTGGGCCAGTAAAATTTAAAGGAAGTGAAACAAATGTTGAAAACATTAATGAATAAAATGTTTTCTGTGACAAGACAGGCAGACCACGCACCAGGGCCATGATACAGCTTGTAGTGTTAATCCATTATTCTTTTGATAGTATTTTACTTTGAAATACTTTCTTACTTACGATGAATCATACGTGTTTCTCAGAATCATAATTCTAACAATTAAACCATGAGTTAATGCATATTAAGTTATTCTTGATAATCAGTCTAAATCAGTGAAAAAAGTCAAGGAGAAGAAGTGATTTATAAAATACAATATTCATAGTTTTAGGGTAATAACATTTGTTATGATTGTTTTTTCTTTTGGAGAAGATAACTAAACAAAAATAAACTGATAACTGGCTTATTATTTAAAGCAACCAGCATATTTAACATTTCAGTAAACACGACTGTATATGCATATATACTTTAAGGGAATTTTAGTATATATAATAAATAAGTCGTTGCAGTAAATGTTGAAAAACTGATTTGAAATCTGCATTGTGATATAGTTGCAATAAGGATGACCCTTTATGAAGCACCTACAAAAGACAAACGGCAACATTAACAAGGCTAATAAAACATAACAATTAACTATGTCCATATGTAATAATCACCAATAATAGTTGAACAATAAGAGCATAAAAGTCTGTCTGAACTGTCACCAAATAGCAACACAGTTAGTGAATATAGTCGCGCTTTTAACTGAAGCTTTAAAGCTAGATTTTTCCCTCAGGAGTTGGCTGAAAACGTCCTAAAAGTAGAGTGAATTTTGGATTTCCAGAAGCTCAAAATGAACGATAACGTTGCTCCATAACTGTACAGCTTGTATCTGCTGCCCCCAAGTGGCCCAAAAACAAGATCAACGGTTGCAGACTCAAGTTAATAACAGGGAATAATATAGGAGGGAGTAACAATAGTCCTATTGGAAGCATAGTGATCTTTCCCATCACTCCCTTAAACAGTTATCTGTCACTGTCCTCCTGACTCCTCTATATTCTTTTCATGGATATATTGAAAAGCTCTGTTTGTTTTTGACTCCCATTTTAATATGACAAAGATGTGTGCTTTAGGAGGAAGGCTGAGAGTGTCATCCCATCTCAGGCGCGACGTATGCTGCACTTAGTAGACTTGGCCTTTATTTCGGGTCAATATTTACGATCGTGGTTACTTCCTGACAGCCTAGTTGGTACAACAAGGTGTATGAGGTCAGTCTTTAGTCTGAGTCAGGCCTATTTTCAGGGCCTCCAAAGTACAAAGTGCAGAAGGGACACAAACAGAATAGAACAATTTAATAATGTAACAATATCTCCATCTGAACCGGCTGTCTCTTGTGTTGACCCCATATAAAACAGACTTAACTGTGGCCAATAATAAGCTTTTAACCTGTCGAAGGTGCAACAACTCGTAAAATCAGTTTGGGTCTTGGACACTCGCTAGTCAGGCTCCCGTGATTCATCTGCAAAGTGAAACTCGACCGAACCATTAAAAGGCTTTTAAATGTGCTGAGAGGAAACACAATCACTTGATCTTTATGGATTCTCAGGGCAGCTCGTGTTATAGAGAAGAATAACCTCTGATTCGGCTGAATCTGATTCGAACAAAGTAGACGTTGCCATGATTTTGTAATGTGATTTAATAACTTTCTCTTATTAAAGTATTTCATTTTGAAAAGGAAGGAATATGATGAACAGATGTGGCTTCGCTGGAGAAGAGATGAAGAGGGTTTTATTCTGTGTGGCTATATTTTGAAGAGGAACCCAAAGAACGGACCAAGGGGGGGAAAAAAATGAACATCTTAGAACATCTCGTTTTATTCTCTGCACATTGAACATCAAACCAGCATCATCTTTAAAATTCACCCAAGCCTCTTCACAACATAAGGAATAAAAAGAAAATACTCTTTACATTTCAATAGTTTGATAATGCCTCTGGGTTTGCTAGCTTTTTTTTCCTTTTTTTTTTTTCGTCAAGGATGGCTTTAATTATTTTTTAGAAGAGCAGCATTACTCCCACATCACAACGTGTACCGGGAGAGAATGCCAGGCACGGCGCTCTCCAGCAATAAATAACCTCTTCAGCCTTTTAAAGGAAACCAACGGCAAAGAGTCCAAGGGACTGACACACACACACACACACACACACACACACACACACACACACAGGTTTCCTGTCTGTTATCTCTATCAGACACATGCTGTACACACCTGCAATGTCTCACACGCACACTTCAACCTTTTCTTTTCGGCCAGTCTCTCGCCTTCTTCCTCTATCATTACTTGCTTTGTCATTTTCTTCTGTTACATTACAAATTTGCAGATTTGTGTAAAGTGTAAAGCCGGCATATTTTATTTCACATCTTGCACAGTGAGTCAAGGATTTATTTCGACCAAACTAGAGTTGCTGTTTGTTGGAACAGTGGAAAGACGTCTTTGGGGAGTGTTGTTTTTTTCTGTCCAGTTTGAATGAAGAGTGTTTAATTAACAATGAGTTTACAAGGCAGTTAAGTCTTAGTTTGGTGCAAGAGAGAAACTTTGATTCAAAAGGTGTACAGATGTACTTTTTCTGTTTTAAATGCATGAACATTTCCTACATTTATTTTTGTGAGTTTATTTATTTATCAGAAACACAGAGTGCATCCTGATACATGTAGGTACAGCCGGCACGCACTGGGGAATTCACTCATTCAGTGCACTACAGCTGCCATCAGCACTGATTGGACATCCACATAAAAAGTAGCACACTTTCCCCGTGAGGTTCAAAGTTCATTCTTCTTCGTCATGATCTTCCATCAGCTGATGGAGTTTGCCCAGCTGCTGGTGAAGCCAACATGGATGATATGATGGAAATCTTGAGAACATCTAACATTTTCTCTGCAGAATGTTTTCATCAAGAGTTCTATTTCACTTCTCTGCTTATTTACTGAAAACATAAGCCCATTAAACACGTTTTGCATTTGACATCTGCGATATAAATCCCCCCCTCTTTCATCTCATCTGCAATAGCTTTGTGTTGCTAAGTTACGCTTGCTATTACGTGGATGAATAAGATATAAACGATTTATAGATTGAGCCTCAAACTCGCTGTAAATCTGAAGACGTAAATTCCAGCGTCATCTGTCCTTGAATCCTCTGATCGAAGTCCTTTATTTTTTATCCTTTATTGTTCTTGTATTTTATGGAGTGTGTACCAGCCTAAACTCTAAGTTTCCCCCTTCATGGGTTTCTATGTTGACTCATGCAGACAGTCTCTCTATCCTTCCACAATTTGCATAATATCGTCTTGACGCTTTGCACTGTGCACATCTTACGGTAATCAACCCTGCCTCCTAACTACAGATCATAATGCAGAGCTATTACCTGTTTATTAACTCTAATTATATTAATCAAAATGAAGTAAAAAAAATTAAAAAACGGCTCCTTATTGGGATAAACCCAGCTCAATAAATTACAGAAAAGATACAGAGTATAAATGAATAAAAGCCAAAAAAGAAAGAAAGAAAGTGGTTTAAAAGATGAGACTGACCGTGAGCTTGAGATCTCCGGCATGTCGGTCTAAAAATGAAAAGCCTGATAATCTTCAACCTTTATTCTGGACACAGGAACAGTCAGAGAGATCCTGGCTGAAGATCAAGGTTACATGCAAGCTCATAACAGCTGCACAAATCCAAAGTTCAGAAAGGTAGTTCAAACCAAAAACTGCTGAGACACTCAACTAGGGTAGATAAGATCCTAGTTTGACTCTAAATCTTAGTAGAAAACAATTGTTTTGATCAGAGCAGAACTGTTACAGTGCTTTTTGCTTTAATTCAGCAAAGAGGTCACTGCAGATGTAATGGTTACATGAACGAATAGCGTTCATAATCCTCTGCCCACACAACATCCCTGTATCTAAAAAGCATCGGTCTATCAAAACCAGCTGACTCGATGCCCTGACTCATCCCTGCAGCAATTAGATCACAAGAAGTAAACAGTTCCCACACCGGGTCAGCATGTGAAAACCAGCTACCCAAAATGCAAAGCAGTGCCCTCAGTGTCACCTCATGTGCCAGGTTGCCACAATAAGAGCAACAACTTCCCACTCTCACTTCTATAAAGCTGCCAGCATGTGACGCTTGCCATGTCCCATGCCTTAAGAGGTCAGCATGAACCTCTGACCTTGGCAAGACCCTCCCAGCCTGGAGGTCAGGCAGTTTTGATTCCTCGTTTTGATGCTTAACATCGGGAAAACAGCGATTCAGTTGTTTGTCTGTGAACTGTCGGAACTGTTTGGAGGGATGCTGTTCGGTCCAAAAAGGAGAGGTCAGAGCCTACATTCGGGATGTGGAGTTGTGGATCAGTCCTTGGAGTTTTGGCAGCTTTTATTGTCACATAAGCTATAATACAGTTTATGTAACCGGAACAAAGCAATGTAGCCAGCATCGGGGTTAAGATGAGTTTTGAAGTGGGCATAACCTTCTGTGTTCCTCTTACTGATGGATCCATCTCTCTCTGGGCACATAGGACTTCTCCTTTCTCTGCACCAGCTGTTTCCGCCTTAAAAAAAGAAAAGAAAAGTGCCCTCCTGCCATCATATATTGCCATGCACACCAACACTGTGTCTTAAGTTACTGCAATCATGCCGGAGCAACCAAACTCTGTTTATGGTGCAATACTCCATATTCACTTCAATAGATACCAGTTAAAACAATCCCGTATTCAAAAGTTCAAGTGACCGGCAGGTGTTGTAGAGTAATACGCAGACTAAAAGTAAACGCTTGCACTAAACACTGGTTGTACATTTTCCTTGACCCGCTATGATCCAACATTGCGGTTGTAGCTGAGAGAAAAGGCCGCCAGCAGTAGTAGATTCTCGCCAAATTGGTGCTTGAGCTTATGTGTGAACTGTTCATAAATGCCAGCTTAGAGGCTATTCTCAGACACATTCCAGATATCTTGCATGCTGAATGTCTGGACCGGTCGGGGAGCCACAGCCAATGACAGCATGAGACACGGGTATCGGAGGAGAGGTCACCACATTTGTTTTTGTTGTATGCTTTTATTTGGAGACCAGACATGCACTCACCAGGGTTTCCTGGTGGAAGATCTTGGAGTGTGTGACCCCCTGTCGCCAGTCAGTCATCAATGCTGCTAGTTTTCTCGGTAAGCCAGTCTCCCACAATGAGAGAAAACCCAGAGAGAGTTGAGATGAAGCACTTCCAAAAAGGCTTTTTTTTGACAAAGAAGCAGAAGCTGTAATTGTTCTTCTGTTTTGGGCACAAGCTGAGGATTTCCACTCAGTTGTGATTTCTAAATTCTGTTTGCTATTCACCCCAGTTTGCATGCTAATGGCAAAAAAACCAAGGAAGCTCATTGCACACACCAGTGGGTAGAATGAGGACAGTTCTCGAGCCACTGACTTGGCAAATGAAAGAAGCTGAAAACGTACAGCGCCGTCATTGGGGTGAAAGATTATCCAAGGAGATCTGAGGAGAAAGAATACACCTTGGGTATAAAAGTACAAAAAAAGTCATTTCTGCTGGCGAGTATCTTTGTGCCTCAGCAATGAAGTGGCGACATTATGGAACGACTGGGTCCAAATCTCAGTAATATTCACTCGTTATGTGGCATCATGACAACTGAGGGTTAAAAGCCCAATTTGGAGGCAAATTGCTCCTTCAGGTCCCCGCAAACCAAACGACAGAGAGACGGGAGAAGCCGTAGTCACATCTCCTGGCACAATTTGCACCTTGCAAACTTCGGTGCACTCGTGAAGGTTTCGTCAGAATGTAAAGACCAAAGTCCATTACCTGTTACTTTCAAATGAGCTTCTGCAGACGGCACAGCCACAAAATGTAATCACCGAAATTGGATTTCGAGAGGTGACAAATGAGCGCAATCGTAATTCCGGCCAATTATATCGCAAGGTGTGGCGAAGGCCCAGGACTGTGAAAACCTTTTTGGGTGAAAATGCTCCGTCAGTCTGTCCTCCTTGCCTCCTGGGAGAGCAGGTGTAGAGGGGGAATCGAATCTGAAGAAAGCATCCCAGGTACTAGAGCGTCTTAGTGGTGCATGTTCTATATTAGGCTACTTCTCTAATACAATGGCAACAGAGAGCATTCTTGCTTTTTCCTCTAAGGATGTTGCATCCGATCTGCAGCACTGATGAACCTGCTGATGCACGTCACTGTGGCATCACAGCTTGCAGGCACCCGGCACCATAACAATAGGAGCGCTGCAATTAGCAGACCACCAAATTGGCATGATTACGTAGAAGTGCGCAGCGTTTATCTCAGGGGAAATGCATGTAATTTGTTTGTCTTTGAAAGGTGCATTATGCAAATTCAAAACGGCATGCAACGTTTTGTTTGATAACAGCTTTGTTTGGTGCAGAGCCCCTGCAAAAATCACACCATAATCATTTTAATAGGTTTACCAATGAAAATGAGAGCAGTGATGTAAAAAAGGATAATTCCCTCTAATATCATC